>NC_133931.1:111726743-112326743 GCF_031877795.1 Strix aluco | reverse complement strand
GTTTTCAACAGTGGACTTCTTTCCTGTCTAGAAGACCAGAAAACAACTACCGTACTGCTTAAAATCATCATCAGTCTCAACATATGGTGTGAAGGACTACCTCTGAGGCTGACAAGTCTCACACAGATACTGTCAGTGGGTGAATTTCCACCAGCATCGGATTTTCATCTCTTTTAAATCCAAGTAAATTGCAGGCAATGAACTGAGGGACCTACCAGAGAAGATGGCATCTTCAATAGATGAGAACTTGTATATTACTGTGAAACTGTTTTCTATAACACAAACCATGCCATCTTCCAAGTATCTTTCTCAGGTCTGGAAATCAGTTTTTCTCTTTGGGGGAAAAAGAAAGAAAAAACCTACCAAAAACTTGACCACAAAGAGAAAATCACTATTACCTGTCTGTGCAGCCAGCCTTCGCTTTCATCTTCATGTTTCTAAAACAAAACAAGATCATTAAATACCATACGTCATGTGTATGACATTTACTTATCAGTGCAGGAAGCAGTTTGATTTAATCTGAAAAGTTGTGCAGAAGCACAAAGGAACTGCTTAAATATGTGCTTAGGAGTATAATCCAGTGACTGCTCTCCTTGGCTTTCCTCTCTGATGAATAAGCATGCACTCATTCAAGAAAGCATTTTACTCATACAGACAAAACACATAAATCCACAAGAGATATTATTCTCCAAAGAAATAAAGATTGTTAAGAAGTAAATAAAGGTTGAAATAAAAGTCGTTAAGAAAAGATTCTGCACTGTGCTCTATGCACTGTATTGCCTCATTTTTTCAAGAGATAGATATATCAGAATACTCTTCTACTGTGCAAACACCTATGCCAATTTAAAAGATGGTATCTGCTAATACTTACAGAGGTTACATCAATACACCCTTTATATTAGTATGTCTATAGAAGGTGTAATTAACTAAAATGAAATTGTGGGTAGATGAGCATGACCCATTTTTAATGCCATTAAATATATATAATGCCATTAAACTGGAATGTTGCAAAAATATTCAGGTTACAAACTGTTGATGTGTGTGTGCTTGCGCATGTGTACAGTTATTTCAGGACAAGTAACCACTCTCTTACACACACACATGTACACACACAGTGTGTGCAGGGACATACCATCCCTGTCTTTTTAGGAGGTGTAAAAAAAAAAAAGTAACTGTTGCAAACATTGTTTATATTCTGTGTCTGCCTAAAGAAATGAGTGCCAGCTGACTTGTCATCAGGCAAGATAACTGAAATACTTTCTCCTTACATGGGTTATGAAAATTGATGGTGAATGACCATTTGGCTCATCTCTCCTACCTTTGTGCAGACTCCTGTGGTGGCGTCGCAGAGCGTCAGGATAGACACGTTCTGGGCCCTGTTCAGCCAGTTCACTGCCACCTTGGTGCTGGTTGCCCATTTCACCATGGTTATGTAGTAGTCCCTGTAAACACAGACATATATGAAAAAAATCACAATACTGACATCCTCATGAATTGCCACATGGCAGAGCAGTCAGAGGCTGCTGCAGGCAAATGGTCCAGGAGAGATCTCTGGTTATTAAGAATGCTACATCTTGATGTCTCTAGGCTTCCTTATGTATGGATTTCAACCCCTAAAAATGACATTTTTAGGGCTGTGAAGGTGTTTTATCTGCCACTTCTGAAAGTCATTTTCAAAGAAGAGACGAATGCAGAGATAAAGAATCTTTCAAGCTATTCAGTCTTCCAAGAAGGACTGACATGCCTCGAGCTACAAATTTATGCACAGGTGGAAAAGAAATTGCAAACAATTTCCATTCTGAGCACACTAACTGGCTGACTCAGACCCATCACTGCCAATGGTTGGATTCTTTATGCTTATGAAGAGTTAATGGCCTCTAAATATGCCTACTACACACCAAAATATCCATAAATGATGCATTAAAAGGAAAATAGCAAGAAGGATAGAGTTTAGAGAGACATGGGGTTTCTGTAAAGCAGATGCAGCTGGTTCATAAAGACATCAGCAGAGATGTGACAGTTTACATTGGCAAAACCACTGTTCCAGACTCCCTGTACCATCCTCTACTGCTGGACATATTCAGGTTGTGATAGTACTTGGAGGAAATCACCAGTGTGGGCTGCACATTCCTGTAATCAATATCTTGCCCAAGAAAACATAGGAAAAGGTCTGTGCGACAGTGAGCAATGGAACCACCTAGGCTGGGCTGGGCTGGAAAATACAGGGTCACAAATAAATACACCAATGGTCACCTTCTCGGAGCCAGTCTGCAGTGGTACTCACAGATGGCCACCTCTGCAGCAATTCAGGGCTTCACCACTTACCATCTGTAGGGTAAAACTCTCCCTGAGCTGACAAAGCTGGTGATGTTATAATATACTCTGGGCTCTGTGGGCCAAAGACATGCTTAAATTGTAATATGACTTTTCACAGCATACGGTCTATAAAAAATTTATTAGTTCATTTGTTTGCTATAAAATATGTATAAGAAATTGTTGCTCTCATTGGAATTAATGTGCTGTGTCACTGGAGAGTACTCTGCGTTCTGGCAAGCACTCCTGCATATACTAAAGAGAAAGGGCAAAAGCAACAAAGGACCGTTTGTCTAGCAAAATAACAAGTTGGAAATTGATTTTGTAGTTTTCAGTAATATTTAGTGCCTGAATTTGGCTGGGGAAAAATAACAAAAGATGTCAATGACTGCATCCACTGCACTGGAGGGAAACTTACTTCCAGGTGAGAAAACAGCAGTCTGAAAATTCAGTGCCTGAAATAAAATCGTAATTTTACTCTTTATCAGCAACATCACTGGCCCTAAGAGGAAAAAACCAACAAAGCAAAATTAAACTGTACAACCATCTCTTCTTTCTCTCCAAAATTAACTGAGCAGATTCAGTCTCCCCAGAAAAGGAATGTGAATTTAGTACACATTGTGGCTTGAAGCCTTTTTTCTGTAAATCCAATTTAAAGTTTGAAGGTAATATATTCAATTTATACATCCTTCTCACTGTTTGAACACAGGAGCCACAGTTCTTTTTCAGGAATTTTTAATTACTATTTTAGGTCAAACATTATCTTCCCTGTCACCCCAGAGATGGACATGGAATCTCAATTTCTCTCTGAAGCCTCTCCCAGCCATCAAGCCCATGGATACCCCAGCCAGCAGACAACTGCAGATACTTGTATAGCTATTATTCTAGTCTCAGCATAGTGTGGAGTCTTTAATTTATTTCACTTCACATCTCTTCTGTAGGACAACCAAGTTTTATGCTTCCCATTTTGCAGAGGAAAATGAGACAATAAGGTATGATTCATCTCGGTTAATTTTAAACATCTGCAGCTCCAACAGCTGCACTGGTTGAGCAGCCAGCAGAGAGAAACAGGGGTTCAGTGCACTTCCCAAGCTCTCTTCCCACGACCTGTCCCAGATGTTATACAAAGCTGATTTAAGGAGAACCTGTTTCTTCCCATAGAGTGAAATCTAAATCAGATGCCCAACAAGTTTGTGTGTAGATATTCACATCAGAGCAGGTTACATCCTCCCGATGGAAAGGAATAGCTTGTCTGAGTCCCTTCAGGAAGGGTGCAGTGACGCTGAGCTTTCAAATGTATTTCCCCATCCCAGTAAGATGTTGATGGTTGGGTTTGTAATCATCTGAGACTGGTAATTGTGTATCGCCCTTATGCATACCCTAACTTTACTTGGCTGCTTTCTGGAAGTATGAATCTAAAATATGAATACTTAAATTATGACAACAGTAATAAAGCCATAAACACCACAAAGAACAGACAATGATATATTACGTGGCCAAGTGACAGGCAGCAGCCCAGCCCGCGGTCCCTGGGGCGCAGCTGGCTCCTGCCTCTGATCCAGACTCCAGTGGTCTGAGTTTCTCCATTATTTATTTGTTTATGACCCATGCAAAGGCCAGTGATGATTTCTGCACTGAGGGGAGATAACATATTTCTTTAGTTTGCCACCTGGGATGCAAATATGACATGAGAAATAAGTTGAATCATGGTCTAATTCTGACCACCTGCTGATGTAACTCTTGGGGTCCAATGGTTTTTACCAAAATAAAAAATGTCTGTCAGGTATTAAGTGTTACAATACTTTTTTTTCCCCCTGCAATTTCCACTCCTTCCTTTCACTTTCTTTTTCTCACAAAAAAGCATGGCACTGGAGAAAATCTGGCAAAAATGCTCAGAATAACAGATTTTTAAAAGGAAAAATTATCAAAATTGTACATTTTCCCCAAAAAATGTTTTCCCATCATCAGCTTTTATTTATTTTTTTTTTCACTGAGAAACATCCCAATTCTGTGGAAAATTTCTGACTTCCTTTAATTCTGAAAGAAAAAAGACCCTGGCATATCTCCACTTTATTCTCAGCTTTATTAATTGTACTAAACCACTTTGCTCCAGATAAAAAGACACAAAGAAGTGCCGCTCTGTCCATATATCATCTGCGTGAACAGATTGAGCACATTGAAATGCTTCAGATAGGACTGCTCTGCTTGAAGATCCTTATCACCAGCTTCCCATGCTTCTTCGAAACTCCCTTCTGTAACTAACTACGGTACATCCCTCTTGTCTGTTTTAATGAAACATTATCACACTAATCCTCTCATTTCAGAAAACATATGCATAATGAAAATGCACCCCTATTGCTCTAGCAGCACTGCTTATATCATGCCTTAGGGATGGAAATTGCCATGGTTTTGATGAAATATAAAAAGACTAATTAATTATGATATATTTTGCATCATTTTACAATATTGATTGCAACCAAATAAATTACAGTCACCCATAACCACATAGGACAAATCTATTAACAACACTTGGATTCTGCAGTCTGAAGTTATTACTCTAATTAAAATGTTTTTGAGTCTCTGTGTCTACAGAGCATGCTAGCAACAGAGAAATTATATTGTCCAGGAGCCGCAGTTCTGTGATCGGACACTGTGATGGGGATACCACGATCCTGAACTGCTGCCTGCTGTATACAGTTCTGAAGTTGTTTTTTTGAAAGACAAGTGCAGTTATGCCCTTTCGGTTTGGTCACAGGTCATACATCTTTTGTTGCATAAATGGATTTGGAGTATTTTAGAATTATTCTGTGAAAACGTGTTCTGAGGTTGACACCAGTTTTCCTAGCAAAGAAAGGCAACTCCCACCGTAAATAATTCCACTGGTTTAGTATCCTCTCATCAGATGACTACACATTCTATCCACAGGCCTTATATATTTACCATGCACAATGAAGAGCACCCCTGCACCCTCCCCTACCCTCCAAGCTGTCCTGTTTCATTAGCTCTGTGCTGTACCTCTACCTTTACTGGCACTGGAATTACAGATCCAGCAATCTAATTTAGCAATCAGTAAAAAAAGGTGAGCATGCATGCTGGTTGGATGCTTCTACAAGAACAAGTGAAGTGCTGGAAGGATTATTTCGCAGCATTACATTTGAAGGGGTCACTATGGATACTTTAGATGTAGAAGCAGAGTCTGATTTCTCCCGGCCTTCTATAAAGCTATTTCAAGTTTAAATCAAAGTTACAGAAATCTGGATTTGGATTCTGATTTTTGCAGGGGGGAGTGCCATGCATTACCTAAAGCTGCTTCTCTCCTGAACAACGTGATCTTCCCTTCAAGTGTCGACAGACCCATAAATGTAGCTCAAGCTTTGACCACATGCTGAAGTCCAAGCCAAACTTTTAAACTCTTGCTGAATGCAGACCTAAGCACTTTCTTAATTAGAAGTGGGTGTCTAAGTAGTTGGCTGAATTGCAGGCCAACTTCTAAAATACACTTGTCCTAAAAACAGCAAAGAGCTTTCTTTATTATTTTTAATGAAGATTGGGCAATGTATTTGCAGAATGTCTGCTTGGTTTCACTTCTATGTTCCCATCCCAAAGCTGTGAGCTCATGTTTGCTGTGTTATAGAGCTGTCCTGTTTCTGCTTCACGGTCTTTCATACAGGTTGCAGACAATATCCCTTCTACAGTGCCTGTGATTACATATGAAATGAATGTGTTCTTATGGATTTGGAGACATTCTGCCAAATTCTCTAAGAATAACCCTAATCTGCAGTCAGTCTGTGTCACAGCGATTTCAAGTAAAAAACTAATAATGTTCTATAAAATACATGTAAGAAGAAAAATAATTTGAAAAATTTTAAGCAGAGTTACACAGAATGAAACTCTTTGACAGTGGCAGAGAAAGGTACTCTAAAATGATCTTGAAAAAAGTCGGAGTCTGATTTAAAATCCCATGAGAATTGGGGTCCAGCATACCAGGGTGAGAAAGCACCTACCTCATTCTCTGATCATCTGGGGGAGTCATTTCCAGGTCATGGGTAGGTCCGTTCAGTCCAATCACATGCAAAGAAATAGTTGGATTTTCCATTCCAGCCTGGATTTTAAAATAAGAATAAATTACTGTATTTTATACAACACAGAATGGTTTTGGTTTATTACATCCCCCTGGATTATAAAATGCATTCCCATTGTATGGGGTTACGGACTGGACTGCTGCGGTAGTTCACAGGGAAACTGTGACTGTAGTGATGTGGCACAGAAGTGTGGAAAGGTTGATAGGCACATTGCAAGGGGTAGTTACACCTCTAGCCTTGGTAAAAAACGCTACTTTTCATGGCAGCTAGAAATATTGCTATTTTAAGTATCTTTTGATAAAAGGTTGTTTAACAGGATGATGGTAGATACAGTAAAATACTGATTCATTTTGTATTGTAGGAAAGGGCATCCCCTGCTGAATCATTGTTACTTTCCACAAAACCTGCATATATGTGGATATCTCTCCTGTTAAATTATGGTTCAATTTGGACCAACATGCGAGGTCTTAGGTAATCAGTGCATAAAACCAGACACCCAGAAGAAATGACTGCAGCACAGTACACTCCTGTACTGTCTTATAGCAGAAAATTACAGCAATAACAGCAGCAGTGTATTAATACCGTTAGAGAGCTGTGCTGGTGCTGTGTACCCACTGCAGGACTTCTGTACAGGCCTCTGCAATCAGGGAAAGATTGGCTCTTAAGTCTTCTCTGCCTTTCACTGTGTTCTTTGCAATGCTCAGGCACTATGTGTCTTCAAAACCAGACCATCTCCTCTGACATTAGGTCATCTTGGATATTCTAAGGAAGCCCAAATACTACATTTTCCTTCTATATAAAATAAAATTTATCTACATGCAGAAATGCTGGCTTCCAGTCTCTCAGACTCCTATCTAGCATGGAAGCACAAAAAAAGAATTTTTGAATTTTATTTTAATTATATTTAGAATGACTAATACTCAAATCAGAAAACTGTAATTTTATAAATGCAACTAAAGTGTAATGAAGACCACATTCACTGGGGAACAGCTGATCTTCCCTTAGATCTTTTTATTTTCATTGCTTATGAATGTGCACTATTACACAGTCTCCTGTCTGAGCCTACTGGAAAAAAAAGATGGGTTTTTTTGGATAGAATAACAGGACTGTTTGTTTTATTTGTCCTTACCTTTGGATAATGATACGTTTTAACAGTAGGGTAAAGGCTGCCAGTGTATACTGGGATCTCCATGGTGGGGACTCTGGAGGCATTAATTGTTGCATATGCTAACCTGGTGCCATCAGGAGACCACCAATGAGCAATATGAGTCTTCAAGATCTCCTCTAATTAAAAAAAAAGAGAGAACAGAAAAAAGGGCTATTAGACGTAAATTACTAGTTATCAATAAATGAAGAAGCTTAGATATGAAAATCCCAGTCTAATCACAGCGCAGGGAAGATGTCTCAGGAATATCAATTAAAAATGCTCATTAAATTATGCCATATACACAAATGAACACAACTGATAACAATTACTCTGAATATATAGGTTATTAAGCATAATTATCTTGCTCAAGAAACATCAAATTATTCATATTAGTACACATATTCATGACAGCATAAAAGGCTCTGCTGCTCCTACTATGTGTCCTGTACATGGATATGTGAACATATACAGATGCACATGTTGGCAGAGCTTGGGTTCCTACCTGCCTGAGGGTAACACAGTTGAGGCTCCCTCAGGGCTAATGGAGCACTGTGATGACTGAGGTTTAGTTCTCCTCCATAAAGAGTTCACAAAGTCATACTAGACACATATCAATGGATTCAAACAGCATTTATACCTAGATACAAGTGCTTCAGCTACAATTTAAACCTTCCTAAGCTCTGTTGTCAGTTAGGAATAAACAAAAATAGCAATTTTCTATAAGCTAGGCAGTGCTGGACCTTTGTAACACTGTACAAGGTATCAGGTTTTACAGTCTGTGGCCTGGATATGATCTTGACTTTTATCCCTATTTCATGTTTTTAATCACTTTTGCAGAGCAGTATTTCATAAACAGCCAGGGTCAAAGACTGATCTTTTTTACCACTGAATTTGGGGATTCCAGATTTCCTGGTGATTTGAAGAATGTAGTTGCTATTGAAAAGGTACTCAGAAAGATGTCAATACAAACGTGTCACAGTTCAAGTGTTTAAGGAGAAAACAAGATTGCCATCATAAGAAATTATTTCGAAACTGGCAGAATCTAATTCTCGTTAAGCACAAATTCAAAGACCTTTGAATTTCTAATACTTTTCCTTATCATTTAATATTCTTCATTGCAAAGATGACTTCAGCTTATAGATATCCAGAAAAGCTATAAAATTCACTCTTTGTCCAAAGTGTTTTCAGTTACCGACATTTGGAAGACACTAACTTGGCTTTTTAAACCTCCCATTTTGTGGAAGGCAATAATGTAATCCATTTTCATTAAGAGGCTTAATATCATGAGTCATTCCTATTTAAACCATAGCAGAAGGACTTGCATATGCTGTACAGATTGATGGGCAGGAAGACAGGTCCCATTACTTTAATGTGAGAATAAGAGTTAAAGAGGCTGCAGAGTGTTCCCAAGCCTTCAACACTGAAGTCCTGCTGAACAAGTCCAAGCAGCTGAGCGTCTGCTGTTATCACTGGTTATTGCAAAAATGAATGAAGATTTTCAGAGTTCAGACCCACCATGTTTGTACACCACCCTATAATGACCCCTTGATCCAACCAGAATTTCCCTCTGGTCGGAAGAGTAGAAACTCACCAGAGACTGTTTTATTGTTTTAAAAAAATATTGGATGAGTGATCATTGGAGAATAGACAGACAATTATATTCATCATAGATCAGATGAACACGTTTGTTACTCCAGACTTGGATATGGCATGAGATACAACTCAAGGTAACATTAGAAAGGGTGCAAGGGAAAATCACCCTCAATAGTTATGCCTGCTACAAATAACAAATTAATACTTCATAGTAACATCTAAGTGAGGCTTCGGAAAGATGTCTAGAAAGTTGCAAATATTACATGGGAAAGCACATCTCTGGCAAATTTGCTTTGCTGCATTGTCCCACCTGTTGTGTGCACATTTAAAAATGCTGCTTTTGACTTTTACTGTTGTTGCTCTTTAAAGAGATAATTAAGAGTATAAAGGAAAAGGAGTAAAAATGGTTAGCAGATGAATCCTTGACATTTTAACGTTAATTAGGAATAACTTTATTCAGCAAACATTTTCTTCAGGATCTCAGACTTAATGAAGCAGTTCTGCTGAAGGTCACATGCCAAGAAAGGTTTTAGTGCAGGTTTTGTGGTCCTCTGTTAATAAGATTTAATTGTGTGAACCTTTGCTTTGAAACAAAGCCAGGACCTTGCCATTATTAGAGAAATCAGTCAGTTTCAGCAAACCAGAGAACATTCTTATGAAATATAAAATGCATTAATACCAGAAAGTTTTAGATGAAAGTAAAACACAATTTGTAGACAAAATTGTTCTTGGGGACACTTTATTTCCTGCGCTTGTGTTTACCACATGCTCAGAAAAACAGTTGCATCAATACTGTCGGGTCTTTCTAAAGTCAGTTCAGAACCCACTTCACATACATAAGAAAACAGTTTCTCCTTAAACACCAAAGCCCCCCTCCACATATACCCCATAGCCTCCTAGTTAAGAGTATAAACTGATAATTGATCAAAACTTTTGCTTTCTTCCTCAAAGCTTGCAGTTGCTGGGTGCTACATGATATAGGGATGCTGTGAGCGAGCTGCAGAGATTCCTCACAGTCTGGTGGCTCACAGCCTGGTCACAGAGGTGGTGGCTCTGCGCATCTTCTTTTCCACAGCTTTGCTTGCCAGCCATTACACTGGGGTGTGCAAACCCTAAAAACAGTGAGAATGAAGTGTGCAGTTGCCCTAACTGAACAAGGACTGTTCAGGCTTGGTGGCTGGATTCAACCACAGTGTCTGGGACAAGTCAATGCTTATTCCACGTTAGCACATTCAATATTGAATTACTCTGAAACGGTTGGATGACCTTGCTTATAAGGTGTGACTTTTTGGTGGGGACATGTATTAGCCAGCTGGTAATCCAGTGAAATGTTTATGCTCAAGAAGTGTTACAGTATGTGTATTTTAATCCCTCTTCTAGCTGAATAAGACTCAATTGAATGATCATTTCAAAGCTGTGTGAAACAGTCTTCTAAGTTAACAGACCCTCAGGAGGAGCATTTGAAGTCCTAGGTTGGAGTATATTCAGTGACAATTGGGTATATATCCATTTTAGAGACTTTAATATCACTGGATGAGGAAAGAAATGAGACAGTAACGCAGGTGTGACAAGAGGAATCTTCCCTGAGCTGAATTAAAGGTTGCTGCATTCAGTGTGCTACATAGGTGGTAATCTTTGGTATCAAGACCTGAATTATATCCAGAGTGAATCAGGGTGCCCTCAGCAGGAATGCCATCTCTTCAGAAGAACGTGTTTCCTGATAGATGCTTTCTTGATCATCATTAGGAAGCAGAAACGAGAAGTCCCTTGCTGTGGTTCTCAGCTGCCAAGTTAACAAGATGTGATGAACCTCAGTTTAACATGTAGCATTTGGCTGTGATACCATAAGGGCAATCTCTGGATGGATTGCACAGTTGATCATATTGGATGGACATTTCTATGAGGTGTGTTATCCAAAACTAGTCCAGCACGTATATAAAAGGAAAGGAAGCATCTGCTTGTTTCAAACTCTGAGTTTATGCCAGCAGTACTTGCAAGAGCAATGAAATAGGGACTTGTATCTTACTTTAGATAACAAACTTCTCAAGGAATCATAGTAAATAGAGCTGGAAGGGATTTCAAAATATGATCTGGCTCCCTCCTCCATGGACAATATCCACCCCAGTTATGTAAGAATCTTCATAAGACATTTCCATGATAACTCCACTTCCCAGGCTTGTGCGGAGTTCTAGACTGGCAGAGATCCTCTTTGTTAACAGGTACATGTAAACATCATGGCCATGGGGGTTTCTTCACGCATTTCTAAAAATCTAACTAGTTCTTTGTCCATCCTGAGTCACATTTGAGAATCAGGCCTTTCTGCTGAAGGTGGCAAAGTTTTAGCTTGTTTTTAGGGAAAGGCTAAAGCCTTCACCAATGACTGACTGGGAAATTCATTGGTAGCTTAGTGGTTTCTTTCAGTTTTTGAAGTCACCACAAAGAACTTGTAATTTGCAAGTGTGAGTTAATAGAAATAGAGACTAGCACAAGAAGACAAGGATGCTTGGACAGACCAGTCCTCCGACAGGTACTATTGCAACCCCTTTCTATTACTTCCCCAAAAAAAGAATGAATATGATGTCAGGAGGAAAAACTAAGAAAAATTAATAAAGAAATAATTTTTAGGTGAAAAAATATATTTGTTTCTCTGTCATCACAGTTAACAGAGGCATATAGCTGTATTAGCTGTATAATTTACCCACTGAGGCTATACATCTACAAGCATCAATACCCCAGTATTGTACAATGTACAATGAAAACAGCTGGAGACCACCCTGATCAGCCACTTTCCTTTGGCTGCCCACATGCTTCTGCTCTGTACAAGGCAGGATCCCGTCACTCCACAGCCATTCTCCAGATGTGCCTATGCCCATGTGTCCATGTTGCCACCCCTAGTTAGGAGCACAGTGGTAATCAAACCAACACAGCCCCACTGTCGGTGGTACACAAAGCCTTTCTACAGGAGTGAACAAGTCAGTGAAAGACTGGTCCTAAGAGTTTTTCAATCTTTAACTGCTAACATCTTCTAATAAGAGGGCACAGGAAAAATATTACAATGAATGCAAAGAAATTAACCTTTTATCTTCCAAGAAAAAATTACTCATAGATCCATACTGCAGTTAAACAAGAGATCTTCTGGAGATCTGCGTGGTGTGTCCACCCTTGGTGAAGCCCGTCATGTTATGCAGATGAGCTGCAGTTAACAACTGCAGTGTCATTAACTTCAAAAAAGTAACTTCCATTTATAACAGCAGAGGAGGTGTCCTTGGAGACTGAGCAGAAAGGTTTTTTTAACTGCATCTAGAAAAGTAGAGGCTTTCTGCATCTCAGGAGGTCAAAATAAGGATGTAATGGGTAGAAGCACTTAGGAGGTTTTACCTATTAAATAAATCAATTTCTTTTATACAATTAAAATTCTGTTCTTGTTCCAGACATTGCATTTTCTTCTTATGAAATCAAAATAATATTATTAATGTTGTGCCCACATAAGAAAAAAACAGATAATAAATAGTTTGATTCTCCTCTGAGTAGATATAGATACATGCGCACACACACGCACAAACATCTAATTTTCTGTCAATAGACCCATTAATTTCAGAATACTTTAGTTTTTACAGAAAGTATTACGCAAGATTTTCTCCGACAGAGGGAACTTCCCCTTCTATGTTATTTATTGCTGATGTGGTAAAGTGCAGCAGTTCCAGGAAGCATAATCAGTGGTTTAGTTTGTGCGGTGTATTGAAGCTGGTGCTCAGATCATTAAGTATTTGGTATGCTGAAGACATTTTGCTGTTTTATTAAACTGTTAATAAAAAGGAATTTTAAAGAAAATGAAATTAAAGCCTAACATAAAGGCCATGGCTTACATCAGGAAAGAAAGCTCAAAAGAATTTGTCAGTAGGAAGCGTCAAAAGAACATAAGAGGAAGAGAGATCAGAGAACAGAAAGGGGGTCTAGGAAAGGAGAAAACAAAGACTTCTGAGATAGCAAAACCCCAAGGGTTCTCATAGAAACATCAAATAAATACAAATGCTTATTTGACAGCTGCCATCTGTTTTAAAATCAATTACTAGACCATCTCAAAGCACCAACCACACTTCCAAATTGATTACTATTGTATAGTTTGAAAGCAAGTATTTTTACCCAGTTAGGGAAAACACATTGTTCATATCGGCCTTCACTGACATGTGTTTCAGGGATGGCTTTAGAAGACCACTGTGCCATCTTTCATACACACGCAAGCAAATTTTTCTCTCGGTTGCTGTAGTGTAGATCTACACCAATTTCCATTAAGTCATTGTAATAGGTATAAAATGGATGTTAAAGTAGTTATGTGTATGCAAATAGTATAAAACTGTTTTATATTACTATATACAATCTACATTTTCCTGTGTTGACATTATTTTCTGCTGATGTCAGCAATAGCCCTGCAGCACTATTGATTTCAGTGCAATTAATCCTCTTTCACAGTTGTCTAATTGAGTCAGGTGGAAAAAAAGTAATTTTGCAGGGCCACTAAACAATCCAACAACCTTCTGTAGAAAAAAACGTATTTTTTTGGCTGATCCCAAACTCCAGGCTCAGCCCGATCCCACAGTCCCTGTATGCAGACAACAACCATTCTCAAGTTGTTTGTGCCATCATCCAAGAGATCCTTAAGAAAACCTGAGCTGCAGCGCTCACACCAGTGACCCTTCACTCCTACTTGAAACACACAGCCTCCTCTGCCACTGACAGGCAACAAGCTTATGAAGAGTAAGATATTACTTGCTTTCATGGTGGTTTTGAGGACATGCTTTAGAGAGCATGTTTTAAACATCAAATCCTTGATCCAAAAAGCTCACCACCTGATGGCAGCAGCATTATGCAGCCATGGAGCTGAACAGATGCAGGCAAGAAGTTCTCATGTGTTCAGCAGCCACAAGAAGTGGCAGCCCCTCATCTTGGGGAAAGGAAGCCGGCCAGGAGATTTGCATCTCCTCAAGCACAGGGAAGGTGTGGGCTGCAAGTGTCATTAATTTCCCTTTAGTCACGCAGTTTAATTGCTTGAACACATGTTGTTTTCTGCTCATGCAGTCTTGTATTGTGTTGAGACAGTGAGAGAGGGTTTGGCCAGTGCTTTCTGACTCTCTCTGCCAGATGCTGAGGACCTGGAGAGAAGCTCATTTCAGCGGGTTGGTTCACGCTGGGCACTGAGGACACTGAGGACAACTGCATAGGACTCTTCATGTGTTCTGCATGGTCAACAAGGTTGTGTCTTATCTCCACATCTCTTATGTAGGCCCCAGAGCTGCTGCATGGCCTGAGCCAATCCCAAGCTCGGCAAACATGCAAACCCCATGAAATCTGAAGGAAAATGGGCTGTGGTCCACCTTTGCTTCTGCAAGATGAAGGTGGCCCTGTGTAACACCACCACAAGCTGCCATGCTCCAGCAGAAGACATGTCATCACTGGATGATCTCTGATACCTGACATCGATCCCTGAGGGAACAACACAGAGACGGAGAGTGTCCAGGAGAGCCAGAGCATGCACACCAGAGGCAACTCTGCCAGCCAGCCTGGCCAAATCCTGACCAATCCAACCTGGGCTCCTTATCCATAGTCCCAACTACCAGCAATACCCACCATTGTTTCTCTGAGGACAATCTTTAGGACACCTCTCCCCATGGAGCAGGACTGAGATCACGTTAGTATGGCATCAAACTACTGACACAGAGAGACTTCCTGAGGCTACTCATGTCACCCACATCAAAACTGCTGGTTTAATGCTTGAGGGTTTTTTTTCCCTTGGTCTATTGATTCTTCTAATTTGTTGTGTTTCCAACACTAAAGGATTCTGTAGTTGTTATATGAGTCAGGGCATTGGGGTGTTGTTTACAAGGTTATTGACAAGTAGCTGCCAGACCTTCTTTGCTGTCTGAGTGCTTGGAGGCTTCAAAATGCTGGTGGTATTGACTACCAGCCTGATCCTGTCCTCAGGTACATCTCTGCAGTTCCTACCAGAATACATGCAGGAGGCCAGGCTCAGACTGTAATAACTAAGAAACCATGAATGTTTAAAATCTCCCTCATTCATTCAACTGGATTTGTTGAAAAGAAAAAAAAACCCTAACAAAACAGATGCACACAAGTGTGTGATGTCATCTGAGAAGTGCAGGTGGATTCTCACAAATAAGAGAAGAATTCAGCTATTTGGAAATGGCCATTGGGGCTGGGGCCTCCTCCAGGCTATCTTCACATCCTGACACACTGGGCACACTCAGCTGTACAAATCCCACTTGACGTGCAAAAACCCATGGAGAGGAACTGTCCTTCAGATCTCACATGGACCCTGTGTCTCCACCAGGAGCAACGAACAGCTCCCCAGGAGGTCTGGCTCCCCATCCAGAGCAATGAGGGCAGGCAGGCAGGGTTACCACATGTCATAGACAGTGCCATACTATCCTGAGGACACATCAGTATTTTGGGGCCTGTTTTGCAACAAACACTGTCCTCTTTAGACAAACACAGCAGAACAGCACTGAGTTGACTCCACATCCTCCTTCTGCTCTTTTCAGAAGTTTTCTTCTCTGGGCTTGTCTTTTTCTCCCCTGTGCACTGTCCTTAGCAACCCTTAGTTGTTTGCTTTCAAAAGCATTAAAGATTAATGCTTACAATAGCTACTAACAATTACCAAGTTTCCTCCTCTGGTGGTGTGAGTCAATCTTAGCCACAGTAGAAACCTCTTGGACCATGCTGGCTAGATGGACATGCAGACATTTCATCAACACAGGCAAGTATGTGATCTGTCAGGATGTCCAGATGTAATAATGAAAAGGGGGACTGAATTATGAAAGTTGAAATATTATTTAGAGATCATATTGTCAGATATTCCTGTTTCTAACACTCACTCCAAAGAGCAAATGCATCTAGAAAACCCGTCCACAGTGTCACACTACTGTATGCCTCTAATGCATAATAAGAATGTATTTTTCCATCACCTGCCATAAACATAGACCCACAGCCTGTTGTCAGCTCTCCATGAAGGCCTGTTAGCTAGAGGCACTAAATCTGTAGAAACTTTTCCTGGCAAAAGTCTTCTGAGTAATTTGCACTGTAGCTCATTGCTGTGGGAAAATGTTCATTGCAAGGTCGTATTGTACCTTTTCAATTGCTAAGGACCTAGACAAGGCAGAATTCATGTTGCCCAATTGACTGGATGCAGTAGGGCTCCTTATAGTCAAGTCCTTTTTTTTCTTTTTTTTTTTTTTCTTCCCCTGCCACTTAACAGGTTGCTATGGCTGGAAATACAATTTGCTTATCTGTGCAATGCAGTGAGACAAATCAAGGCTTTCATTATATGCTGAATATTACTCTATTCAAACCTGCTCAAGTAGCTTCCACTTCACCTTTCCTTTAAATTAAAAGTTACAGGTTCTTCCCAACTAATCTATGGGTTTTATGATAGGAGGAAGATGGACAGCGAACCTTGACACAGGGGATCCATTTCAATAGCCACAGGCGTATCAAGAAAGTTAGTGATCACAAAACCCTCTGAAATTTGACTATCAAAAATTCATTAGATGATTGCAATAGTTCAAGAACACAAGTGCCCAAAAGCAATCTCTTTTAATGTTTCATAAAGAAATATGAGAGATAAGAAGACTGAACAGGCTGACGTTGTTATTAAAGAACTTGATTCTTCAACCCCATGGACTTTTATCAGCACTTGTGCAAGCTGTCTCTCACTGAATTACTTGCATGATTTATTCACCCTGAGCAGCACCTGCTAGTCACCTAGCATGAGTGCTAATAAGCGTCTGTAATATTGCAAAATACAGCCCTGGTTTATAAAATGGGAACTGTAGCACATTGGCTGAATTTAGTTTATCTCCAAATTTTTTACCCATTTTAAACTGTTACAGTCATTGAGCAGTCATTAAAAACCCACTCAGAGTTTATATTGCCCTACTATGGCAATATTCCCAAAGGTTTCAACCTGAACAGTGTTTCAGGATCTGGCTAACTGAAAGATTTAGCTCAATAATGATTCAGAGGATGAATCTGATTTTACAGTACTGAATAATCAGAGGAATCTCTGAGATTAATAGAGTTACCCAGGAATAATAAAAAAAGAGAGCAAGATAAAAACAGAATTCAAATTAGCTTATAGCAACATTTCAGAAAAAATACTCTTATTAAATAACAGAAACATTTATTATTAATGAAGGTAATGGCATATAATAAGGCCATACCACTGATGGATCAGTGTGGTTTGACTGTATTTATCAGAGTGGTGGCACTTGCATGTCGAACAGAAATTTTGCTCTTTCCAGGTGCAAGTCTTCAGGGACCTCTACTATGGCCTCATGTAAGCACACAGAAAAGACAAACATATCTGTACGATAATGTCCACCTATCAAAATCTCTTTTATCTCTACTACCAGGAAATACTTATTCTTCCAGTATTTTTGAGCTGTGGACTGCTGTGTAATAATTCTAAATCTATTGGCAAAAGCTTGCATAATCACCTTCCTTGGACCACTTGCAATTACCCACCTCTCTCCAGGGAGCTGCAGGCTTCAGGCTAAACCCCACTAATGCTCAGAAGATAGTTACAGATGTTTTGGGTACAGGTGATGTCTTCAGCTGCACTATCACAGGAGGGAAAGCTGTGTGGTACCCTGCACCTAGGGCAAGGGCACCCAGTCTGTGTAACTCTGATCGACATCCACAGCCCAGAAACTCTCATAAGTAAGTGAGATAGATAATAAATAAAACTCAGTGTTTTGCGTATGCAGGATGCCTGATAGAGAAATGCTGGCAAAGCATAAATCAGTTTGCAGCAAACAACATTTCTGCAACCACTGCTTAGAAGCCCCTTTACGTTAAGGCAATAAGCACATGCCCAGACAAGGAAAGGCAAATTAGGGAAACACCTTCTCTTCTAGTGAGGTGGAAGGAGTGGAAAGAAAGCTACTGTGAGTGTTTCCATTCACATTTGCAGAGCATGAAGGGTATGAAGGCCTTCAAGGGCCCTGAAAGGGCACTGGTGGGGTGAGCAAGGTGGTATCACCCAGCTCTTGCTCATGGGAGGGGAGATGCCAGGGTTTGTCAGGCACGGAGTACTCAGCACCTTGCCCAGTGAAGGTCTGGTCCCTGACATGTTTCTCATCACAGGCGCTAGCCCCTCATATGTCTATATTCACTAACGTTTTTATTTTTGCATTTATGACAATTTTAATTTCCTTAGAGAGTCCAAAGTTTGTGTCTCTAACGACTACTGGTTTTACTTTAAAGCTACAACAATTAGAGTCTTCTAATGAGAGTTTTAATTGGAATTCCAGAGATTTAGATTTTTTTTAAATTTTGTTGTATTGATTTGAGTTTTCTACTCCCTATTGTACCTTGTTTCTCATAGTTGTACATTGATTCCATTATTTTCAACTTTTTAATTTCAGCTGACAAAAAACCCATGCATAAACCAGCACACAAACATTTCTAAAAAAACCCCCTGAAATGCATAGAAATGTATATATAAACACCACACACAGAGCCATGCAGTAACAGAAAAAATAAATTGTCTGCATAATTGGATCTAAAACTGGTACAAAAAAACCTTATTAAAAATGAATATCATAGAAAGGCAATTAAGAATTTTAAGGAGAAAAAACCTGATTAATTAACTGCAAATTATAAGTATTACTTTGAATTGCATTGTACAGAACAGTATCAAATTACTAATTATCCTTGCCCGCTTTGTTCAAAGATCATGAATGTGCATTTTAATTTACATTGGAGTAAGCTAAATATACTGAGAACCAATATGTAGAATTTTGCAGAAATCGCTGGGGATGAGGGGAAACTCCCCCATTACCATATAAATGACATGCACAGAGTTATAAATGACACACACTAGATCCAGCTCGTATTGTTCCTTAGGATGTAGCAGGCAAGTACCAGAAATTATAATAAAGCTTATAACCTACCAGATAATAAATGTAACCCATATCCCATAAATCCCCATCTACCAAAGATAATTTTGTCTGCTGTTTTTTGCTGATTAAGGGTGGCTTCAGAAAAAAATACTCTCCCCTTTTCCCCTCTTTATCTGTTGCATTTATTGGCAGGATGTAGGTGGCTCCATTTTTATCTACCTAACACTCACAATATCTAACATAGACTAATCTTCATTTCCAAGGCCCTCATAGCCTGCTGTACCCTTAAACACTTCCTATTTAGTATCGAGGACAATTCCCACATAAAAAAGACTCATTATAGCAGCTCCTTTTTCCACTGGTATATTTTTACCACATCATCCACGATGTTAGCAGCGCTGCTGTGTTGAGATCACAGCTGACTGATACCTGATTATTCCCTGCAGCGGCCTGGGGACTGGGTCTGGTTTTACTTAGCACTAGGCACAGTCATGCCATAGGACATACCAAGCTGGCAAGTACTTTCACACCACCAAACTATGAAATGTGTGTTTTGAAATGCCTCAAAATGTTTGGATGGCAAACATTATCAAATTGCAAAGAAAACACCATTGTCCTTGCTGAGTTGTACTCCTCGCCCTTTATTATTTATCACTAAACCAAGTCATTTTCTAAGTCATGTTATTCCTGGAGTATTCAGATGTGGGTGACACTCAGAGATGCCAATTTTAATATATAACGTCCTTTCCTTCTAAGGCTTCCTTGGATACCTTTAGTCTTTTCATGGTAACTTTCCCCCTGGAAAACACAGCAGATCTGGGCTGGCTGGACATCCCTTCCCACTGATGATGCACAGCTGCGGCAATCCCCGAGGTGGGTACTCTGCCCTGCTCCTGTGGGGACAGAGACCCACGTGTGGGAATGCCCATCACAGAGAGACGCTGTGATTTACCCTTCAGGCTTCTTCAGAGTGATGTTCCTCTGTCATTCCCTCCAACCCCTGAAGATTGTGTGCTCCAGTCTGTGGCTATAAATCCCAATTAGGTTGTTGGCACATTATGTGCTAGGTTTCATATTAATCAGGCTTAGCAGGATTCCCCTAGTATGTGAAAATACTCAAAGTGTGGTTACAAGTGATTATACAGTTTTTTACTATTTTTCAGAGTGAAGAGCTTTTCTTTAAGGAGTGCTACCAGGATGTCTGGTTTCTGTTCTGCAGATCTACATTCATGAACTGAAAAAGGGACCATGATATACTGCTATAAACACAACCACCTGGTTGACTAATTGCCTGTAAATTACCGTTCTGTGCCTTGTGTATTCAGAGAGCTGGCTTAGTGCAGTTTTAAGTCCAAATCCATAACTGGTATAAATAATGTATCTAGTGATGCATACTAACTAAGGATCCAGTTCTTGATTTTCAATGTAATATAAAGAAATGTAACAGTGTTATGCTTGTCCACTGCTTGTCCACTAAGGATTTACATGTTCAAAGGAGACAAATCCACTCCTTTCATACCTGTGAATATACTACACAATTCATTATTTTCCACTTGAAAGCAAAACCAGACATTTACTCAGGAAAACTGCAGCCAAGCAACTATTTTATGCTTTCTTTCCTTTTTCAAGAGTTCAGCAAAGTGCACACTGTTTCCACTAATCTAAACTACAAGCTTAAAATGAAGTAAAGTCAGACAGGAAAGTGACACTTGATCTTCAGGCACATTTTAGCTGCTGCATTGAAGGCAAAGGGCTAGTTTCTCCTCTAAACCATCTCTCAGCTGTGCTTTCAAATGCATACTTTCTCCTAGAGGAGAAGAACAGGTCAAACATGAGACAGCACTGGTCAGGGACAGTCTCTGGATGTCCCAGGAATGTTATTTTGCTGGAACCAAAGCCAAATGCTTTGTGATCTGCTGTTTACTACCAAGCACTTAGTGGACTTGCATTTGTAATTTCTACACAGTCCAAGCAAATAATTCATGCAGGTGAACATCAGTTCTGGGAGGGGAGCAGAAAGTTTGGCTGTTTTAATTTTAATATGCTTAGTCAGGGACAGTGTTTGGGTTTTGAGCACATGGCTACATCCATCACGTTGCCACTTTCCTCCTCTTCCTGGGAAAGAAGCTGTGTCAGGACTGGATTCTACAGTGGCCTTTTTGAAAACTCAGTGGGGTGGAGGAAAACATACCTCTTGGCTTCTCCACTCTTCCTGCAACTTCCCTTCAGGCTGAGGTGCCATTCAGCACTACTGTGCTGTGTGATCTGCTCATTAAAGATAACCTTGGGCCTCAGTAATGGGTAGATCATGAACTACAACACTTCAAAATGGCAGCTCACACTAGAAGAAAATTGTTGTAACGTCTGCACTTCTGTCTTACTACTCCCACCTCTCATCTGGCACTGCATGCTATCTGCTAACGAAGCCAGAACAACACCATTAATGTTATCGTTTCTCCTTTTTGGAGTTATTATTCTGTCTTGCATAATTTTAAATGTCACAAATGCACTGAAACATTTCTGATGCGTATAAAGCTTTCCTGGTTCACTATTTGCCAGGTCAACATCGAGTTCAAATTCTTCTCACTAGAAAGGTCAAAATCAGATGCTCAAAATTTATAGGTAGGCTCTTAAATAAGAGATGCCTCATATGCAGACTCATGGTGTTCTTACTCAAACAACATAACATTTTAACTGAGTTCAGCATTTCCAAGGAAGGGGGTTTTAAAAGAACCCTGACTTTGTGAGTGGGAAGAAGTGAACTTCTTGTTCATCTCAATGTGTTGTCACTCCTACCACTGCTCCAGGTCTGGTGTTTATCAGCAGTGTCCATGAGCCAGAGCAGCAGCTTCACTGACAGACCTGACTAAAATGGGGAACCCTCCCATCCCACCAGTTTTCTTTTATCCTCAATAGCTGAGGCAACCTCCACAGTCGTACCAGATGCCAAATATTAGAGAAAAGAGCTGAGAAGCAGGAAAAGATCCTAAAATACCTTCATTTGGCTAGAAAATTATTTCTCCAGGGTATCATTGCACATAATACAATCTGGGCAAGTGCTAAATCACAGGGCTTTTAGACCTTTATCAAGAGCCTCCACACATATAGACCTTTGGGCAACACACAGGGTGTTGGGGGAGAAGGGTAGAGAGGAGAGAGAGAGAAAACACGAGATAATTTTAAAGCACCATAATTAATCCTTTCCCTCCTCATGTACTGCAACTTTGTGCCGTGCCTCCGAGGGGCAGCACAGCCTCAGTTATCACACCTGAAACTACTGGGGACACAGCTCTTACCTCCCGTTTTATTTTCATGATTTCTAACCTGCTAGTGATACTCCAGAATAATATGTAACAGTCTCTGGGTTAGTAGGGGTCAGTTCAATAATCAAGTGAAGTTTAATTTTTAAAATGAGATATTGAATCTTTCAAGTCATCTCTGTGCCTACAGTCTGAGGCAGACTGGAAAATCAAAACAAATGCAATAAATACAATGATCTCCAGATAATTCCCATCAAGTAAGATTTATTTCGATGTCTGTTTTCAGACTGTTGCCTTCAATTTTAAAAGCACAATAGCATGAAAACCTTACGTTTTGCTTTTAGGAGCTGTTTTTCTTCAGTTCTATTTCTTACCAGTTTCTCAAATCTTTAATCTACCTATCTTGAAAGCCTCCTTTAAAGTACTACTCTTGATCTAATCTTACACAGTAGCAACCAATGCTGATTTTTTTCTGCTGCTATTGTTGTTAAATCAAATACAAGACAATGACTCAACTTTGAGGAAAAACAAAACTAACGTAGGAGGCAAATGCTTGTGAGTCATATGCGTAAAAAGGAAAGGACTGAGTGATTTGCTCCTATTTTCTGGGATTTGCAAGTCAGGTAAGAGCCCATCAGCCCCTCCACGATGCAGAACAGAAGTAATACCCTGGCAGAACTGGGGCAACTTTAACAGCAGATATTTGCCTTCTGCTCGTGGGGCGCCCCATGATGGACTGGAAAGGTTCCTGCTCCTGTTGAAATCACTTGGGACCAGGCCAGCCTTCCTGCACTGTGACTCACATAGACACATCTCTCCAGTTGTGCATCCCTCATGCCCTGTGACCAAACCTGAAGAGGACCTGCCAGGGGTCAGTGCTGGGGGCGATCCCAGGAATGTGCTGAGAACAGACAGATCTGGGTCTTTGTGTGATGCTCTGCATTTTATTTGGTGTCTGGGGGCCAAGGTGAGACGCTCACCTCAGTTTTGTGGCCTAATTTCTCTCATCTCATCTAAAACCAGGTCAATAATTGTGCCTCAGTTTGCCTGTTTCTAGAAAGATGGTAATAATTCCTATGCCACCAGGACATTATGTGAAGTTTTATTAATTGACGGTTGCAAAAGGCATTAAGATCAAGACAGAATAATTGCCTCAGTGAAGGTCATAATTAGACACGTACCAAGAGATACAGCTGAGCATCATCTGCAATCCTCATTTAATTTCATTCTTGTATTTCAGCTACAAGTGTGTGGGTGCTAAGGAGGAGAGCTGTTCTTACAAAGGTGACTGCTGTATTTAGCATGAAGTTTAAGCACTTTGTTACACTGATACCTGAACAACCCTGTGCAAGTGATGTTATACACATTAGAGATGAGAGAAAGTTTCACACTATAGTGAAGACAAGAGACGGACCTTTCAGTGGAGTAGGACAGACCTCTCTGAAGGGAAAGTGAGTGAGGCCATCAGCAGTCCCTCGTCTGGGAGGAGAGACTCGCCCAGCTCTCCTTGGCTGTGGGTCAGCTCAGGGGCCAGCATTAATCTGATCAAAAAGGGGATTGTGAAAAGCTCATCTGACTCAGGCTGTGACATCATGCTCTTGAATCGTAATAATTTCTACAGTAACCTGTTGTCATGTTATGAAGAATTACGATCTAAAGTTGGGGGGGAAAGAACAAGCTGACACACTTTTGTGAATCCCAAATCCTGCTGTAGGCAGAACTGGAAGACTTCCTGTTTGAAAATACTTATGTGTCTATATAGTATGCCCTAAAAAGTTCTTTGTGAAACACTAAGGCTTATATTTCTAAATGTGACAGAACTGGGAAGCATCCCAGGATTATCACAGAATTTGAGAAAAATGAAAATTAATGCAGAAACTTTGGAGACGATTTCAAGAAGACATGCAGCAGAATGATGGATTTTTGTACTCATAAAAGCTTATAAATGACCTCATTTTAAAAAGAGAACTTTTAAAAAATTCTTTTCTGCACTCAGCTCACTTTTCCACTGAATATTTTATGTAACAGAGTTTTGAATTAAAATTCAAGTCAAAAAAATCCCCCACAAACACACCACCAAAGAACCGACCATACACACTAATCAAAAGCAAAATGGCATTTCATCTCGCCATGCTTGTCTCTCATCAGGATGCTATTTGCATACTATATTTTTCCAGCAAATCATGCAGATTTCTGGCTGTTTGCAGCACTCCTATCGAATCCTGATGGTGAAGGTAGCTGCTTCTAGCTCTCCATAGTCTTACCACATGGTGGCAATATAACTTCCACCTTCCTGATAAGGAGTTGAGTTACCTCCGATTTCCTCCATTACTTCTAACTCACTCTAATGATTATATTTGTAGGTACCAATTATAGTCTTCTGAGTTTCTGCTTTCCATTTCCTCTACAAATTTAATAGAGTATTGTTGGGTTTATCCTTCAAATAAACTCTGCAACATTTCCAAGGACATTAAACCCTGTTCTATAAGAATTTTTCTTTCAGCTAATGCAATATCGCACATTTCTCGGATCTCTAATGAAGTTTAGAAGACCACTCTGGAATAACTCCTTTTTGCCAACAAGCATTCATATGTCCTTCTCTATTAACTCTTTCTCTCCAAGATAGCACCTCTCTCCTTTAGTCTATGTTGCTTTTGTTGTCTCATTGGAATTGGAAAAAAAAAGTCTCAAATGATTTAAAATCAGCTTAAAAAGAATACATGAAACACAAAAAAGAAAAATTAGGAGCATGTACATAACAACCACAACAAAAAAAAACAGTAAAAGATTCAGCCTGGAAAGGAATTACTGATGCCTAAGAAAAGGTGATCCATGAGAAATCAGATCTTTGTAAACCACGCTAAGGACTAAACTTGTAGTTTTCATTTTAAATGACTGTGCTACTGAGAAAATGAAAAAAACCACATGTATTTGTTACTACTTCATTTTAAAATCACTATGTAGAGATAGTCTAGATCTAAAGTATGATGTAAACCTTTTTTTTGCATTCTTGAAAAAGTATTGATACTTCTCAGACTGGAATACAACTATTACAAGGTCTCAGTAGAAAAGTATTATTCTCTCATCCCCAGCCCAGGCACCACAGATTTAAGTCTTAATTGGTTATATGCAAGAATACAGCACTATATAAATCAGTGGAAACACTCAAAAAAGAAAAAAAAAATCTTAAAGCAAAGCTCAGAGAAGTTTAAGGATCATGTACATTTGTTAGAGGTATCAACTTCTGCTTAACTGTGTAATTTTACTCTGGATCTAATATATAAATCAGGGTACTGTACATACTAAGTGAGATTGTAATTGTGAATTTTACATCCACTTTTCTGGCACATTTGTGTGAATTATGTGAAATATTTTTCTGCTAATAGATTGGAATTCAAATACTCTGCCCAACAGACTGCAGTGGTTGCCCTTTGCTGTATAATCAATACCAGGTGAGACAAACAGTAAATGTTCTCTTGGTGTAGCTTTCATCCATATGGCCATTACAGTTGCAAAACCATCTAAGAGACCTAGCTACATCACAGGAAATTTTATGGATGAAAACAGAGCACTTGATAGTTTGCTTTTGTACTGTACGCTGCTTCCACTCATTAAAATCTCAAAAATCCTTTAAAAGTGAAAAGAGATTCCTTCAAAATCCACAATTAAGAAACTTGTTAATAAGAAGCATTTTAAATAATTATAAATAAATTAGAGTATTTAGCTCTTAGCAGCATTTTGTGTTGTCATGCTGTTTGATGTGATTCAAAACAACAGACTAAAATTTTCCACTGCAGAGTGACGTGCAAGAACTTTCATGGTCTTAAAGCTTCTTATGTTTGGACATTAGGGCATGACAATTTTTCAGTCACTATCCAGAAAAAAATAAATAAAATAAAAGGTAGTCTAATCGTAATTTTCTGGTATGCAAACAACAGCTTGTCAAGCTGGTAGCACAAGCTGGCTGAACGTGTGATCATTCAGCACCAAGATGACACAGATGAATGCAGAAATGGCCATGATCCTTTTAGAAGAAAAGAACTGGGAAGAATGGTATCAAATCCAGCTCTACATGGCCTGGCTGTGCTGTGGAAATATTTCTCAAAGTAGGAAACACAGTTTTCAACAGAAAGAGGAGAAAGCAGGCAAAGAGGCTGGGGAAAACTTAAATGGTTGGCACTGTTCTTGCTGGAGGTGCAGATCTAAGCAGATATAGAAACACTGGTCTATCCCTCAGTCTTATCCCCAGTGCAGTAGCTATGGTCTGGCTCTGCCTTGGTGGGCGATGAAACCTGGCTCGTGATGTATAACTTCACCTCCTGACCCTGAGAAATCCCGGTTTATGTGGTTGAAGGCTGCAGGGAGGCAGGAGCAGGGTGCAGGTTGGAGCAGTGCCTGCCATTGTTTGCCACGGATTTGAAGGAAAATATCTCCTACTGGTTACAGCATTGCTTGGTCCCTGCAGTCCTTAGCCTAAATCCCAGGATACCAGGATGTGATTAAAGGTTTCTGCCATCCGCCTGGATTTGCTTCCTGCTGTCCCATGCTGGCTGCTTTGCACCACTGCAGACCAGGAGCAGCTGTAACCTCTGCAACCCACGCTGCTGCAACACATGGTCTTTGCGGGCATCTGGTATCCCCAGCCTGGCATACAACAGCCAGTGCATTCCTGGCCACTTGTATTTTACTACTTACTCATCTGAAAGTTTTAAGATAATCTTTAAAATATGCTATTTACCTCCACTTTTCTAATTACTGTTAACTCTGTGGCATAGTTTCCTCTGTAGACCTGTACCCATTGAAGACTGGAAAACAGCTGGTGCAGAAGCTATGCCATATGGTAGTTACTTATAGCAACATAAACTAATTGAGTGTTGAGGGTGATATAATCCCTGGGTGCTTTATCTTTTAGAAACTGCCAGTATGTCAATCTGATTGCTTTAAAGATCTGCCCTAGTTCTTCAGTTCTCCTGATCCAGAGCAAAATCCAGGTAGAGTCACCTCCATGTCCTGGTTGGTATCAACATTGCAGTCACCACTGGGCTTCTTCGCCCCAATTTGAAAATACCTTGTACTGTAACACCCACATCCCTCATGTATGAAAAGTCTGAGGTCCAGTGGAGAGCTGGTAGCTCAAAACGCTGGTGCAAAAAAAGTCTTGTTTTCCCAGTACCAGGATCTGAGCACATTGGTTATCAATCCTCATGCAACATCAAGCACATGCAGCAGAGACAGGAATATTGAAGGTTGTTTTTCACATACCAAGATTTAACCTCCTGCTTGTTCTGCTAGAGGAAACAGTGGACTTCAGCTCTGTAGGGGCATCCCTCATCCCCAGCCGACCCTCGGCAGTAACTCACCCTTTGCGTTTCACAGGTCATTTCCTCCTCTGCTCTTCCAGGCAAAGACCCGCTCTGACCTCTGACTGTTTCCAGCTGGTATTAGGATTTGGAGTTGCAGTTTTTTAACTGCACTTCAGTTTGGTTTTTAGTCTCTCTTTTTTTTTTTTTTTTTTATTAGGAGAGATGACATACACAAACTATGAGCTGAAATTTGTAATTATTTCTGATACTCTTTTGATTTTCCTACTACTATACAGCAATGGATAGGCCAACTCTCTAGTGAGAATCACATATCTCAGCAGAATTTTCATCCCTTTCATGTAGCTTTCACTCGTTCTAATTTGGACAGAGTACATTTATTTTTGCTTTTTTTATTTCTTACGGCAGATACTCTTTATTCAGGCCAAGGAACAGCGAGACAAAGAGGATAGCTATTTAAACAGCCCATAGTTTTTGCACTGGCCCCTGAATTTCCATAAGCAAGGCTGCACCAAGGAAGAACCAGTGTGTCAAGAAAAAAAATACTAAAATTTACCTTTCAGATCAAATTGATGGAATTATGCACTAACATACAATTTCTAAGGCTATCTTTTAATTTGGCTGTTCTTTCTGTCCTTTTAATAGCTTCTTGACTGCAGCACTTTAAAAATACTAACCTTGGGGTTTTTTCTTCAAAACATGTTTTTTTCAACAAAAAGTTCATAAACACCCTCAGAAGAAGAAAACCACCAACTTCCCTCAGGGGAATAATGAGGCAAATGTAAATTTATCATGATAGAGGACTCCATTCTCTACACCTATCTTGTACAAGCAGTTTACGTGTGTTTACCCTGTTGTATATAAAAACAGGTATTCTGTAACTTCTGAAGGGACATTCCAAAAGCTCTTGCAGTGATTTTGTAATCTCAGAGCCAACATGTCTAACTGCAAAGAGATCACAAAAAGCCATCAAAACTACACATAAAGTCACATAATTGCAGGTCTAGAAGAAGCCCAAAGAAATCTTCTAATCTCCCCCTTGCACTGAAGCAGACTGATGTTTATCTCAACAACATATGACAAAAATCTGTCTGAGTCACTCTTAAAAATCCCCCAGGACAGAGATCCCTACAGTATCCCTGGGCAACATGCCCTAACAGATATATTTTCCTCCAATATTAATGTACATAGTTTTCATACAAATTAATGCAATTCTTTTAATCTTCTACAACATTCTACAGCCTGGAAGATTCTTATGTATGTCACAGCCCACAAGCTCAATTCTACCTACACAGAAATTATGCATTTTTGTTTTATCTGCAGTGAACCTGATCACCTCTGTCCTTTATCATATCAAACAACAGATATGATTTTATGGAGGAAAAACATAGCTCTCAAATTTGAGTGAATTTGCAAATACTCTCTAACATTCACACTATTTTTTCTGGGAATCATGTCAGTTTAAGGTATTTCCTTTGCAACCCTGATAGTGGACATAAACCATGAATATTACAGTGAGACATTCAGCACCCGGTGCAGATCCAGAGCACCACCATTAAGTTCTGTGGAGTTATTCCATACTTCAGATTAGCATGGCATAGGTCAAAATCTATTCTGCAATATTTAAAGTGCTGGTATACTAATGACTTATTAAAAATACCAGCATAATCAGAAAATGGGAGAACAGATCTCCAAGATAGTATTTAACCCATGGCTACTGTAAATGACTTTGGTGCAGAGAAACAGAACTCACATACAAGCAGAAAACCATAATAGCTCTGTTACACAACTTTTAATACACCATTTTTAAAAAAATATTTGACTCTGAGATACACTATCTCTTTTCAGATACCTACCAGGTGCTACTTTCATACTCTGATACTCTTCTACATATTTTATTTTTCATTTTTATTCACATGCTCTTGCTTAAGTAGAACAGTAGCTAACTGATTGGGTTTAGTTTGGTTGCAAACTGGGTAGCTCTTTTCTTGCATAAGGTAATTGAAGAGGTAACTGTACCCCTGACAAAGCAGTGGCAATGAAATAACAGTGGAAAAGAGAAGAGATTCTACCACAGCAGCTGGTTAAATTTGTGGAAAGCTGCACATCTCAACTAAATTGCAGAGATCAAAAGACTTACTCTGGATTTAAACTGCTGTAACTGAACACAGTTTGTGCTCTCATGTTTGCTATATAGACCGCAAATCTGTTTTCAGGAAAAGCTTCATATAAATTTCAATAATCTCTTTAATCACATAGCCAAGCAGACCTGAACAAGTCAGTCACAATTTGTTGCAATGCAGATGAGTGTTGCCTTTTTTAAAAAGATTAAAATACTGGCAACAGCAGAGTATGACATTTTTATTTTTACTATTGCTGCAAGTATATAGAAATCATCGAGTGATGATTGGATGATTTAATCCAACAAAGAAACAATTTCATCCAGCAAAGAATGAATTGCAAGAGACTGCATTGAACTATAAGAAACTACTTAAAATATTATAAAAACATTTCAGACTTTTTTAAAGTCTTCCCTCTGGCTGTGACCGGGCTAGCATTATATCTGGAAGCATAGTACCTAATTCTAGAAAGGAGAATTTTCTTTTTCCTTATCAGCCTAAGCTAAGCTAGTAGCATCAAGGTCCTGCCTCCAAGCATGATGCCAAGAGAAGCATCAAGGCTCAGAGCTCTTCCTAAAGAAATGCACTTTTAAATAGGATCTCTGTGAAAGAAGAGTGCAAGCTTCAGGGCAAACACAAATAACTTTACTCACTGAACACCTCTTGACTTAGAGTACTGTCAGCTGCTGGCTGACCAGTGACATCAGGACGGACATCTGGCTTCCTTCCACCGCCCCAAGGAGATCAGTAAATAATATTCTGTTTTCCTTCCAAAAGCCATCCTGAAGCCTGAATGATGGCAATCCAAAAATTAGAGGATGACAGGTGTTGGGGTTGGCTGGCAGCCCCTTTCCAAACAACCTTCTGCAGAAAGGGAAGGTTAAAGACTGGGCTAGAGCTGGCAAGGTTTATTGTGGTGTGGTGCTGGATTTTGAAGCCAGTCCAGATAACAGCACATTTTAAAGTTTTCAGGAGCTTGCTGATTTCTAGGCAGGCATTCGCAATGTGCATTGTAAATGGTTCAATTTTCCCTGACCTTAGCCAACTGAGAAGGGCCAGAAGCCTGTTCCTGGTGATGCAATCTATAATGTGAGCTTCCCTATGGCAGGGGAACCTCTGCCAAAGCAAGAAGGTGAGGGAATTTCTACTAAACCTTTCATGACATGATCTGGTGAAATTTAAAGGTCTCTTTTCCTCTGCTTTAACATGAATAAGGTAAAATAATGTTGCGTCTAGTTCATCTTCCTTGCAACAGAATTATGTATGGTGGAAATATCCACTTCAAACACATGGCTGAGGCCAAGAGCTGCTCTTCATTCTTATTTTGACTGCAACTGAAATGGCCAGATGTTATGCACATTTGGTATAAATGAGCATGCAGATAAAGGTGCACTGAAAAATAGTCACCTACATTTTCAATAGGCAACTAAATAATGGCTCACTGGGAACTGTAAGGCCCCAAGTGCTACACAACAGCTGCATATACCGAAAAGGCAGCACTGAATGATGACCAATATGCAAAACAGAGGACAGCTTTCTATTTTAATATGGTGACAATGTCACTGAAGCACCACACTGGCTTTGCTACTTCACCTGAGTAAGCATAGAAATGAGGGAACAAATTCCATGCAACTTCCCCAAAAGCCCTGAATAACATCAGCATGTACTTGAGGACAAACTAGTGATTTTTAGACTTGGCGTGCATTTGTGACACTATCTGATGCCATTTCCCAGTTCCACATGTTTCCCTACCCACCTTTATGCCATAGCAGATGTGTATAACTGCAAATTTATCCATGTCCATGATTTACTCTGTGACTGAATATGTGAAAGTTGTTAAAAATGAATTAAAATCTGCATTCACTGTCCCAATGATTCTTCACATATTTCATCAAAAAGGAAACATTTGTAGTCCCATTAGTGCTGGCCCCTTTTTACTGTCTGGAGCTCTGGCTTTAGCATTCTTTTGGCAAGAGATTTGTTTGTCCAGAGTATCTTAAAAAATTCAGTGATAACTCAGTTTAATTCTTCATTTCATCCTCCCCAACCAGGCCTTGGAGCAACTAATTACTGGGAAAGGTTAGCCCTACACTGTGAAATATTAGGATATCTGATCTCCTTCTCCAGTGACACTGAATAGGAATTTTAGGAGTTACTTGCTTTCAGCCTAATTATGAATGTCCCTTTTTAAATTCAGGTATAATGTCATCATCAAAGTTCCTGTTTCCAAGCAGTGTTCTCATATTATCCAATGAAAAATTGAGCACACAGACGAATTAGGTAAGGCACTGTTTCAGTAGACTTATCTATCATTTTCCCAGTATTAAGATCGCTTCCAGAGCCGCAGGATTAGTACTTCTAAATTTTAGAAATATATCTACATCACTTGCTTGAAAGACTATAAGCATAAAAGATACTGCTCAAAATAACTGCTATTTGATTTGGCAGCTGCTACCAGTCAATGCACCTCTGAGACCAGCCATACATGTTCTAAATATACCCTCTGATTTTTGTGAGTTGCTGATTATATTATGGAAAAGATTTTTCTTTTACTGTGTTCTCTTTCCTCTCTTTATAAAGTCTAGAAAAGGAACAGAACCACTATGAGCATGAATCAGCCAGTTGCTTTGAATGTGTAGTTCCCATAAGCTCAGGGAGAGTTTCAGGGAAATGCATGTGAGGGGAAATTGGGAGCCTTTACTAGATCTTGCAGCAAAAAATTCTGCAGTTTCATTGTCTTAATGACGATGACATCCTGGCCTCTCCCACCAGGTGTCACTGCGAAGTCACATAAGAGCGTCTGTTGGTGATAACGTAAATGCAGGCCGAATGAAGATTAATAAGGCATACAAGTCATTGCTGAAAAAGAGTTTCTTTTCACTCCTCCTCTTGCTCCCTAGCCAAAAATAAAGCATAGCAGTGCTGCTGTGCCTTAAGCTCAACAGAGTAGAGTATTAATTTTAAATGATGGATACATATAGCTTATGTTGCATAAGAGCTTTAAATGCATGCCATGTGAGCTGGGGCTGGTGCCTGGCTGCCAGATGCGATTCTTGTTGATGTGAGGTTGAGGAGATGTCCAGATGAGATGTCACAGCCATGGCGTCAGGACTAAGTCTGGAATGGGATGCTCACTTTGAGATGATCTTTAGAGACTTATACGACAAACCTTTCTGATTGCTCTGACAGTGACATGAGATGAGGGAGTAATTCAAATTTTTCCTTTTGCAGCCAAAGTCCCTAAAACCCAAAAATGTGTCCCACAGAACAAGTTGCAAAATAGCTTCTAAGGGACTACTCTTACGTATGAGGACACATGCAGCAAAACACAAGGAAAACCCTGTTTCACACTCTACGGATGGGATAAGCCCACGTATAGGTGAAAATCCTTCCTTCCTCTCCCACCGGTGGCAGGAGCACACACCAACGTGTCACATCCTGCTCTCCCATGGTTTCCAAGCGCACACTTAGCAGAGCATAACTCCAGAAGTCATCTACCTCTATCTGTGAACACAGACTTGCTCAAAGGAGGTCACGCTAGGACTTTATAGTAGCACAGCCCAGAAAGGTCCCTGTCCTGCTCAGCAGAGCCATGTTAAGGGACCTGGACTTACCCTGCTAGGGTGTCCCCGGTCTGCAGCATCATGCCAGCACAGAGGAAGGTCCTCCTGCCCCATTCCCTAGCATTCAGCACCACACAATCCCAAACTCAATGAGCTTCCAAACTGCAACACAGGGACACCACAATCTTTTGTCATTTAGCAGGATCACCTCTGGCAGACCACCTCGCTGCCATCCTGTCTCACAACATCTGAACAGACTCTCCAAGTGCCTGTAGCAAATTCAGATGCTTTAAATACACCATGACAGAATTAATTTCTGTTGAAGAGTGCTCTAACAAATGAAATGAAATGAATTTTACCTGCACTTCACTTTTTAAAATGTACATTATTTCTATTAAAGTACTATATTTATAAAGAACATATAAATACTCATCCTATCGCTTTGGAAGTACTTTGTGCTATACCACCACTTGCTTTAAAATTATTTTTAAGACTCATTGTTTCTAAAACATATTCTCAAACTAACAACAATCATACAGCAAACTGAAATATAAAACACTCTTTGCTGGTGCTATGCATTTAAATGCTTAGCTGTTTTCAGCTGCAGAACTTTAAACTCTCTTTCATAGGATATTACTCCATTTTAGTATAAGCATCTATCAGGCAAAGCTCTGAAAATGTTAAGTCAGACTATGAAAATATTGTCAATGCTTATTTTAGTAATAAAAGCCATGTTTAATCTATGCTTTCATGTTACAGTAATCTATGTAGCAATCTATAACCTTCCAGCTAAATGCACTAAGTAGATTAAGCTCTGATTGATTTGAAATGTTTTTCACTATATTACCAAAAGTCTACAGATCAGCATAAATACCTCAAAGAAATTTTTTGCCCTTTGGCAGATTTACAAAAGTAGAGCTTAACTGTAACTGAAATGAACTTCTGCATTTTTCCAGAGCAAAAAGCCTGTCAAATCTACTCTAGATCCGCTCTGCTTCCAGACTTAGTAAAACCTGTGATTAATAGTACAGTGCATCTATTCTGTCGTGACAAAAGCAATCACATTATGAAGAAAAGTGTTCCCTCTGGGTCTACCATTCATATGAAGTGTCAGGAGTTACCCCAAATGGTGGCACTGCTGGGACTGCCATCTGCATAGTGTGCTGTGCAAACAGCTCTCAGAAAGGGTGGGATTTTTGTTGATGTGCTCTTGCCGATTACAATAAAAGACTTTAAAAATTGGCTTCCTCAAATAGAAAATACTAAGTTTTGTGGGGGTTTTTTGTGCTGCGTTTAGGGAAAGTGAGAAGCAGGTCGTGAGCTGTCACAGTAATCTGGTGGGCGCTGCAGGGAGGCTCGGCTGCCACTGCCAGAGGTGGTGAACTTCAGCAACAAAAAGAGCATGCAAGGGAAGAGGAGTGCGCTGAACTCTCTGTGATCCCATTTCAGCATTTCTTGCAGCTCCTTTGCAGACTGTCTGCTGGAGACGGCTGCACAGATGGAATGAGATTTCTACATATGCTCAGCATTCATCTCAGTAGCTCGCTGAGACGGCGACAGTGCAAACAAACATGGGTCTGAGCATCCTACCCAGCTCTGTTAGGGAGGTGGAGGAGACACATCTGTAAATGTCCGTGGGAATGGGGGAAGAGGAAAAATAGCCTTGAGGTGGTAAATTTCGATCCTTGTCTAGATGTCAAGTGATTCCAGTCAGGTGAATTTGGATTTAAAATGTTGTTTCTGTTTATCCTACCGAAGAGGAGGCACCCAAAAAAAAGGAGAGAATTTGGAAAAATAATGGTGCCAGTAACAGCGTGTCGGCAGAGCATCCCAGCTGCTGCTAGGGTAAAACTTCAGCCTCACTGACAAAAATACGTGAATTTCCATGGACTCCAGTGGAGGGATGTCATCCATCTCCCAGTGGTCCTTACCCATTTACCACCACACAATACTCCATTTCTTCTTGGATCGCACTCCATCCATGCATGCAACCAGAGAGCCAACATCTGAACACTGCAGACCCATCCAATCCTGTGACCCCACAGATTGTTCATGCATCTGCCATGAATTCTCAGTGCTGATTCTGGTCCCAGGTTTACCTCCAGGAGGACTGCCCAAGTAACGCAGTGCAAGAAAAGGAGCTCAGCTCACACAGTCCAGCTCTGGATTTGATTTTGGATTCTGCACCCCATCACTTGGGAACATTTATATCTCAGGTTTTCCTGTGGGTCCTTCTACACCTTGCTTGTGAAGAAAGAGAAGTTTTATTTCGATATAAACTGTACTTGGACACCAAGTGACAATTCCAAAGGGCTGTTATATCCTTATTTCTGCAAAATGTACTCCCAGTGAATAGCAGGTTCAGTGGTCCTACTCTACAAGCTGCTGAGAGGTTACAGAACCTGGCTTATATTTGATCATGCATTCATTTCTTATCCTAATACATTAACATAAAGTTAACAAGGAAGTTCATTTTAAAGGACAAACCTGAAAGTCAATGTCAGCCAAGAAATTGCCTGAGCAATCCCATAATTGAATAAAAATATGCGTCAGCAAAACAAGTGTCATCACAGGCTTGCTGGCATGCTTGGAGTTCACCAGCTTGACAAACTCCTCTCAGCATGGTGCTGTGTGGGGACTCTGCGAGAAGACCTTATGTACTAAATGGTGTTTATCAGCAAAATACAGGTACTAATATGCACATTTGACCTACAGAGCCAAACAGGCTTGCCCACAACTTCAGCAACAAAGTAATAAATAAAAATTAAAGAAAATTAGCATTTTGTAACTTCTTAGCCACTCCTATGGTTACAACATGCTTCACAAGGAGGACATTGACTTGCAAATATTCTGTGGTACAGTGTAAACACACATGTAAATATCAAAAGTAACATAAACTATCATATTTTTCCACTGATATGTTTGATGAGTTTGTATACTGGTTTATGGGACCAGCTTCTCTGGGAGTGGCAAACAAAATAGTTTATTTTAATTCCCCCATTTTTGAGTCCAATGGCCCCAGCTTAGCTGTGATACAGAGTAATTTATGAAGTGATTCATATTTATACACCAATTAATGGTGAACAGCATTTCACAACATATTCTGTTCCATTAAGCCTCAAGGAAACTGGGAGCAGCCAACAGGGCAGAGTTAACAGACGTATCCAGACACTTCTTTCTCTAGAGGTAAGAAAAGCTTGGGACTGTGCTGGGACCTACAGGGGAGAACTTTAGAGGGAAAATGTGTCACAGTGTGTTCTGTGCATGTTTCATATATATATATGCTATATATCTATTTTAATTTTAATTCAGATAAAGTATTAGCTTAAAAGCCTATAATATCCCCCAAAAGAACTGGGCATGGCTAGGATCCTTTCCTAAGCTAGTGAGCAGGTGAGATTATTTTGCAAGGAGCTGCTCACAGACACCTAAGGGACCATTTGCCAGCTGAAAGGCCCAAAGTGAAGCAGTGCTCCAGTGATGACCCTATACTCCATCAGGCTTATTTTCAAGGGAAAGAAGCCAATTACTGTGAGGACCTGTCTGCTTTTTAAAAATTTGTAGGCAGCAAGATCTGGGCAGCTTCCAGAGCCCACCTAGTGCTGTGGAAAACAACCAATCAAGTAAAATTGTTTTCTTGCTTCTTCTTTTAAAATAAAACCTCTTTCCCTCCCCATTTCTGTCCTCTTCTGTGATTTGAAAACTGGCACGTCTATGAGTGATTGCAGGTGCCATTAAATAATGAAGCAGTTCTGTTCATTAAAGCCTGGTGATTTATTACCTTTGGACTGAGGGAAAGAAAAACAGCCTGAAAACAGAATTCTTACATCATTTCACATTATTTCCAGTCCAGCACTTCAGACAACTGTCAGAATAGCAGATTTTCAGCTCCGAGGTCCACCAGTCCCCAAAATGCAATGGCGAATGTCTAATTACAGCCAGTTCTGTAAATCTAGAGTGTAACTTAAACTCATAACTAACTGCTGCCCTAAATGTCATGTCCTACCTTCATACAGCCAGTCGCTGAGCCCATTGAAAATAACACCTTCCTTTCCTGTGGAGACCACTCGGATGGCTTGTTTCCCCACATGGGCACAGTAATAGATGTTATTCTCAAAGATAAATATCTGATTTGAAGGGAAAAAGAAAAAGAGAACAGCATTAAGCAGTGGCTCCATTATAAAATGTTGCATTTTGCTTTTACAATAATTGGCAGTACAAAATCACATATCACATTTTTATAGCGTATTTTGTCAAAAAAGGATTTCCACAGCTTGCTTCCAATGCCATCAACTAACAGAAAGATGATAATTTACAACAAACTGAAGCCTTGGTCCTTTGATACAAGCTTTATTTTTCTTGCTCCTGTCTTCATTTCAGAAATTGAACAGTGCAGTTAGAGGGCATGAAATGAAGAATGCCATTGCTCAGTATTTTGAAGAAGTGGTCCAGGACACAGCAGCAGTTTGCAGAGCTGATGTTGATGCTATGTGGTGACTGAACTGACTACTAGAAATTGCTTCTTGCTTGTTTCCAGCTGCTCCTGCTTCCTTAAAACACAGCTGGCAACCTATTAAATAAATCTGAATCCATTTTTTAATGCAGATCCAAAAAGACAACATGTACTATTGAATAGGGGGCAGTCTATGTGACTGGAGCACATTGGCCAAGAAAGCACAAGGAGGTTGGTGTTTCAGCTGGGGAGCAGGTGCACATGCTCCATGGACCCAAAGGGATGTGCTAGACCTTCCACCCTGCCGCAGTCCCCAGATCACCTTTGTACAGGAACCAGGGTGGATGGGAGAAAGGCACCCTTGGGGTCTCACCTCCCTGCCAGCATGGATGCAGCTGCTATAACTTCCAGCCCATCTTTGGAAATCTTTCCCCTCCTGTTGCAAAAATCTAGTGGATTCAGGTTGCTGAAAGATTACATGATCAAAATGTCACGGGACCTCACAGCTCCTCAGGAGGGCAAGGGCAGGTCCACACCAAGGATCACTGCCGGGTACCTGAGCCTGTCTCTGCAAATGCCTGCTCACACAGCTGGTGCTGTCCCTGGGAAAGAAAGCCCATCTTGGAGAGGAATTTATAAATTTCTTACCAATCATAAAAATTTCAATTCAGGATTGTCAGGAAAGGAACCTAACATAAGACTCCCAAATAAGCCTTCTGGGTTTTTTTAAAACTAATTTCATGTGAGTCGTTAGATCTACTGTTATGAGAATGCTTTTAGGAATCAAGCTGTTTAGTTGTTTAAGTGCTGATCAGTGAGCAAAACTTTAACCAGACATTTAAAAGAATATTGTTCCATGGCATCAGTCTTTATCATCTGGTTAAATGCTTTATTCTATGTTTTGCTGTCATCAATGACACAGATCCTGTCCTCCTCTCATCCCAAAGTGAACTGCATCCTGCTCAAAGTAGCACTCTTGTTTTTAAAATACTTTAAAATTCAGACTGCAAAGAAGTACTGAAGAGGGTATCAGAAAGCCATTTAGACTGAAAGAAAAACCAGTAATATAATTTAGTAGATATTTACAGATGGGGTTTTATACACTTGAAGATATTGGAATAAATGTTAGGTATCTTTACCATGATACTAGAATGAAATTTCTCATGTTACACTTATGACAAGATAGAATTGGGAAAAATATTTGCTTTCAGCTTCTGTTTTACATCCTATTATGGTACATGTTTCACCTAAAGATGAGCTGGAGAGATTCCAGAAGAAAGTACATACCCTAATTGAATTTTGGCAGCAATTATAGTGAGTTTGCCTAAAGGTAAAAAGTGTGACTGAAACTGTAGCTTGCTTTTATTCCTTTTAAACTAAGAAAAACTGCATCCAATTAATACTTTTTGAAAGTAAAAACATGTTGTGGAAGATACTACATTCTCCTTCCCACCTTGATTTTCAGTAAGCAAAGGAGCCAGATGAGTGATGCCAAGTAAAGAATCTGTTAGCTAGTCTGCATATGGGAGGGTTGTTGAAGCTTAAATGCACATAAAAATCAGGAGGACTAAACAGAGTAAGATACTTTGGACCCAGACAAATCCAAATCTGTGTCGAAGAGGTAAACATGCTGGGGATGCTTGGGTGGGGGCTCTTCTGTGACAGGCACGCAATAACTCAAGTGGAGTTATTCAAGTGATGCAACCCTTCCCTTGCCCAGATTCTCCCAGCAAATGAGGGTTTTGCAATATTTTGTACTGTATTCAATTTTAAATGAATTAACAGGAAAAATAAAGAAGGTGATTGACAACCTGTTCCTGCCCTTCATTTTGTAAAGCATTGCAATGTTTTCTGTCTTCACTGTTTTGTCTTTCAAAGCTTCATTGCACTAATCAGGCTGCATGTGGTATCCAGTAGCTGCAATGGAAAAATAATACAGTACTCTGACTTCAAACTGTCTCCCATATAATTCAGACTCAAACTGCAGCACCTCATAGAGAATTTAAAATTATACTCCTAACTACAGTGCCTTGTACCCTAAAAACGTCAACCATAATCAAGATAAAAGATAACTGAGGCAGCACAAGGAAGATTTCTGTGTAATGTATCTTATAAATTAAGAAAAAGCTTTTGAACTTCCGTTATTCATCAAAATGAAGTATCTTTGGATTACATCACATTCTGGGTTAGAAAGATATTAGATGGTATTATGAAATACCTATATAATATTTTGTACTGTTTTGGTTTTATGACATCAGAACAGTGCTTTCTATCAAATGATCACAATCCTTTCAGCTAATTAGAGGATAAGAAATTTTAGTAAAGAAAAATAATTAAAAAATGCATGGACATCACTTTCACATTATTTTATGTTTGCTTTAGTTCTAGACTAATGTAAAATGACATCAGAAGGGGTCAAGCTCAGTTTTATGCCTCTCTGTACAGGAGACAAAGACCAGATCCAAAATTTCTGGTGTCTTCTCTTTTGGTGTGCATATTTGAGCAAGACTTTCCCCCCAACATTCTTGCAATATATATGCCTTTTATCACGGACAGCACATAAAGTCCAACACCGCACACAGCTAATGGCATGGAAAATACCATGTCCGTTTTCATCAGGACACTTTCAATGCAGAGGAAAGAGAAGATATTCTGAAAGAAGTAAGAAGGATGGAAACATCCATACATAGATTGAAGAAACTGAAATTGCTAGTTCCATAGCATAAACAAGGAAGACATAAGCTCTACAAGATAATGCAGAGGAAACAGAAATTTCTCCAAAACAACAAGGAAACCAATGAAACCTAGAAGAAAGCTGCTTGAAAGTGGATAAAAATATTTTTCCTAATGAAATCAGAATTCACGCGTGGAACTCCTTGCCACTGGATGTAACAGAAGACAAGAACTTCATTCTGGATGCTGTAATAGATGCTCAAAAGATGAAATACCTAACAAAGATAACTGGAACATCCAGGGGGATTAAGATAAAGTTGTTGTTTTTTTTTTTTTTTTTCAAATGCATTCACTTAATCCAAGGGTAATAAAAATCAATGGGGATTTTGCTGTTGGCTTTATGTGGCTCAGGATGTCACCTGAAACTTTCAGCACAGGATATAACCCCTTTAGCCTCAGGTATCAACACATCACTAACTCACGTGGGCTGAGAAGAAATCTCTGCCTGTTTGCAACTTGTACTAGAACTGATTACTTCAAATCATTTGACATTCTTGTGTGACACAACTAATACTGGAGAAAAAATACTAGAGTTGTTGGACCACAATCCTGAGACAGGGAGAGAATTTTAAGTTAAAAATTAAGTATTTATCCAGTAAGATAAATTTATACAGTAAGGTAAATGCTTAAACTAACAACAAAATAAGCTTAATTCACTTAAAACATACAAAAGCCTTAAAAACACTGATTGATTTAAGGAGGATTCATTTAAAGAGTTTTTGCAACTGCTTAAGGGCTTCTGAGATAATGTTCTCTACCAAACTGACCCAGAGTGGTATTAAGTAATTATGCTACAGTAATAAAAATACTGGTCCTTTTAAATGGATTAATTTATGGACCTTTTCAGGAATCTAGTGAAAATAATCTCTTTAAGACCACTTCAAAAGTCACAGTGACCAAATATTTTGAGCAGATGAATACTACACCTCCTTTTACAGTTGTTCACCCCACCTTCCTTCCAGCCAAAGAGGTGAGTGAAGCTCCTATTTCTTCACAGACCAAGAGAAAATAAATTCATACACATTAATCTGCATTTTTACCTCTTCTATTTATTTTCCAACTGTAGGGTGGCATTCTAAGTATATGTTCTCTTTACCCCATCATTTCTAACACGTATAACTTGTCAGCTAATGAGCGACATCACTCAAACTTAGCATCTCCAAGAATAAAGTTAATGCCTGGATGCTTATTACTTCAAATTATTAGCACATTGCAGAAGCATGAATGTTTCCTACACATTAGAAGGTAGCCTTCCACACTACAAGGCCAGCCCACAGGATTTAACTATGAGAGAATAGTTAACATGGAAAGGTTGGCCATTTAATGTGGAGAGTTTGGTCAACAAGAACCAGCCTTCATGTATAGACAGGAACAAAGTCTTGCCTTGACACTGTTTTAAATTCCAAATCAGTCCAACCTTCCTTGGAGTCTGAAAAAAACAGTCACAAAATGCGGGGAAAGTGAGTGGGGAAATGTAACTACAAATCAACATGCTACTCTCTCCTCATCCAACATAACGTACTTCAATGTTTCCTGTTTTTAATGTTAAAGCCTTCTGTTATTTTTTTCTCCAAGTGTAGAAGTCCGCTCTTCTGCTGGCACATACTTTTAACACTATTCAGCTGAGTTGCTCTAGGAACCTATGTTTAAGCAGGCAAATCCTATTTTAAATGTCACACAGGAAGACTGGCAAGACCATGAGTCAAACTTGGGTAGCTTGAGATCAATTTCAACGCCTTAACCATAAAATCATCCTTACTGTAATTTTTTCATATTAGGTAGACTATTGTAAGTTTGTGAAGACTGGGAGAGAAGAGATCCAAATTGTGTATTGTCCTGCCATGAACTGCATGTCTAACTGATCCATTTATTGGCAGAGTCATGGTCAGCTTTAATGTGATTACTTGAACTCCTATCTCCTTCTGCAAATGCAGACCTACGGATACTGTAAAATCCCTTTTCCTGAATAATAAAGCAAAATAGTTCTTGTATGTATCTCGCTTTGCACATCTGCCATTGCACATTCACAATGTACGCTGGTAGGATTCAATACTGCCTCATCTTGTGCAGGACCTCCTGTGGCCTTTTGCAGATGGCATGGTCTAGTCTGCCTTAGAGGCCAGGTAGACTCAGCAGAGATGCAGGTACCAATGAAGACATAGAGGAAGATAAAATCTCCCTAACTTCAGGGATTATCCTCCAGCAGCTTTTGCGGTGTGCTGGGTGCTCCGAAGTCCAAATAAAGTCAGTCAATGCAGTTCATGTAAGTTAGGTATCTACCACTTCCACTGAGTACAAACAGCCAACAGCCAATGTCAGATGCCTTCATCCACTCAAACTCTGCTCCATTAGCTCTTTGAGCTTGTATTCAATTTAGACCATCAGTAGATTAATATGGGAATAAAAAAATGAAATGCATGGTGAAAACTATCTTGGAGAAGAGACCATCCTCCCTCCCAGCCCTACTGATAAACCAGACTCTGGCTTCCTTGTGCACATCCTTCAAAGTCTCCGAAAGCCCTCACCTTCTGCTGCAGGACAGCACATCCCCAAAAGCAGGACTGTAGCATATGTTCAATGACTATTACCTTGATGCTGTTGCTCATAGTCCTAACCCCATCGAAGTCCTTGGGCTCTTCTATCTAAACCCCAATCACACCAAATTTCTTAAGCAACAGCCACCCATTTCATCACATAAACCCTATCAGAATATATGTGGGCAAATTAAATTAATCATTTTAGGTAAATCCAGATTTCTGTAAGGTTAGGCAGTCCTTGAATGGTGCAGGACCACATCACTCTGATATATAAATGGGGATTCAACTGCTTGAAATCAATCTACATGTAATTTAAGGTTCCTACCTACTTTCTGTCAATTATCTCTTCAGTCAAGAGTACATGTGAATATTTGGATTGGGTTTACATGGCAAGGTTTTGGTAGCAGCAGGGGAAAGAGGGCTGCAGGGGTAGCTTCTGAGAGAAGACACCAGGAGCTGTCCCCATGTTGAACAGAGCCAGTTCCAGACGGCTCCAAGACAGACCCACTGCTGGTCAAAGCTGAGCCCACCATCCATGTTAATAGTGTCTCTGTGACAATATATTTATAAAAGGGTAAAAACACTGTGCAACAGATGTGAGAGAGGAGTGAGAAAATGTGACAGAAACAACTCTGCAGACACCAAGGTCAGTGAGAAGGAGGGGGAGGAGGTGCTCCAGGTGCTGGAGCAGAGATTCCCCTGCAGCCCGTGGTGCAGCCCATGGTGAGGCAGGCTGTGCCCCTGCAGCCCTTGGAGGTCCGTGGTGGGGCAGAGATCCACCTGCAGCCTGTGGAAGCCCCCATGCCATAGCAGGTGGGTGTGCGCTGAAGGAAGCTGCAGCCCCTGGACAGGCCAAGCTGGAGCAGGCTCCTGGCCAGACCTGTGGCCTGTGAAGAGGAGCTCATGCAGGAGCAGGATTTCTGGCAGAATCTTAAAATTTTTTAACTTATTTTTTTTTGTGGTGTCGATAGGAATGTTTTGTGCTGAACTGTGTATTAACTATCTACATATTTATAAGGTGTAACACATCACATTGGTCTGAAAGCCTCAGGAAAATACACACATTTAGCTTCCCAATATGTCCAGGAAGTAGAACAGTATTACCTCTTTATTTATATGCTAAGTAACTGGTTGAGGTCCATAACAGTCACAGCATGTAACCAGGGTTTGGAAATTTCATATCACAACTATAAATAGTTTTGAGCATGATCAAGCTCTTCCTGGAAATGGACACAGAAAAGACCCTCTTCCTTCTCCCCTCTATTTCTAGTGCTCTCTAATTCCATCCAAATATTTTGGAGATAGCCCTTCTCAAGCCAGTTTTGTTCTTCCACTGCCATATGAAACTTGGAAACTGAGGACAGTGAAAATGAAAAACTGCAAAGAGAGAGATTCCCTGCTGTTTTGTCCAAGTTAAATCTTGTCCTTACCACACAGAATTAGCATGCCCATCTTTGTCCGTGCAGCATCTTGAAACAGATATGATAATTGTGTTTTCACTTTGAAATATCAAGGAAATCTGATAAGCATTGTACCGGAAAGGTCTCGGCATTTTGCAGTTATCATTCTTACATCAACTGCAGCAGAAAAATGTGTGATCAATTCAAAATCACTTCTAAAGCTTGTTGCTGATTGACTATGCATTATTTAATGAATACTCTGCCAATTTCTTCTTTTGAATCTCATAAAACACAAAGTTTGATGTTCAAATAGCTAAGTTCTTAAAAAAAGGGTAATAAAACCATAAACTGCTCCTCACCATCTTACATAATAAGAGCTAGTATTTTAATTAGGCTTTTTTTGTTGCCATTTAAATATAGCTTGATAGCAAGTGGAAAAAAAACCATAAGACAAAAATCTTCAAAATATTTTCATTCTCTCTATCAAATGGTTCATGTTTGCAATTTAGGAAAGAGACAGATAATAATTATGGTGGAGGAATGAGATACAGAATTTTTAAATCAACTTTTTTTCTTTGCAAAACCAAAATGTCATTATTAAAAGTGGTGATGAAGCAATAAAACTCTTCCACACAATCAATACTTTGCAGAGAATCACATCTTGATAAATTATTGACAGAAAAGGCTACAGATTCATTTTCTCATACTAGGGTTTATCTTTACTTTAATTCAAAGAAAGAAGCTTACTCCTTACCAAGCCAAGGACTTAGAAGACATAGCAGTTTCTGAAGGTATGCAACAAATAGATAAGGTTTACTTTAATTCAATTTTACCCTGTCCAGGAATGGGCAAAGGTGGCATTTAGACCAAAGCAAGGACTACACCAGTTTTAAAACAATTCTGCAGGAAGGCTTTCAGGACAAAGAAACTGAAAACACCCCAGCGGACCACTAAAACCAGAAAATACAGTAGTACAGATTGATGCACGCAACAACTGTGCTGATCCATAAACACATCAAAACCAGTATTCATGACTTCTCATTGGAGATCGAAGGCTTGTATGCATCTGGTATCAGTAGTGTAAGAGATTAACTGTATGGAAATCAATGCAATGAAAGGAAATGTAATTGATTCTGCAAAGGAAAATTTCAGAGTTACTGTAAAAGACAAATGAAAAATCTGTCGCCTTCAGTGGCTTTGATTGTGTATCTAGAAAAAGAGGTGCAGAAGAGTCACCACTTGTAAATTGTGTAAATCTCCCAATTTTAGCCATGTATCTTGGAAATTGCTAATATCCCTTGTAAAATAAACATTAAGAACTTAGTTTTGCTTTCATCGCACATGATCAGCAAAGACACTAGGAAGTCAGAGAATGGAAAAGCATTCCTTCATGCATAGAAATATTTTCTATTTCTATGAGCAGTGTCCTGGCCTCATTTAAGAGCTCTTGAGAGAGGATATGGCTCTCCAGGTTGGGGGTGACTTCTCTCTGGGGCTGAGGGAGATGATCACCTTGCTTGCAGGAGGTGGGCATGGGTAGGGTAAGTAAAGGAGCAGTAGGAGAAGGTCAGAAGACTGCAACATCAGAGGAGTGAAAAGGATGTTAAAGAATCTTCTCTGAGACCCTTCACGAAACAAGGGGCAGGCAGAATATGAGCTGATTGGGCTGGTAAATGGAGACTCCTGTGAAGGTGAAGGCTGGAAGCTGGTGACGTCAGGCACCATGAGGAAGGGTCCTGCTCTGCTGACAAATCTGCAGCTACAGACCAGGTTCAGTGCCCCGGTTCTGGGGCTGGGAGCTCTGCCCTGCCTGGGGAGGAGAGCTTTAAACTCAGAACAACAGGGGAGGGAGATGATGGCCCACAGTCAGGCAAGGAAGTGGTAGACCAGGCTGACAAGAAAAGGAAGATGTGGACAAGAGAGACTCTGGTGAACAGGGGTGAAGGAAGCTCACATCAAATAACACACAAAAATAAGGAGAAGATGAGCACACAACTCTGTGGGGAAAGCTTTCATACTTTTCCTGGGAAACCACCACAGCTGGGTGCCTCTCTGCTTGTACACTAATGCATACAGCATGGGGAATAAACAGGAGGAATTAAGGTCTGTGTGCAGTTGTAGAGCTACAATCTCAGTAGGATCATGGAGATGTGGTGGGACAACTATCGTGTTGTGCTGGATGGATACAGGCTCTTTCAGAAGGACAGGCCAGGACACTGAGTAGTGTCTGCTACTGGACTGACCAGTCAGGAAGAAGTAGATGAGGCCTTCTTCATACAACTGGGTGAAGGCTCACATTCAAAAGCCCTGGTTCTTCTGGGAGAACTTAACCATTATCTGCTGTAGGGACAACAACTTGGGCACAAGCAACCCAGGAGATATGTGTAGGGCATTGATGACAGTGTCTTGACACAAGTGATCAAGGAGCAAATGAAGGAAGGTGGTCTGCTGGACCTCAGGCTTTCAAACAAGGGGTGGCTGCAGGGGAAGGTGAAAGCTGGGGGCAGCCTCGGCTGCACACACCATAAGGTGGTGAAGTTCAGGATCATGAGAGGGAATATCATGGCAAAAAGCATTAAGCCCTCAAATTCAGGAGAGCAGACTTTGGCCTGTTCAGGGACTTGCTTGGAAGAATCCCACGGGATACAGCCATGGAGAGAAAAGAGGTCCAGGAAAGTTGTTGGACTTCCAAGTATGACACCCTCCAAACTTAAGAATGGTCTATCTGATGTGTCAAGCAAAGGAGACAGGAGGCCTGTGTGGATAAGCATGTTGCTCCTGACACAACTCAAACACTAGAAGGGAGTGTACAAGAGGTAGAGGCAGGGACAGGTGACCTGGGAGGAATATAGAGGCATTGTCTGATTGTGTGTGGATGGGGTTAGGAAAATCAAAGCTCGTCTGGAGCTGAATTCAGTGAGGGACATGAAGGGCAATAAGAATGGCTTTGTAAATCAGCAGCAAAAGGAAGTCTAGGGAAAATACAGATCTGCTGTAAGTAATATTATTTAACTATGAAGCAAGTTCTCTAACACCTATATATTGCAATTACATGTTAGGAACAGTTAAGGTTTTTCTAAGATTATCATTCTTACTGAATCATGTTTGTGGTGTGTTTACAATATTCAGTAACGTCTGGAAACCTTTTCTCCAAGAAATGATAAAGCTCCCTTTGGAAAGCAGAAGAGTTTGTAAGATCCTGTGGTTTTTAAGGTCTTTAGAGACAATCCAAAATTGGCAAAACAGATACTCGAGATAAAGTCCCACATAATGGACTGTAGGAGTAGTGACTGAATTCTATGATCTAGAGACACATTCCTGAACTTTTTTCCTTTTAAATCAGGCACAGAAGAGATTTTTTGTCTTGCTTCTACCAGCTTAAGTCCTTAAGTGCATTAATAGTCTTCTCAGTTTTCTACAAGCTTCTCTACATTTTTGACATTGCATCATTACAAATGCTGTGTATTTCCATTTGTATTCTGTGAGCAGGCTAGCCCACAACATGTACAGATTCTGATTGCACCTAGAATCTACCAGAGTGCAGCCAAAGAAGCAATTATCATGATTCTGGAGATTTAAAAATATATGTTTCAAGAAAAATACGTTGTCCTATTTTCTGTTCTTCAGGGAGAAAAAGAGGGTTTATTTCACCTCAACAAAGAGAACCATGTCTTCTTGGATTTCCTTGCCCTGGATTTTAATGGGGTTATTTTAATTTATAACTGCCTTGTTATATTAAAGAATGTATCAGTAAATGTACCATTTAGTATGGAACTCTGATTCTGCTTTTAAATTCTGCTTGATGGATTATCTTGTATTCTGTAACCTAATATCGCTGATGGTTATGTAGGGCATCACTACAAATTAGATTATTTAATGTGAGATGATACAGTGTTTCATTTTAAATATTTTATTGTGTTATAGAACGAATATCGGGCTAAGGAGAGCAGAGATTACTTGTCAGCATAAAGAAACTGGCAACTGAGATTCAGGGTTCCTCCAGGTACACATCTGACCTTGGACAGTGAGCTAGTCAATGTAATATTCCTTTTTAATACAATGTTTAGTAACAGAAATGATCAACATCTATTCCAGAAGCTGAAGAGTAGAGCTAACAGAATTATTCCTGAAGCTTTCTCATGGGTCTGATGAATGGCAGTTTCTGGGGAGAGACCACCACCACAAATGAAGGTGAGCTTAGGTGGCATCTGTATCCCTTAGATGGCACTGCTTAGTCCTGCTTGTCCTGCATCCTAACATCTGTCACGTAATCATACTCTCACCAATTACTAAAGTAAAAGGTAACTATTTTCACGACACAAAATAGCACCTTTCAAAAAAACCCACTCTTCAATAAGCACTTATTTCAATGGACATCATCTACCAACAACCGTTTTGTAAGATGCCAGAAACCCTTCTGCACAGACCTAAAATAGATAATTCTTGCTGTTAGATCTCTGAAATGAAAAATGCTCTTAACAAAAGATACAGGTTTAATATCCATAAAGTACAATTGAAATTAAAGGAATATCAACATTTTAGACCTCTGTAATAGGAGGGAATTCTTTTTAGTGGAACTCACGCTACACTAGAGTTGCACTCTTAGGAATTTTGGACTTTATGCAACTGCAGTAGCATATAACGAAATGTGGTAACATATCAAGGAAGAGAATTCAGCACTTGCCCTATAGTGCAACGAGACAGCAAATTGCTCTAAGCTAGCAACTCCATCAATGCATGCATTTCCTGTAGGTACATACTCGGTTTCCTTAATGCAGAGTGTAAATGTCCACAACATTTAATATATTAATGCTGTAAATCCACTGTAAGGTAGGAATATATTGCCATCTTCATGCTGTAACGTAACCAGAAAACAAGGTGACATGTATGAAGTCAGAGAGGAAGCCTAAGGCACTCTGTCACCTCCAGGGGCAATGCCCTACACCCTACATCATCCTGTGTCTCATATTTGGATGTAAAAGCAGTAACTTTCTCTGATTTATTGGTAAAAGTTCTATAGCAAATAATAAATTTCATTTTTTCCTCTGAAATCTTTCACACCCACAAAAAGAGCAACAGCTTATTTACAAGAAAATCAGCTATATCTTCTTTCAGTAGCATTTCTTGTAGCATCTTCAGTTATCTTAGGTATTTTGCTCTTTGCCTCTGATGAAAATGCAGTACAAAGAATGCTGAGATGGGAAGGGACACAACTGTTCTCAGCAGAGCTCATAACACTGACTAGGCCAAACCTTCCCTTTGGTGAACGAGGACCAAACACATCAAGCCCACTGATGCCAAAGGAAATTACAAGGATGTGCAAAAATAAAAATAGGACACTACTGCCACTGTAACCAAAGAGCAGAGCATCAAAGGAAAAAATAGACACAACACTTTTCCAGTGGAATTCTTTGAATAAAATGGGATGAGAGAGGAGAGCAAATCCCTAACCAGAGTAACCCATCTAGGTATTCAGTGTAAGTGCAATATATCTTACTGGGGTTTCCCTAAAAAAAAATATTCTGACACTGGAAGAGGGGATGAGGGGGAGACAGCACATCGTTATTCTGAAACTCCTGATTTCTCAGAATGCAGGGACCATGTCAAAAGCTGCCTGAATATCCTTCACCATGCTTAAATAGGGCTTATAGAGACATTAGGAAGGGGGTCTTTTTCTTCCTTGAAACTAGCAAGATAACCAAGCCAGAATAATTACATACAGCAAACCACAGCTAAATATTGATTCAGATGTCATTGCAAAAATGAAAAGGTGAGAGAACAGCTTGAGAATAATGATGTAAAAATCTATGAAATAATGGTAGAGACAAATAGACCTACAGCAATTATACACACAGCAGTTCAAAAGTTCTGTTGGATTAGGAACAACAGCAGATGATTCAGTACCTCCTGTGAAAATGGTTCTCCTCACTTTATATCTATGCAGCCCTTCTGCCTGGAACTAAGCTGGCATGACAGCACAAAATCAGGTGAGGAAAAACCTGCTAATTAGAGGAGTCGCTCCAGTTTAGTTCCAGGTGTCATCACTTAATCAGTTTTTTTGCATCTAGATATCCTAGTTGGCAAGACATTGTGTTACAGTTTAAAAAAAATTGATAACGACAAATTAGATGGATAGGTGCTGGTCCTGTGCAGCAGGATCTATCATTCAAATACTTTATATATGAAGGAAATCCAATATTTTTCTTAACTGTACTGCACTTCTTAAACAGTAATATGTATGACAATAAGCTATTTACCAGCATGAGCATTCACTGTTTGACGGCACCAGCAAAGCCCTAACATGGTAGGGGCTGAAAGACTTGTTCCTCCTTTTTTTCCCAGCATTTGCATTTCACTGAAATAGAGATTTCTTAATGCAACCTCGGCACCTGCTGTGAAACATAACTTCTATCACTTTCTAACCGATTATACACTTCATTGCTGCATAATCTACAAGAATAAAAGTTAGTTCCTGCTCCAAAAGAGTGACACTGGTAAAAGTTTATTGACTATAAATGCAGGAGAAACCCATTTTGACCATTCTCTGGAGTTGCAGTAAGTGTAAGGGCATACAAAACTTTCAGCAACTATGATCCTCTTCCTGTATGTTTTTGGTACTTTAAAGAAACAGTGGAAACAGTAAAAGTCTGACTGACCAGGAGAACCTCAAAAAAATGTTTCTCTTTGCTGAAGAATAAATACTATGATCTATGAGAGAGATTTTTTTGAATTATAACTGCTGCCTCTAAAGTTGTGCAGAACTGCTTCTCACAGCATCTGATGTGTCACCTTTATCATTAGTATCTGTCAGGGCTGTTACAGATTCTGATTTAGAAAAAAAAAAAAAAAAGGAAAATAGCAGCACAGCAGAAGTACTGCTTTTGAAACTGGAGCTTAACAACTCCTGTGAACTGTACTTTAGTGCTGACAATGCAGGCAAATATTCACTGCACATTATTAGAGCAGTCCTACTGCTTGCTCCTTCCTTTTGACAATAGGGCCACGTATATACCTAGTTTGTCCTTACAGCAAGTATTTTGAACCTGGATGTGCTCATTTTGGGATAACTTAAATAAAAGCCTCCTGAAAAACTTCAGGTTTTTTGGATTCCTTGAGCACTTCAGCTACAGACACGCATTAGACAGTCTCTTGTTCCTGAAGCAGTCCCTGACTTCAGCCATGCTGCCAAGCAAACCAGCAAAGGAAACCTCTTCACACTGTACTTATTTTTTTTGATAAATAGAGGGGTCCTAGACTGTCAGCCAAACAAGTTTTATGAAAACTGAGTTCAGGGTCATAGTAACTATTAACCTTTGCATTAATATTGGGGCAAATGTACCACGGAAAACTCACATGAGCCCTCTGCATGTGGGCAGAACCTTGCTCTAAAAGATGTAATGCAATGAAACTGATAAAACATTCTATTAAGATTAATTAACAGAAGCTTTTTCGTGCCAGAATTGAAACTCCAAAAGTGGGTAGCTGTTGAGTCATAAATGGCAAGATGAGAAAAAGAAAGGAAATCTGAGGAGTGAAGATTTTTACAAAGATAAGCACACACAGATCAGGGCAAAGGTACAGCCTAAGACTTTTTTGCAGTCCTATAATGCCACCAACATCCTCATATTGCTAGAAAGTATCCCACAGACTGTTTGAGGATAATACAGTCTGTTCACTGAAAACCACCAAGCATCGTGCTGAAGGCCAGTGGGCTGATGCCATCAAATACTAAGGGGGCTCTGGGCTGTCAGGTGCACCATGGAAAGGATGGTTTTTCATAGACATTTTGCATAGTCATTTACACCCACCAAAAAGTGACTATATCACACTGCTTTTCCAATTTAACAGTGTTTTTCACTCATTCTACAAAAGCATAAATGATGGCTCACGTCACAGCACAAATGAGAGGAATGAGACTTTTAATAATAGCCACATTTAAGAAATCCATTCCCTCTTGCACTGAAGCTCTCCTTCTGTTGACTCAGGAGCTCATACTGGTAAAGGCCCAATTCTTCCACCAGTTTTGGAAGATTTAATTTGTTAAGACTTTGGCTGAGATCTGAGAAAGGCTGAAGAATTTTTCTTAGGTGCCAGAGTGAGGGCTTTTTTGCATTCTGATCTTCTGACATAGATTTTCTCAGATCCAATATCTGCCATTATTTATACAGCTCTGTTGGCATGTGTGGCATTCTGCAGGCTAGTAAGAAGTCAAGAACCATGCTCTGAGGAGTTCATCATCTAAAAATTGGCATATAATTTAATGAGTAAGGACAAAAGAAAACAAGATAAATAGAAAATTGCTCCTAGGAAAGTTCCACTGCTTATTTTTAATCACAAAGAATGCAGATCATTCAGGCTTCTTCTGTTTCAGATTTGTTTCTTTTTTGAATGATTAGACATGCAAGAGAGAAAGAGGTCAGACAAGCGACCAGAAGTTCCCCTAGGAAGAATGAAATAGAAGTTACAAAGGGAATAAAAAATTTTGGAACCAAACCCTCTTACTCTCCTTTGTTTTGCCAAAGAAAAACAAACCAGGAGATTTCAAGGGGAAAGCTTTTTATTTCCTGAAAATTTGGGTATCTTCAAGGTGATGCAAAACCCACGCACTCATTGCTCCCACCTTTCCTGGGAGATGCAGCATGCAGTTGGGCTGCAGACTGTGCACAGAGGGGAGCTGCTGTGAGCAGAATTGGAGCTGACACTTGCTCATGTACCTTAAGTGCACTTGTAGGACCACCCTCATATACTCCAACATATGTTTGACCCTATAACCACTTAGAACCAGGGAAGCTGATATATAGTTCCCAGCACATTACTACTTTCCATTCCACTTGACATTTTTTCCCTCCTCCTCCAGCAGAACCCAGCCTACATTTCGGAAGCACATTCACACTATCAAGTTTAAACAGACTTTAATTTTTCTCTGCCTTTGCACTCGATGTTATCCCCACAGAAGAAGACACAAATTTCACTGGAAATTATATTCTGAGTAATTAGTCCTGAAATACAGAACAGTGAGCACTGTATATTTTCTCTATCTCATTTATAATGCTTGTAGATATTTAAAAAAAAAGTTTCTTCATCCTCTGTCAATTATCTGCTGATCATTAGCTACAAATAGATTATACTGATGCATGAAAAGCCTGCTTATTTTATAAACTACAGTTGTAATTTTATTTTAAGGTAAATGACTGGCAAGGAAAAGAGCAAAAAGACACATATGTTAGAGGTATGTAAGATAATGCTTAAAATACCAGTGAGGTTCTCCTCACCTACCCTGATTCCAAATGCAAGAACAAGGAATACAGCTGAACTACAGGCCAACAGATTTACATATTTAGAAGCCAAAAAAAAAAAGAAAAAAAAGGAAAAAAAAGAAATATACAGAACAAATCCACTGTTGCAAGATATTTCCAAGATTCATATGGAATTCAATAGTAATAGGAATATCTGAAGTTACTTCAAAAGAATCTGCCATGAGTCCCTCAGAAGGGACATGTATTAAACTTGATGTCTTAGGGAATTAAGTTTTCGATGTATATTTCTTAATAAAAATTGGTGGAAGGCGCTATCAATTATTTCAGCATTAAATGATAAAGCTGGGAGTGAAGACAACTTCTCTTGGACTGATTATACTGTCCTGTTGTATATATAATTTGTCATTTTGATATGAATATTTTTCTTTTCTATATAGTTATGTTACTTTGGTAGACATGGCAATGGAGGAAGTAAATTGGTCATCTTGACTTTGGTATGAAAAATGTTAAATCTTCTTTCCAAGGTGGAAGTTAAGTACACCCATTCAGCTTGGTAAAATAATACGAATGTGAATCAATAACTCGCTGTGACTCAAGGTGCTGAAGGCACGCAAGTTCATAGTAAAACTATATTAAATAGAGGAAGATTCACTTGTGAGATGGAAAAAATCACCAATGCAACCCAATACTACCTTTCAATTAGCAGGTGTAGCTTTCACTGTACATTGTGAAGCTCAGTTTGCTAGACTTAAAATAGAAAGAGCTAGCGAACAGTGAATGAAAAAATGCTGGTCTCTTTTGCTTTCTCTGCCATGTCCTAAAGGTAGTCTCTAGTTTTGAACTTAATGTGTTATCAACTGACTGTGCATTATCATCAGTTGGCCACAAGCCCAATGACAAGATCACATCAGTCTTCACCAATGAATATAGAAAAAAGAGTTTGGTCATGATCAGACCCCAATCCCTGTGAATCAGTACAAACTGCTCAGCAGTGATCTGTTGGGCAGCAGACTAAAGAATTTGAAATGGCATATGTTAGAGGATGAAAGTGGGGCATGTATATGTGTGCAATGAAAAAAAATAGCTCCTCAGAATTCATTTTTGCATAGAGGTAAAGGCTTCTGCATCTCCACTCCTATCAGATTTGAGGTCAATGACTCTCTCAAACCTGATTTTCCCAATAAAACAGAGGAGAGACATTTCCTGTTCCTGTGTCTGTTATGTTTCCTCCAACCTGACTTGCAGACCAGCAATTATAATGTCTCCTATTGCTGTTTTTTAAATCACAAAATTTGAAAACAATCTAGTTAAGGACACAGACAAAAAATCCCCAAGAGAGGACTGGGGACAGGAGACATGTCAGATTTTATCAGATAACAAACTTGTAAACCTCATTTGTTGGTATAAAAATTCTATAGCAAAAAAAGAAGTTGCCACTTTTTCTTTTCTTGTTACAGTGGAAAGAGAGTGTTTGGAATATGCAAAACCTTAATACTGGATTTTCACCAGGAAATGAAGCCAGGGGATCTGGCCAGGAAATATGTGCTCTAAAAAATGAGCAAATCCAAGATGGCAGTGGCTGAGGGACAAAACATTGGAGATTTCAGGATTGTTGCAGTATGAAGGGCTCCATGAAACACAATGAATCCCTGACAAGTGGGTTTTTTTAAAGTCAACTCTGAACACTTTCCAGAATACACTTCTACTTTTGTCTATTTCACAAACAACTACAAGGCAAATTCAGGGCAACTCTGTTCTAGAGAGGTGCATTCTCCAAACAGAGCTGCTAATATTAAAATATCCCTAGTGCCAAGTTTACAAGTCTGAAGATGCTCTTGTGAAGCAATGATATGCTAACTAAATCATACTGTCTATTATATCTACAATCTGTCCTGTGTCCAGCACTGGGAGAAGCAGTTACATCCTCTCAGAGATCTTCCATAAAGTGTTCTTTCTCTGCATTTTTGACAGAATTGCTTTGTAGTACATGTGTGTATTTGGGAATTTTATAAATAAATTACATGATAAAACAATGCCCATAAAGGTGCTAGAAGCTACCACACAGGTTTCAAGAAACTAGACAATAAAGAATTATTCATTGTTTAGTTCCAAATCATAGCAGCATGGTCTCTAAATTCATTTGCACACTTGTTCTTTCTCTTACCAGCTGTTGCCCTTTTGGACCCCAACCAGCATACTGAAGCTTTGCATTGCTGACCTCAGGGGGATACAAATTCTGGGGATCCCTGCAAAAAGAAAAAAAATAAGATTTCAGCTTCAGAAATGTCCTTATTTAAGCTGCTTTGGAAATCCACCATGACCTCGTAAGGTGTCTTTCAGCTGGAATTATCTAATATATTGTGCCAGATCTCAGTAGATTTTTTTAACATAAGGTAAGCATTATACCACTAGCAAGCATTGGTAAGATCAAGTATTTAACTGACAACTCCTGTTTCTTATTAATATGAAGTTAAACACATTAGTTCCACTGCTGACTTGCCTAAGCCTTAAGAATTAGTCAAGGGATGGCAAACAAAGTAATTGTATTTATCAACACTGATGGTGTCTACAAAGGATAAACAGTAATTATATTTTTGAATCACACTGCCATCAGAAAAATATAATTTAATCTTCTTCACCCCATGGCTTTTCTGCCTAATAATTTTCCTTTGAACATGACGGTAAAAAGTTTAGCAACTGTGTAACAACTGTTATGCGGCCTGCCTTCGAAGCGAAAAGCTCCTATTAATACCAAATACCTCATTTTTTTAGAAAATAAAATAAAAATGCTTTTCTTGTTCCTTCATACAATACATTCATTTTGTAGCAGAACTTCAGTGAGACATAGCAAATGCAATATAGAAAAAGGAGGCATTTTTGGTAAATGTCAGAGCAGCATAATGTCATTTTATCACAGACAGCATTGCCTTGACTGTATTTATACTCAGCACAAATAATTACATTATATATTCTGAAGCCACATTGCTATAACTCTGTGTATAGTAATATTCTACAAACAAGAACACTAATAAAGCCTGTATACAGTATGCCTCATTAGCAGATCTCAAACTGCTTTTAAAAGTAAGGGTATTATCATCACTGGCCTACAGATAGGAATAACAAGGCAATTTCAGGCCAACATGACCCAAAACCAGAGAAAAGAGCCAAAGCCTGCCTAGCCCTTAAGCAAAAGGCGTTCTCTTCTTGTACAGTTTATTTCTTCATTAAAGGGAATGTTTTCCAGATCATATTTTCAAAACAGAACAAAACTAAATGCAATAATTAGACACTAACTGAATTCTCTTTATTGCCTGTTTTGTGACCTGGTACTGTACCACAGTTACACTCCAGCTCTGCCCTTTCAGACAAGAACTCCCTTGGCTGCATATTCCTGCTGCACCAGGGCTGTTGTAGCAAGTACAAAGACAGTAGCAAGAGGAATGTTTAGAAATTGATTTTGTGCAGTCTATCCAATGTGAAAAAACTATTTTTTCCTGTGAACTCCTGTTCAAAGGCCAGCTAGAATCAGGGTAGACCCTAGAGGAGGACACCAATGCCTATAGTTTCCCCCTTCCATAACTTCTGCAGTTGAAACAGCAACTTCTGCTAGAAGATGTGTGTCAGTGGTTATAAATCATAATCCATAATGTCTGCAAGGCCCCTGAGAAGGGGTCTGTGGAGCCGATTAAAATTAAAGTGGTCAAAATTACATGTTTGATGCAGATGGGATCCATTAGGAATGTGGAGGGGGAACAGCAGTTTGTTGAGGCACTGACCCTTCAAGTCTGAGCATACTGCAGGGTGTCTAGATAGCTTTTGGCTCTATAGGCAAAGTGTCATCCACAATTACTGCTGGTGGAGTAAAATTATATCTTTTCTTCTCATGGTCTTTAATCAGAAGGTATTTTTGTGGGTAGCCTCAAGTAATTTTTTTAAGATATGGACAAGAGACAACATAACTCTCGTACTGTACTCCTACCAACAGCAGCCACAAAATTCACACTCCAGTAAGAATAATAGCTATACAACTTCTCTTGGATCTGTTCAAGCCTGTATGCATTAGCTACTTCAGTTTCAAGTCAGCTATTCCTGTTAAGACTCTTTGGTTAGCTGTCTTGATTATCTTAACAGAGAGTAACCTTTGAGTACAGGAGGAAGAGAGAAAAACAGTGAATCAAATCAAAACCTCTTATGGGAGAATAAAAAAGTACCTCACTATTTGTCAAACGAACTATCTAGTTCTTGGGGTTTTTTATCTACGGTGAAAAGAGGAGCAAGACAGGCTGAGAGAGTTGGGGTTGTTCAGCCTGGAGAAGAAAAGGCTCCAGGGAGACCTTATAGCAGCCTTCCAGTACTTAAAGGGGGCTACAGGAAAGATGGGGAAGGACTCTATCAGGGAGTGTAGGGACAGGATGAGGGGTAATGGTTTTAAACTGAAAGAGGGTAGACTCAGATTAGATATAAGGAAGAAATTCTTTGCTGTGAGAGTGGTGAGACACTGGCATAGGTTGCTCATAGAGGTTGTGGATGTCCCATCCCTCGTTCAAGGCCAGGTTGGACGGGGCTTTGAGCAACCTGGTCTAGTGGAAGGTGTCCCTGCCCATGTCAGGGTGGTTGGAACTAGATGGTCTTTAAGGTCCTTTCCAATTCAAACCATTCTATGATCTATGATTCTATGATATTACAAATAGAGGGGGAAATATAATCCCTAAATAAACAGATTATACAAACTATAAGATTTCAAACCTGTAAGGTTTCAGATAACACAGGTGGAGCTAAAGGACAGACAAATACAGCCAATAATTCAGACCAGAGACCAGACAAGTCCTGTCAGTTCTGCTCACTGCATCATCTTTTAGAAGAGAAAAACTAATGCAATGAGAAATGCTGCATAAACCAGCTTTGGTAGCTGATAAGACAGAAGGAAAAGCACTCCATTCAATCTACCAGCAAAAAGTTCTGCTGCAGGCAAAAAAAGCAAAGTCGTCTTCCCTTTCTCTGGTATGGCTGAGGAAAAATAGAATTGCATCTCCTGAGTTCCTTCTTAAGTTGTTCAGAATGGCTGGGAAAATTATTTTGTAGCAAAATCTTGTTTGTTTGCCTTGAAATCTTTTGATAAATATGCAGATAGAAAGGCTGACTGATAGAATTGCATATTGTCTCGAGGTGCTTGATCTACAAACCTAGCTACCATAAACTGCCTCTATATTCAGCACATAACAGCATGAACAACGAGGCTGTGATGTAGACCACTGAAAGTAGGTGGTAGCCAGGCATCCATCATCACGCTGTGAGTTATTCTTTTCTACCACAAGCTATGAAAGCAGTCTAAGATCCTAGTTTGCCCCCACAAACACTCCTGAAAGATGGACATTTTCCTCTTGGCAGATTTTGTCTTGTTCCTCATCTCATGTGAAGAGAACCTTCTTCCCTAGAGTAGCAACATTCACTCCCTCACCTGCAGGAAACTTCAGCGTCATATGCAAGGGTATTGAGAAGACATCCCTCCTTGCCTAGCCTGATCTAGCAGGCTTCAGAGAAACTGCAGGAATGATCTGGAGATGGGCTGTCTTAGCAGTGGCCAGGGGAGACCGGGCTGTCAGCAAGCCTGAAGGTGGCATGAAAATGGAGTTCACCTATTTGTGAACCTTAATGTGAAAGACCAGATTCCCACGTGCTATGTCCCTCGGGCTATGTCAGGTGCACCGTCTGAGGCGGAATACATATGGACTCCCTTCCTGGCAGCTCCAAGCAACCCCTTTATGAACCCATTATATCACCCATAGAGAGGAGAAGGAGTTGTCTACACAGTTGCTCCAGTCAGGATGGCCACAACCCTCTCCTGGTCTCCCCAGGAAAGCTCTTAGTGTTTCTCAAACTGAAAAATCTGTTTGGAGAGCAGCTATCAAACACATTTCCAATTACCTCGTACTATTCTGGACCTTTAGCTCTCCTTGGTAAAAATCCCTTAAGGGAGTGAGACCAAACGCACACCTATATCCTAGGAGAAACACGTCCATCTTCCAAGTGCTGCACAAATGGGATCGCATGCTGGTCAACTCCTTCTGGGAGGTATGTTGTTGCTGATAAGCTATAGTCCTACATAGCTATGCCCTTGCTTCTCCTCCAAAACAGCCTGCTTAAAATTCCTCTCTATTTTTTCTTGAATCAATCAATATTATGGATCATCTCAGCCTCTCCAAAGAGCCAGTACTCCTCACAGACCCTCATAATTGGGGCTTGTTTGGATCTGAGCCTTCCCCTTGTGAGCTCATTTGTGCAGGATGCTTGCTTGGCAATGGGTTATTCTGAAAGCAGTCTGTATCTCCTGGTATTGGTTTGCGTGAAGAACTAGGTTCACTGCATCCTCACACCATTTTCACTATTTCCTTAAGGAAAGGAACCTTAATCTTCAATTCCAGCGAAGAAATGGCAAGGCCTTATTAAAGGGTTGCCATTGTTTCTTTCATCTCTTAAAATGATTGATTTTAAACCCCGGGAAAGAAGGGAACAATAATGTTGTTTTAGGCCAGACAGAAGATGGAGCAGATGCTGTATAAACTCTTCCATGTTAAGATGACATTGTCTAGACCAGAGGCTGTTAAATTGCTCCAGACACGGGCATGGTTTTAGCACAATGTTCAAAAACCATTACTGAAGTAGTAAATTGTGAAATTTGCTCATTTAGATGAAGTTTTCTGCCAAAAAGTCTCCCCTCAAAATTTCCAAATAAGGGAAATTCTGAGTGCAATTAGCGTGCTGTCTGCCAAATCATTTTTGCTTGTAATTTAGCTCAGAACATATATGTTGAATAAAAGAAAGTAATCAATCATATCAGGTTGCCTGGTTTTGACCTTAAAAAATACCATGATTAATGAGGAACTAATTTTAAAGAGATTGTATTCTTTCTGCTGAAATTTTTACATCTGTGTGTTCTCTTCTGACATTTTCTCCTATTCTAAAGAAGACCAATTTCCCTCAGAGACTTCATGGCACTGAGTCTGCCCCTGAGCACAAACATGACAAATTGTTCTATATTAAGTTCTTCAGAAGAAACTTAAAAAACAACAGAAATATTCCACTGTAATTGAGGGAGAGGCTCCTTTTACTTCAAGAAAAATATTTTACAATGCCAGACTGAAAAAGTCTGAAACTGAAAAAAAGCAGTTAAATTCTGGGGTATGGTATGGGCTGTTCTTCTAGGGTCTGTTTTAATAACTTTTAATTTTAAATGCTGAACAATAGGATTTGTATGGAAATTCTTTGCACATGCTGCCAATGTGATTAAAAATGCAACAATTTGCACCAAAGGCTACTCTGATGTGTCCATCTTCTAAACAAATAACCAAAATTATGTGTATGAGCTGGAATGAGTTCTTAAGAAAAACTTTGATCCCCCTTGCTTAACTGTGCCATAAATTTGGAAAATATAGAAAGTATATTACAATTTCATTAGTATACACAAAGAAGTTGAAGAAATAAAGACAGTTAAAAAAAGTGTGGGGAAGGCAGAAATATCCCCTCTTGTTATTTGCATCAAGCCAGCACTGAATATTTCCACCCCTAAGCACATCAGCTTCCAGTACTTTAAGCCTTTTTCGTCGTTAACTATAAAAAACTATCTATCTAAACTATCTGCTCAGCACCAGAATGCGGTGTCTTCACATTTACTTTTAATAGCATAAAATCAGACAGGAGCTTACACAGATTTCTTCTTCCTTAGAAAGAAGGAAAGAAAAGCGACATAAACCACCATGTAGAGAAGAAATCTGGAAGGGTTATAAAGAACTGGAAACTTCATAATATTTAAGAGTTTCTGATGTGTGATAAGAAAAAAGTGCACTGGAGAAAATTTGTGGAAAGAAATAAAAGCATGTAAAACATATGTGTTGATAAATGTACAAAGAACCACAGATAAGGACTTGGAAAAAGAGGGAAAGATTTCCAAGAAGCAGGAATGCCATTTCTTGAGAAACAAAAATGCATTCTTAAACAATTAAATGACTTGTTTACTTCAGTATTCACCAAGGAGAAGAGGAGACAGGTGCCATTAAGAAAATTGCTTCCCAGGAGATACACAGCCCTGCAGAGACTTGCAGTGAGATAGAATAAAATATAATACAAATGGGAATCAAAGACTTGCCAGAACAGATAATCAAGAAATCAGACTGTCAGAAGATGCAACTAAAAGAATCCTTCTGGAATTCTAATAAATGTGCTTAAATAGATGGGTAAGGCTCTTCCATTCATCTAGGCTTGTCCACTACTAAATATTTAATGCACATATGCGCATATACACATATTTTCCTTACAGCACTTTTCAGTGAACAGAAGTGGGAGGAGATAATGAAAGCAATTTAAACTTATTAGTTTCAACTCCAGATACACATCAGATCATTCAGCTGTTCTTAAAAACAACTAAGCTCACCAGCCGTTCTGTCCAAGATGAATGAATTCTATGGATTTAGAACATAAAAAACAAAAAGCAGGGGAATCTAAAACATTTGTCCATAATTTGGCAATGCAGTCAGATTCAAGCCAACAATATGAGCTCAGAGGTCTTTTTGAATATAGTCTGCCTATGTCTGTAGAGCATCCACCAAAGTAATATTTGGTACTGGGCCTGCAAAATCTTGCACAATACTAATACCACTTTAAAATCAATCACTTGTCAGAAAAGGAGCCACCAACTGCCATTGGAAATTATGTAAAACGATGGCACAAGCTTGCTTTTCTAGAGAAGGTCTACAAAAACTGATTTAAAAATGCATCGAAGTCTGGTACGCAGCTAGGATTCACGGTAATGCAGGCTGGAGGACTGCAAGCCGTTGATCAAAATCTCTAGGTTTCCCTGAGTAAGCAAACAGTGGAAATGGTCCTTGGATACTGGTAGCATTACTTTTAAAATGATGACATTATCATGTTTCTCATGTGATCCCTCTAAATCATAGATGACAGAATGAATTTTTACTGCATTTTTTTAAAGAACTTTTGTTTCTGGAGTCATATTTCGTTTCCTAAAGAGACAATGAGAGGTGATAGCATTCAGGTGATAAACACAACCACTTAAAAGTAATTTTCTCTTATGCTATAGAAGTTTCTCAGCCAGCTCTGATCTCAGAGCTACTCAAGGCGCTGGATTTATCAGGATTTCAAGTCTATTTATGTACAACAATATTTATGTACAGGCACGGCAAAACGAATATCTAAATATCTGAATGTCATCAAGAATGCTATTCAGAATTACAGCTAGCCGAAGTTCAGCCATCTAAAATAAGGGCAAAAAAGTACAAGTTGAAGAGAAACAGCCCAGTAAGTACTGAGATGTTTAAGAATGAACTGGGAAGATCTCAAGAATAATGAGCCTGGGATGAATGCACATGGTTCTTCAGAGCAACTCTGCCAGTCTCCAGGAAAGGATGTTTGTGATGAAACCTTGGCATTTTCCATCCAGCTGACCTTGTCAGACTTTCAAACCCTAACAAAAATATAGCACCATGATGTGATGCCTGCAGAGAGCAATATGGGATTATTAGTACATAAAATGAGATACAGCTGTGATCTCCTACTACCAGAGCCAGCAGAAGTGCCTCGTTACAATATGACTTCGCTGGACAGCAGGTCACACTTTTAATTGGGGCAAGAGATTGATTCTTGGGCTTCTGCTCTAAACTAATCTAACAGTTTGTGTTACTGGGTTTCAGACAAAACCAGAATGACTCAGTATACTCTGTATCTTTTTGAAAACTAAGAGTCTTTGAGCAAATCTTATTTATTCTCATGTCAACAGGATGATATCTTGGAGGTTTGTGTGTAGGTTCTCAGGAATATTGAAACACAATACACTGCTAAACAGCCTCTCCCCACATAGACCATGTCCTCATCAATTAAAATAAACAAGGCATACACTTAGTAGAGACATTATTTCCATTTCTCATCAACAGTGATATGATCACTTTTAAGCAATACCACAATTAGCCTGCTTTCAGATACAGTTTAAAAGTGGATTGTAAAATACTCTCCTTATTTAAAGGACTAAAATATCACTCCAGCCCTACAGTTCTGCCCCATAACAGAGATGTATAGACTGCAAGTATACAGGCAAGAGGAAATGCTCATGTTTGAAATGAGGTGTAACTTTTGCCTTCACAACTCTGCATATGGAGGTTCCTTTCATTCCTCTATCTCCTTCTCACGTGTGACATGGGGAAGCAACCTTTTCTATTCCTGTCTTATCACCTTAAATTTGTAGTGGAGCATTCAATAAATGAAGGGTTAGGAAAGGGATGAAGAGACATCAGGGCTGGTGTGACACAATGTGGGCTATCAGCTGGGATTATATCACCTTTGCTATAAAGAGACTTTTTCCAGCGGTTGCTGTATCAAAAAAAGCCCTGGCTGTAGCATCCTTTCACCACCCAAAGGTCCTTTCTTGCATTTCCTAAATCTTCCCATTCCCTTCTTTCCCATATGTTCTTCCCCATATGTTCTGAGCTCCCCAAGGGCACAGGATGCCTGTTTTGGGATAACAAGAGATTTTCAGCCTATTAAATTTGGTTGGTGTCTACCTGTGAAGTCATCACAGAACCAGGTAGCAAGGAAGAATGGGAGCCCCAGGACACCACTGAGGTGCACAAGTGCTATGGCAGAGACTACTATATATTGCTCAGAGGTGGGGCACAGATCACTACATAGTCCTCAGTGACAGGGAACAGGTCCCTATATAGCCCTCACTATATAGCCTGAGCCCAGGCCCCATTAAACCCCATGATAGTGAGAAAATGCCCATAATCTTGCAGGTCTGGGTCCTCAAAAAAAAAAAATTTTTTTTTTCAGGTGCCCACAAAAAAATGAGTCTGTGTTTTGTAACATGCAGTGCTCATTTTTTGTGCTGTGTAATCAAACGACAATGCACTGAGTGTTTAAGTAGGCTGAAAAAGTTTATCACCCAACCACAGCAACAAATAATCAAGGCCCAGGCTGCAGGGTGTCTCTACAGCCTGATACCAGTGGAGTAAAAATGGCCCCCTGGAGAAATGCATGTCTCTTGTTCTTATTTTAGTGGAAAACTCCCCAGAACCTTGAACATCAGGATAAAAATGCAAACCAAAATATTGCAATCCCCACAATGAAAATCCACCTACAGAACAATTTCATTTCTGGCAAGGTGATGCAGCAATTGTACAGGCTGTGGTTAGTTGCCTATTTGGTGCTATGCACCACCATTTTATACACTCTCTTTTATCCACCTTTATTTCCATTTTCTGTCAAAACTCAATATACTAACTCAACTTTGTTGTGTAAGAATAAGGAGGAAAACCCATGCCAACATGCCAAGTTTTGATGATGGTGGTGGTCAGCGTTGGGATGTGCATGTAGACTGCATCAGCGTCTATGGTTTGGAGGCTGAGCCTGGGAACTGGAGGAGGTTCATTCACACTGGGACACGCAAACATTTCCAAATCCAGCAAAGAACATTTACTCAAGAATAGAATTTAATAGGAGCCCTGCCTTCATTTCAGGGGATGCTGCCTCATACAAATACTATGGGAGAGTTTGCTTCAATCCTTCCTTCCCTTTTTTTTTCCTTGATGAGCCATAAGATATTTTCTTGATGAGCCATAAGATATTGACCTTTTCTGTAACATAAGGAGGTTGGTTGCTGGGCTCTTCTCTGCTAAACTGTTAACATCTGCATCTAACTATTAATTACCCAAAATTTTTTTTTTTTTTCAGTCTCAGTAGTCATTACTCTTAATTCTTAATAGCAAATACTCCCATCAGGGGACTATTCATTATTATTATTGCTATACATGGTTTCTAAGGTGTCCACCCACATCACAACTGATTCAGGAAGAGAGAAGCATGTGGTAAGAATTGCTTTGCCTACAGGAAAGGAACATTTCACATAAAAAATGCTATGCAGTGACCAACATGGGCGAACAAATGGCAAATCCCCTCAGGAAATGATATGGTGTTGAGCTGCTGAAGTGGATTTCCTCCCACCGGCACAGCTGAGTCCTGCCTGAACTGTCTTCCAAGGCTGAGCTGCTTTCAACATGCCACTGCTTGGAAGTGAGTGATGCTCAAATAACGGCTTTGCTTTATAAAATGCTGGCTCTTTCTTCTTAAAGAGGTACAAAATGTGTTCGCAAGCAATAAGCCAGTATGTGATTTAACCACTGTTCCAGTGATTTACAGAGTGTTTAATTCAGATGATTATAAAATGCAAGAAGCCCAACGGCTCCAACAGGGCTTGAGCCAAATGCCAGTAAACTCAACTAAAAGATTCCTATCAGAGGAATTAACTTCAGAGGATTTAAGGTCAGGTTCCACAATAAAGCTATCAAGTGTAACTATTTCAAGGGCCAGTCTTCTGTTGTCAAAATACAACTGAAAAAGCACATCACATCATGAGGATGTTGTTATTTATAGTCTGGCATAAAAGCCACCACACTATGTAGCAGAGGTGCCTTAACTATATAAACTATCTCAAAAAGATGATAAAAACTATGGAATCATAATTGGTAAAGAGGGAGAAGAAAGAAGACATAGCAATAGCAGATTCTTTGTGAACTACAGAATACATTTTTCTACTTATTTAACAAATTTCAAATTGTTATTTGGTTTTACATACCTTTTTATAAGGGTTTATTTCAACCTCTATATATCATTGTTGGGGGAAAATATTCAGCTTCTCTAATTAAAATTTAATTTCTGAAAACAGACTATTAATTACAGTACTTCTTCCTCTTAAAATAAAATGTGAGCTCTTGTACAAGTTTATAAATGTTAAAGAGTGCAATTGTGCAGCACTCTCTACAGTTATTATTACATATTGCCTCTGTCAGGTAAACAGTATTTCTTTCCTTGCTTTGCAGATGGGGACACTGAGGCACAGGAAGGTTCTTTAATGATATAGAGAAGGGGCATAACAGGCCAGAACAAAATAAAATATAACAATCTTGGTCAAATGGACAGATATCTGCAGCAGAGCCAGTTCCCTGCAGTTTTTTTAACCATAATTCTAAATAATGAAACACATTCTCTCACTGTGAATATGGAAATAGGAGCATGTGCAAGGAAAACCTTGTTGTCTTGCAAAACATTATACAACAGGGTATGTACAAATCTGATTAAGTTTTCTTTAATTAACTTTAACCTCTTTCCTGCCAGTAGCTCATATAAAAGAAGGAGACAGGAACATTAGTGAGAGGCTCTCCAGAGAGATCTACAGACATCACTTTGAGAATTTACTTACAGTGAAGCACAGGCTCCATTCCTCCTCCTGTTATCACTTCTGTGGATCTCCAATGCATATTTTGCACTCACTCCACTCATGGGACTTCTCTTGAAGCTACTGGGAGTTCAGTGTGGGAGATGCGTGCAGTATTTTACAGACCCTTGGCAGAGCAGGCAGGAAGAGCTGAACTCAGCTCTGCAATTGCTCCCATTGACACGTCCCAGCTGGATGTGCTAACACTGCTCAGAGCTCATACAAGAGGGTCAGCCCTAATCCCTGCCACTTAGCTATGCTCAGAGGGAAACAGTTCATGCAGAACTGGGTGAGCACTAGGAGGTCTGAGGAAATGTATGTTTTATGCTGGGCTTTATTTTGGGGAATGCAAACACAACACAGAACTGTAAAAACGTGTAACATTTCTGCTGGTCAAAGCAAAAAGTTAAAGATAGATGTACCGCCTTGAATATCAATCCAAAATTAGCTCTTGCTTAGGACCTGCAGTGCCAGATCAAACCAGTGGTCCAGCAGCACACACTGGTGTGAAATGACCTTAACACTGGTGAGGGAAATCCTGCAACAAGGTTAGGGGAACACTCTGGTCAGTCATGGCCTGACCATGAAAACTCTGAACAAACTAAGCTTTTGTCCTTATTTCAGTGAAGGATGTGAATGGCAGATCATCCATACTGAACTCAGTAAGAGCAACATTATTAAAACCCACAAAAGAATAAACCAATTTTCGGTGGCTGGATTTCATAAGTAGGTTGTAGCTTACATTGTATTGCTAAATTTTAATTTTCCCAAGTTAAGAAAAAGAATATTTGGAAGTAACTCTATATGGTATTTGTGTTCCACTTTTTCCCAGCACGAGATCAACCTGTTCCACATCTAGACCTGCAGATGCTATCACAGTACCTATAAATTGCAACTAGCTGGCAATTACAATGCGGCAAGTGCAACTGTGGGGTTATGAGAGGAGCTCCGCAAAAATATTTCTAATGTAGACAGCTGTAAGCAGTTATCAGCAGATATATCTGAAAAGCAGCACTGTTCAGAGGAAAGCAGATGGGACTGTATGAAAATGTTTGTACCAGGGACCATGAGCAGCAAGCTCAGGGGCTTGTTCCACTAGATGGCACACAACACCAGCATCTCATTTTTGGGTGAGCAGCAGGAGAAAAATGGGCGACATGCAGAAAAGCTGAACTGAACATAACCTCCCTACACACCTCAGCCCAGGAAAATGAGATCTGCGGGTCTTAGCAGGCTCCCCCTGTGCAAACTAAAAACCATGGGCCATTGAAAACAGAAGGCAAACGTGGCAAAAGCGGTAGGGATTTCTACCCTGAGTGTACCAAGAGACTCTGAGGAGGCTGAAATAACAAAAAAGGAGAATTAAATCCGTGCAGTATCCCTGCAGGGATATTTTCTCTTTCTGCTACTTCATGTTTATTTTAATTTTTAAATAAGATCCATTGAGTCTATGTCATTGGCATATATTAGTTGTCCTATAGAGAGACAAATTGTTTTGCTACTCCTTATGTGGGGAGTTTACTTCCACAACAGCTCTGATGGAAAAATGTTGCAGTGCTGCACCCTGTATAAAATACCATTTGTGAATGTATGTGCTAAGGATGTGCCCAAATTGGCTTGTCAAACTTATGAAGAGCTCAGAATGAAATCTGGAAAACGCCGTTATGAGCCCCTTTTGACTTCAGACACAGCCTGAATCTGGAGAGTCTGCAGAATGTAGCAAAAATAATTAGAAATTTCCCTTTAAAAAGCAATTTAGGCTGGCAGATTAATGTCACGTTATTTAAAAAGTGATGCCACAGTTAGATTAATTGGCTTATTAGTTAGCCTCAGCAGGGGTGTAGCAAGGGCATGAGTGGGTACAAGGCCTAAACTGTCTGGCCTTTCTGACGAGGCTGATCGTAGCTGAGGATGAGGAATAAGGTAGAGAAAGCACAGGGAAAATCACACTGTCACAGCCTGCTTCCAGAAGTGAGTGTCTAATGAGCAGGAGGGATATTGCCAGGGGGGAGTGAATTTGTTCACCAGCAGTCACTGCTGATTTGGAGGTATGCCGAGGCACCCCCGCACACACCAACTGGGTGTAAAGCTGGTGTCTACTTGCAGAAGAGGACTAATGCATGAAAACAGTTTGTAGAAATGGCAAAGGGATTGTTGCTCAGTGTCAAGGGATTTTGACACTTGTGTTATGGTCAGGTGGAAGGCAAGGATGATGCCTGTGGGCTGCAGATTTTGTCATTACCATAGGACCTGGAACGTCAAACAGAACTGAATCTTGTGCTGTGTCAGTGTGCTTAGTCCTGCCCTCAACAATCTTCATCCACACACATCTATCAGAGCAATACTCCCAGGTTAAATATGAAATAAATACATGATGAACAGATTTCTTCACCCAACAGAGGCTCTACTTTCAGTTGAAGTATTTCATCACTTGTTAGATCATGTTCACCTGCTACACCTGTCCTCTCTCTTCATGCACCACCCTAAAACATACGCAGAACTCCAAAGGCGCAATAAATGCCCATGTTCCAGGGAAATGGTAATGTGCCACCCTTTCCAACACTCACATGCGCTATGATCACCTGAAAGATCAATGCAACTGTTACTGTACAATGTGGATTGCAATGCCTGTATACCTACTTACAGCCCAAAACACTTTGTAAATCATACCTGCATCAACATGAAATGCAGCAATCCTTCCAAACCTCCTGCCAGTGGATCCATCCTGACCCATCACTATATCAGGCTGTGGGACACCAATGTCTGACACACCTGTGTGCCTTCTGGCACCCTCTCACTTTACAGATCTTCCCCTTATACTGGATACTCTCCTCTGACACATCCAACTCTCACTTTCCAGATCTTCCCCTTATACTGGATACTCTCCTCTGACACATCCAACCCTCCAACTGCCTGCACCACTGTTCAACCAAACATGGAGAGCAAGGCGAAACACAGCTGAGTGTGCAACATAGCTGAAGCTTGGTGGAACAGAAAGCTGGTTGTCAGGGACAAAGAAAGATCATGTAGTAGTAGCAAACTGCCTGGACCACTGTATTGTTCATTTTTAGCATTTTTAATACATACTATGCATGATACTTCTATTTTTTCCACCTCTGTTTTGTCTGGAATAGAACTATGCTGTCAGTCAAATGCTTTTGCTCTCAGCCAGGTTTACTGCAGATAAAAAGCTTATGTGCTTATGATGTGTGTTCATCCTGTTGCTCAACACCCTTTCAGACCACAAGCTAATTTCAGATATATTGCCAGAAAGATGGAGTTTTCAAGAACTAAATAAGTCCAGTAAGTTCCTGGGAAAAAACAAAAACCAACCAACCAAAACTCAAAAACAAAGACCAGATTGAGGCGAGGAAGGAAAGAGACTGAGGTCTGGAGCGTGTCACACTGTGAGACCAGAGCTTTGACATGGATGATGGTGAGAAATCTCCTAATTCCTATGTTCCAACTGTACATGGAAATAACTTAAACTCAAGTTCATAATTTTTTTGGTGAGACAATTACAAGATACAGGGAAGCAGGCTTCACAAGCTCCAGGGCTCGCAGATTTTAAATCATGTATGTGTCTACTACAGATTTTTTTGTACAAAGTATTATTTCTCTGTTGCTAGGTAGAAGCCAAAGAAAACTACTTCAGTTTTTTGTTGTTGTTTGGTGGGGTTTTTTTGGTTGGTGGGTTATTTTTTTTTTCTGTGGTGGTTTTTTTTTTTTTGGGGGGGGGGGGTGGAAATTGTGCTGAGACAAATCCTTGAGGAACACCTGAATGTAACTAGTATTTTTAGGGGGAAAAAATGCTGAGAGATGTATTTATATTTTGCCATTGGATCTTCTCCACTGTTAAATCCACTGATGAGTGTACCAAAGAAACTGGATTGGAAGGAGAGCACGGGACTCGAAAATGTAGGTGTTGCAATGTCTGACTTCTAGGACTTTTGCCCTTAAAACATCATTCCTGTGTTAAACGATGAGGTCTCTTGAGGACCACCAGTGGGAAGGCTGCTGATCCACTGTACACAGGCATAGTGGGAACTGCAAAAAGCAGTAGGAAACACTGAGCACACAGGCATGGCCAGGATCCTGCCTTCTCTCAGGGACAGGCACCTGGCCCATGGATGCAGAAATCAAAAGGACTTTAGGATCTGCCCCAGTGTTCTCCTAAGTCAGAGACACTAATCCATTTAATATGGTGGTATGGGTGAGAGAGAATGGATATAAACTGAAAGGGGAGGTTCAGGCTAGATACAAGGAGAAACTTTCTCCCCATGAGGACAGTCAGTCAGTGGGACAGGTTGTCCAGTGAGGCTGTGCAGTCTCCATTTCTGCAGGTTTTCTAAAAGCTCTGAGTAATTAGCTTTGAGCAGGAGGTTAGACCTTGGAAGAGCCTTTCTAGCCTGAGTCATCTGGTGATCCTATGATCACCCTGTGTATAAACCAGGCGGATTTTTTTAAACTTTGCAGGTCTTGCCAGCTATTGCAAGGATGCAAAACATCTACCTCCTGTTTAGCCATAACGTATAGAAATGACAACTTAGTGAGGAAGAATAGCAAATACTGAAATTCTGTTTTATAACCAGAGTTGTGTGCATGTTCTATGGAAATGGCAGAGCACAACTATATTGACTCTTTTTACCATTCCTGCACAGTTATCACCAATATGATACTTAAAACACAGAGTTTCCTGGCTTTCAGCTTTGTATTTACTGACAATGATTTGAGGAATTTTGCTGTGCAATTTATGCATTTCCACTGGTGCTATGGAAATGTCACTCTGAAACACCATGTATCATCATATGCCTACATGTGTCTTACTGGTACAGTGGCATTCCATTCCTGATCAGTTGAGCCAGTCCTTAAAGTACATATAAAAAAGATATCTTTTAAGGGAAATGCAGGTAGAAACTATGGGCTAAACTCTAGAAAAACAAGACAGGTGAAATGAGCTGCAGGGTGATGGAGTTGGAGCTGCAGGTAACCTGCAGTGCCACAAAGACAAAGCTGAGAAAGGAGGATTTAAAAAACTGCAACTAATCAAAGCTAGGTGCTGGAGTGAGTCCAGAGGAGGGCAACAAAGCTGGTGAAGGGCCTGGAGAACAAATCCTATGAGGAGCAATTGAAGGAGCTGGGGCTGTTCAGTTTGAGGAAGAGAAGGCTGAGGGGAGACCTCATCACTCTCTAGAGCTACCTGAAAGGACATTGTAGAGAGGTTGGTGCTGGTCTCTTCTCACAGGTGATTAGTGACACAACAAGGGGGAATGGCTTTAAACTCCAACAGGTGAGGTTTAGACTGGACGTTAGGAAAAAATTTTTCACAGGAAGAGTGGTCAGACAGTGGAATAGGCTGCCCAGGGAGGTGGTGGAGTCACCATCCCTGGATGTGTTTATGGGTCATTTAGATGAGATGTTGGGGGATATGGTGTAGGGGAGAACTTTGTAGAGTAGGGCTGATGGTTGGACTCGATGATCCAAAGGGTCTTTTCCAACCTGAATGATTCTATGATTCTATTCTATGATTCTAAAGAAGGATCCCCTCAAGCTAATTGAAGCCTGTGTTAAACACTGAGCCTACCTCAGGACCTCCAGTGGACAGAGGGACCTAAATGAGGAGGCACTGTGTGATGGAATTTTGTTACTTGTAATGATACATAACCTTTCATGCTATGTGCTTTAGGTAAAGCAATATCCTTTCATTAAGTTCAGAAATGCTGTGCAAAGCCTATGTGGTGTTCTTGTTTGTCTGCACTTACCTCACACTCTTCTCTGAAAAGATAAACTATAAACCCCAAGGCTCGCAACTTCAGTATAATTGTGAGTGCATGTATCTAAGCAGCATTGGGATCCTGGGAACAGAATAATGGTCTATCTGCATTCAGATGGGATGCTAGAGAGAGCATTTGTATCAAAGGAATCTGCCAAGAGACCCAAAACTGAAGGGCGATGCCTCAATTCTGACCAAATATAAGGGACTAAACACCCCTGGATAGATCCTCTGACAGTGCTCTGGTGAGTGGCCAACCGCAGCTCTGAGCCAGACGCCAACACATCTATATTCCAGCCAAAAACTTGAAGACTGGAATATGAAATTCATGTAGTCTGACTCTCCGGGGAAGCTGAGTACTTCTGTTTCCAGACTATGTCATCTTTTGTACAACACAGCTCAGTGGATGCTACAGCTGAATACCAGACCATTGCAAAGGGCTGTCACAGGAAACCATTTGTCACGATATACGCTATTTTGCAGAATTCTTAATGGCTGAGTTTTTAAATGAAGACATTGAAAAATTGCTTACCCATGAGGTATTTTGCTGAGGACATAATATGCCGTATATGAATGTTGATACACCTGCAAAACGAAATTAAGAAACAAAACAAAATTAAAAAAGGTATTAGTAATTGTCACCTGTGTTAATAGGGCTCTTTTTCTGCAAAAACAATCTAACATTTATGGCTGGGGAGCTCTTATAAACACTTCAAAATCTGTAGTAGAAAAGAACAATCATTAATTCACCTAACGTTGTTGTGTGTTCTTTTCATCTTGCACTTTATTACAGTGTTTGGCAAATCGTATACATCCAGATGCTCTGTGTCGTTACCATGACTACCAGGTCTTTGATTAAACCGGGGGCACATGGTCTCTGCAAGGGCTAAATATAGAACAATCATTAATGAGGACACCTTGGTCAGCTGGAGACATTCTCCATCATTATAACTAGACAAAACAGGGATATAATGCATAATTTTTTGCTTTATTCTCACATAAATAAAACAGAGAGTGATGCTGGGTGATCTCGGAGCGGCTTGTAAGACCCCTGTCAGTCAGCAAATAAAGCCTTATTGACTTAGGGCGTAAAGTTGACCTCGTGTTTGTTTGACCTGCTAAGCTGCATCTTCATATCAATTTGCATTCTTTGAGCCTTGGGAAGCAGCTTGTCAGCTTCCATGGCAGATCATCTCAGAAGGGAGAGTTTATTACTTATTTTCTGAATAGCAAATAATAATACCAGAGTCAAGGTCAGCAATTTAAGAGCTGGTGATTTTCCACTAGTGACAATGCAATCCCTAACAGTGATCTGTGGTTGCCCAAGGCGAGCAATGCTGAGCAACACGAGAGTCAGAGCCCTAGTGAGAAAGGCCTAAATATGAATGACTTTATACACATTTATATAGGCACTCGCTTTTGCAATTCTGTCCTGTTACTGTATGCTACTAAATAAATAAATAAATATCCTAACAATCATTTTGTTTGACTTCTACTTAAATCTTTAAGTCACTTGCTCTCCAGTAGCTCTCATAAAGCATCCTGTCCCAGAGGACAAAGGAGGAACTTCTTGAATACTTGCTTCACCAATCAAGTTTGTCTGATCAAAATTATTTTTCCTAGGTACCTCTGGTTTTGCACAATTATTTTATTTTACTCATGCCAAGAAACCATGAGATGCCCTGGACAGTGCTACTGCCCTCAGCAGTGGCCATCCCAAGCACATCACTAGCATTACAGACAAGTAAGCACTCTCGAGGTCAAGCCTGCATAGTGGCCTCTGTAACAGGCTTACATCTTTTGGAGGCTCAGTAGAGAGACAGATAAACACAACACACATCATCCTGTAGATATTAAAACAAACTTCTCTATTACCATTTGAATCCAAACACTAAATTCTTACACTACTGCATGAACCCCCTGAAAAAAGCTACCACCAGAGTATAGAGGGGAAAGCACTGAATTTCTGCCTCTGAAATGCAGAGACTGATGTCGGATTGATGTGATTCCCTTCTCCTGTGCAGTTCACTCCCTGGAAGCATCAGGCTACATCCCAAATCTTTTAGCTATTCAGATACATAAAGACTCCTCCAGCAAGGTGAGTCTTTGGTGTATTGATATCAGGAAAGGTCTAGGAACAGAAGTGAATTCACTGCAAGTTAGCATTCAATTTAGTACAGGTGTCTTTTCTAGATCCACCTGTTTCAGATGACGTCCAATAAATTACCATTATCTCATCTACATCCAATCATACCAAAGAGCTCTTGAATCTTATAATTCTGATGTTGGAGACCTGGCTGATGCATGTGGCCTTAGAATTTATTCCAGCTTTGGTGAAGTTTTAAAACTGCTAAAATTTCTTAAAGGAAATGCACTGGAAGACTAAATTTTGTCTACAGAGCTGAAAAACCTAATAATACATTGCTATTAAATACTGAGCAACTTTTGCCTTTAAATATCCTGGCAGTAGATGTAGAAAATTATGTAGATATAGAAATTGTGATCTGAGGCAAGGACTGGTGTTCAAGGTAACAAGCCATGCTGTGTGGTCAGGTATCAGAGGCAGAGGCAGAAGCCAGCCCCAAAAATGAGTATAAACAGATACCTTCAGAAGAAAATAGAGAGATATGGCAGGCTGGAGGGAAAAGAAACAGCCAGGGAAATTTTGAGCAGGACATCTACTGATGTCCCTACTTATGGTACAGAGTCCCCACAGCCATGCTAGAGAGTTTAGAGCTGTCTTAGAGCCATTAATGGAAACTTAGGTAAAACATTTTCTTTGCCAAGAGAGCACAGGAGTGGGGAAAAAAGTTGCAAGACTCTAAAAGAACTCCTTTATTTTCTGAACATTATTTGTCATCCTCTTGGGTCTTTGGCCAGACTCTAAAGCATCTCACATCAGCTGTGCCTGTAGCCTGTAATCTTCAAAGGCCTGCAGCTGGCAGAGTTCATTCACAGGAGCAATACTTCCTCAGATAAATCCTTAAAATCAGTAGGTTTGTTCATGTAAACAACAACTACTTGTATGAGCAAAGATTTCAGGACCAGACATTTATTATTATTATAGTTCTTAAGGACAAGAGTAAATGCAGCATAAAAGTCCTTCTTATCCCTACTATTTCAAACCTGTTTAGAAAAACACACTGTGAGCCACCCTCCGAAGCAGACAGGAATCCAAAAGAAACATCACTTAATGTCTTCTGAGAAATGAAATGGCTGCTTTCCTCTTACATAAAATAACCAAATGAAGTTAATTTAACTTTTCGAGGGGATGGCTATGTCTGCTTAATATTTCACCTAAAATTTCTGCTGGGGTCAAGTTAAATTAGGCTATTCACTTACCAGCAGAAAAAACCCACACCAGGGAAAAAGTGCAGGAAAGAGACAAGCATTCTTCTGAAAGCCAAAGGTAAGCCTCAGAGACTGGACAGTGCTTAAAAGTTAGTATTCGTTACATTTAACCTCTCTTTTTCTGAGGCTTAGACAACAAAAATAACTGTATTCTGTGTTCCCCCTCTCTATCCAAGGAGTGCGCCAAAAACCATTGTACTTATTTGATGCCCTCAGCCCTGATTTTTGGCTGTATCCCAGAAGCACACAGCTCCTCTCAGTATAGAGGCATATTTGAAGGTAGCAGAGTTTCTGGCAACTGTTTTGCTCTGTAGACCCTGTGTGCCAAGTCATCCCACCAACATAAGTTAGAACAAGTTCAAGACTGCTCTGAAGGGTTCTAGGTATTACCAAAATCGGCTCACAAAAGCTCCCATGCCAGCTGTGACCAACAAGTGCCGTAGAAGTCATGATACTAAAACCACTGTTGCAGAAACACTCTCTCACTGGGCTTTTCATCCCAGGTCCCAACACAGATCTTGCTTACTTTCAATCTACGTTATGCTCTGCAATATATGCATGTTTACACTGAAACCATAAAGGGTCTAAGAGACAGATCTATCTGTTTCTGCTTTAGTCTTGGAAAGACAATTATCTCTCTAAAATTCAGAAAAATACAGGACTAATTATCCAGGACAACACTTTGTTGCGAAACCACTGACCTCATTTTATGTAATCAACAAAATAAACCTGCACCTGACCAGATGACAGCAGAAATGCAAACACTGCAGCACATACAGAAGCAGAGAAGAGTATTCACCTCTCCCCTACCACCAGATTTCAAAATAACAAATAAATTGTGGTTCTTACAAGCTACAGAAACAAAACTGAAGAAGCAATTTCTGTGCCACATCACTACAGAGCAAAGTATGGTGTGAATGGTAGAGTAATGTCTCCTTGAAAGCACTTGCTTCATCTCCAGGGATACAGGTCCTAGTCCAGTAGGGTTTACTTAAATAGAAAATACATGTTATTTAATAATATAATGGATCTGGACTCATTTATTCATTGTAACTATTCATATACTTTAAATTAGAAACCATAGCTCTTCTTCTTGACCCAAAGCAACTGCACAGATACTTGATATAAGACCCAAAAGACAGGTAGGTTCCTGGTTACCTCCCTATATCTCCCCTGGTTTTCACACAGACACAGGCTGGACACACAGAGACTTTGCCTTCATTAACTTTGTTAAAAGTTTGAAATTATTATTTTTAATTTGGCACTGCTGGTTCAACTCACAAAGGATTAGGAAAAGGTTTTAGATGGAAATTAGGGAATTTTTAGAAGGAGATTGTGCAATGTGTTTTCAGCATATTTTGGCTGGTATGAAAGACTACACTACCTGCTGAGGATTTATCACTAACATCTGAAAAAAAGGAAGAGTTTAGTTTACACTACCATATTCTGTGCTGGTTTCTGTCACACTTTGTGGGCTGATACCATGCTAGCACCAGCAATAATCAGCATTTATCAAAAGGCTTTCTTTAATGTTCATATGAAAAGATGCTGAATCAATACAAAGAGGCACATGCAGACTTTCTTTCAAGGAGGTTTATAAGTAAAGAAGGAGGGAAAAAACCCTTAGAAGAAGACTCCCCAAATCAGCCCAATGCTCTCATCTTCCAACAGGCTGTTCTATCAAAACATCTAATTTAGGGTCTTTCCACTCAGCATATTAAGCAATTCACAGATCTGAGATTAAACCCAGGTGGACTGGCTGTCATGATCTCATGATTATTAATTACTTGATAAACACAGGAATAACACATCCTTTGCATCCATTTTCTAAATCACTCCATAGAATCACCTGGTCCTTCATGCAGTAGTGTTATTTGCATTAAAGAATTATCTAGAAAACTCACAAAAAGTCCCATAAAACTTCGGTTTGAAAGGAAACAGCTACAGGACAGAGTAGAAGTGCAAATTGTGTTATAAAGCAGCTTGCAAGGCTTAATACAAAATTTCTAGTACTTAGTGTATTTCTTCTTTTTCAGAAATCACATATTTCATCCAAAAAATCATCCCAGTACCCCTAAATAAAAATGACCACTCCAAATAGCAATCAGAAATAAAACTGTACAATGGTTGGCTAAAGTCTGAAAATAGCAAGAATATATTTTCATGTAATTAATTATAAAGCACTCAGTAGTTATCTGGGTAAATGGAATCACTTCTTATTCTCTAACAATAAAGTATATCTCCAGTAGATTCCCTCAGGACCCAAATTGTCTTTATAATCTATTCCCTTTTACACACTACGGTAAGACAATAAAAATACAGCACAAGTGGCCAGTGGAACAGGAACTGCCAGATCCATTAAAAGGGTTTCCCAAGAAGAGTCTCTAAAAAGACATTTGCTGGAAGTAGATCATATATAGCCCATTTTCCGACCCATTCTATGAGCAGACAAATCCCCAAATGCACATATGAATGTCAAACTGATTGAATAATCACAAACATTTGACATAATTACATACTCCACCTTTCAAAATGGTCCTGGCACCCTTAAACGGTAACTCACGCTGTGATGCAAAATATGCAGGTAAAAGATGATTTGCCATTTGGCCTTTAAAATCTGTGATATTTAACCAGGCTCTGAAGTTGACAAATTAAGAGGGAAAAGAAAATTAAGTAGACTGCAAGAAGGCTGCTGCTCTGCACTGGTAAACAGCTCACATATCTGGTTCCCTGTTATCTAACAATGAGATGAAAGGGAGCGAAAAACAAGTTCAGAAGGAAAAATCACAAGCAAGCATTAGCCAGAGGTTGTGTTTCCTTCTATGACATGCACATACCATGCACAGTAAAGCATGACCCAAGTCACTGCCACACTGTCACACTGATTCTTATATTGGTCAGTCACCAACAAGGAAATATTGTGTTATTTTTACAGTGTAACTATGCCATTCATACAAGTCTTCCAGCAGAGAAAAGGATAATTGTTTAACTAAAAATACCTCACTGCCATACTTCTTTATGGTATTCTGTGGAGAGTTAAAGCAGGTCACTGTTTGTAGAATTTTCTCCATTTTTGATGACAGTCAACATCAAAGACCAAATTTTCACTTAATGAGTCAACATCATTTGCCTTGATCAAAAATCTTTATGATTACATTGGTTTTGTTGGGGCTGTACAACTTGAAAACTGATGAGTAACTTGAACCCTTCTGTTCTGTTGAGAAATCTTTCTTTTCCCATTACGTGTTGAACTGGCCCTCCAAAGGGATGAAAAATCCATTCCTGTAACTGACCACCAAATTCTTGGTAATGTTTTGTTCAGTTTATGATCTTTCATTCTTCCGTGTATTTGTGACTTAGAGCATAAGGGGTTACTTCTGGCTCAGGCATGGTCTGTGGGCAGTCAGGTAATGGTCTTTTCATTTTTTTCTGTCAGTGGAGACATACTGGTCAGCAGTATTCTCCCCAGCCCAGCTACTTTAGCAAAGTATTACCACCATTTTATTGCTAATAGGCACTCCATAGTAACCAGCCTGGAATTAGATTCTCTGAAAAACCACATGCTATCTATTCCTTTTGTGTCACTGTAATAAAAAAACCACACCAAAATCCATACTAGTATTTTGTACCCTACACTCAGTGAAGCTCGATTGCTTGAAAGAACCAAACAAATCAATAAAGCCATATAATTTGAGGTCTTTTCAATATTCTCACCTTTCAAATTAATTGCAATACTGACCTATTTTGTTTTCTTCTGAGATGGCAAATTCTCTTTTGTCTGTACATTGAATTATCCCTTTATACTTTATCACTTCCCAAGTAATGTACCTCTATTACAGTCTCATGCCATGTGCCAACCTGTTTCTACATCCCTCCAAGGAACACTGCCCATTTCTCTTTGTGCCTCTAATAAATTAGGAAAACCATAATGAAATGCTATCATCGAGCATTTCCTGTGTATTGGTTCAGCTGGCAGCCAAATAACCCACAGCTGTTATCAAACACCTGATTTGGGATGCTCTCACCCACTGCACCACATCCAGCTGAGCAGCCACATGTGTAACATGGCCACAGACGCAGAAAGTGCACACTGAGAGTGCTGTGCCACTCCGGGATGGTCGGGGGAGCCCAGGAAAGGGCAGAGACAGGGAAAATAGGTTTAAGCAGGAAAGGTGATGAGAAGAAGGGGCCTCTGGATCAACTGACATACAGAGCATTTGGCAACTGGTTGCCTTTGCTATAATTGTCTCTGTATTCCAGAGGAACTAACTTAAATTAACATTTGGGCAAAAGAAGAAAAATATATACCTGGGGAGTGCACATATTACAGTTGAGTTATGGAAGGAAACCATTTTTCTTGGAAAGACGAGGGGACAATCCCAACTCAGCAGCATAACTGGATGAAATTACACTGCCAACGCTAAGCAGTTAATGTCTCAGAGAGACCCAATGGGTCAGCGCCTCATCTCAGCCACACCAGTGTGAATAAGGAGCTGCTCCACTGCTACCCAATGTTGTAGGAAATCAAGGATCAGCGATTGGGTATCTCCAGAATCAGAAAAAAATTTTAGCAATCGATCTGGAAGAAGGGAATAAAATGTTATGTACAAGGGACGGAGAGTGGAAGAACACAAGAGGCAGTGGATCATCAGGAAGAGTCTTTGCATGGCTCTGTTTTTCAAATCTTTTAACAATTTAATCTCTGAGACTGAAAATTAGATCACTGCAATACGAGTCTGAAGAAGCTTTTCTCTATAGGATTGTCCTTGGTGCGCAGAGGACAACCAGGACAGCTCTACAGTCATGCAGTGCTGCGAATGCCCTGTCACTCACACTGGAGAGGCTTCCTTGGAGCAACAACAATCTCACATCAAGGTGACATCAGGAAGGGACAGCACATTCATGCCACGGGGACTTGCATTTTAGAAGCATTTGTAACTCAAGCTCAAGCCAATTGTAATAGGGTCATGCGCTGCAGGCAACATGCGTGGTTAAGATGTAAATCTCTCCCACAAACATACAGGGGGAGTGCTGGGATTAGAAGCTGATTTTCCAGCCACCAAACCAAAGGCCTCTGAACCAGCAAAGCCAAGGACTTACTCCTTCACAAATAAGTGTCATCTCTAGTTTGCAAAATAACCATAAATAAACTGTGATGACAACATCCACTACAGTAATAGATGGATTGCAGTGTTGTAAGATAATGCTGTTACTTCATGTTCCACAAACTGATTATCTATCTCAGTTGTTTCATGATAATACTTTATTAAAAGATTTGTTTCCAAATTACACTTTTGAGAGCCTTATACTGCTGACGGAATTTCAAGGCCAGCTTTAGGATTTATCACTGTGTGACATGGTGGAGGTAAAGTGGATGCTCTTTTTGTTACAAATGCAGCTCCAGAACCAACTTAGGCTACTGGTATTAACATACAGTTCGTGTGCCAGATCTCACCCCTAGGAGAGCGTTAATCCAATCTGCCAACTGCTGCTGCACTCTAATACAGCTCTGCCCTGCCAAGCAATTACAAAAGCCTCCTTTTGCTCCCAAGCCACCTGTCCCTCCCAGCGCTCCACTGGCACCAGCAGCACCAGCAAGCACTTACAGTCACTGGCTTAAAGGACAACTGCTCCATTTTTAACTGGTAAATACAATGGCAGCTACAAAACACTCGGTAGGATTTTTGCACCAGCCTTTGTGCACTTGTTGATCAGGTTATTGGAAAGCATCTGCAATCAAGTTTATAAGAATTATGAGTAATGAACTCGTTTTGTTGTTGATCTTGTTTTCAAACTTTTATTGGTATTCACATCACACGGTATAAACTCCCAGGTTCCCCTCCCACTCTGCAGCAGGCGTAGTGTAAGACTAATTCTCCAAGCACTGTACTTGCCTGTTTTATAGGCCTGTTCAGAAACTTGGAAATGAGAATTAAATTATCTAGTACAAAGTTAATGTTGTAATTCAACATACCAAACAATATATCTAAGAAAAAGATAAACAAACAACATTATAAGTACAAAAATAGCCTAGGGCCAAATAAAAGTTTTAGAAGGAGACAACAATTATCCCAAACCCAGGAAACATAGAAAACCTTCAAATCCATATAAACATACACAAAACATACAACCCTGATTCTCTTGTAATATCTGTGGTCATGATAATACCTGTATTGAGTCAGACTCAAAGTCCATCCAGTTCACTATCCTGGCTCGGACAGTAGCCCAAAGTCGACTCAGAAAGAAGACTGGAGTTAGCTTATTCATAGTCATCCTTCCCTCAAAATACTTTTCCAGGCCCTCACAGTTTGCAGCTTGGAGTCACTCTCTTTGCAGCTGTCTACCTTGAGGGGTGTCCCTGCCATTGACCTATCCAGTCATTCTTTACAAGCATTTACAATTTTTGCACCTACAACCTCATGTAGCAACACCCTCTTCCCAGACAATGGTGCCAAAAGCCTGTTTGGGGTCTGATTCCTCTGACCAGCCTTTGGTGTCTATTTTAGCCTTAGATTTACACCCTGGAGTACACTGATTATAAAGGCAGTCCAGGGTAGATGATGCATCTACGTTGTTTACATCTACATTCACTTGACTGACGCTCACCCTCACTGACTTTGGAGTTGAAAGTCTGAGGGCTGAAGGACAGCATGAGAAATCAATGCTTAATAATCAATGCTTTTAACGAAACATTAGATAATGCCTTCTTTAAATGAAACATTTCTTGAGCTGAGCAGACCAAATGTGGAAAGATTCTAAAAACCTTTTCTGTGAAGTTTACAATGCAAATGGTGCAGCTTTGTAGCAATTATGTGAGAACCAAGCCATGAAAATGGGCTGAATGCTTAGTATATCTAATTAATTTATTCACTTTTAAATAATCCACTTTAGCAGCAGAAATTAGCAAGTAGAGAACCACAGCATATGTTCTTTGTATTAAAAGTTACTCTTAGCATATAAAAATTGCTTTTTCTACTACAGCAGTTGAGAAGGTGAATACTACAAAGAGGTTAGCACTATCATTGAAATCTTCTATGATGGTCATAGGCTCAGGGCACTCTTAGAAGACTCAAAGAAAGGAATCCAAGACAAGAAAGATTAGACCTTCAAAAAGCATTAGAGAGCAGCAGTTTAAGAGCACTGAAGTGGATGAGAAAGGAGAATGAAAGTATTCAGATACATGCCAGGGACCTTGGTCTAAAATCCTCTATCTGTTCAGTGAAAGATTCATTTTCCTGTTCTGTATGAGATCAGAAGACCCTGAGCTGTATCTCGATGTACATGTGGATCTGAATCACTGGAGGTGGCATTTTTATTTTCTGACATAAGGAAAAATAAACTGAAATCACATACGAAACAGCAGGACATTTTGTGTGTCATCCTTGTGATGCTGTGGACATCTTCCAAGGGGTAAATGGACTGTGGTGATGATACGCATCTCTTCAGAAAGTAGGGGGAGAGCAAATGGCAGGAAGAAGCACAGAGCATCCCCTGTTCCTTGCCTGCTGCACAACCCTTCACAGCACCACCATCAACAGCATCACTGTACGGGTATTCTTCCACTCTTGCACACAAAAATATGAGGACTCACACTTTTAAAGACCTGACTAAAGCCCTATGATTCATTTCCTTTTTCAAGGAAGAGCTTTTTGAGCAGAGAATAGAAGAAAAGAGATTAGAAGATTCCATTTTCAAATCTGGGTCATTAGCTGCCCAAGGAGGAACGTTAATTATTGTTTTTAACATAGCCCTGATAAAAACAGAGTTCTGCAGGCAGCTGAAGAGGTAAAAGGCACTTGTTTAGGGTAAACACAGAGCCACACAATCCTTGAATTTAGGCATGTAACTCAGCTAAAGAGGAGAACATTTGCATCAGAAGATTTGCATTTCTGAGTACAGGAATTTCATTGGGGTAGTCTGCTTAGTAAGATCTGGTTTTCCAGAAGAGGGCACTAAATATGTTTTTTTTCCTATTTCAGTGATTAAAAATAAATAAATAAAAGAGACTGGAAATCAGAAGAATTAGATTGTAAACACCTGCAGGCTGGGACTGCTTCATATGTTTCTGCATAGACACCAGAATTAAACTCTTTCTGATTTTGCTTTCTAATGCCTTTTGAATCACTGTTGTTTCCCCATTGTGCATCCTATTCTTAATATATTTCTCTCCTTAACATTTTAAAATAACTATCTATACTTATGACAATCCAGCACAAAATGGGTTTTTTATTGTCCCTAGAAACTTAGGAAGCAAAAATATGCTAAAAACAGTAACGTACCTCTATGTAATTTTGAAGCCTCAGTATGTTGCAAGGAACCTAGTTCATTATTAAGTTCTAATTTCTTTTCAATAATTTTTATATAGCTATATTGATTTCATTCCTCTTAAAGAAAAGAAAGTTCCCCTGTGTTTCACTAAGATGCATTCCCATATGAGTGCAAGAAAGAAAATGCAATAATTTTACTGCTGACTGTCTATCTGATTTTGACTATCTAGGAGACCTTGTACAATTACCTTACCTATGTTTTATTCAAAAATAAATTGCAGGTTATTTTTAAGATATTCTGTGAATTTTGTTCGAACATTAATCTCTACCAGTCTGTCTGTTCAAGTTAGCTGATCTATACACTCAGAAAGGTAGAATGAAAAATCTAATCTTATCCAAGCAAAGAAAAATTGGTTATTTTTGTATCATAGTGTTTTGTCTTGAGTCTTTTTATTTTCCCTTCTCTGTTTGATGAAAATCTCATTTGCTAAAGAAAATATTTACAGAGAAAAGACTGCTGATAGCTGATACCGATACAGAATATACCTATGTACTCTTGCACGACGGCTAATTATTTCTGACTTTTGATATTACTCTAGTCTTCCCTGGAACTGTGGATTTGCTTTTCAGTTTACTGATATATATCTGTGCCTGTGAATAAATGTAGGATACAGGTTGTTGGCCTCTGCTGTCCAACCTGGTTTGAAATATTTTGCACTCAGTCATGTCTGTGTTGAAGTCTCACAGCTCAAATCAAGAGGCTTAAAGTTTAGTTCTAACTCCATTTATCTATATTATTAGAAGGACTGCAAGAGTTTAATCCTTTGTTTTTAATAGAAAATAGTTAAAGCTCAGAGGTGGCACAGCAGCTGAAGTCAGCATACTCAGTTTTTAATGCACTCCATTTCACACAGTATTTTTTTTGCAATAAAAACACTAAACAACACTCCCTGGAATGGAGGCTCAGTAAGAAATTGAGATTCAGTGCAGTTTTAACTGAAACCACTGCTATAAAGGGAGCGTGCATTAGCAAAATTGGAATGTGGAGACTGAGGACTGCAGGAAGACCGGCTGGGCACAGCTTTGCTTCCTAGCTCAGGCAAATACACTGTATTGTGTTTTATGAATTAATCCAGATCATTATTTCAGAAGCACAAACTTCCTGCTGAAAACATCCCCCAATAACAGGGAGCAACAGAGCTAAAAAACTGGGATCCCAATGTGGTTTTATTGCTTGCTCCAGGAAAGTGCTGCAGGCCACAAGTAAGCATAGTGGTTACCCATGATAAATGCAGGGTCCCAACCAGTTCCTTCAATGTTGAGATGACCCCACTTCTAGAGTACCTGCTGAGGACGTGATGCTGGGGTGAGTACCCATTCCTTGCATTTAAGACGTGCAATTCTATGGATAATAAACACATGAAGGCTTCACCCATCCATTCCTCTTTGCTGAGATTCAGTGCCCATCATTTCCCCTTTATTAAGAATGAAAAATAAAGAAAAAGTACGCACATTTTGGATATGTCATTTCACTCCACATTCTTTGTTACTGCTTCTACCCAGAGTTACAAAGACAAACCCTTAAATTTAAGTAGGAACCGATTGCCCCATGGCCCAAGGAACTTAACTACCAAAATATGCCTGCAGTTGATGCACTTGAGCGCCTATCCCCACTCTAACTCCTTGTTTAAGCTGGAAATTTTTCTGTAATTAATTAAACTGAGCTGTGCCAAAGCAGAAGGATTTCTGCTGAGAGCAAAGAACCATTCAGGCTACATAAAGGAATGCATTTTCTGATGGAGCTTTGTAGGGATTTGAAATGAACCATGAGGCTCTTCCAAACCAAATAAAGAATAGGTTTGACCTCTTTTCTTCCCCTGTGTTAGTCCAAAATTGGTCCTGAAAGCTACCAAGACAAAATTAGCTTCTGTAGTTTCTTCTTCAAAAGGGAGCTCTAGGATTAAACTTGTCACTAATTATTGCTCCACTGTACTGTGCCTGTGTCCAAAAATTTCTATTCTAAACACACAATGTGGCAGAAATTGGACAGAGAGATGACTGCTGAGCAGTAAAAACAAATATTCCCGCCACCTGATAAAATGTTTACTCAATTAAAATGGGTATCCACCCTCCCATAGCAAGAATTTGTAATTTTGTAAGCATGTGCAGCAGAAAAATATTTGGCATCAAAAGGGCTCTGCTGTCGAAGGCACAACTAAGGACACCTGAGAAGACAGTGTTTGCACAATGCTGTAATAGAGTTTTGAAAACCCATAAATCCCTCTAGAGTTGTGTGGCAAACTTCCCTCTCTCTGTGCCACTGCAGATATCAAATATTAATTAGGCTGAACCAATTACTGATACCAACACACGACAGAAAAACTCAGCACGTTGGTATGTCTGACAGAGATATTGCTACTTCTGCCTAAACTGAGATTCATTGTCAGGAAAACCTCCCAGCTGCCCAGACTTTGTTTATTAGCAGCTTTGGTTTATTTAATGCAAGGTGACCGCGAAGTGCTGGTGTACTGGGTGAGCTGCACACCTCCAGGTCTGACAGAAAAGCAAATGGAAGTGTAGAAATGTTTTTGAATCAACCTTCTCTGATGCCTTTGAAAATCCTCTTTAGTTTGTCTTGTTGCTGTTCAGCCCACAATGAAAACGGCAGATTAGGGAATTTATTCATGGTGATTTTGAGATTAGAAATGATAGGCAGTCTTTCACAAAGGATATTTTAAGTAGACCAGATTCCTAATTAAAAAAACCCACAACACTCTCCTTTTAAAATAAATTGTATCCTCTAAATTTTGTCAAATAGTAACTGTTGCTTCAGCTTCAAATCCAAAGTAAACTATCACCCAGAAAATTAACCTCCCCTATGTTCTCAGTACTTTCTTGTTAATGCAATACTTCTGGACACACAAACCTCAGCTTTTGTTATGTAAATGTAGCCAAATCACTTCTGTTCTCCTTATCACTACAAATAGGATAAAAAGCACATTATTAAACAGGGGTATTTACCCTACTGATCTGGATGTTGCAATAATATGACTCAAAATAGGACACAAGAATATGTAAGAAGAAGGAGCAAAAAGGTGGTGCCCACTTTCAGCCCTGGAGCCCCAGAATCACGTTGCTAAAACCCACACAGGCATGCTCATAAAAATGGTGCAATTTTCAGAAGCTGTGAGCACTTCACTGAAATATTAAATATTAGCTGAATGGTATTAGCAATATTTATTCTATTCAAAGCCACTGAATATGTTGTTTTCATGAAGAAGACCCAAGATTTAGCAAATCATCAGATTTGATGAGTAGTTGGTCTATGTGGTTCCACTAATTCATTAATAACTTGACTTCTGCTCATTACAGAAACACTGAATGACTACAGTCCTCTGGTGAATCGAGAAAAGAGAAGATAATTTGCTTGAAGATACACACAGATGTAATAACAGAAAAACATTTTAACTAATATAAACTTACATTATAAGGATTGACTTCTTTTTTTTTTTTTTGTAGGAAGTGAAACTACAGTTATTGAGCCTAATAATGGGTAACTTAATTCTCATAAGTAAACAAAGTTACAGTTACTTTAGGCTTGAACATATTGGGAAAGTAGTTTTAGTCACTAGCGTTTGATAATAGTCAACACTGCCCTTATATTGTGCACTTTTACAGTAGAGAAGGAGTCCTGGTTTATGAGAAAGAGAGGTGCAAAACTGCATGCATATGAAAAAAAGGATATGAAAACTATAAACATAAGCTTTTTCCCTCAAAATGCTCCACTCAAAAATTCTACTGGTTTACAACAAACACCAAAAATTAGCAAATCATTAAACCAGGTAGTATTATTTTATGGTACAAATGTTCTAACTGTGCTCACTTTACATAGTGTAATCACTATACATTTTCATTGTTCCTGAAAACAACATTGGGTGGAATGAAAAAATTAAATTTGAAATATATTTATTGCCACTGAAAGAAAACAGGCTTATGCAAATTTCTAGCACTGGTAAATCCATTTCAATTAAGTAATAAATATCATAGCTACAATATTAGCAGTATTAGTGATGATAGTTATGACAGTGTCTAATTTTCAGGGGCATATTTATCATAATAATAGTTCTCACCTAACTCAAAAGGATGTTGTGAGGATTCATTAATATTTATACCCATTAGTGTTTTGGAAATAACAAGCATTATATTATTTTAATTTTTACATGACTAATTAAAGCAGTCTGAGGTTGTAATTGGAACCATAAGCACAAAACCTGTTCATTCCACAGAATCAGACTTGGAAAAACAGTAAAAAATAGTAACAACAACAATAATAATATTATACTTTTGATAAATAATGCTTTTTTACTTCAGTCATGCTCTAAATACAAAGTCCAGGGTTTGGACTGGGTCTTTTTGAGGTCTCTTCAATGCCACCACTCCCATGAGATGTATGACAACAGGCATGGAGAAAAGAAATACTAAACTCACCACATAAACTAGTCCAATAAAAAAAAGTGGGGCCTGTTCTAATTACAATGATGATTAATTCTTTGCAGCTTTCAGCATTATATAAATGCATTTCTTTAACTGCAAAATAGGTAATAGTGTCTGTTGTATCAGCTATAAAAGTCTCTAAGCCCTAATTGTTGTTCAGAAGACTTAGCAGTTTGGTCTGTATTAATCAGCCAGGATTTCCTGTGTGTAATTGCTCTTAACTAGCTCAAACACAGTAATGGACTGGTAAATTGGAAATGAAGAACAAACAGCTTTAAGAAGATTGTCGGCCACTTTATTTCCTCTCGCATTACAACGACAGCTATTCATAAAAAAGTCAATTAAATATTCTATTTAAGGTCTCACCATGTCACTCAAGAAAATCACTTTTCTTCTCATTTATTTTCCTCTATTTCTTTTTTCCCATTACGCAAACTCCACTGGTTAACTCTGACTACTACAGAAAGCTACACAAGGCCGTGTGGTTTGGTTACTCATCATTATTCTTACCCCATCACTTTTCCAATTGCAGAAATGGTACTGAATTTAAGAGATGGTTTGTCACTTGCCTACTTAGGAAATACCTTTTGGAGATCACAGAGACCCACTAATGTGATTCCAGCCCAAACACCATAGATCTCTGTGTCTCCCTGGGACGTGTGCAGGGAGTATGGTGCTTGTCCAGCAATGCTGATGGAGCCATGTGCTGGGCAAGAGTGGCTTTGACCTGGTACCACCAGAGACAGCCTTGACCCTCTGCACCCCTTCTGCTGAGATGGGGTGGCTAAAACTCAATTTGCCTATGTGTTTTGCGGTTACTGAACTCTATAGCCAGAGCCCCACACACTTGTTTTGGTGAAGGATGATTTAAAATCAGTTTCTCTATGGGTGTGTTTATTCCCCATTGTTTTCCCAAAACTTCACCCTGTGGTTTCAGCCTCAAGTTGGACTCAAGCCTCTAGTATAAAGAAACAAAAACCAAACCAACAACAGAAAAATTGCAAGAGTATTTTAAAGACAAAGAAGCCTGGCACCTTCTCTATGACCTTTCCAGAAAAAGAACAAATTTTCTGTGTTCAAGGTTAGAAAAGCTCCTTATTAGCACAAGGCTTACCCAGAATATTGCTGCCTGAAAGATTAAACTTCTGTAAATAAGCACTGCATTTAGAATGAAACCTGACAGCCACTATGTACCCATGCCAGTCTCACAACTGCCTGCCAAGTTTCCTGGGAGAAATATATTTTAAGGATCATGCTTTAATTCATCCCCTAAGATGATGAAGTGATACAACAGGAAAACACACATTAGTTGCCTCAATATCTTTGCAAAATAGGTGACTGCCAGTTCAGGGCTGTGTTATTCCAATGTGGGTGTCAGTGCCGTTACCCAGACCAACACTAAGCAGAGATGTTTCTGTGCAAATAAAAAGAAAAACCTTAGAAGAAAGCTATTACTGGAAGGAAATGTCTTTGTAGCATTTTCCTTAAAAATATTTCACTTCATTGGAATGACACACTATGTTCTTCTATTTTGATTTTTATTCCTAGCCGGTATTAAAAATAGAGGCTGAATCCATTCATATTAGAATTCAGATAAATGATTAATTCATATGATGTATATTAAGATATTATACACGTATGTAAATGCAGCATAACTCTATAGTGTAAAAAACCAAAAACACCTATACTCACAAAAAATTAAAAGACAGCTTGTTATACTTTTAAATGGCAAAAAATAAAGCAAAACTTTCTGACACCTATAAGTACACAATAGTTTCAATAAGTTTCTTTTTTGAAAGTATTTGTAGAATTAAACTTTAAACAAACCTTTGCCAACAGATTTCTTGAAATTTCCTTTTGACTTTGCAACAAGGACAACTGCCCAAGGCTTTGCTAATCAATTTCATGTGTTGCAGAAAACAATGTAATTTGAATTTTATCCAAGAATACAATTTGAAATGCAGAAAATGTGAAAAGCTAACTAACATGCAATTATTTGTAGCCACAGTCTGCATAACAAGTGAGAAGAAAGCTGAATAAGTAATTTAACAGTTACTGCAACTTTAATAAACAAAGAGCCACCCATCATGGCTTAAGGATGCAACATTCAGGAGTGAATCTTACTACCCCTCTATTAGTATCCTTCTTCAAAAAGATATCTTTGTATCTTTTATAAGCATGGACCTTAAACGAAAAAGGAGGGGGTTTAGTTTAGTTTAGTTTAGTTTAGTTTCAGAAGACTATTTCAGGAACTCTTGCTATCATAAACTCATATGTGAATACTTGAACAGTTTGCAATGCTCTCTTGCACCAAATATATTTCACATCCTGAAATATTCCCAAAGGTCATGTTTCCCGCTTGTCACCTTAGGTCTTCCTTTCTGGAAGAAGACATGGTGTCAGGAAGGGAGCACCTGGCTGTGTGCTGCTCTCTCTTCTCCATCCAGGCATCTCAAGCACCACAAACTCTGTTTTGCCTGTTCCTCAAACCCACAGATCTGCAAGCACTGACATGCAGAGGGAAGGATGAAGAAGCAACATATCCAGCCCATCCCTTTCCATCCTCCTCCTCCTCCTCCATTGCCTATATCAAGCATTCCTCTGCAGGCTGAACATGAAGTCCGGGCTGCGAAAGCTCCTGTAACTTTGCTTCTTGCAGATCTTCTGGGCATGCAGTCCTTTTGGTGGATAAAGGTTGAGAATAAAAAGTGAATTTCTTACTACTGATTTTTAGGAATGAAATTTTTTCTGTCATTATAATTTTGTCATTAAAGACATTTTTCTTTTGTTCTCAGAGGAACTGAGGGAGCCCTCTCTCCTCAGGCTCTTCCAGACTGCCCAATGCGTCTGAGCAGTGTTGGGACAGGATTACCGCAGCCAAAGCCCAATCTCCACTAAAAGAACTGAATTTTACAAAACACCTCTGGCACACAAGACAGGAGGGCTTATAGGCAAAGGCTTTGCTTGCTCAGTGGCCCTTAGTCTGTCTTCCCCATATTTATATTTAACTTAACACTTCCACACGCATCTCTGTCTAGAACTCTGCTAAGTTTCAGGTAGGTGAAGTTGCACCAGCAATGATTTCCCAGCAAAGAAGTCTTTAGGAATTACCCCTAAAGTTTCTGATACAGTTTTATTTGAACTTTTTCTAACACCAGCCATGGTTGTCCTGACTTTTATATCACCGTGAGTCAGGAATAACTCCAAAGATAACAGCAGAGAAATCAGATGAGCAACAGAGCCACAACCTCTACTACATAAAGGACCAACAAATTTCCTTTGGCTAGAAGCTGAAACTAGATTTATTTTACGGAAGAAGAATTACAGTTGCTGGTGAATGTTTTTGAGGAATTGGTGCAATTCTAGATTATAGAAACAAAATGTATAGGGTTATAGTTTATCCAAGAGGCACAGCAAAGCTATCATTCAAATATTTAATGTCTTATACCATCAGAATTTAAAAAGAAAATAAGTATAATTCATGCCAAAGAACTGCTTCCCATGTGTTTGATTCTATAGTCATCATTTAAAAATTACTCATTACACTTTTCTCTTTTGAAGTTTGGTAGAAAATTCACCCTAATCTAAAACTTAGTAGTAACCCAATGGTGATTTCTTACAAATGATTTATACCTAACACTCTGAAGAAAAGGATTTATAATGAAAGTGATAGCTCAACCCTAACTGCAGCACTGGGAATGGTGACACCATAATTAATGTATTATTTCAGTTGTGGGAGACACTGACAGTTGCTTTTTGTTCTGGGGAAGAAATTTATAGTGCAACTGAAAAAAGCACCATGGAAAAAAATTTCACAGAAGAGGAATAGAAATCCTTGTAGCAAAGACATGTCCTTACAATCCCCCTCCCAAGGACTATAAAATCCTAGCAATGACAATGTTTCCTCTATGGTGCAATTTATACCGTTCTCCTCTACTAGATGGCAGTATGACATGCTCTCAGAATATCTAAGTGGAGGGGGGGGGGTGGGGTGGGTTGTGTGTGTGTGTGTGTGTGTGTGTGTTCTTTCTTTGTTTCATAGGAAGCAATTAATTTAAAATATCATCTTACTGGCATAGAAGTGAAAAAAAAAATAAAAATCCTGCCATCGGCTGTGTATTTTGAAATAAAATCTATTTACTTACTGGTTCAACATTAAAAGCAAAAAGTGCATATTCCCGGTCAGGTGATACTTCATATCGAATAGCCTTTAAGGAGACCTAGAAAATAAATCAAACATTGAAATAAATACTTTTCAATTTTCAAGCCAATGACATCTTGAACTAATTGTTATGACCATCTTTCTAATGATAAAGAATATTGCTGGACTAAGTGTTTTGAAAAATAACACATCACATCTCTTTTCAAAACCCAAAAATATTATGTGGGTACTTACATGCTCCCATAAAAGAAAGCATAATGGCATTGTGACTCAGAGCAGGCAGCTACCTCAAAAAATCAGAAATTTCTGTACAAAGTTACTACACAGTGGCTGGTGGGGCAGCTGTGGGGAGCAAGTAGTTGAAAACTCTGATTAATGTCAATTTATTAATTTCCTCTCATTCCCTGCAGTCACTGGCCAAAGTGCAGCACATAACAAACAGTAAATACCTGCTGAGGAAAATTAGTATAGACACATCACTACCTCTCCCAATTAAGACAACACTGAGGAAAATGATCCCATTTTCCCCAGTTACAAGTCTTTGGGATGCTGTGGTGATACAATTTTCCAGGTGCACCTTGACCTGGGTTCTGCAAAAAGCTGCACTGTCTTACTAAGAAAAAGAGATGCCAAAATATCTCAGTCTTGTCAGGAATTACCTTTTCCCTCCTCCACTTGTCACTTGTATACGGCAGACATGTCTCCTTTCCAGTGTGTTTCAATATAATACACTGCTGGCACACAGGGCACCAAGGTCAAAAAGAGGTGCCACTAATGCGCCACTCATCCACTGCCTTTTAAATCTCACCCTCCCACCTAACAAATTAGATACAAGTCCTTCAGAGATTCCCATGGAGTAAAACGGAAGGGGGAATTTGGGCTGCGGGGAAATGCACAGCATCTCACTGGGAGAGTCCTCCCCAGGGTCAGCAAGGCTGGAGGCAGTGCGGTGGAAGCCAGGGAACAGCCAAAGGCCGAGGGGATTGATCATAGAATGGTTTCTGTTGGAAGGGACCTTTGAAGGTCATCTAGTCCAACCCCTCTGCAATGAGCAGGGACATCTTCAAGTAGATCAACTTGCTCAGAGCCCTGTCCAGCCTGACCTTGAACGTTTTCCAGGGATGGGGCATCCACCACCTCTGGGCAACATAATGGGTTGATGGCCCAGGTAGATCAGGAGGGGGACAGCAGAGGAGAGTGAGAGCCAACAGTGTCAGCGTGAAGACAGATTTTATTTACTGTTATATTAATAACATGGAGAAAGGAAAACATGCAAGGGCAGCAAAAGTTTTTTCTGACCCAGGGCTGGGAAGGAAGAGGACAAAAACAATGTGCCTGGATGAAGTGTAACAGTGGTTCTTGTATCGGAACTTTTTGGATTAATGTGGAGGTGATATTATTCAGATTTATTTACTGAGAGGACAGAGGAACAAGGGTAGAACAGGCAGTAGGGAGGCCCTGGCATGGAAAAAAAGGATTATCTTGTAACACTGTGCTTTTCTTACAAATAGCAAAAATTAAAAAACAGGTGAATAAACAGAGGCCAAATGGAGGCAGTCTGACTTCATCAGAATTCAGCATTAAAGGAAAACAGCCCATTCCTATACCCTTAGCAGAATTGTAAAGAAAGGGGTTACGCTCTGGTAAAAGAGCATTGCATATGTGATGTGAAGATGATCAGGGGGCTGGAGCAACCCTCCCTATGAGGACAGGCTGAGAGAGTTGGGGTTGTTGAGCCTGGAGAAGAGAAGGCTCCAGGGAGACCTTATAGCAGCCTTCCAGTACTTAAAGGGGGCCTACAGGAATCCCCTTTATCAGGGATTGTAAGGATAGGATGAGGGGTAACAGTTTTAAACTGAAAGAAGGTAGATTTAGATTAGATAGAATAAGAAATTCTTTACTGTGAGGGTGGTGAGACACTGGCACAGGTTGTCCAGAGAGGATGTAGATGCCCCCTCCCTGGCAGTGTTAAGGCCAGGTTGGATGGGGCTTTGAGCAACCTGGTCCATGGCAGGGGGGTTGGGACTGGATCTTTAAGGTCCCTTCCAACCCAAACCATTCTATGATTCTACAATTTTATGATTCTATGTAGCAAAGGTTGATGGTTAAATGGCAGCATGTAAAGTTTAAGGTTGGGTCCTGCAATAATAATTCAGTGATAAATTATTTGTCTCATTAAAAAAGAATTGATACTGTACTTGAGCTTTGCATTAGTCATATAGTGCAAAATAAAATCAACCTGGAATGTGGTCTTATAGTTTTATAGAATTACTTTTAGCTTTTGGGTTTCTAAAGCTGTTTTCTGCAGATCTTGGGTCATTAAGATAAGTCTCTGTCAGCCATCCTCTGCTTTTGTAGCTTTGCAATGATACAGTACCACAAAAACACCTCAAGTTAGTCAAAATTTCTTGTTTTCACTAACAGGTACTGCATAACTGACAATTTACCAGGACGAAGTGATTCATATCTCATTGGCGGAGTAAATACAAGTGTATTTTACTTCAGAAATTAACTTCTTGCAGGAAATACTGAAAACACTCTGACATTTAATGTACTAACTTCTGCGACAATGCTGGCTTCATCTACTACAAAAACCAATGCTGCAAAACATTTTCATCATTATAAATAATACTCTGTATCAGCTGTGAATTTATTTTCTTTTCATTCATTTTAATAACCACCTACTTCTTTTCCTAATAATTTCTTAGGGTTTCTCTCATATGCAACTCCACTTCCATTCATCAACACTATTCATTAACAACACTGAAATTACATTTCAACCATTAGGCAAGAAAAATCAGCAAATGCACAAATTAAAAAATAAGTATTTGCACGGAGGAACATGAAGAATGCTACCAACAGACAGTAAATTATATCAATTGTTTTTTCTATGAAGCACAGAAAGATGAGAATTATGCATCTTTCAATTATATATGATATGCAAGACTAGCTTCAAATATCTATATGGTACTTTTCTGTAGTATGAAAGAAACTGAGCTTGCAGAATAATAACAAAAGCTGGAGTTCAATTTCACATTATCAGTCATTGCGTAGCCCATAGTATTACTGCTGTATTGCTTTTCCTTGACAATACATGAAGTTGAAACTCAAGTCATTTTCTGCTTTACTGATCCAACTGCAAGAGAACTGAAATTCTGCTACTCATTATAGAAAATACTTACAATTTTTTTGTTTTCTATTAATATTGTTGAATTGTTAGTTTCGACATTCCTCAGAATCACTGTGCCGTTCTGGTTTCTATAAATGAATTCATTATCTGCAAGAAGGAAAAGAAAAGAACATTAAGGAAATCTGAAATTGTCTGTTTGCGTAGAACCTAATTATTGATTTGAACCAAAAGTACTGCTGGGAACTTCCCTCTAAAGAACACGCTGCTGTGATGTTAAAGTGGCTTCCAGGATAGTAATTAAACAACATGTTTTATGTTTTTCACATGTTTATTCTGCCACACTTTTCCAGAGCTGAATGCAAGAGGATGACCTGTTTTGAATGTACATACACAACTTGCTATATTGTTAGTGTAGGAAAAAAACAGGTCGAAAAACATTCCTTATGTTTAAAGGTTTCCATGATCCTCAGTCTCTGTAGGAGTTTAATAAGCCAGGTGCTTAGAAAGTCTCTGAAAGTTAAAGGCAAATCACCCTCTACCAAAGCAGATTCTGGAACCTATTATTGTGCAGGTCTTACAACTCTGCCATTTGTCCTGCAAACTTATACCAGAAGGAGGCGCGTGCAAAGAAATTGCCATTTTCACATGGAACACGACTAATCAGCTTGTCCCTACTGCACTTTGGGACTACTCCAGCACTCAGGACGTCTGGACAAGGACAAGAATCCCCTCCGGTAGCTGTTGCACAGGCAGGTGATAGTCTCCAGCTCTCAAAGCTCAAAATCTACTTGACAGAAAGGCTGGGGTAGACATATGAAAGAAAGTCCAAATGAAGGTTGGGTGGCAGGTCAAAGGTTCAGGATGAAAAACATTACATCAATAAAGGGTTGTCATCCTGTCAGATGTCATAAACTGAAGTTCAAGTCTGATCAGTGCTTATGTGCACTGCCCCACAGATAAAACATAAAACATACATCTCAAGCACACTGCCATTAAAAGATTCAGCACCTTTTCTTGACACAGGAGTAGGGTTAGTGTTTTTTTGCAACCTGGCTAAACTAAGATTGAGAACTGATGGATCCTACCGAGCTTCTGCCTTCAGTTTCCGTTAGGGAAACAATTCATCATTGCCTACCTTTACTATGACTACCCCAGTGTGGTTACCATGGTGCAACCCACAAATGTTAGAGACATGTGAATGGTTAAACATTATGCACAGGTTGTCCTAGGATGAGTCAAAGGTGAATTTAAATCCCACAGGATTCATACAAGCACAAACCCAACTCATTGTAACCACAGAAAGATGTGCACTGCCTGGCTCTGGGTAACCGGGACAACACTGGGTCCAGAGACCCACTTCTTTCAAAACTTTGGTGTACAGACCTAGCATACTCTTCCTTATCCATGTTTCAGTCACCTTTTATTTCTAAACTGGTGATGACAATCCTCATCACAGTCATTAACCATCTTTGTAAAATGCTCTGAGAGTGCAGACGAAAAGCTTCTACACTCTACCTATTACTATCAATAAAAAGTCATCTCCTACATGTTACAGTTTTATATGTAAGCATAGGAAAAAGAAATCTTTTCTAAGATTGGGATGAATCAGATTCTGTGAGGCCAAACTGTCGCTGCAATACAGATTATGCTTGCCAAACATCAAGATTTTTGAGTTGAGATTCTCAGTGTGCAAATCACAGCAGCAGCCCTTCAGACTCACAGGCAAAGTTCTTGAAGCATCTCTTTCTTTAAATTGTGGAATAAATTTTATCAACACCTTCGATCCTGAATAAAAAATGCACGATCTGAATTAGATTAAGATTTGCATTTGAGACCAGAGTAATGAAGAGAGTTCCTGTTTGGGTGTGACAGTATTAAAATTTTGTCATTACTTCTGGAGTGTTGTCCAAGGGCATGGCATTTTCATAAGCATTTCTGATTATATTCAGGACTTTAAAATATTGCTTCATACAATTTATGACTGAAAAAACTAAGATTTATAAACCTGGGAAAGAACTGATTAAACAGAACTAGGACAGAAGTCAAAAAAGTCATAAGCAGCATGCAGAAGATAAATAATGAATGCTCATTCCTTGTCTTTTCCAAAATAAATATTGGGAGGCACTAAATGACACCAGCCAGTGACAGGTACACACAGAAAGTAAACAGCCTGTGGAAGTCACAGTCCCAGAGTAGAGCAAATGCCAGGACTGCATGTGGGTCCAAACAAGAATTAGAAAAATATAAGAAAAATCCATCAAAGATTATGGGTCTTGAGGGGAAATGCTTTTCAGAAAGCCCTTGAATCTGTGATTGTCAGGGACTAGGATATCCTGAGTTATCGTCTTGCGAAATTCACCCGCTTTTTAAAGTCCTCCCTAAGCATTTGCTCTTGTCCTGGGCCAGACAACAGAAGAGACGATCTCTGAGGTCTGATTCAGCACTGACTTACTTATAATTTTAACCTCCAGCTTCTGTGTCCAGATCCTTGAGAAATGCCTTCATGCGAACAATTTAGGAAATGATACAACAAAAGGTACTAATGCTTCCTCGCCTTTATATCCTTAGGCCATTAACGCTGAAGCATCATTTGTTGTATTAGGGAAGTATACAGCCCAAATTTTTATTTTCAGGTATTCCAGAAATAACAGGAATAACTAAACTGAGAGGCAGAATATTACCTAATTATCAGACATTTTGAAAAAGATTACTGCTTTAATAATCACCTTATGTCAATAACACAAAATGTTTTCCAATTACATACCAAGTTCTAGACAGAAAAATCACATTTTAAATATGGCCAGCAAAGCATTTGGATAATTGTAAGACTCTCAGGATATTTCCTAATTACAGAAAAAAATAGCAATGAAACTCAGCTCAAAGTTCAGTACACAGGTAAAGTAGCTTATTAATCTAATGAGTCTGTGGGGCTGTTAATATTTGGTAGCTGTTTCTTGAGCATTGCATGAACTGATGGAAGTTACATTACAGCCCATAATGACATTGCTACTAAATTTTATTGCTCCCTATGCTCCAAAACAACATAACATTTTAATAAACTGTGAAACTTCAAGATGATTATGTAAAAGTTGCTCCATAGTTGGAAGTAGAAAATGAAAGACTTTCCCATTATTTGTTAAAGTGTAACAAGTTTAAAATCAGGTGCTAATCTGCTGCATGTACTTCTGGTATGAATACGGAAGAATAAATGAAGCAGCACTGGTATGTTAGGGCTGTAAATCTTGCTATTATATTCAATACAAGCCATCAACACAGCGTCTGAATTAATGAACAGAAAATTGGTCTGCTTAAGAGAACAACAAATTGATCTGCATTATATTCCAAGCAAAACACTGTGAGGTTGAGTTGGTCTGTAAGTCGTATTATCTTAGTCCTCAAAAGAATCAATGAATAATATTCCTGGACTTCTGTTTTGAAATGTGTGATTTGTTCCAGTGCAAGAGCATTTATTTAAATGGGACATACCTCAATCAAAGACAAAAAGCAATGCAGCAACCTCTGTCTGTAATGAATTCTGTCCAGCGAGCTGATGAGAATTTGCAGCCTGATTTATAGTTGTCACCACAGCTGATAAAGGTCATCACTGAATCTCATTTTTTATACTTGCCTTTCTTTGGGGTTGCTGTTCAGTGTAAATGATGCTGAAAATTGTAACTTTCAGGCATAAAGCCATTTATTCTATTTCTTCAACATCAGAGTTCACTTCGCCAGCTCCTCCCCTTCTTTTAACTTCCAGGAAATTGTCTGGTTGATAGAATATATTGCGTCTGTGAGTGTAGACACAGATATGTAGTCACGCTTACAAAAGTGACTGATTACAAAAAGCAGTGATTACTAGAAATAATGGAGCAGCCTTGGTGCTGTACAGAGTCAGCATAGAGGAATGGAGGAGCCTTGGCAGAAATTTTTAAAAACCTGATAAGCAGAACAGGTGAAATCAGAAAACCCAAGACCAATGATATACTTGCAGTGTCAGAGTTTTCCAGCTTCTTTGTGCACAGCTTTTTTAATTCAGTCCGGAAATATGCACGCAGAGAAAACAGATCTAATGACAGAGAGCTCAGGTCCCTTGCAGTCGCTGAGCCCTCACCAGAAACAGCACACGTGTGGATTCACTTAGCCGGGCAGCTCTGCCCTCTGGCCTCTTGTTTAGGGTGAAACAAGATAAAATGATGGGATTTTTCTTAAGAGAATAATGCATTATGCACTGTGGCCCCAATGCAGGTTTTGCATTTTCAGGCATGCTACCTGGCCAACCCTGTCCAAGGTTTTACCATCATAAAAGGCATGGGGTCTCTGGAAACTTGCCCACCGGTGCTGCTGTGATGCTGAACCTGGAACTGGCAGTTGAAACTCTGGAGAAAGATCATGAGGCCATCACAAATGTCATTTGGGACCCCGAATCATCAGCTCAATATGAAGAGGCAGCCTAAAGAGCCAACGAAATGCCGGACACCATCAAGAGAGCAAGACAGCATGGTTCATTTGCCATGATATGAAACAAGGGAGCACAAAAATTCATGGACAACTGATAAACTGACAAATATTAAAGGAAATAGGTGGGATATATCATCTATCATCCCTAATGCAGGGCTGCCTCATTATGGCCCTCTAAAAGGAGCCGGGCTCAAGTACAACATAGCATCAGCTATTGTTGCGGTTAGACAGCCAACACTGGGCTCTTGTCTGAGTCAACACAGCTTTTTACATTGCTATGTGTCAGACTGGGCACGAGGCTAAATAGCTCATCACAGTGGACAAGAAGGTCTGGGACAATTTTGCCGCTAGAAGGACTAAGTTTGAGTGCTGGCGGTGCAAAGAAGCTGAAGGAATTACATCCACTTACAGGAACACAGATTTGCATTAGCATCAGTGCTCATGAATTTATTGCTGTACAGCTTCTCTGACGAGACTAAGTAAGTACACACTATCAGAGAGACTGGTTTATAACAGCAGGACCTACATGCTTTTGAGGAGAATTTTCATTATTTGTCTGAGATTATGGAAAGCAGAACTATGTGATTAAAGATGGGAAAGAATGAGAATTTAAACCCAGATGTAAAAAATAATTTTTAATGAAATAGTAATTTTCTATCAGTTTAGCAACTGATGAATGAAAAACAGAGGGAAAAAAGTTATAAAATTCACATGCAGCAAGTCAGTAGTAAGAGTTAATGAAAGGCAGAAGGCAGTATCAGGACTGTTAGGACAGCTCCACTCATTTAGAGCCACAGACTCAAAGGAAAAGGCAACTTGTCAAGTACTGTAGTTTCAGATCAACAGACGTGAAAGATAATTGAATGAGTCTCAGTCTGATGAAAGTCAGCATCAGGGGAATTATTGTTCTCAATCCCTAAGATTAAGGGAGATTGGTGAATAAAAGAAATTTAAATCCTGAAGTTGTTCTGAACCATTTCAGATAAATGAGCCTCCAGATACCAGCATGACCGACAAGGCTGGCAAACAGATTATGCTGTGTCAAGAGAGCAGAAGGCAGCACGCCCTGTGAGACCCTGCATCGCTCCCTGGGGACTGAGGTCACATTGCACCAGGCCACGTGCACTGCTGAGATGGAGCTCTGTGCTGGCACAGCGAACGTCACGGGGCCACCAAGAGAGGACTGGAACTCTTCTGTTATTTCTCATCCCTGCTGCTGTAGGAAGGTCCTTGCTAGACCTGACCTCGGGCATGACCCACAGCAGCTGGCAGGCAGTTTGCATCTGATGGGCTTTACAGTGGGGTTAGAAACCCGGAAAGAGTCCTCTGAGCTTTCCAGAAGTGAAAACACCATATCCTATTCAATCTGATGAAGCCAGTTACTGCAGCTGGAAACAAGTCAAGAGCCTGATGTTATCACCTTCTCTCTTCCAAAAAAAGAAAAGCTGTTGTGGAGTTTTTAATGACCCAAAGCAGTCAGAATTTTAGAATTTTATCTTACATCTGAAGGATGAGCCTTCCACCAGCCCTGCAGCACTGTCCACTGCAGTGCAGGGCATCACTCAGCCAGGCTGACACCCCTTTGCTGATGCAATGGCAGTGCCTGAATCAGCTGAGGGTTTCTTGGAGTCCTCCCAGGCAGGTATCGATCAGACACAACTGGTTAGCACTTACCAGCTAACAAGATAACGGGCAGGAAGGTTGCAACAGTAGGACAGGTGTTTTTTCAGTCAGAGTTGGTATTTTTAGACTGTCAATGGCATGTACTACAATCATATTCATTTGGAAAAATACATGAAGATGAGGCAGTGGAATTAAAATTTTAAAAATTCTTCTGCTTCTTTAGCATCCCAGCAAGTTTTCTGAAGGGCCAAGTGTGCCCCAGCACAGTGGATGGAGACTAGAGGTGAGGAAAAGAGTGGTTGTGCTGCTCGGGTGGGCTTGGGCATGCCACAGCCCTCACCCCCAGCACACACACACTGAGGCCAAAGAGAAGGGTCTGCCTCTAGAAAGCAGACCTGCAGCACACAGGAAGAAAAATACTTGCTTTAGCAATTACCCACATTTGCAGGATTGGGAGAGGCTGCCAGTTCACACTGAAATACAATATGTCTCTGTTGGAACAGCGTCATGACTGAACCGGGTACCCGGGCAGGCTGCGGGCTCAGCAGCAGGGAGTGTTCACCGCTGTGACTACCAGCATTCACCCCCGCAAGCCAGCCCACGCGCTGCAGAGCCCTGAGGGGAGAGACCAGCCCATCACAGACAGGCAAAGCACAAGGCATACACGTTGAGTACAGTCATCCATGCAGCTCACGTGAGCATCTCTCATGGAAAGGAAACTGGGGGGACTTAGGATTTCCTGTAAAAAAATGCTTTCTGAGCAAGACAGGGGAGGAAATAGGACAAGCTGAAGTTAACAGGCTGCTGTGCGTGGGGCCAAGACCTTAAAAAAAACCTTAATCCTGCCAGATGCAGCAGAAGCACAGACTTGCTATCTTCAGACACTGGTTTTGAGAGAGAGAACCTGAGGCTTTGAGAAATAGTGGAAGCAGAGAGCAAAATGACAGAACAGGGTAAATTCACAGAGGAAATAAAAACTGTGAGAAAAAAATGACTAACATTAACAAGAAGCATCAAAGAAGAGGAAGAAGATTGAGCATGATATGAGCAGGGAGAAGGATGAGCACAGACAGGCTTAGAGAAATACTTATTTTACTTTGCTTTCATGAAAGGGGAAACTGTATCTTATTTAGTAGGCCTGCGGGATTACTGACCCACTGAGGACAATATCTGCCTAACTGGAGTTACATACCTTTGCATGACAATGAAAATGATCCTCCCAGGACCTGCACTCCCTGGGCAGGTATGGTTTACTCCTCAGAAAAGCATAGGGAATAGATGTTCAAGAAATGCTAGGACCATGCATGCTCACCGACTGCTGTAAAATGTAACCACGTAGAACATAGCGCAAAATAGAAGCACAGCTAGCCCCCAGTGGAAGCCTTTTCAGGTGTCCAGACAGGTGCAATCCCAAATTCAGGTGGAAAAGAAGGCCATTGTGATGATGCATTTAATACTATGATCTGTTGTTCTTTCAAGACATACCACAGTGCATCTATTTGATATTTATAGCATGTACCCAGAAACAACTGAATCTGAAATTCCCTCCCCAAAGCAGAAGCCAAGTTTGTTTTGATACTGAGCTGCTTCCCAGAGAGAAAATGCAGGGAAGGCTTCCCATTCTCTGTCCCCTAGTGCTGCAGTAGGCTGCCTCTGGGATAACAGAGAGAGTGGGAGGCAAGGATCATGACTGATGAACAGCAAAGAAACCCCATTTCTATACCCACAGCTTCACCCCACCCTCAGTGAGAGCTGGCCCTTAGGACAGTCCCTGTAAACCTTGGCACTTTGTTACTCATCAAAGCCCCCTGCCACCACCCTGCCTTTTGTCTTCAATCCACCTGCCCCCACCAGCAACTCCTTGCTCTTCAGCCTTGATACTCTGCAATGCAGAAACAAGTAAGAGTCTGTTATACTTCATGATGCTGATGCAAGGGAGCAACAGGGGACGGAGAACAGCTTGCCTTTAACAACATCGCTACAGCCTTTAATTCCAGGAGACAACTGAAATCCCATTTTTATCTTTCTGGCATTATGGGTCATTATCCTTTTACTGTTTCTAGCATTTTTTTTCAGATGAGAGGCTGAAAGGAAAACTTCTTTAAATAGGTGATTTACCACAATTTAGCTAAATGCTGTATAACACATTGCACTGGTACATTAAGTAAGTGCAACATCATAGAATGTGCTTTATTATGCAATAAGTGGTTTTAATTGCTCATCACCTCAATGCAGTTGCACTTGGTGCACCAATATGGCACTTTTACAGTAGTACCAGTAAAATAAAACACAATTATAGCTCAGGAAAATTCCCATATCAACGTGCATCTCTAGCATGCTTGTAAATTAATTTGACAAAAGCTTGAAGAAGGCTGAATCCTGGGAAAACTTAAAACTATAAAAATCAGTAATGCCAGTCTGTTTCTATTTTTTGTCTAATCCCATATCTTTCAAGATCCAAACTAAAAAAAAAAAAGCTTATTCAGTCTCATTGAGAGAAGACCTCAACACCAAGCCTGAAATCCAGGCAGAGCACACCTTTGAAATTTCAGTCCCAAATTTGAAACTAGGGACAATTCTGCTGCTGCCTCTCATTTGCGAGACTGAACTCTGCTTCAAAGAGCCCCAATCTGGGAACTCTGTAGGCTCAGATCATGGCTTACTGGCACAGGCATGAAAAGCTGAAGTCTGTGTGAGAAACAGAGAACTCGTTTTAACTTCAAATAACTCCTCTTCCCTGCTTCTACCTGCTATTATAATACATGGAGGGGGGGGAAAGAGAGACACTAGAATCAGGAAAAAAATGAGTAAGAAATCCTCTGGAGTAAATCCATTTTGACTCCATATAGGGCAAATCAACACAATTACAAAACTGCTGCAAAATCCTAACAACGACAGTGAAAATGTACATGTTGTTGCTTGCTGCCCTCAGTTTATTTCTCTGTAATGACTGACAGCAGCACGGGGACGTTGCACCACACTGAGCTGACTTTGGTATATTCCAGAGCTGAGAAATCTTCCTCAAAAATTCTCTACCACCTACTTTTCCTGTTCAGTTGTGCTTATGCCTGCCATATGCTCTTCAAACCCTAGATGTTATAGCAGGAAAAGTGTTGATGACCCCTAGGTTACCCATGTCCAGACAGCTGGAGATACTAGATTACACTCATCCCTTTGATTCCCTGCCAGAAACTTCCCACGTTCAGCACAGGCCAAAAGCAATTTAACCCTAAACAACTAATTTCCCAGGAAATGGTCTCTGATGCCTTTATCCACACCCCTCGTATTTTTTATGGTCTCACCACGCATCTGAACAGCAAAACAAAGTGCAGACAACAGGTAGCGTCTATCAGTTTATCCCAGCTCCGCAATGTGACTGGCATGGGTGGCGCAGCCCCAAATACACAGTGGCACAGATTGTACTGGGAGTACAAAACCTCCAGGGCTTTTGCCACAGTAGCTGCTAGCTCATATGAGAGCCAAAGCTATCATTCTTGCTTGGTCGTCCCCACCTTGCCTGCTCCGTGCAGGTACACTCGCTCCAAGCACTCTCTGGTTGTCCCCCGGGCCAGAGCAGCATCGGCCAGTGACCTCTCTCTTCCCTGCCAAATGCACTGGATCTAATCTGCCTCATTTAGTTTGGCTTCACACAGGCAAGTGCAGAACCCGAAGTGTTACACGTAAATGTAATAATCCATTTGACACTGAGAAGAAAAGGAATCCATTAACAAATTTTCATTGTGACCCCATAGCTTGCTTTCTTAATTCCTCTGTGCATTTCCTTGCCTCCTTCTCTTTGCCCCCAACCAAATTACACTTGTTAGTGTCCATGATGAAGAGAACGAAAAAGTGGGTTTTTTTCCTTTTCATTATTATTATCGTGGGCAGAATACTAGAATCTCAGGACAGACTGAATGACATCTTTGTATATTAACAAGCATATTTGCTGTGTATACAGCTCTGGATAAACTTTTAATTATCTTTGTGTGCAGTATTTCACGATCCCTTTTACACTACTCCACCATTTCAGACGTGTCTGGCAAGGTATGACTGTGCTGAAGTTTCACTGTAAAAGGGGTCTGGCAGAGCCATGGCCATCACCCTGACTTCAGGTTTTTGAAAATCAATGCAGATAAGACATGAAGTCCAACATACTACACATTTTGGTTACTGGTGTGTGATTACTGGTTTTGGACTGGTCACAAGAGGGCACCATATTACAGAGCCGATGGAAACACTTTCAACACTTGCAAAGCACCATTAATAAATAATTGGATGCGATGCTGGGCAGTGGGCCTGGCAAGGAACATTACTTGGAGGAGAACAGAGGCTCCCTGCACCCAACTGCAAGGGAACTGCTATTGGAGGAGCAGTTTGCAATTATACATACAATCCCATTGGTTTTAAACTGATAAGGAAATGAAAAAATCAGTGTCAGCTTAGTAAATACCTTTCTCTTAACATCTCAGATTGGTTTGCCTGCAGTGACTGGGGCAGCTCTGCAGGGAGCCCCATACCAAACCCCACAAATGATCCCTGAATTTCTTATTTCATTTGTTCTAATCTTTATGTCTCTCTCCACCAAGGAACTGATATCATTCATAATTTACTGTCTGGGGTGATGTTGGTCTTGAATCAGCAGTGGTTTGCTGCTAAAAGGGCAAACATGCTGATGCAGGTGCTGAAGCAAAAGAGCCAATATGAACAATGCAGTGGATGAAAATTAAGTGCAATGGATGAAAAATGGTTACAACCAAAAGAATGACTGGTCCTTTCTTGAATCCTGGTCAACCTTTTGTCCAAAAATATCTTCTCAATGGGTTAATAACTTCCAGCAGATGGGATTAAAACCAAATAATGCCCTTATTCAATAAGAAGAACTTGACTTATTCAAATTTTTCTTTATTTTCTATCCTTACATAATTTCTTTGTTACTCAGGGCAATTCTTTTTACTGTGCATTTCCATGCTTCTGCCATGGCCTTTATCCTTCTCTGGACCATGTCTATTCCCACTACAATCTATCTTTTTGGGATGGAGCAACGCAAACTCACTGTAGTGAACAAGGTGATAATGTCCCTCAAACTGGATAAAAATATGCTATTTTCAGTATTGTTCTCTCCTGAATATAGTCCAATATTGTTTCCCCTGAAAAAGTTGATTGAAACAGAAAATTGATTATATGTTCTGTTTCCTGCCCTAGCAGAAAGCAAGGAAATATAAAATACAGAATTCTAAAAAACCCTCTCCTGTTTTTCATACTTATACTATTCTGCCTAGACAGTTTAGCCATATTAGACATTCTGTGCCCATTAGGGAAAAAAAATCAGGAATATTACAATTACTGGTATATAATTCTACTTATAAAAATATCTTCCTTTGTGAGGTATTAAAAATAGAAAAGAAGTAAAAAATAAATGTTAAAGGTTAATTTGCTCTAAGGACCTATTTTATGCATGCTACTGAGTTTGGTATCAGCTAAATGCTTCAAGACAAAAGGTAATAGTAAGCTCTCACAAATGTTGCCCCTGAAATTGAAACCCAGAAGAAGGAAAATACAGAACACATGGAATAAATATCTATATGTACACATATACTCTTGGTGATATTTTAAAAAAGGTTTAGGACATTTTTTATGTCACAGTTCACAGCCTGCACTCCCACTGGGAAGGAGAATAAGGAAGTAAAAGATACCTTCAAATTTTTAATAAGGCTCCTGGCTCATGCACAGGTCTTCCAAGAAATATGTCTTGTAAAATGAGTCAGTCCATCAACTGAAGCAATAATAAACAGCAGTGAAAACAGCTTCACGTGGCCCAGCATATGTGCATTAACCCCATTATGGTGTGGATGGGCCAGCTCAGCCCTCGCTGGCTCCGCTCCCTGCTGATACTGCCAGCCGGCTGAGCACCACTGCCAGCTGCAGGAGCAGGGTTTGGGTACGGGCTCTTGTCCACTAGGAAATAGGACAACTGACTGCTGAGCAGAGAATAAATGTTTATTAGGGTGATAATAAATTAGACTATTGGAAAAATTTCTGGACACTTTTTCCAGGCAGAATTGGTGGATTTTATATATTTGTCCAAGACCTGATGGTTCTTCTCAGCCCACCTGAAGGTACCACGCTATTCAGATATTACTACAGTGCATGAGTGGCAAGGCCATCACTTCCAAGCAGCACCTGGACTGACTTTGCATAAATGACCACACTAAACATAACTGCAGTGAGCCCAAAGTCTCTGAACTACTGGATTTACCACCCCTGCAATGTACAGTTGATTTTTCACAAGGTCCAATGCACGCCAAAATAACCATCATTTATCCAATACATCTGAAATTTTGCCCTTTATGGGGAAATTGTTTCTGAGATGAAACTTTTTTTTCTCCTCTTGGCTTGAGCTTTGAAATTTCCCACTGCCTTTTTACTAGACTCTGTTTACTTTTTTCCCATCCATGCCATTGAAATCTGCCTTCCCCAGAAAGTGAAAATGCTTTGAAGCTGATTATTCAGATTTTGTGAATTATCACAAATCTTAATCATTGACAAATCAGGTACAAGGCTTCAAAAGAACCTGATATTTTTAAAATATTTTTTCTAATGAAATTAAACATTGGATTCTTTTCAAGGGCCATTTTTATATAACTGTAATAACGTCTTTGAGTATTAAAAATTGTCAGATTTGTTTCATTCTCTTTTTGAACCAAAGTAAGTATTTTTGTAAGTCACCTATCCCCAGAAGCTGAGACTTTAGGTCAAGCAGCAAAATGAAAATTTGGCATCATACCCAGCTGGCAGTTTTGTGAAGGCAAACTCCCTGCACAGCCATACATACACAAACCTGCTACATGTTCCGTTCTTTCTCTCCATCAATCAGATGTTCTAGGGAGTTCTTTTCCACTTTCCTTTTCCTTGCATTTTGTTTTCCTTCTTTAATCTATTCATACTTGTTGTCTTACCTTGAGTTCTTTTCCTGATAAGCATGAGACTAGAAGTGATTTTTAAGAGGTGTTATACTCTAATAATCAGGGATTGTTTCTCAGCATGCACAGTCACTTCTCTCTCAGGATCACTTACAGGATCAGAGATTACTCCTCATTACTGGCAATGGAAAGAGATGTCAGCAAAGTAATCTGTTTTAAAACTTAGGAGCATGTGCATAGACCCAGCACTGGTTTCACATAAAGGTGTGAAAATCCTGTTAGGGACCTATATTGCATAACTTTATGGCATCGTGATCACTCAGTGTAGTATAATTTGGTACCGGGTACTATAGATTTTAACTCTTAACACAGTGCAAAATCTTCTGGTTTCTCTTTGGGGTCAAACAAATTATATTACAAGCATGCACATGTCTTAAAATGCCATGAAACTCAAATAATTTGAACACATTTGAGAAGCCAAACCTGATATTCCTGTGTAATCCTTGTGTGTAGTTCCCATCCCACCCTCTCTAAAATTATGTATTAGAAATGGAAAACATTTGAGAATTTACAAGGATGGTCCAAAGTACTGATCTAAGGCCCATCAAGCAAAGCAAATAGCAGCAAGCTCCCAAGTAAGCAAAAGAGAGCAGTTCCTCATGCAACAGCTCTTAGGCCAGTGAAACTAGTTGACAAAGGACATGGTGGATGCCAGAGGCTCTGGAGGACACTTGGCAAGTGACTCGGAAGAGAAAAACATTTGGGGTTACTAAACAGAAAAACTACAAGAGGATGTGATAATTCCTTGACCTAAAAAGTGCATGAATCTTGCTGCCCTCTCACTCATCCTTGTGCACACATATTGCCGCTCATGGAAACAGGATTTTGGGTTTGGCAAACCTTTGGTCTCTTCCGTTCTTAACTGAATTTTCACTGATGTGGGATTTGTATATCTACATTTTAAAGTATAATTACATTCCCTTGATCAGTGATAATTATCTCATTTTAAATTTCTTTCAATGAATTATAAAAGTCTGGTACTATTTCTTGTAAGAAAAAGAAAAAAAAAGTACTGCTTCTCATATGTTCAAGAGTTTAATGCAGTCAGGAGATCTAAACTCACCAGGGACTTTCTTCTTAGAGAAGTAAATCTTTGCCTGACAAATTTTCAGTTACAAATATCTGATCTAAAGTTTAATCATCAGAAATACAGTATTTCCCATCTCCAAATTATGAAATTATAGTATCTCATTATATATTTATTTAATGTTCATTAAAAGGAACAAGTGAAAGAATACATACTGCTCTAATTAATCTTTGGTAAGCCCTCCATGTTCATCAAGTGTCCAAGAGCAGTGGAGCAAGCTCGGGGAAAGCTACTGAGTTAGGAAAATGTGCTTTGCACCAAGTACAAATCTTCAAGAAGGAATCAAAGTTGGCCAGGGCAGTGCGAAAAATGGAAAATTGCCTTGGGGAAAAAAAAAGAAGAAGAAGTAAGCAAGTTGTCTCTTGCAGAATAGAGGGCACCTAAAGACGGACTGTATTGAAAGACACAAACCTTCTAGAAATCACTATTAAGGTACCAGCAGTATATAGTAATTGGGATCAGCTGCTTACCAAGAGGCCCAAACACCCTGAAGACCTCTCCTTTCTCCATCATCCCTTTACAGTCCTACCTTGAATGTGCTTCTTGACCAGCATATCCTGCAATTATGCACCTCATTTCTTCCCTCTTTTTTTTCCTAGGTTTTCATCTCCTAGGGGCTCCTTTCCCCAAACTTTTCCACTCTTAGACCAGCCTAATTGTTAGGAAAACCTGCAGCAAGTTCATGCAACGCCTCATTCTTGATCTTCTTTATCTACAGTTCAAAACTGAGTTCCCCACTTGTCTGCCCAGATTTTCTTAGCAGTGCTGGATCTAAATGAAATATATTTCTTACTCCCTCCCAAAGCAATGCTTCTCATGGTGAGACACGGCCAGCTCCTGGGCAAGGGAAGAGACCATCACCCTCTGCTGAGTCCAGTTTGCTCCATCACCCAAGAGTATGGTTTTCCTTGTTTCTCTCCCTCCTCTTTCCTGTGTTATACTTCTCTGAAGAGTCAAGGAAAAAAAGCCCACAACTTTATTTTAGTACAAATTCAACCAGGTGGGCTGCAATTATGACCACCCTTTTACAGGCTTATCAAAGGCAATTTTTGTCACAGCAGTACCTCCTTCCCCAGGAGCTGGGGACAGCTGGGAGCCCATCATTACCCGCTTCGCAGGTGTCAACTGGGGAAGCGCATCTATCAGTGTCGCACTGTACCTCTAGTTGTTCATCTGGATTTTTAACTAACACCCACTGAGAGAACACCTAATCCCTCTCCCAGTTAAACCCCTGTAAAACCAGTACCTTTCCTTCAGCTCTGAGAGCAGCAGGTTTTGATTTCAAAGCACTTTGAACTAGATGAAAAAAACCCAATCCTTTTTTGACTGGATTCAAACTGTTAAGCACATAGGCAGAACTGCCGTGTGTATTTCTTTTCTTCCAGCAGCAGAAACACTGCTGATGTGAGCCGCATCTTCAAAAGTCCCCCACGGATGCAGCTGCTCCCTGTGGCAGCGTGCTGTTTCCTTCCCATTTCCATTCCTGCTGTTCTCCTTTTTTTTAATCAAAAGGCTCCCCTCTGTGAACTGGGTGCAGTTGCAGTACGTCTGCCTGGCTGGCACAGTAAAAGGACCCAGCACTGAATTTAGCAGCTTTCCATTTGCCACCAGCAATACAGAGCACAGAAACGCCGCTGTGCACCTTGGTGTGACACAAAGCATGACGATGGGGAGGAACAAAGAGGGCAGCTTCTACCCAATTCCCATGGATTTTTACTTCAAATCTGAAAACAAATATAACACATAAAGGAGCCCAAGTGGTCCTAGTTTTCACACACCTGTTACAGTTTCAAATTATTCCCCAAAGCTGCTCCTTACTAGCAGACATAGTCATGGCAGGAGGCATTGCCTAACTTCTGAGTGAGAGAAAAGCACTAATTTTAGCAGAGCCGGACTTGAAAGGGAAATGGGCAAGCTGTTTTTGCTAATGGCTGTAAAAAGTATAGGAAACCAGCTTGCTGGTCCAACGTGACAGTGTGACCATCATGTTGCCTGTTCGGGGGAAGCCTACTGTTCCTGCTTCGTTTTAAAAAAATCAGTGGGAACAGAATTAGGCAGTTATGGGGAGTAGGTGTTAGTAGAACCCAGCCCAGAAGGAGAAATCAAAGGACATATCCTGCCTCTTCCAGCCATCTTTCATTTGCTAGTTGTTCCTTTCGATATTACCCTAGCAACTGAATGTGTTTTCCAGCTCTTCATCTTAGGCCATTAAGACATTTCTCAGGCAACATCACCGTATTGACTTCCAGGCTCATTTTCACCTTTTGCACAACTCCAGCTCCTGCTCCTCCTTGCATACCACCAGGATCCTCCCTGCTTGCCTTGCTCCCTGGAGTGACTCTGCAGCCTGTCCCACTGCCAATGCTCTCCTCATCACTCATTCCCTTTCATTTCACTTCTCCAGGTGACCTTCTTCCCACCAGCCCTGTCTGTGGACCGGACTCTTCACTCAACCTGGCATGATGCAGGGACATAAATATAAAGCTATTGCATTGAATGTCTGAGGCCACTTATTTTGGTACCTCAGGAGGAAGTTTGACTCAGAGACTCAACAGCAGTCAGTGACACACAGGGGAACGGTTAGAGTTCAGCAGGCTTTGGAGAAATTAGGTTACCTATGGAGGCTCCTAAATATATGGTTAGGCACTTACAAAAATCTTGACCTCCTCAAGACATCAAAATACTCAAAAAAACGACAAACAAAACCGTCTATTTGACCATTACAATGTTAGTTCTTCTTTTTCTAGGGCGTGATATTTCTCACAAACAGGACTTTCTCCAGTACATTTCTCCCTCCAAATTCAGAAGTTGCTGTACATGCCAAAGGATGATTTTATCAGTCTGACAGCAGTACGTGTGCCCCACCAGCACCCCAGCACTGCAGAGAAGCTGGGCACTGAGATGCTGCTAAAGCCAAGGTACAGAGCTTCTCCCCAGCTTGCTCCTGCAGAATATATTAATTTTTAAAAGAGCCAAATTGATTTCTCATTTCATTCTCTCTACCAGTAATGAACAAAACAGCTACGTGGCAGAAATGCTCTCCTCTATGGCCTATTACAGTATGTTAAAACGCCATTAATTCCCAGGTTTTCTGTCTTTAGTGAATAGGTTACTGTCACTGCTGAATTTCAGCAATTGCCCAGCAGCTGTAAGGCAGGAGTAGGGCAACTTCTCTTCAGTGGTCTCAGAGTACAGGTATGCAGAAATCTCTGAAGAAGATGATCCAGGATGGGGTCTAAAATAAAAATTATGGTTCAAATGGTTTAACATTTTTCTCTCTTCTTTCTTATTGTGGCAGCTGTGACAGAGCATGAGCCCTTCTCTATTCTGCTTTGCCAACATAGGATGTCACTTCATGAAGGCATTTAGATTAAGAACAGTAATCAACCATCTCTAAAGCACATGGACATTTCCTCTGACACCAACACTACCTAAAAGTTCACTGTGTGCTTATTTAACTACCATCCATGTACTAATGAATCACAACAGAGGGTTTCCGAAGGCCATCCTCAGAAAAACATCCACATGGGGGTGGCTCTCATCTGACAGCACCTGGGTTCAAGGGTGCCTCCATGGAGGTGTAGCTCCTTCCTAAATCAGACACCAAATACACAGAAGACTGCAAACTGCACTGCCCAAGGAAGACAACTTTGTTCCTCTGATGACAAACAGAAGGATGAGTTTTTCTTTCATGCCAACAGCCCAACCTTGCCAAGGGAAAAGCTCCTGCTGCCTTACGATTTGGATGGTTGCTTGGAAGCAGTCAGTCATTTGGCCCATGGATGATCAGCCCAGAGAAGCCTGCACTCCAGCTAACCATGTTATAGCTGTTTAGCAGCGCAATTTTAGTCTTGAGGGCTGTCAAAGCAGTACCTTAATGCAAATCTTTTTCACAATGAAAAATATTAGCATTTACAAAGTTCTTAATATCTATGCAAAGCAAACTATAAATAATTCATTTACTCCACAAGCATCTGCATCATTTGAAATGCATCAATGCTTTTATCAATACAGTGCAATGGATTTACACTGCACAGAATAGACTTGGGGGCATTTGGGCTATCCAAGTATTGTTGATCTGAGCATTATTTACTAAAGGTAAACTGAAATAAATTACCTCAGTTACTACACAATGATTTTTTTCAGCATGGTAAATAAAACTTATTAGTTCTAGGTCATTAAATTCAATATTAGACTTTAAAAGAGCCTAGAGATTCTATGATGTTATTAGTAAAACATGCAACAAAACATATGTGCTTCAGTATTAAAGATAAAAGAATTACTCTATTATATTTAGATTTAGTTATGAGTGCATTTTTCAGAAGGACTTTTGAGATAAAAGCCTAGCTGCCATTCTCAGATGCGAGCTAAGCACGCAATGATTCTGGCTCTCACTGAGTGGCAGGTTTCCAAATAACTAAGCCATTTCGGAAAATGTCATTCAGAACCTTTTGCTAATTTACTCACTACTCCTCTTCGGATAAGAATAAACAGTATTTTGTTAGTGTTGCAGGCGAAGCAAGTGGGCAGGGACCTTGGAGAGCAGGGCTTGATTTTCAGAATTTTTTAAGTCAACTTCCTATGACCCCAAAATGTGTCCTTTGGTGTCTTGTGCCTCAGTGCTCCTCACTGCTTGAATATATTGTGATTTTCATTTCAACCTTCATTCTTCTCATTTGGCTACAACCTCTCTGCAAGGACTGTCTTGCTGTGTCTGGCCAGTATCTAGCACAAAGAAGATGCACTCCTAGTTGGAGCCTCCAGTCGCTAACACACAGCCAAAAATCCTGGCAACAGCCACTGCTACATACACTCTGTCTTGCAAGATGCCAACAGCAAGGCTGGAAAAACATCCTCCAAAAAGTAACTGAAGACAGCACACTGCATCCAATCAATCCAAATAACCATGGCCAGTATATTATAGGCTGCTACTATATTCTTCTAACTACAATAGCAACCTTTCGATGTGGGCAAAATGTATTTGCCATTAAGTACAAAGACAGAAGATAAGCATAAGCCTTCACAAGTGGGGTATATGATTCAGTCTCTACTGCTTGCTTTGACATTGGGCATGATGCTGCCTCCCCACTAAATAGCAGGAGTACTCCCGAGATACTGGGGGTCAGATTCACAGCTGATGCCAATCACTGCAGCTCCACAGGGCCACAAAGACAGCACTCATAACCTGACCAGCTTCTCAGGCCAGGTCCAGGTAATGACTAGCACTTTTTGCTTTAAGAAGAAATCAGACGACTGAGCTGTTCTTCAGCATGAAATGCCGGCACCTTTCTTTATGCTGTTTTTTGTCCACCATTACATTGCAGCATCCTAGCAAGCTTTTCAGAAACCTGAGCTAAAATCCTGTGCGAGAGGAACTACAGGAAAAGCCCTGTAACTGTGAAGCCTAATTACAAAGTAATGCGGAGCCTGAGAGCAGACCTGCTAAGCAGTTAGAGACTAGACTAACGAGTGGGCCATCTGTCATTCGTGAGAAGGCTAACAAAAGGCCGGCACAGGACACACCTGACAGTGTATGGAGGAGGATATGCAAATGAGGAAATGTCCAAATACAACATTTAAGATACACAGTACGAAATGAGCTGCTAATTGGAGCTTGTATGCATGCTTAGCATATGGACAACATAATTATAGTTGTAGAGGAAAGGCAAGTTCACAATAGAGGATGGTAACAGAACAGTACAGGGTGCAATGCACTGAGCGATGAGCAGCCGAGTGCAAGAGGACGCACAGGATGGAAAGCGCTGGAACAGAGACCCAGTTCAGATTCTTTGCAGTTGGATTGCAGGGTAGAAGGATGCTGTTTGAGCACTGGTATAAGCTCAAATTTCCTGTACTACATTGCTATATAGCTACTGTGCTATACCGTATATACTATACTATACTACTATATACTAAGTTGTCCTGAAAAGTGAAACCTTCACAATAAATCCAGTGCTTACTTATGCTACTGGGCAAATGTGAGTGATAGCAGTCCCTGGAAGTAGAACTAGAAACAAGCTCTGGAGCAGTCAGTTCTGGTCTATGAATGCGTTGCTCCTCTCTAGAGGGCTCTTAATGGAGTCAACAACAATAGCTGGGGCAGTAGAAGACACTAAAAGCAGCAGCTAATTGAACAAAATCTTTCCTCTCCTTAAATCACTGGATAAAAATGCAAACTGGAATTTGAAATTACAGGTGGCATTACAGAAATTCGAAGAGGTTCAAAGTTCCACCTTTGACACATCTCTCACTTAAGTAAAATCATTGCAATTCCAATATAAAAGATGCAAACATATCCACAAACCAGCCACAAGTTGTGATTGAAAGCTTAGAGAAAGCCTGTAAGCTTCGCATTGGAAAAGTAGTTATGTCAGCTTTGAGACTGGTTCTCCCTTTTTTTTTTTCCCCCTTTTTTCTATAGCTCCTTTGAGATCAATGGAATGACAGAGCGATACATCCTAAATATGATATTTTTCCATTTGCCCACTGCAAATCCAGAAAATGCTTAAACATCAGCTCATCCCATCAATTTCACTGAGCTTTCAGCATATTTTTAAGTGCAATCCTGAATAGAAATACTTTTTTTCTTTTTCTTTTTTTAATTTTTATTTTAAGACTTGCTCTAAGACTCATTCAAGTCAAAGGAAAGACCTTGCTCCTACAGAAGGTTTGAATCAGCCACTCCCTTACTGGGAAGAACACAGATATTTTACTGGCTGAACTATTTTGGAAACAAATCCCTCACATGATTCAAATACTCCTAAACATGCAACACACCTTCATCTTTGGTGAGCTTACCAAACTCCCATCTTCTGCAATAACGAAGAGGGAAAGGAAGAAGATAGAGCTTTGAAGAGTCAAGAGGACTGAATTTTGCACATCTCTGAATGACCATGATATTTTGCCATATAATTAATAGAAGAAGGGGAAGAAGGACAGAAAACAGCTACCTATATTTTAACAATTGTGTGGATTCCCCACAAAACATCAACTCATTTTGTGAGCTGACATACAATTTTAAACATGCAATTTTTAAACACGCAATTTTTCTGCCAAGGCATTCCAGCACTCTTGTTATACTAAGTTTTATTAGTTTGGCTCAGGCATTTTCAGAGTCTTTCACTTGCATTTTAAAATCTGAGAATCAGAGACCAATAGGAATGTGTGCTTGGGAATCAGGCTACTGGTCTTTCATCTTGCTTATCAGGGACCTTAATCAAGATTTCACCACTTAGCTTGAGAAAGCTGTGAAAAGCAACTATAATGCAGAAATGTAATTAATGTTCTAAAATGGCTTTGGGTCCTTGGATGAATGACATTGCAGACTAGCGTCTTGCCCTTAAATGTGAAGTCACCCTTGGGTAAATCTACAGAATCTATTGGCTTCATAAAATTTCTCTAGATGTATTAAAACCAGTATCAGTGGTATGAGTAGCACAGCAACAGAACAAGTCCTCCTAAAATATCTATGCATGTTTGCACAATACTACTTTGTGCTTTGTCCTTTACAGAAACAATATTTTAGCAATTTCACATCAGGCAAGGCTGATGTGAAGTTGTGCTGGAGTTGGTGAGAGTACATAATGTAGGGAGATGGAGTTTAAAACATGTCAAGATCGGAGTCTTAATAAGAGTGTATAAGGCGTCAGTATGTGATCATAATCAGAAAAGCATGGGAAATACTGTTTTTTCACAAAGACTGCTGTTTTGTGGAAAATATGCCTTACATCCATGTAAAGCTATACTCATCAGAGGGGGCATGTTATACATAGCTCCATGGAAAAACTTAATTTTCTGTTCCTGCAAAAGTTTATTTAATTCATTACATTCCCCTGTACTCTAGCAAATAAAAACATTAGCAGTTGAGGTCTCAATCAAACATCTCTTCCTTCATTAGGGATATTAGGGATATCAGTGCTTAAAAAAAAGGATGCTAAACAAATAATTCTGAACTGCAATGCAGCTAGTATTTCTGTTATTATTATTCCTAGAGAGTGGTTATGGGGAGCACCATTGCCCCAGATTATACAACCTGAAAAAGAGCTCCTATCCATCGGCAGGTGTGTTTGTGAAGGTGCATATTGCCTGCAACTCCTTCCCCCTGAATTGGTGGGAGAAGTTGGAGACAGCTGTGCTGAGGGTAGCTGGGGAACATGTTCACTCAGCACTACCCTTTAACACTCTCTCTTTTCATTACAGGTATTAAAATTGTTCCCAATGGGCGTAACAGACAAGGAAAGCCAAACACGAGGAAGAATGCAATCCAGTTCCCCATTAAATTCAAAAGAAAAATTAATAACTTCAGTGATAATAGGAGTTGGACAGGAACCTACATGAACAGCCTACCACAAATCATTTTATTTTTGCCAAAGCTTGTTCAGACTGCAGCAATTTCCAGTGAGAGCTGGAATCTACATTCCCCAAAACAGCTCTATTCCAGCAAATACTACATGCATTAATTCAAGTATTATTTGGTTTTCCCCTGACTAGAAAATGTAAGGCAGCAGAGGATAAAAAGAGCACATGGCTTGCATGCAAGGACCAGTCCAGCTGCTGCTGGACCACTGCTTGTTGCTTAGCAATGTTTCACCTCTCTGCCAGAAAAAAAAAAATTTCGATGAGGGAATATAAGCCTGAAGTTTTTTTATTTTTTAATTTTATTTTTTATTAAATAGTGACTGATAGTGCTCCAACCACTTCCTTCAACCATGCCCTACATCACCTACTGAATGCTGGAAGCTCTCTGGGACAAAGGCTGTAGTTTTCAATGCCTAGCTATGAGCCCATTGGAGAGCCCTAAATAAAAAATCATAATAACAGAGCAGTGGTGTTTGCATATTTATCAGGAGGAAAGCTGGAATAGGAATTTGAGGATTGAATTTTTGGGCATGGTTCTGGGCAACCAGCTCCAGCTGCCCTTGCTTGAGCAGGGAGTTGGACAAGATGATCTCCCGAGATCCTTTCCAAACCCAACCACTTCTTGATTCTGTAATTCCAGGAGCAAAATGAAGAGCAGGAGAAATAAAGAAGGAAATAAAAAAGAGACACCCAGAGAGCAAGGAAGCAAAGCAAAGACACTGCAACACATTCATGCCTCACTCACCAGTTATCCATTTAGCCTCTGGGTCATGAATTTTGAATTCATCACTGAAGAGATCTTCCACTGTTATCTTCTTCTTTTGAGACAAGCTGTTATCTTCAACTGTAAAACATTCAAAAACAAACTGCCATTACTTCAACTTTTAAGTGTATCTGAAAGTACAGCAACAGTGAATAGTGCCGTGTCATTCAGAAATGGTCTACATTAAGCTTTCCATCACACATAAGCCCCTTCCCATTGTCAATGTTATAAAAGTACCATCTAGTGGTTCATAAATAGAAACCTCCTGGTTCTTTATGCCTGGACTCAGCAACTACACAAAGACCAAGATATGGTCCAAAACACACAGTTTCAGACATAACCTGATCAAAAAAGATTTTAAAAGTCATGAAAACACACTTATACATGTCATAGTGCTATATAATGATTATTCTGAAGAATATTAAAGCTACTTAACACTAAGACCATTTTGAAATCATTAGTTAAATTTTTAAAAAGTAATTAAAAGTGACCAAGTTTTTATAGCTTATATTTTTATTTCCTTAAAAACTGTCACACAGAAGCACAGTTGGAAAGGTATTCAGCCTTATAAGGGCTCATAGAGATTACTTCAGGAATTCACAAAAAATCTTCCATGGGAATCAGACACTTGGCTGCAGAAATATTTTTGAAAAATCTATGAGACATAACCCTAAATCCTTAGATGTTGCATAACTTGTCTGTACTAATTTTCATTTTTAGTGAGAGGATATACAATTTCATTTGCAAACATGGAAACCTGGACAGCTTTTAAACTGAAGAACTAGACTGCCAATTTAAGATGTTGTAAGATCAGCTTGCAATAAACAGTGTCCTTCATTTAGTTCATTCTTCCTAACTCTACAGTGCAGCACTCCACTTTCCCTACAAATACTTGCTGTATGTCTTCCTCTGCTGTCCTTCATACAGTCCTCTCCACATTTCTTGTGATTCAGTCAGAGATCACCAAGATTTCTGATGCAAAGCACAACCTGATGAAAATCCAGAACTGATTTCTTTCTGCATATGTAATATTGTTACAAGGAAATCTGTCTCATCTAGGATGTCACCAAGACTAAACACTCAAAGCCAACTGAATAAAACCAAGGCACAAATTTAACCACTTGGAATATGCTGCAGCTAGCATCTTCTCCTGTGACAAAATTATACCTTTGCATTTCTATCACTACCTCTCCACTATTGTAACAATTCTCACAAGCACAACACAGAGACTCCTGGGCCTATAACTGAAGTGTGTATGTTGAATCAATGGATTCTTGGGCCTTACAGATGAAGAGTATATATATTACATCACAGAACTCTATAGTGGGTACTTAGTTAATATGAAAATGGATTTTCATTTTCTCAAAGCTGAAACTTTTAGAGAAAAACTAAACCAAACAATATTGATTAATATATTCCTTCATTCCTTTTTTTCCCCCAACAATTTTTTTTCTTGTTATGACAAGCAGTCACCTTCCATGAATAATTTGTTTTCAACATTCCATTTTTTGCTGAAAAAATATTTTCATAGAAACCTTTCAGTCAGCTTTAAACACGTTTGCTCTTTAAAGGAACACATGAGGCCACATTCTGAGTATTTCCACAGCAGGATTTTGTGCTTCAGCATCTCTCCTCACTACAGAATCCTCATGCCTGAGGTCTACTGGTATCATGCAGCCTTAGCTATCTTTTAACATTGTTTAGTACTAAACTTTTTACACTGAACACACTCATGATTAGGAACAGTGGAATAAGACTCTCTGAAGCCATTTATTAGAGGAAAAATGTCTTCTTTACTACACTAAATTGAAGCCCCTGAGCTACCTGAAACCACTGACAATTACATATGAGCAGTGTTTTGTTCCACTAAAAGACGTTTCAATACAAACTATCATTTTTAACGAATTAAAATATATTCTTCAATTTTCATATTTTTTCCAAGTCCGACTGAGGTTTCAATCTCACTGCTCAATGTGGCTTCCAAATACCAAGACACATTAATACAAGCCCTCAGCCAAATCCCTCTGTGCAACAGCATTGTGCCAAATTCTTCTGCATAATTTTATTTATTAAAATGGAAAATATAGGTCAGAGGAACTCCAGGAAACCGTTCCAGTTAGTTCCCACCATGGTGCAAGGCCCCAGCACACAGCACAGGATACCTGGGGAGATGAAGCAGTGCAGAGCAGGAGGTCAGAGTCCACATACAGCCCTGGGCTTACTGCTGTTTCAGGAGCCACTTCCCAAATGTCACCCCAAGAAACACGGACACCCTCTTCCCCACCACAAGGGCATCCAGCAAACATGTTTGCATCCAGCAAACCTCTGTGCTGGAGATTTGGGAGGGGGCGGGGTGGGAAGCCCTTCTCATTCCCTCTTTCTGTGCAGGATGGAGACAGCCAGTCTGGGAGCTGCCCCACCTTTATACCTCCGCAGCACTTCAAACTCCTCATAAGGGACAGCAGGAAGAGGGAGAGGTAGCACTGAAGCATCCACAACCAGGAGCCTCCCTAAGGCATGTTGTTGAGACTCCCTTACTGTATCCTGCAGTGGGCTGTAATAGCTGAAATAGGTCCCATAATGAACCATGGACAACATTAATCTCAGCCATAGAGCTGGGGAGAAAACAAATAACTAAATAATCAATCAATCAATGATTTTTTAGTAAAAAAATTCAGATTTACTGACCTGTCACCTAACACATAGGTAAATCAGAGCACTCGTTAAGAATACCTACTCCATTTCTCTGGCCCCAGAGGAGACATTTATGGTGGAAGAAATGCAATTGCGGGATCTCAGGTAGCCCACCCTGTCCTGAGCAGCAGGTTCTGAGAGCGTGTCTTAGAGAGTCTAAGCGAGCTGGTGGACACAAGTTGTGTCCACACCCAGCTGCAGAGACCTTGATGCCTCCTTGGGTTTATGGAAGGAGGGGATCAAGCATGTGCCACCACCTGTTTTGCACTCATGTCCCCTGCCCCTAGCAGACCCAGATGGCAGCTGCCAACCGGGGCCTGACAGCACAGCAGCATGGCACAGTGCAGGTGCCACAAGGACTTGTGGTTTGAGTGCCAAATCAGAAACCCACCATCCAAACAACAAAGTTACATGCTGAGAACCAAGTGAAAACCATGTCTGGTTTATTTTTCATTTAATATTAAAGGCATGATGGGAACCCTGTGTTGGTCAGACCTTTTGGGTTCATCTTTCTGCACCTCATCCTTGAAGTCAGCACACCCAAAAGAACATGGGCTGAAAACCTTCCTCTCCAGAACACAAACAGAACAAAGATCCTCCAGAAACCCAGAAAACTCAAACAGAAAAAGCCTATGAGCTGACCTCCCTACCTGTTTTGCCTCTGCAGTACCAATCCTTTCTTTCAAGCTTTGTCTCACTTCCAGCAATGCTCAGAGGTTGCTTGATGGCTCAGAAGGCTTCAGTCACCTTTGGGTGCCCACTTTCTTTCTGTCACCCTTGGGGCTCAGCTACAGGTCAGTGTCAGATGCTTTTTTCACACGCCTCATGGGCTATTGTGCATTGCAAGCACATGGATGAGTGTACATCTGTGAATGTCCACCTCTCAGTCTCCAGCACACCAGGAGCTCCCTTCCCACCTCAGCATACATGCTCGATCCCTGGGCAGACCTAATTCCTCTTTTCCCTCAAAGGACCTCTCCGTACCCAAAAAGCATTGGCCAGACAAGGCAAACAGGCAGCCTTTCTCCCTTCTGTAAAATCCCACTTTTTTTTTTAATGGCATATAATACACATTTATATCTAAGAATTGTGAACAAACTGATTGTACTCCTGCACAGCTGGTCACAGGATATTTCCTTGCTCTTCACAACTAGCAAAAGTCATACAAAGCTTTCTGGGCAATGCATCTGGCTGTCTGACGGCATGCTGTGGATTAATGCTATGCAATGACTACCTCGGTACCATCTCTGAAAAACGTTTCCTATGAATTCTGTAAAAATTTTAATATGGAGTTGGGTGTACTTTCTTTTTTTCAGCTAAAGGTCAGATTTGAAAGGGGCAAACTTGATGTGTATCTCCAGAAAGCTTTAAATATCAGAAACAGATGTGCAGGAAGTCCTTGTTTGCCTCCATTTCCAAACAGAGGGGACTAGAAGGCATCCTCTTCCTCAGCAAAATGTCTAATGGAATTTGGGGAAGGTTTTTTTATCAAGATTTCTGTAGGATTGGGTCTTTTCTTCAGCTTTGATATGTGTGTGTGTGCACAAGCACACATGCATATCTATAAACTTTTGCACGTCTTTATATAAATACACAAACACTGCTAGGATGGGACTCATACAGGTGCCATATGCTGTGACAAGTGAGCAACCACCAATTAGGAAAGGCTCAGTCCCACACTTTCATCATTTGTATAAATAGCTTCACATTTTTCAAAGGTGGGTGGAATGGCAAGACTCACACACACATGAAATCAGAGTCCCGCAGCGTAGGCAGTTGTGTGCATACGGTGTACTATAGTGTAATTAAATGCAAAGTTTCAGCAGTTACTGCTTCTTTTGAGAACGTTGCTCTAGAATACCAAAGAATATACAAATCACAGAAATGATGAAATTTTATTAGGATTTTATAAAATAAGACCTAAACATTAGCTAGCAATAAAGCACTGCTACTGTAATTATAATGTCTGCTGAACGCAAAGAGCACTGTTCCCAGTTTATGAGCTAATCTTAAAGCAGGGTGAGTGACCTGCCTTTGAGAAACCCAGACCAGTGGGGATTTCAGCCTTTCTGCAGCTGAATCAAGAGTTAAAACCTTCTTTAAAGGTTTGGGCTGATTTGCAAAAGAATCTTGACGATATATATAAATCCCCTTTTTCCTCAAATATTAAATACCTTAATCATTACCTGTTCTGATAAGCAAGCCATCCCCATTCCCCACTCTACCACTCTCGGTTTTGCAGGAGACTACCCAGGAGACTATCCCAACTTTCACAGTATCAGGAAATACTACCATCATGATGCAAATTATGGGTCCAGTTAATCACTTTTCTTTTGTCTGAATACAGATTACAAGACTGCATGCTGCACTCTATCTCTTATATGTCCCAAATTACTCTCTGTAGGCACTGCATGATGTTCAGCACTGGGTTTAGAGCATCTCTGCATTGGCTGCCTTGGTATTGCACTGCAAAACAGGCCTTCAAACTAACAGAAAACTACTTAGAGAAGAATGGTTTCCCAGCCAGGGACATGGCCAAGATAGACAGGAACAAGTAAGGAATTCCAAGGTAAAATGCAAAATGTTATTTGTACTAGTATGACAGTGTCAGGCTGGACTCCAACATTATAATCAGAAAGAAGACTTAAAAATATTTTTATTTTATTTAAAAGTATTTCCAAGCATCGTGCTGTACCCATGCCAGACTGCATCACCCCACTTGAGACATTTCCAGTGAAGAAGGTTTTTTTGTGGGTTTTTTTTATGATGTCACTCTCACACTTGGCAGCAGCTCCCCATGAACATCCACAAAACTGCTTTGCCTCCTTGCTTCACTGTCCTCCTGTCCCTTCTTCGCCTCCTGTTCAAATACCCATCCATCAATTATTTTTCAATATTGCTACCAAAGAATAAACATTTCTTCTTCCAGTGAACTGTTTATGGCAGGGAAATGCAGACTCTGCTTCTTCTTTTAGACGGGCTCCTCCATCTTCCTCACATTTATCTTGTTGGGACGTGCTATCCCCAGTCAGGATTAGCAATGTAAAACTTTTTACATTTGTCAAACCAGCCTCAATGTCTCACTTAGCACTGTCTGGTGGGAAATGCCTGTGAAATGAGCCTCCTGTTATCCTCTGCCATAGTGTGTCCTTATAACAAGCTCCAGGGCCAGTGGCCCAAAAGAAGACTGAACTCAGCTGTGGCTGCCAAGCCACAGCAGCAACCTAAGCTACCTATTTTACCCTTGGCAGAGTCTCACCATGAAGCAGTCTGGATCCATAATAAAAACAAAAGCAGTACTGAGCTCAGAGATTTTGTATTTGCATGCAGGGGACAGTTCTGAAACACCAGCAGGGGAAAAAACAACCCAAACCCAGTTTATCAACAGATCAGGTAATTAAAAAAATCAAAAAACGTGAATGGAAATTTTAGCACAGAAAATGATTTTCCATATTCCTAAGTTTTAAGCACAGAGACTCTCTCAATGGTGCTATTTCGAGTTGTTGCTAAGTACATACCAAAAACATATGTATATACATATGCGTGCATACATATCCCAAACAGAGAATGTCTTTGTGCATGCATATACAAATATAAACACACAAATACACTTGTAAATTTTATTTATAACTGAATGTGGGTATTTCATATTCCTACTTCATACTACATAAAATAGAAGGACATCATAATAATGCATATTTACTTGTGTCTTCTTAAATTAGAGAACATTAACTATAGGGTCTCAATGCTCAGTACACCTTTTCTGTCTAGGCACTCACCTGGACAACAGCACTGCAGAATCTATAGTCATGAGTGGATTTTATGTTTGATTTTCTCTATGGAGAAGTGGGAGTAGCGTTCAGGAGAAGTCATAAATGAGGACTATTGTGGAGTCCAGAATTGAAACAAGAGCTGCTAAATCCTCATGAGATATCATTCTCACCACCCTTATAAAGAAATCTTTATTACGGGTGATCTTGTGAAAGAAAAGACTTTGACTGTATTTAAGAATGATATGTTTATGCTTCTCCCCATGTATCCATCTATATGGAATCCTACTCTTTGATGGAACTGGCACCCATTGTCTCATCTATTCAGTGCAAGCCACTGACAGCTTCTTGAAACCCACAGGTATAGGTTTAGGAATCTAGGCTTCAGTGTGCTTTTTTGAAAAGTATGGGACTGCACTTCTGTAAAACAGAATGTGACATTTCCATACCTAATGGGTAAGGGATGATATTTTTCACTGCAAATAAGTGGTGCCTGATGTGAATAAAGTGCACAAACCATGCCCCAAAACATCTCAGAGGTGAACTGCACTGTCCAAAGGTGTTTAGATCTGAACCCTAGCAAAAGTAATTTAAAAAATCATCCTTAATTAAGTTTAACCTAAATTAATTCAGTTACTTAATTACTCTGGCATGATCATGTGCTACTTACATTTACACTGAAAACTTCAGGATAGCATGAAATAAACTTATCATGGCATGACGATAAATAACCAAAAGGATAACAGTGATTGTTTCACTCATTTCAGATTAACTCAGTGCAGTCCTGTATTTCTTGATTTACCACTGTCTCCAGTCTACCATACAGCAGGACTATGGGATAAGAATTATGCCAGCGAAGATGGCCTAGACCTGCTGAACTGTATGTCACTTCACACACTGCGAGCTAGAAATTTCTGCCACACAACTTCCATTTCGTTTTTCCACTTCACCATTCTGTGTTCTTCCATTTCTTATGGGTTCATTTCTCCCTTGCCTCCATTCCCCTCCTCAGCTCTGTGCTCTCTGTCCTGCTGTCCCCTAGAATCATTCGCATCTTCTCATCCAGGAAGGATCCCCTTTCACCTCCTCTACATCCCTCTGCAGGGGACTGTCTGCCTTCTCCTGTGTTTTGTAGCTCCCCACCCTTTCTGACAATGAATTATCTTTTCTATGTCTTGTTTCTTATTTGTTTGTCTTTTTGTATTCAGATCATAATCTTCTCAGAGCCACGAAGGTGCATTATTTCTACAAAGTAAGCAGGCATGGAAATTTACAGGGCTGTATAAATATGTAATAACAATAATCATAATGATACCACATTAACATTCAAGCCTACAGCCTCCACAGCTACTGTAACAGAAGTAACTTACAGAGGTTATGTGCACAGAACTTTGCTGAAACTTGGTAAGGGGATCAATTTAAAGATTCCCTTATTGGGAAGTTACTAATTACTTGCTGTGATTATGTGCTATCTGGTACATAGTAATCTGGAATTGCTTTGTAAAGCTGAAACACTGTGGTCTGATCTAAAAATCAATTCAGCTGAATGGGATGGGATTTAGGTGCCTAAGCATAGGTATTTAATGCCATTTTAGCTGGTCTAGGATATGCCACCCAACTGACATGTCCCATGCTGCTCCATGTGGGCATGAATTTGAAGAAGTCCTGTGTCCTGACTGACTGGCCTATGTAGATGTCTCTCATATCCAGGCATATCTAAAATGACACTCCCTATCTATGTTTAGGCAATCAAGTTTCACACTTGTACCTTCAGCTCAGCAGCCCTGATCTTTGAATTGAAATGTAAAACTCTAAAACAATCTACCTAAGAATGGCCTTGAACTCAGTGTCACACCAAGATAAATAACAGGAAGGATGATTCCTTTGATGTCGACTTTGCAGTCAGTTTGTAATCCCTTTACCCTTGGAAGTGTAAAATTACAGAAAAAAAACAGAATGGAAGTGAGTTAAAAGTTATAAATACCTGGTGTCAGGAGTATAACAGAGGTGACAATCAGGGAGCAGATAACGAGAATAACAAGTAAGGCAATTGCAATTCCTTTCCAGTTTCTTTGAGGAGGATTACTCCCCACCAGCTCCTAGAAACATCAAAGGAAAGTGAACATTCAGAAAAGACACTTAGACAAGGAAACAAACAGCAGAATCCAAACAGCAAAATATGTCTGCAGAACTACACCATTCACCCCGGGACCATGGTGGGTAAAGGCCATAAGCCAAATAGAATTCATGCTGTTAGGAGACATTGTGGTATTAATTGAATCCATTCCAACTCATATTATACAATGAATAAATGTGATGCACCCATAGGATGCTCAGTAGTGTAACGCACACTTCCCACTGCCTCCTCACATAGAGGCACCAGCCGCTCACACCAGCACTCATCCAAACTCACTTATCAAAAGCCAATTTCCTACCAACCCTCATTAAATCTGGGAATAAAGAGCTTTACAGTAATTTTCCAGAGACTTTTATAATAAGATGCCAGAAAAGAATACAGGAAGGTAAATAATTCATAGGGGCATGTATGGAGATAAAAATCGATTAGGATATCCTCGTGGTGTTTGCCTTCCCAGAAAACATCACCTCCCCTCAGGCACCTTGCATGCATTTCTATGTTGGTAGGTCTAGGGACATGAAGACAGGATCCACATCTAGCATATACATTAAATCTAATCGCATCCTTAAAAGTTTAGAGCAAAAGCTCCATCACTATTCACCGATTAGCTTTGACTTCACTGTGGTTGTACCATATGTTCTATCTACAATGTATAAGACATCACTGCTCTTGAGACTGAGGTTTTTATGAAGCGCTGTGTTCACATTCACAAGATCCTAAATATTTATTGCACTTTATCCCTTTCATGCTTTTCGCTGATTTCCCCTTAGCACTGTGCATTAACTGTGATTTCATGCACGCACTGAAACATCCCCAGGAACTGTACAAAATATCAGTGCACTCCACTTTCCTGGAAGACTGAATTCACTCAAGAGATCTGGCCTCACAGCCAGAACAATTCTGTATGCTCCTCCTCCTTGTCAACCTCACCAATTTAGAATTTTTGCCTCATTTCCTTTATTATGAGGGATGGTGGGTCTAAGACAGACCTGTTGGTACTTCTTTAAAAGATTCTTTTTCTTCTTTTTTCTTTTTTTAATTTTTTCAGGAAAACAAAAAACTTTATAATAGACTAAGTTTTTTTGTAGTTCAGGGAGTTTCTTTCACTTACTGTAACTTTTTCTTACACACAGAAACATGACCTGAACAGGGAGGTCAGGCAAAACTCACAGTTTTGGTTTCAGAAAAGGCTGGAAAATATTTTTCAACTTTTTCCCTGTCAAGAATCCATTTCACAGAAAAAGATAATATTGAGAATCCCTTCCTATATGTTTGGGGATCTATCCATTACAAAGGCTATAAACCTGCAATGGAAAGCCAGGTTTGAGGCATTAAACATCTGAGGTAGCATCTGTATTTCATTATTTATTCTAGTTCTGGAAAAGACGTGATGGTTCTCTTCCTTCTGGCAAAGAGGGGTAGAGGTTAGCACACCCTCCCCTCCTTGTCTTCCCCTCATTTGCACTTGGCTTTCTATTTGAAATGAAAAATAATTGGAGGAACAAATTTATAGTTTATTATTCTTACTGGAGAAAAATCTGAAAAGTAGGTCAGGAGCCTTGAGAAATGTAATTTTGCCAACAAGCAAACAGAAAGAATATAAATACTTGCATTTTTATAGCGTCTTCACCCTAAGCACAAATAAAAATGTTAATTAATTTAGTCTTCTAACACCTTTTTTAGGAAACTGTTATGGTCCCCATTTTTCAGGTGATGCAAATAGGCTCAGAAGAGAGCCTGTGACTTTCCCAGGGTCACACACAAACTGAGAAATAAAGCCAGGAAAAGAATCCAGGGCTTCTTAGTAAGTGGCAGAAATATTCTTCCTTTCACATCAGAGCACAGTGGGACCTAGAGGGATGACAGGAGAACAGGGCAGAAGCAGCTGAGAAACCACAGTACTTCTACCCAGCCAAGCCCTGACAGTGTCTAACGACAGAGGTAAGATGCAGGCAGCAGTACAGGACTGATGGCAACAGTCACATTCCTGAAAATAATCTAACAGTCCTCTCCACCCTGAATGGTCAGAAGCTTTAAAATGGAAAAAAAATAGTTCACAGAGTTGAATTAGATCTATAAACCCAGAAGTAGTTCAAAAGCTTAATAAAACCTTGCGTTAAGTGAGGTTTCCTCATCCATGACTCCCAGTGTGATAGAAACCCACACATGTGCTTAAGCTTTCAGGATATCAATACTTCTACTGAATCTATTGTCACATCATAATCCATTAATTCTTCAGTCATCCAATCAATATTTGAGCAAAATCACAAGAAAAAAGAGTGGGAATTTCTAGTGTATCAAGAGGAGGAAAACTATTCATAAACAAAACTTTGGGGTTTAATACACTGCAAGGAAGCAGAAAGGAACATTTCCACTTTATTTTCAAAATTCTGTCAGGAAATTTCCCCTGATAAAAAGAAAAAAGAGATAAATGACATTTCAAAGAAAGGTAAGCTTTATTCAGCACAGGTTTGGAAAGCAGCTTTTTTGTTCTTCTCAGCCATTTCAAGTCTCTTTTGATGGAATCACTTACAGTAGAACTGCTGCACACGCATCATCCCATAGCACCACTGCCTTAGATCTTTCTTATCAGTATTTCTGTTAATTTCAGGAGGTTACAACTTCACCACTGGTCCATGATACCCCATGTCCTTGGCAGCAAACTCCCACCCTTCAACAGGAGTTCCCACAAGCGGACATCAGCTGCCTATTCACATTGCTCAGGAAAGCCTCTGTGCTTGGCACAGAAGCCAGGAAGGTGTTTAAGCCCTAGGCAGGTACAGATTCAAGCACACAAAGAATGCTCTTGAAGTGGCACCTCAAAGGGTTTGTTTCCAATGCACAGCACAAAGCTATAATTTGCCCATTCCTGAAAGATCCCAGCTTGCAGATGTAAACACAGAGATCTAAACCAACCAGCAAGCAGATACCTTTCATGAACCATAGCTGTTAATCCTAAAGATAACACTTTGGTTTTAATACTGAAATCTGAGCACATTACACAAATGGAAATAAATGAAGCATGCACAATTTCTGCTCTGAAGAAATGATTCTACTGGAAACAGCATAAAAGGAAACGTTAAAACAAAGTCACTAATCAGTAGGAGTCACCTGCTCTATGCTTTTCACGAAGAACTAACACAATGCCTGCATGACCTCTGCAAGCAAGCTAAAGCCCTTCAGCCTGCTTTTTCTCCTTTTTTCCTCTGCTGTTTGTTTTCCACCCCCTTTTTTCTCTTACATAAAACCTTAATTGATTTTGGATTAGGAAACTAAAACAGATGTTACCACAGGTTTTAACATAAGCACACTTCATTGATGCTGCATATTAAAAACTGTAAATGTTATCACTTTCATCTTCATTTATGATTGAAAAATAACGCTACCCACCTGTGAAGTTGACTTTGAAGCTGTAAATCCAGACATCTACAATATTTTAAGACTCTAAAATATAGATCTGTGATGACATATTTTCCTGTCTGTGAAAGAACCGCTGTACTGATGTGTTATGGATGAAGGCTGGATGTACTCTAATACAAGATGCTGTCAACAAAATTATTTCTGGCATGTTTATTTGAAACCTGACAAAAGTCTGCCAGCATGATGGCCATATTAGAATAATATAATAGCTTCTTAAAACAAAAACTCATCATGCACAACTTTTTTTTTTTTTTTTCATAGTCATGTCTATATTGCAAAATGAAAGAAGCACAATATAGACATCACTCATCAAGTATTGGTATTATTTAATAAAAGCTATAGATCCTGGGCCAAAATCTCTGAAGTATCAATAGCGGGTTAGTCATGGTAGGCCTCTTACTGCTTTTCAACATGGAGTTGCCACTTTTGGGCAATAACAATAAAACCTAGGTGTGTTATACTGGAATATATACATTCCAGACACGTGTGCTCTATGTGAGGCCTTTGGTGAAGCAGGTGACATTGGGCCACAGCTGGAGACAGGAGACTGAGCTCTCAGTTATGCCAGTGTAAATCAGAAAGAAAATAAAAAGAAAAAAACAAAAAAGGAAAAAAGCAAGAAATGAATGGTATGAAAAAAAAGCAGGTGCAGGATCCCTTAGTGGCTTCAGAGGTGGTAGGATGGGATTTATAGCAAGGGTTAGTATGGATTCCATACTAGCAATTCTTGAAAGCTCTGCTTCTTGGGTTTTTTTGAGTTACTTCTAAATTTTAACTAAATTACCTGAAATACTACACACTCACAAACATAATAAATGAAGAATCTTCTAGCAAGCTTGTCAACACAGTTAACCAGGAATACGTATTCTACCTTCACCTCAGGCTACCTTGTTCTGAATTAAAACTTTTGCCTGATGACATAACAGTGAGTGCAATGTCTCCGGCAAGTCAGCTCACCAGTTGCAGAACATGGCCCAGAATAAAAACTTTGCTGAGGAATGAAGGTATGGAAACACTGTTGTCCCTGGCAAAAACTCCAATGATGTTCAGTGGAAAAATAATCTTGCTCTTAATTAGTTCTTATAACACAAAATTGCTGCAGATTATAACTGCTAAACAGTACAACAAATGAGATAGAGTAGGTAACCCATATGGTTAGATTATTAACCTTGTGTTGCAAAAAAGAAATATTAATTGAAATAATAATGGCAGTAAACTAGATGCATTGCAGTGGTTACAGCAGGAGGTTTGCTGAGACCTCCGGTTACATTGCTGATTGATAACTGCCTTACTGTCTCATTGCACTCCTCCGCCTGTCTGGATCCTCTGCCACTCTCCTGCCTTAAATTTAAGGATGGAGTTTCTTCGTGGGCAGGAATAATTTTTGGTACCCTGCCTGGCACAGTGGAAACCTCAATCACTAAAGAACTTAGGCAGTATAATAATATGGATAAACAATAATAAGCATATAACTGCATCCTTCTCACCTCTGAATTCAAGCTGAGTTACTTTTGTTTGTTTGGTTGGTTTTTTTTTAATTTTCTTTTCTTTCCTTTTCCTCCCCACTCACCTCCCTCCCCTCCTGCTGCTGCAGAGCACCCTGAGCTGTGCTCCAGCTGAAGTGTGATGCTGAATAGCAATCGGTTTGCAGATAGGCTCAGAGAGCCTAAGCCTGAGGCTACAGTAAACTCAGTTGTTCTGATGCTAAAGGTGACATTTTAGAGTGAGCGGAATAAAAACTTGGTTTATTTTTACAAATGAGGCATGGCATGTACGTGGGCTTTCCTGCAAAACCCCAACAGAAAGATTCAGAGGGATAAAACCATCCTGCCCGTCACAGTGATGAACGACAGCTACATTATGTTTGTCTTCATCTTCTGTTGATAATAAATGCTTTTACTAAGAGGGAGCAATGACTTAATAACAGTTAACATCTTTGCTGTCTACTCCCCTGCACCCTGAGAAAAATCTTTTACCCTGCACACAATGCAACACACTATCCTGCCCTGCGTTTCTGGGAGGCTCTTATATGAAAGCCCTAAAGCCACTCTTTTGGCCCTGTAGCTCCATCTCCTCTCACAATTTTCTGCAAAGTGCACATACGCAAATGCTTTGACGTTGGGCATTAATGGAGTGTTTGAGAGTAAGCGAGGAAAAGGCTGTAGCTGTAACACTCAGCCCTTTGTAAAAATAAACCTTGCATGTTTTATGCTTTGATGGAGCTTTCAGTCTTACATGTTTCTATTACAAAGCCAATAGGAGAAAATGAATGCCATCTGTACCTTACACCTAACTGTTAGCTTTAACAGATGATGGGTCTTCCACAGTTTTAGAGCAGAAGGCACCAGATCCTCAGCTAGCATTGACTGACACAGATCATTGGCTCCACTGGAACAAAGCCAGTCTGTGTCAGCTACAAATGAAACCCAGTGCTACTTCTAAATTAAAAAAAAAATCTGTAAAAAGATCTAAATACAGTAATATCTGGGATTCCTAGCTGTACTGTATTGCAGAAATGGATATTTAATAACATCCCATCATTTTTATGAGCATTATGATGAAACAGTCTTGGATCCCCTCCATAGCTAGCAGCACTAAAAGACTAATTTAGCATCTCTGTATTTTGAACTGGCATCTCACATGACTTTTGTACTCAAGTATAGTAACTACACTGCAACATCCTCCTACCCCCTTACAACGTACAGTATACAGTATACAGTATTGCCATTTGAAGCATTCCCAAATTATTCCTAGTGCTTAGGGACAACGTGACTACATGGAATTTCCAAAATAAATTCGAAGTTAGGAACATGGACTCTGAAATCCTGCCAGAAGCCTATTCTCAAGGTGACAAAAATTCAAGCTGCAAACACCAGCTTGGACCTGTTGCACTAAGTGTGGCTGCGGCCAAGGGCATGGCCATCTTCTGACTCATGCCCGGGAGAAAGGAGATGGCAATGTTGTACATGTGTGTGACACCCGACATACGTTATTAGAGATACTTTTAGGCAAGAATTGTGATGGTCTTGATTTAATGTCATCTTATTAATCTTCTTCACTTTCCCACCATCAATTTGGTTCATTCATTGCTGTAACCTAGATGTTTTTATAGTACCTGGCACAGCGGGACTGTAAATCCACACAGGGGCCCTTAGCTGCTACTGTAATTCAAGTCATAATTAAAGATCCATTCCCAATAGTGACAGAGCCCATAAAATCAACAGCATTTCTTTGATTTTATTTCAGTGTTTGATATAAGCACACACATTCATCCACTAAAACAGAACCAAATCATCTCCTCGGGTGAAATATCTGCCATAGCACCAGTAAAACTTGGTTTGATGCTTAGAATTTTATTTCATAAGAGTCTGTGTTATCATCAGATCTGTGAAAAGGCTTGGCAAGCCCAAATGCCACAGATTATGTCACTGATCCCAAGACCTCTGTATGCTACAGCACTTGCTTAGCTCCAGTTTTTCCACTATAATGCTCTGACAGCCTGGCTCCCTCCAAACCAAGCTGCAACACACACGAGCCTTGAAACAGTTCATACCCACGCAGAAAGCATCTGCAAAACGTGATGTTGCCAAGGCATGCCAGGATGACATCTCTCTACTCTATTTCTTGTAGAATTATGATCTCAAGAAAGGGGAAAAGATGCTTCTCTGCAATACTTGAGAGCTTGGCAAAACCACCTCTCAGCTTTGTTGTCTCCCCTAATTCCAAAAAAATGCCATTCTGCTTACATTTGTAAACAGGCAATTACATTTTTTAGTGAAACTATATTTCAGAAAAAATAAAATACCATTCAATTTACAACTCTGAACAGCAAGGAAGAATTTGTGATAAGGGAAGTAGTGAGGTGTTTAATCTCCCTGGGTAGAAGACAGCATTACAAATTCTATTTAATATTATATTTTACTAACTCCTAGGCATTTTTTTTCTTCTGTAATCTAGTTTGTAAATAATTTGTTTCTAAATGGTACAGGAAGGAAAACAGAAGGTGAACAGAATTTAATTCCTAAATAATTTGTTTGGGAACAATGTAAGAAAGAGCCGTGAAGACAGCCAAGTTTTGAGGTCACCACACTGCAGAGACTGTGGGAAGAGGAATACAAAAACTGTGTGTACAGCAGGGGGGGAAAGAAATGGTTTTATCAATTTCATTTTGCACTCTCCTGAGGTGTCCATCAGACTCAGGATGCAGAAACTGCACTGCGTGCTAAGAAAGTAAAAATTACCTTGCCAGGTTACCTTATTCTGCGATACAGTAATTATTATATGAATTCAAGAGTGAATTAAAGCAGCTGGGGGTAGGGGAGGGTCGCTCCTCCGTTGGTCGACGTATGTAACTCTCATTAACACACATCAAAGCTTCATGCATGTATGGGAAAATAAAAAAACAGAAAGAAAGAGAGAAGCACCCTCAGTACAACCTACCATGCCAACCATCATCTATCATTACTATCTGAAATGCGTCAGCTGCTTTTTGTTCAAAATACGTTTCTCTCATCATCGCTTCTTACAGGATGATGGTGGACTGGGGATTTCAGATGAGGTCCCTGGCTGGCGTGAGGGCTGCAAGGTGACAACTCCTGAAGATCCCACGGCCATGCGAGCAGTTGGGCAAACTAGGTCAGAGGCAGGATTGACCCCTGAGTCCTGGAGTTACATGGGGAGATGAGAGACACAGACAGACCAAGGGGCAAGAGGATGGTGTGGGATTGCAGGGAGGACAAGGCTGCACTGGCAATTCAGAACTTTTTTGTGGGAGAGAACATTTGATCAGAGCCCATAATAATGGGATTTCAAAAGTAATGACAACTACCTGAACCTCCATGATGAGACACAACACAAAAGGCTTTTATGCACTGAACAAATAAAAATGTCCAAACTATCAAGCATGTGATGATAAAATCTGTTTTGTATGCTCACTAAAAGACTCACTGAATTTAGTAAAGGACCAGTAAAAATCGCATATTTCTGTCCTTGGTGGGACTTGAGCGACATCTGTTTTACATAAAAGTTGAGTTCAGCAGGAAAAAAAAAAAAATTCCTCAAATAAGCCAGTAGGATCTCATGAGAGAGAAAAGTTCCTCCCTGTTTCAAGCCAGAGCCTGCCCTTACTAAGGTCAATAATAACATTTTTAGTAGCATTCCTTAGTCCTTCAATCTTTTCCATATATCATAATTAATCAGATTATGGTGCTGGATTTCTCAAGCATCTGAGTATCCTATTAAAATCAAAGTATAGTATAGGAGGTATGTAAAATGCAAACTCCAGAGATATCCTGGATGCTAAAATTCACAGATGATTTTTGTCTTTTACACAACTTTTATTTTAAGCACAAGTCATTTACTGTTTTGAAAAGAACAAATTATTTGATGTATCGATACTTCAAAGACAATGCAATTGTATTATTCATAACTGTAGCAATATTTATATTAAGATGCTACTTATACTTCTACCTTTAAGACAATCTTAATTTTCTGTTGTTTCTAGGACCAAGTTATAGTTGATGTGCGGGTCTCTAGTGCTGTTTCCATCTGTAGTATGTAGCCAAGCTTTTAATTAAAATTATAGAAGGAATATTCTTCTCTGCTACAAATTTTAACAATGTTGAGCAAAGGAAAAATGATGTGTAAGTGTGGACCTGTATTTTACACAATACTTTTAAATGAAAAGACATTAGCAGTTCTTGGAGTAGGACGCAGTATGAAGGCTTTTTTCTCCCAGCTAAGCCCCCTTCTCCCCAACCTGTACAGCCAAGATCTTTTTGCTTAGTCTCTCTCCCCTTCTCATCTCCCAAATCTTTCATTCCTGGTTTCATAAGTAAATACAAACCAGTAAATAAAGCATACCAAAATCTGTTATCTTGTCCCAAGGGCAATTGGAGAGCACACCTCTCACCCACAACAGCCAAACCCTCTTACAATGCAGTTCAGCATGACTGTATGACTTCTTTACCAAAACAGTCCCTTTCCTGAAGCATTCCTGGGACAGTCCTGCTAGTAATGGGCCAAAACCATGACTGGGAGCATGCTAAAAAAACACACCTATGCTTGGTCCCCTGCACCCCTCCAGGTTACTTCACCATATAAATGAAGCCCCAAATCCAAAACCTACAGTCCCCAATTCACCCCCAGTTCTGCAATTCTTACTCTTAAGGAAATTAATTTGCTTAAGCTCGAACCATTACTTGTGCAGAAGAAAGGAGCAAGGAACACAACAGTGAAAGGAGGGCTGTCTTCTCCATTTTTATAATGTTAACTATTTCTTTCTGGCTAGCAGCAACCTGTGCTGATTTCTGTGAGCATTGCTTGGATGATGAAGCAGGGAGCAGAGTCCTCAGGCTGCAAGACTGTCCTCAAAATAACTGGGAGACATCTCAGTTCTCCTAATGGGATTTGCTTGGGCTTTTCTCAGACATTCTTGAATCAGAAACCACTTCATGGATCTCCTGATTCACGAAGTTAAAAAAATAAAAGTCTTAATTCTCCCTGGCCCTTGTCCAGCTCTAGCTTAGGAAAACTGTAGTTTGAAGAATTACAGATCTTCGAAGGGTACTCTGGGTTTTGGTGTGAAATGCCAGCCGGCTGGCTCAGCACCGAGTGCTGCTGTCAGGGAAAGTGACTCCAAGGTCTCCAAAGGTTTATGAGTCTTATGCTTGGTCTGTTTTAATTGATTTCTATTTTTACCAGGGTTCTCACAGCACATTACAAAGAGCTTTGCAAAGTAATTTATTTTCATTTTCAAAACTTTCTGGGCGGCAGTAAACTCTACTAACAAAGTAAGTAATTTTTCCTTGGGAAAGCAAGATGCCAACTTTCTTTCCCATACTGAGCTGTGTTAACTGTGGCACAACACCACAGGAGCATGACTCCTTGTATCAAAAGAACACTTTTCTTGCTCATTTTTAATTTGAAAGAAGTATCCTTAATTCAACACAATACTGAGACTCGGTAAGTGAATTACAGAATGGAACGGAGACATTCACGTTCCCATTCAAAAGAAAAAAGCAAAAATGACTGACACACAAATTGCAATTTTTTTCTTGCAGAAGATCTATTTCACAAGGGTCACTGCCACCCAGCAGCAAAGTCACTGCATTATCATGATCATTTTTAATCTCCCTACACAATTCATGTTAGCATCTTAATAGCACTGACAAAAGCACCTCTTCTCCTGAATCATGCTGCTGGTTTATCTGTCTGCTTTTCACTGGCTTCAAGCTTTAAAGTTTTGCTGTAATCAAAATTCTTCCTTTAATTTTGTGACATTCTCATTTCTGATGTCAAAAGTGAGAGAGTGTGGGTTAGAAAGGTCCCCTTTGCATTTGAAACTGAAGTTAAATGTAGAAATATCATATTGATTTAAACATGCTGTAGGATTTGAAAAGAGAAAAATCACCCAAGCTGACAACACAATGACTTGATGTGGCAGTTTCATTGCATCCCATGAGAAATGCACCAGAGATGGGAAGGAAAAAGGCAAGTGTCCAAGATAGTTTCTTCTCCACACCTCACCAACCTGTTATTCTCTCAAGAAGTAGGGTTTGGCTTCTGAAATTAAGGGGTCTTAACAGACCCAGCACGCAGAGAGCGCCATTTCCACATTTCCCTACAGTGCTCAGCAGAGCTTCAGATCAACTCCTGATCTAAATACACATAAAAGGGTTCTCTATCTTCATCTCCCTGTCCATCTCACTCACTTTACAAGACTTAAAGACATCCTAAACTCATGGGATGCTGCAACAAACCTTCCAGTACAGACTTCCCTACCAAGTACCCCCTCTAGCCCTCTCATGCAGTGCTGCAAACACCACATTGCACCATGCCCAGTCCAATGTCCTCAGAGATGTTCAGATTCTTAATTACCTGTGGCTTCACCAGGATCCAGGCACAGAAGCGCTCCTGAGGACCTGGGACTTGATGCCTCTCTTCTCCCTATCTAAATTCAAAGATAAAACTCTTCCATAACTAATGAAAGAGTTCAGAAGTGATCAGGTATGTAGCTGTGGGAGAAGGAAAATGATGGGGGCTGGAGTATTGGTATTTTTAAAGAGAGAAGAGCATTAGCACAGCTAGGATTTCATTTACCATGTGAAAAATCTGTCCAGAGCAGAATGGGAACTCTACCAATTAATATACTCTACAGATGCATCTCTCCAATAAGCAGAGTTTTAGGGATCATTTTTTGTTGACACACACCATAAGGGAACGAAAAGGTTAATATAGTGTATATGAGTGCATTTTTAAATATCAATTTAAGGGAATTTTCTCTGCTGTAAATTAGGCTCTGGCACCAGGGAAAACCATTAAACTGAAATTTAAAAAAAGGAACAAAAGAATTTAATTTAAAGCTACATTATGATTGCATTGCTCATTGGTGCACACACAAAAATCAGCAACATGCATTTCATTTTTAACTTCTTTGATTACAAAAAGGCTATTATCAGTGAAAGATAATGCTGAATCATAATTAGAAGCAGAACTCTCCCTCCTACCAGCCTGCACAGCTCAACATTTTCTGTAATGCAATATAAAGTAATTTTGGTTAGAAATCCCATTTGTCAGCTCTTCTCATATTCAGGAGCTTGTGACCCCTCTACCTCTGGTCATACACACTTCTGTATACTCAGAAAAAGCAGTGTTTGGTTTCTGAACTCCAGACTTCCCATTCAGTAAGACCTTACATCGGCCTAGCTGCAGCTGAACACATGAAGAAATTTAAGGGCAAAAATGATGAAGTTTTTGAACTCCTGGGATCTGTATAGAAGATCTGAACCAAATTTTTCAGGTTTCCACTAATGTTAACTGGCAGGAAAGCAAACCTAAGCTGAAATCCTGCTTTTTCAAGAGGGCTAAACCAGTTCCCATAACTTCACAGCATTGTCACAGGCTCTCAATTTCCCATTATCTGACTTGCAAACTATGGACTCATATTCACATCAGCTATACATAGGGCATCTTCTTTACCTGGAGAGAGGAGGACACACAGCAGTACAGTGACATTCACACTCAAAGCTACAGTAAGAACATGTCCTCGAGCTGACACAGCTCCACATTGACGTTTCCCAAAACTATCACCAGACATAGCCCTTGTGCTTTTCTCAAGTGACATCTTCTGTCACCAAACTCAGGAATTGAAAGGCGGTGCTGAGAACAGCAAGATTTTATGACATGGTCTGCATCAATGAAGTGAAGAAAGAATATGACACAACTGATCTGTGCTCATATGTTGGCCACTGTGCTGGTTGCCAAAAGATATCAGCAGCACAATGAAGGGACAGACAGGTCGTATGAGCTACTCCAGCTAAATCAGCTGCATTATTTTCCTTCCACTTCATTGACATAAATACCTGTGTCATTCCCCTTGTGTATTCAACAGCCTTTCATCTGGTTCATCACTGAAACCTCGCTCTATAGAGAACAGATAATTGTCAATGTAAAGAATCTCAGTTATTTAATGATGACATATGAATCTTCAGCCGTTGCTGAATGCTGTACTGAGGAAGAGAGGTCAAAGCTCTTCTGCTCTTGGCATTTTACTCTCCTGCAGTGTCCCCCACATTGCTGAATATGCCCCACACTGCCCTGTCTGTCCCTTCACTATATAATGGGATTTTATACCTCTCTCTCCAGAAATTCTTCACCTGTTGGTAAAACATGTCAAGAGTATGTGATTATATATTAGTATAATCTTTTATATCTGACCAGGCTACTATAGACCATTTATTCCCTCCTCTTACAGATAGTTTGAGCTATTAATGAAGGGAGTGTCAAGTGCTAATCTTTCAGTTGGCAGGATAAAACATAATGGCAAAGCCCACCACTTCACCTAAAAAATTGAAAACAAAGAGACAAGCAAGCCACGATACTAAAATATTTACAGTCCTTTTGTCACATTCATTTGGACAAGGAGAATGATGAAGGCAGGATTAAAAAAAAAACCCAAAAGAAAACAATTAGACTTGCACAGATTCATTCACTGTATTATATTACGACAACAGAGAAGCATATATGTATATTTACACACACACACACGCACACACACACACTCCTCTTTTTTTCTTTCTGTATCTTGGCATGGGAAAGCAGGGACTCACTCCCTGCACACACAGCTACTTAGCTCTGTACGAGAAGTAATTTCTTTTTTATCCATTAATTTTCACCTCCTTTGAAATGTGAAACAATCTGTCCTTTAGTCAGCTAAGTGGAGCTGGACCTTGTCTCCTCTAAGGAAACACCTTGCAAGTCAATAGCTGCAACCCCTTCCCTGTTGGGTAGGACCAAGCAACGGTGGCAAACTGCAGCAGAGGTTCATCATTTCAGCTAATCCCCTCCCCATACGGTGAGGGACTATACTGTAGTAAATAATTAATGAAAGATATGTCTGATCAGAAGTTCAAAAGAATCAGAGGAATTGCAGAAGTAAAAGCTAGTGGATTTCTTTTTTTTTCCTTTTCTTTCATTTTTCCCATGGGCTTCTTTGGGCTCACGGGTAAAAAGAGACCCTTAAATCTGAAAGCACTCCCCATCACCATGTGTGCTCCTGAGAGCATGGTGGCTCTTGGTGTGATATATCCAGTGTCTCCAGTAGCTCGCTAGGGCACCTTGAGCCACGCTATCTTTGAAACATGGATCTCAGTGTTACAATACCTGCCTGAAAAGCTGGGATAAATGCTGGGGCAGTCAGCCTGGGCTAAGCTCTTGCAAGCACATGCTCTTGGGACCCCAGCGAGCTAATTTAAAGCTAGGACTTGGGACAGTGACTGCAAAGCAGACATGCTCTCATTTATTTTTTAGTAGGAGGAGGATGGAGGAGGAAAACCGTATGTTTTATGACCTCTCCTTGTTAGCAAGAAATATGATAAGGCTGTGCCTTAGTGCCCAACACTTTTTTGCAGTCTTGAAATAGAAAAGAAAAAGCACTGCTTTTTTGTACATAGTATTTTGCCTTCATAAAATATTGCTATTATAGCCTTATAATGTAAAATGAAAAAGGAAATCTCATAGCAAACTAATGGGGCACTGCAAACCTCGGATTGTTCTTTTTTTCATTTTCTTGGCATGAATTTAAGAAAAAAAATCAGAAGCTAGTTCATTCTCTTACATAACCATTTGTGAAGGACTCTTAAAATTCACATCAACAGTATCTCATTCCCACTTTTCCCTTAATTTCCATTTTGTTTAATGGCTTCATCACTATTTATTTGTGATTTCAGTATTTTTTTTCCCTCCTGAGAGAGAAAAACTCTTCTGGGTAATAGGACAAAGAGCTGGCATCTGTCTGCTGTTGTGCTTCTGTAAAAAATATAATAACAAAAAAATTCCCTTGCAGGGAATAAGTTCAGTTCTACTTTTTTCCCTGAGGTCTGGTAACACGATTCCAGTGATGCCAAGAGTCAAGATGCAAGTGTCACATGAGGAGGTACTCTCAGCACGAGTTATGCAGTCACACAGCACATCCCCTTTGCAGGCCGAAGACATGAAGTGTAAAATAATCAGTCTTGCAAGGTCCTAACAAGCCCCTGTGTTTCAGGCTGTACCATGCAAACAAAAAATGTCTGGCACAGATAGAAAATACAGCTAGAGGCTTGTATTAAATTTGTGAAATTACAGGAGGTACTTAACCTTTGTCCTGTAACTTTTCATGGGAAATGAGAACATTTGCCATCCAGGCAGGAAGCTATTATCCCCCATGGGAATGAAAGATGTCTTGATATAATCCTGATCCTTTGACAACAAGACTTCTGAACCTGGACGCCCTCAAAATATGAGTCTATGAAACATCCGTGCTTGCATTCATGCTGAGCATGGACTTCCCAAGAGCCTCCTGTATTCTATACCATCCATACTTTACATCCTTCTTAATTACAATTCAACTAATTTCTCACTTACCTTAAGCCTTATATTAAGAATTCAAATTCCTAAACCAGCAAATGCATCTGTTGCAGAAAGAAATATGTGGAAAAGCCCCAATGAGAGAAATGGCTGGAAAAGTTAAATTTGTATAGATTTTTTAATGCTTGTACTAGTTCAATTTTCTGATTTTGATCTAATTCCTTTCCTCATCAGTTGGTCACTCCATGGTAGAAGTGACTAACCATGCATGGTGGGAGCCCACGGTACAGATCCAGTTTTTGATCCAGTAACAGACAATTTGTTAACCTCACTTAGTAGTGATGTTAACCCCCTAATCTGCATCCTCCTACCTCCTCACTGGTTTGTAGCTTTTGCTGCCACTGTTTTCCCCATAGTTTTCCTTTTCACAGTGTGAGGAAATGGGACACCCTCACTCTAGGAACAGAAATCTCTGGGAAAAATGGAGGTTTTACTAGGTCATCTATACAAGATATTTGAGTAATTACATTGAAAGCAGGGTTAAGTTGTTAAAAGCCATTTAGATGCCTGTTTGTTCCCAGTTTCCCAAACACCTGTAAAAATTGATGCCCCAATTCCTAACCACCTTTTCATTTGAGATAGCACCCTTTAAGAGCCATATTCCTATGGGTTTCCTGCTCACATACAGAAAAAAAAAAATCTCCCACAAGGGTTTTGAGGCAAGGGCCTTTGAAGTTTAGCCTAACACGAGAGGTTTGCTGGCCAGGGCACAGAGCAAGGGTGCCGCTCCCCTTATTTCTGCTCAGTGCGAGAGGCCAGAGCTGACCTGTGGCATAGCAGCCTCCTCGCTCTGCTCTCACGTGCCAGCAGTATCTCCTCTGAAGCCATGGCCAGATAACAAAACACACGCTCCCACACTGCAGCTGGTCTTGCATCCGTGCCCACAGGCAGCATGTCTGTGGTGTAAGCAGCAAGGGTAGAAAAAAGGGCATCATTTCAAGTAAGAGGAGCAGGCAGTTACAGCTAATCAACTGTCTTCATCACCTTGTCAGGACAGGAGCATTTGATCTCGGCTTGAAGAATACCATTGGGCATGCTATTCGTTATCTGCTGTTCTACACAGGTACATGCACTCTGTATATTTTATTAGCTCCTGTTACACTGCATGAATGGATACCACATACAGTTCCAGCTTACCACTTTCATTATCAATTATTAAAACATTTGTCGCAGAGGGAGGAAGAATCCCGATTCTCTCTGCTACTACTGGGATGATCGTAGCATTCACAGCAAACTGCCTGAGCATCCTTCACGGAGTCTGATTCAGCAAAGACCACTGCCATGGGTGGACATGGTATCAGCAAGAGGTGGGGATGCTTGGCCTGCCTCATAATGGGCCTGCACTTGGAATCAGTCTCCAGAAAAATGCTTCCCATGTCCATTAGGGTTGACATTTACCTTAGTCCAGATGGCATTCGTCACCCTCTGTGCACCATTTAAGCTCTGAGCTCAGAGGGAGGGTGTGTGGTGTATGGGGATGATGTGCGTAGTTCTTCTGAACTGCATCACCCACGTGTGCACATAGGCTTTTTTTGTTCTTAAAGGGAAAGGTGGGCAATTAAGCAAAGGAATAAAAAATCTGTAACTTCCAAAAAAGTAAACCATGACTTTATTATAACTGGGTTTTGTTCGTCTGTCTATGTTTTATTAAGTAACTGCACAGCGTGCCTTGGAGTATTGTTGATTTCTTCATCTAAATACAAATTTAACACTGTATATTATGGGAAGCTCCTAAAATCAGTAACTGCATTTAATACATTACTAAACCCTTTTGATACCAATTAAGAAATGATGCTGTCAGTTAATGCATGGTACTGCACTATGGCTTTTCTGCCTCCTTTCTGACACTATGCTCTCTTTCTTCCACAGGGAAAATACTGCTGTGAAAGGGCCATGGTTTTCTTTGTCCCCACACACCCCATTCAGCTGTAGATGAACTCAGAAAAACATTTCACAGGATGCCTTTCTGTAGTAGGGAAACAATTTAAACTTGTGCTCAAGTCCCATGGGCTTCAGGTGGCTGGAGACAGGAGTGCTTAGTCACTTCCTAGATATTCTGCTACATGATTTACCAACATAAATACTTGCTCTGCAGAGAAAGGCCCAAGATACAACATAGGTGGCTGTAACAGGGGTATCCTTTCCCTGGCAGGAGGATGTCCCCTGTGTACAAACTCTTGCATCACCTCCCTGCAGCGACCAGCCCTCTCTGTGCACAGCGTGGGGAGCGGGGCCCAACTCATGGGTGTCTGTCTCTAAGTGGATCTGGCCCTTAATCAGAAAAGGGAATTAAATACTATGGTGTTTCACATGCTAATGACTCAAGAATATAAATTATATTTGACACAACATATTAAACATCTCATAAAACATGGCAGAATATATCCTGTGTTTTCCTGCTTTTTAATAATTTTAATAAATCAGATAAAAATGATGCCACAATGTAACCATTACAAGAAAAGATTATCAGGAGTGTAAAAATAAGAAAAACAGCCTGCTACCACACACCTTGGAAGACGAAACACAACAAGGTGTTTACAACGTTGGGTCAGAAAACAGAAACTCTAATTAAGTTTTGATATGATTGATACTGTAGATTTAAGTACTCCATTATGCAAAGCAAACCAGTGAAACCGTGGTATGTTTCCTTGTCTTGCTTTAGCCTGCATCTCAAGGGTGCTTGTAAATAGTTAAACAGCTATATCAGAATTCATCAGTTTTTAGAGAAAAATTAAACCTCAACATTCGTAACTATGATATAATGACTTACAAATCAGCGTATAATTAATCTTGATATTAACTTCATACCCTTGTGGTATATGATTTATTATGGCTTATTCATCTAACTTCTTCTATGGGTATTACTTCATGCACATACAATTTAATAGCTTTCGATGCAGTAGCAGGTGCTACTTCATAATAAAGACGTTAACTTTTTTGGAAAAAATACTTTTATATCAATTGATCATACTCTATTTTCACTTCTCTAATGGACTTGATAGTGATTAAAAATTAAACCTGAAATATAGATCCCATACTTCCATCTTCATCCTGACTGCCTTTTTCATGAGGTTTCATAGTATATTTTTATTTCAAAACCATGTTATATATCTATAGTTTCACATACCTACAGCCTTCTTAAATGTATGCTTATTCAGGGAGGATAACATCCTCTATTGTTTCCTCTGATTAGACTGGGAGTTCTCTGAGAGGTTTAAGCATTTCAAGAGGCAGCTCATTCAGTTTGACTAACAAGGCTCTTCTGGATGATGCTGTAACATGTTGTAGGATACAACCATTAGTTTTATTATGGTTTGTAGCTCTAAATTGTCTTTCTCCCTACATGAACTCCAGCTACTGCAAGACCGGTAGTTACTTACTCATCAAAGCAGCTATAAGAGAGACAGTCCCTGAGATAGCCAGACAGGTCCTTACTTGTCTTTGAGGAATGTTTCCAGATAGAGGTAAAAGAGAAAGCCCAGCACACATCAAATAATGTGAAAAATGCTTGGAAATAAATGCAAAACTAACAGCATTCCTGCAGCAGCCAAGAAACATATGGGGGAACAAAATGTAATGACCAGAATAGAAACATAACTATTCAAAAAGAAAATTTCCTATATTAACACTGCTTCTTTACTTCTTTCTCAGATATTATTCATCCTCAGACTTATCATTCATTTGTAGACTCCTCTAAATTCAGCCAGCCTCCCAGTGAGGTAATGAGATGACTGGATAAATTGGCAATTACCAGGAGAAATGCTGCAGCATCTAAAGAAGATGGCGATATTTAGGTTGGCATTGCATGGGGATGGTGAGATGCAGGCAATAGACATACTCATATATCCACAACAAATAAAAGAGATTTTACCAGTAGTGACTGTCATTCTGATAATAACCAGATTTTCAAATTCTCAGCAGTCTTGACAGTGGACGCTAAAAGTTCCCATCAAGACTATGACCTCCCCACATTAGAAATTGTCCTAACATTACATGTAAAGAGCTTAATTAAAAGAAGCAGTGTTGACCCTAAAGCCTCTGTTAAGCAAATCACTGTTGACAACCTGAAATGTTTTAACATCATTAGTGTACCTCTGAGACAGCCAGCAGCTGAAAGCCGTGACATTCTCTGAAATTGTTAAGGTGCTTCTCCCAACCCTGTCCATAAGCAAGTGCTTTCAGAGTCTCCCTGTACCTCTACATACGACAGAGAGTTAGTTTGTTAATATAAATCAAACTCATGTGAATTAGGATCTATTTCAAGAAACTTTATCTTCTGCTACCTAATCCTGCCTAAAGACAATGCGCTGCAGCAGATTCACACCTAGAATTGCAGTATTCTGGCCGCAGTAAAAAGCAACTCTGTTCACCATATGTTTACTGGTTAAAATAAGATTCTTGCATAGATGTGATGGATATCACCTTTGATAGAGACAGTGAGCTACCACATGGACGCAGAAGCCAGTAGCAGTCAGTACAGCACCAAAGTCCAAGCAGATGGCACTACCTGCCATAGCGAGCGATGCACATTGCACCCCAGTTCAGCAGCGTGTGTTCACACACCGAAATCAGGCTCTGTGGCCCAAAGTTACTCTTTCAGGTGAAAACGCACTAGCTTTCCAAATTGCTGTACAGTCATAAGCCAGATCCATGCTAAGATAACAGCTGTTTGCACATGACGCCCTTAGAAAGCAGCTTGCCATGCTGTCACTGCAAATAACAGAAAGCTGCTTTAGTTTGGTCTTCCATAATCATTCCCAGCTATGCTTCAGAGTTTAAAGATCTAATCCTGTTTGTAAAATTCAATTAGGCTTTGCAAAAAAAAAAAAAAATTAGTCATTAAAGTTTTAGATAAACAGATCTAAGCTACGAACAAAGCTGCACCACTGCTCCAGTGAATTTCAGGATTAAAGAAAATCAATATACTGTATCATATTCCTGTAAAATATTATCTGCAGTATAGCTTGTTTTCTCATTTGTGCATGAAGTTAAAATTTAAGTCTGATTTTCAGTGACTGCTATTATGGTGTAAACATTAAATAAAAAAAGAAGAAAAAATATTCACCTTCCATACATGCATGTTTCTTTTTACAACAGGTGGCCAAGTAATGCCCAGACTATTTGGAGTGGCTGAGGAGGCAGAAGCCCTGGGTCTGAACAGCCTCCTAAAGGGGAGGCAGCACAGTGGCACCTGCCTTTTACTAGACATCTAACATAGCAGTGCAATGACAATTTTCATTTGCAATCAAATAAGAATTAGTCAAGCTATTTTTTCACTTGCTATTTTTGCTTTCCCTGTTTTTTTGCTCTCCGAGATATCTCAGGGTGGGGGCAGAGAGGAAGTTCTGGGAGAAGGAGAGGGCATAAGCATTTGCAAATTTTCCTTGGACTGGTGGTATCTTACAAAACCCAAGTGTAGAAATGGCACAACTGGGTTTTGTCTCTCTTCTAAAGCAGATTCTTGTAAGCCTGTATATTAATAAATGTTAATTTTATCCCACTGTCTCTACAAGGTGATTTTCAAATTTCTGTTGATTTAATAAAGAACTTAGGTGTTCAACACTTGCAAAAACACTGCCGTTTAGATAGACACCTTCAGACAGATTTTAGGTATTTAACCTGAAGAGTCAACATTTGCAGTTCTCCAGCAGGATTACTTAGGCTTTCAGGGCAAACTTCTACATTGTCAAATGCGCTGCATGTTGTGCTAACCTGGATCCTTGCCTTGCCCCTATAGATGTGCCCATACTAAGCAATTAAACATGGCCTGGCCCAGGCAGTGGGACTCAGTTGTCCATACCACAGCAACTCCATGTCCACACCATAAGCAAAAAAAAATAAATCTCAGAGGAAAGTTTTGAGTTCAGCCCAGAAGCATCAAGTGGCCAACTTGATCTGCAGTGTAAAAGAGCTGAACAGTGTGGAAGTCTTGGAGCGTGTCCTGCCATCACTGAGTAGGCCATTACAGTGTTTAGATTATTGATATAGATGTGAGGTTTCTGAAAACTCAAGAACAAACCCTTAATGAGTCAGGAAGAAAGGAAGAAGATCTTTTATATTTATATTGTACTGAACATTTGTTGTCCTTTCATACGCTTCTGGGATGCACACTTTTCCAGAACCAATGTGGACTTTATTCCAAGAACAATCTATCTGATAAATTCCTAAAGAACTGTCAAGAAAATCTTGGGGAAAAGAATAAAAACAAGTATTTTTTTTCTCAAATATTTAATAGCCGGAACCTATAAAGAATTGTTGAAGATCTGCCAACATTTCCAATGATTTTCAAAGTCATACCATTTTTACTTGCTCCAGAACTGCTGATATCAGCAAGCATGCCCTTCTAAATAATTTATTGGCATTTCTACATAAATTAGGTACTTAAAGGTGAAGATGCCATGAACCTTGTGGAGGCTGAGTGCTCACTACATGGGCTATAATCCATCAACCCAACAGACAGATTTCCAAACTGGCTTAAACCCCAGCAGGCTCACTGCTTGGACACAGTTCAAGGACTCTAGAGACTGCAATACACTATTGAAATGTCACTTGTAGTAAAAGCACATTCTACACAAAAATAAATCACCATAAGATAAGGTATAAACCTCAGATAGTTATAAATTGATCATTTAAATCACATGTTAGTTACTGCTTGCAAAAATAAGCAATGTAAAAATTATGTTTACTTCAGCTAATGTATTATAAAAGACAGGGCGGTTTACAAGGCAGAGCCATCAGCTAAAACACGTATCTCCTCTGTAAAGTTTAAATCCTTCAGTAACACTGAATAGTCCTGCCTATCAGTTTTTAAAGTCACCATGGGCTTCTTTTTCCCAAAAACTATATAATAGCAGATGACTGGTTTGCAGGATTTGGCCACTGGAAAATGTTATGTTGGTATGTTACCCTGCAACTACTATACTTATAAAGACTGCCTGACAGCTAAGAAAGAAACAATCTGACGATGATGAACGATATTTCAAGATGAAAATTGAGGATGAGAAACCAGCAAACAAAACTCATTGCCCTAGCAAGGAACAGATCAAAATCTTAAATCACCAAAATTTGTTTTGAGATGAAAGAGAAAAAAAATTATCAAAGGCGGCTCCCATGCTGGCTAGAGGATTGCTGCAGCCAAGGTTGTGTGGCTATTGTTAGGATGAATCCATTGTTTGGATGGATCCCTGAAATACATTAGTATGAGGGGGTGAGAAAAACCAGTGATGAATTAAATGCTAAAGGGTATGGGAAGATGATAAAAGCAGCATTTCTACCAGAAACCATGAGAGCGGGAGTGGTAAAGTTGCTACTGGAGATAGAACAAGACTAAAAATGGAAATAAGGAGGACAATCAGCACTAATATCTCAAGGGATTAAGTTACAAAGACTAAAAAAAAAAATCATCAGGAGCTCAAAATAATTTAGTTATGAAATCAACACTGCTGGCCTAAAAGTTACGGAAAGCCTGAGTTATAGCAGGTGAAGGAGGAAGGAAGCTGCTGACACCAGAGATAAAAGAAGTGAGTGTCAGTGAAGGTCATTTTATCTCCCTGGTCTCTGGGTGCCTAACCACAGCCCACCAATAGATGGGGAAGGAGTGCTCAGCCCTCCATGTATGAACACGGGTGCAAGTGCAAGAATTCCTGTTTGAATACAAATCATCGTTTGCATTTATTAAACACGCTGCTGTTCTCATCATTGAGAATTCACAGGAATGGACACAAAGAAAGATGCCAGCATAGTGAACTTCTCAGCTATTAGCCAAAAAACTCTTTACAAGTGGTTTTTTTTTTTATCTAATTCATAGCACGAACTCAGACTATGTGGGGGCCCAAACAAATGAATAAATTTAATGGATGCTGATCAATTAAACTAGGGAATTTTCAAGTATAAACAGAATTTGTGGATTCTGGGTTTTTTCCCATTTATTCTTGAAAAGTCTGCTTTGACAATGGATTAAAAATGTTTCATTGCCCATTCTTATTCAGTGACTACCAAATAAAAGGGAGATTAGACATTTGTATACTTGCTGTAAACTATGAGTTTTGTATTGTTCCCTGGCTCTATATTCTTTTCAGTATTTGTTTTTGACTCTGACAAATCAGCTCTCTTAGCACTATCCAGATAATAGTTTCGAGGACAAATAGAAAATAAGATATAGCATCATTTTCCTTGTGAGAAGAGATGCAGCAAATTAGTTAATCAGAATTCATTCACCATAAGGATTTAAACCATGCTTAACTTCCTGCCTTGCTACTTGCCATTTCTAACATTACTACCTGTTTAAGATGAGACACCCAGAGGAAATGGGGTTCTGTGCTCACATTTACATTACACCATTACTTTATCTTAATGACTAACACGCCCTGTTTAATAAAGCCCTGGCATCAGCTTTATTACATCCTGCACTGCTAATGATTTGGTAGTCACCTAATGCATTAATCTTGATTCATGGCTCACTTGAAATATTTATATAGTACAAAATGCTTAAGTGAAGGTCAGTTGCATATAAAGCTTCAAAGAATAAATTGCAAGATTTTGTCTTGTCTCTAGCTCCTCCTCAGGACAGCATGGCTCCCCCCACCCCTGGACTAGCCCCCGTTGTGCCCCCACGCATCTCACCCTGCTCTCCCACACCAGAGAGGGCCAGGCACTCCCGTACATGCCTGGTCTGCTCCTCTTCCCCAGCTACCTACACCTAGCTACAAACCAAGACCTACCAAGTACTGAAATTCCTTACTCTGCATCCACCCCACATACATTAAAAGTGTGTGAGGCCCTAATCTCAAGCAACTAAAGTTCCCTAAATATAAAGGAACAGCATCATTTGAGGATACTCAGGAGCCAACCTCAAAAGGCCTTTGCATCATGCGATGGATGAAGCAGAAGCCCCTATTACTAGAGTATTAACAAATACATGGTGACAAATAAGGTGTTGATATAGACAAGAAACTGCTGATTCAGGAGCACATCAAAAGATATATGGAAACAGTTGAAAAGCACACAATGGTACCTACAACATCAGTGGGCACCAGTGACCCTGGCAGGAAGGCAAGAGCTGGGTTTAGGAGATGGTCCAGCAACTGTGGGCAGCAAAATGAGCCATATGGCAACAAACATAAGATTTTATTACTGAAGGAAGAACTTTATTTTCACTGCTTTTTACATTCATAAAGGAACATGTACAAATGTTTTCAGCTGGTTTCATCATAATTCTTCTGACATTAAAAGTACATCCTGGCCCAGGGAAATTCAAGACATAGAACATAATGTGGACAGGATGGGATCTAGAATACAGGCAGAGAGATAAAATATCTGAAAAAGCTGGATAGGCCTTTCTCTAAGTATAAAAGGAGTACACTGAATCCCAGCCATAAGTGCTTCTGCAAGCCTATTCCCAAGCCACACAAGGCACGGTAGACAATACAATACCACAGGCTGCTAAGCCTGTAACCAGCTTTCTGCCACTTTTCCAGTATATACCTCAAAGCACACAGGAAATGTCAGTACTGCTTCCAGCAGCACTCACTTTATGCGCTACTTCTGTATGCGGTATGTGGTTTTCTACTAGAGCATTTCAGCATGGGTTGTTGGCTGCAAGATGTTGTTGAGGCTGAAAGTTAGCTGTAAAAGCTGGGGTTGGTGAGGAAGAATCCTACACAGCCCTCTTCTTCTGTATACTTTGTTGTCTTTGCAGCTGTTTTTTGTTCCCCGTGCACTCTCTAGTGATATGAATCATGGAACAGAAGGAACAGTTTAATCAATAAAGTGTTTAATTGCTAAAAATTATTCCACAACCACAAACTCACAGCCAAGAGGCCACACTATCTGTCACTGAAGATGCATTATGAGGGGGAAAGAAAGAGGTTTGAGTGTCATTAGCAAAACAATAATAAAATAACCCATAAAAATTGAAAATATGACCCAGTGAGAGTGTATAAACATAAAACAGTGTGGTCTCCAAGATGGAATCATATTGCATTACAGACAATTCCATATAATGTGGTTTAAAATGGCAAGCTACATTTGTATTTTAAGGTGTGCAGACATATTTATTATGTGCAGTCAGTTTATTCTATTGTTTCATGAATTCAAGGAAAAATGTAGTTTCCATCAAATTGAATTGCATTAAGTGGTCACTGCACATTGAGAACAGTCTATTGCTCTCAAGTGAAAGATCTACCTGGAAACATATGTGAGATCATGAATTTCTAAATATTAGACATTGTGTCATATAGCAATGATTAAAATGAATCTGTTGCAGTTCTGATCCTTTATATACAATGCTTCTTTTAATACTTACCCACTTTGCTATGAAGATACACGTAAAGAGCCCAGCAAAATAATCTGCCTCAGCACTTCTGTTGTAATTAAATGCAGTCACATGTTGGCACAAGTAATGACGACCATCTGCTCAAATCCATGGCTAGTCTGTCCTTCACCACAAATCACAAATCTCCACATGTCCAGCAAAATGCCCATTACCATCTGATTCTCCAAAGTACCATATGAATAATCTGAATATGCAACATGTTTGTTACAGATGAGTGCTAATGTATTTGGCCTCTAAAAATGCTGGCCTGGTTTTGGATGCTTTAATACTAATAACATTAAATGCTTAAAAGAAAATACACTAAATGACCTGGGTTGAAAAGGCAGGTTTCAGGAATTAGAAAAAGCCAAGGCTTATGTTGCCTCTTCAGGCTGCAAGCATTTAGATGCAACACCATACCCTGGTCATAAAGTATCCTTGCCTAAGACCGTATCTCGTTTATTTCGGAAAGTTTATTTCACACTGTGGATATGCTCAATGCAACTCTTTCACTAATTATTTTTATTCTGTTTGTATCTCTCACCTTTTTACTACTCACCACTCAAACCTCGTTACCTTTAAAGATTAATTCCCTTGAAAGTTTTCCATCAGCATTTCTACACCCTCAGATGAGGTCTGAGCATTTTGTGAAGTCTAGACTCTCCCACTGTTCACATGGTGGATTTGCAAGCACATATTCTGCAGCAGACAGACTCTGGGACAAAGCTCAGCACTTCAGCATTGCTTCAAGCTCTCATTTCTGTCTGGATGGACTGGGCATGGTTTTGTCGGAGTGTATCACGTCCCAGCATGCTAATAAGTATCTGGACACCAACTCTTCTGAGACTTGCAATGGTTAAGATTCTACTACAAGGTGTCAATGTTGACAGGCCACATATCAGCTGTGGATGTAGGTGTGAACAGCAAAGCTGTGAGCCTGCTTTTCACCTAGCAGTATGGGCATACTGTATGGTATTCATTAGTCTAACCCCTCAAGCTTTATCCACTTCGGGAATTTTTCTTCCTAACACTTTTTTTCCAAGAAAGTGAGAATTATTATCCTCTTTTGACAAATGTAGGATCAATGCTTAGATAGATGAATGTCCAAATTTACTTCTAATTTGAGATGCCTAATGTAACATTCACTATGTCTATCTCAGCTTCTGCAACCAGTCTTGAAGACAACAACTTACTTCACCACACAACCTCAGCTTAATCTCTGAAATCAACAAGCCTGGTGACTGAATAGGGTAGAGGGTTCAGTGAAAAAAAAACACCCAGGGTGATCATGTAATTAAAGACTGTGCAAGGACACCTGTATATGCAAGAGACACTTTATATTTGCATGCAGCCTGACTCTGCTAGTCAATCTACAGGCAATTTCTAAGTGAACACTGCTAATGAATGGGAGTGTCTCTCATGCTCCTGATTCTTCTGATTTTTTTATAGACCTTTGATGAACACAGATTTCTTGGTAGCTCTTGCATGCACAGCAAAGTGCAAGTACAATGGCCAAGAGTTGCGACATGGGGAACTCTGATTCAACATTAAAAAAATCATAATAGGAGTAGTAAAGCATTGGAACAAGGGCTGTCATGCCCACCCTTGAAGAGTTTCAAAGCTGGACTGCACAAGGCTCTGAGCAATCTGATGTAACTGTAGTCTAGCCCTGCTTGGAGCAGGTTTGGGCTAGGTTATTGTAGCAGTACCTCCAACCTAAGCTTTTGTGTGACTGCCTTCTGTGATGTCTCCACACAGCTTATGCTGCACAGTGAGGTGTAGTGACTTCTCCCCATCGCACCATGGATGTGTTCATTGTTCCAAATGAAAAGGAAATACATGGAGCACATTCCCAATCCACTTCATTTTGAATCATACTCGTATATGGTAGGTTATTTATGCACAATCCCTTCTAGGTCTCCTCATGACTGAGTAAGCATCACACAAATGTATATTTTCCCAGTGAGATGCCACAGTTTGGCTCAGGCAATTAGATCATCATTACTGGAAACAGTAATGAACTATATTCTATCTGACATAAGTAAATTCAAGGGAATGAAATACCTAGTTCCAAATTACAGTGTCATCCATCTAGACTTTCTGATAGTCCTGGAAGACAGATAGTCTACCAAATGGCTGTAATCATCATATGGGTACAGTTTAACTCCTAAGACATGTTAAAACAGCAGTATTTTCAGAAATATCAACCTGCAGATGTGAATGGGACCTTCTGATTGGGTAGGTTCAGTGAAATACATAATCAAAATTTCAGAGAACAATTCCTTCAGATATTCTTCACTTTCAAAAAGTACTTTAACAAAAAACTTAAACATGACCACTATTAACTGATTTACCATTAGTAATAATGAATAAGTCAAGCTGAGACTCCATGGTTCTTACTTTGAAACAACTCTTCTTTGAGATGGTTGGAAGACTTTCCAGGATATGAAAAACACAAGACCAACACGTGCATCAGTAAATGATGTTGAAAAGCTACATTTTCTTAAATAAAAAAGGCCAGAGTTCATTCTCTGTTTCTGAGGCCAAATAACACAACTGCTCCTCAAAACAGGATGGTCATGTTTGGAAGGGTCCTGGGCCACCTGGTTCCCCAAACTGTGCCTCTGGTGTTCCTGGGAGAGCACTGACTGTCAGGAGCCAAAAAAGTGTCGAGAAGCAGCTATTAGGAGCAGTAAGGCCAGTGTTCAGGCCTCTGTCCAGCCCTGCTGTCAATGCATATATTCATGTATGTGTTGCAATGTGTAGGTATATGAATATGTCGGGGAGACACATTTTGCTGCTTTACAATACAAACATAGACTTCCCCAATACACAGTCGTATATGTAACAAGGTTTCGTGGATTGTATACAAGTACAAAACATGATTCTTGACATTCTCAAAGTATTATCTGAATTTATCACCTAACAACTCTTACAACAAATAATTCAAATTAGTTCTCAAAACAGGACCTCTGTACCATAGTAATTTTAAAGAAGAAGAGTTTCTGGAAGCACATACTGTCTCTGAAAAACAAAAAGTTAATCCTGATGTGATTTATTATCCCTTTCATCTCATGCAATAATTCAATTGTCCTTTGTGTCACGGCCTGATCCTGCAGTCCTCTCTTTTCTAAGTTGCCCTGTTTTTAACAAAGGGAGGAACGGCTACAGGATTAGGTCTGACCTCCAACCAATATTCTCCTCAAAGCAAAATGATGCATTCTGCCTGATCAGAATTGCCATGATAGTTGGTGGCACAGGGAAATGTAATATTTCTTTGGTAAATAAGGTTAAGTTATATTGCTTCAGTTTTTCATTTGAAGAGAGCAGAGTTCCTTCTCCCAGTCTTACTGGATTCAGAAAGTCACACACAAATAGAGCATGTGGGGATGGGATGCAGAATATCTGTGGAAAGATCCATACGGCACATGCAGATGGGATTAATCTACTCGTTCCCTAGATGTAATTGCAGTTTCACAGAAATTCTGCTAAAAACACATTTATTTGGCAGTAAATAAGATGACTAATTGCAAAGGATAGCTGCATATAAATTCCAGACTGAAATTTTTGGCACATTTCTAATTGTCATATAAAAGAAAATGACATACTCTCTCAACTCATTTTTTCTAATTAAATGCAAAATATTACATTATTCCTACTACTCTTATTGGTGGAAATGAAGGCTATTTCAGTTTAACTATCAAATGCAGCATATGGTTCCCTGATTATTGGTATACTGTGCGGCAGAAGTCCTGGGCAGATGATTTCAGGAGAGGATCTGACCATGCCTCCTACTGAGACCCGTATAGATACTCTCAATTCAGACCTGCAAACTCTTCCGTATAGAGTTGTTATGAAGGTGATGTGGCCCTAAATTAGTAACTACAGGATTAGGGTTTGTTTTGTGTTTGGTTTTTTTTTTTTTCCAAAGTTCTCTAAATAGATTGCCACATACATTTCAAACACAAATTTTGTATGATAGTCAAGGTGTTAGAGTCATCACAAGCTGATGGCTTGTCAGCAATCTTTGCTTGCCTCCTGACCTGTTTATAGCAAAAGGCTACTACAAATCCATTACCCAAAGTCACATAGGATATATCTGGCAGAAGAACTCAGATCTTTTGTGTCCAAACTGACTCTCCATATAGGATTTCTAACACTGCAAAGAAGGCTTAGAGAAATTATGTAAAAATCCTTTGCTGCCAGCTTTGAAGAATGAAATAAAAAATTCCTTTAAAATAGCACACAAGGTAAGATATTCTAGTATATGTAATATTAAAGAAAACCAACCCTACAACAGCAGCACAGTGCAAGTCTAGCACAGAACAGACATGTTTTAGTAGCACAGTGGGAATTTATTGTTGCTGCCTTTATCTGTACACACAAGAAGCGCTCTGTCATTCTGTCCACATAATAGGATGCAAAATATGCCGTTTTATTAATTGATTAATATCTACCAAACAGCACAATATTTCCCATGTGGGAAAACACATGTTAAGAAGAAAAAAATCAAAAAACCCAACCCAAACCACAATTTAAAGTGCAACATTTCTCAGCAGTGGACATAAAAAAAAATTCAATAAGAATGCAGTTGGTTGAACATCGTCACTTGCTCTGACTGTGAGTCCTTCTTTATGCATGAGGATTCTGAAGTCTAATGAGTATGCACAGGGCATTCCCACTGATTCACCACCACAGAGAAGAGATTTGGCTGGGATTTCATACAGAAAACAGCTAAGAAAATAGCAAAATACAGGTATGGAGAAGCTGTGCTGTGCTCCAGGATTCTACCTTACCTTCGTAACAGAGCAGCCTTGTATAACTGTGGCTATTTTCCCTGCCTTGCTGCACAAAAACCTTCCCTAAAGCATGCTTCTGACAGTTTTCCATTAGGCAGTTTTTCCAGACCCAAGGAAAATATGCTGCAAGCAAGGGCTCTTCCTCACAAATCTCATGCACTGAACTCCTCTGCTCTACACAAGAGAGTCAAATGTCCAGATACCATGGCCAAAAAAGACAGAGAACACCATTCTCCACTTTTTTTTTTTTTTGGATAACTGAGCACTGCCAACCCTTCAGTAATCAAAGAACGTGAGTCAGACTCATACACACACCAAATTATGAGATTACTTGAAAAGCCATGAATATTTTCAAACAGAAAACCTAAACTGTATCATTAGCTTTCTGGATTTGATCTTTCCAATACATTCATTTCAAGGGCTTTTTTGTTTGCTTATTTGATTGCTTTAGGTTGAGGTCTGCATATAGTCACTTGCTTCCTGGGGTAGGGACAGTAACAGAAATGCCAAATATTGTGAGAACTGTGATAAAAACTGTGGTTTACAACCCAGCGATGCCTCCGCCTCCACCCATGTTTTGTCAGAGGAAGCCAGGTTAGACCCACAGTTGCTGCTCTCCAAATCTCACCTGAAACTTGTGAAGACACTGGTGGCTATAGAGCATCCTTGATAGTGGGAGAGAAAGGTGTAGTATTTGTAGTAGTTGTGTGTGGTCAAGAACTTAATGAGATGGGTCAGGAAGACAAGCAACAGGGATTTGATGAGAAACAGGCCACATGGGGACTGAGGAGAATATAATTTTTCACTGTTTTTCCATCTTCATGAACACATCCCAGCCTAGCAATGCACCGGGCCATTGATTCATCAGTGCCAAAGACAAAATTTAGGATCATGAGATCCATGTACTGAGCATGGTTACAGTGACAATCCTGAGATGCTGGCTACCTCTGAAAATTTCGAAGTCAAAACCAGTTTCTTCAGCTCAGAGATACTCATCTCCTTTCATTTTCTGTCGCTTAAGGAGTGTCAGCACTGATAGGACTGCAGGACACAAACCTTAGATGTTATTTAAATATATCAATTTAGGGGAAAACATCAGCAAGATATGGCAACAATATGAGCAGTTCTATCAGCCAGAAATATTTCATATCTGAGCCTCGAATTCTTTAGAGAAATCATCCAACTCAAAGAAACAGCAAACACTGTATAATTCATCTTCATAGTCTTGATGTGTGATTTTTATCACTGACATACTACTGCACTCCTGGCTTTTACTGAAGTCTGATTCCTGCTAAAGGTGTCCATTTGGCCTTGTTGAGGTATAATGCAATAAAATCACCTTTTCCTGTTTATTTCTTCTGGAGTCAGTGAAGGACTCAATGGCACCCTCCTGGTGGAAAGCTAATAGCTAGACCTTACATTTGTTTCAGCAGTGTAAATCTATTGCAATACCACTGATTTCAGTGACATAATATGTGGTTACATCTAGAGAAAGCTATATTTGGTGGTGCAAGTCCTTCTCCACATATAGCTGGAAACAGGAAAAGTGTTTTGAGAAAATACAGCTGTGCATTTGCCCTTTTTTATATTCTCTGTCTGCCCTCCTAATGTCATTCTTATGTTTTTTTGTGGAGCAAAAGTGCACCTAGCCTACTCGTTCAGCCTGTTGAGTTATGTCTCAGAATCCATTTCTTTAATTACCTAAAATATTTGGATCCTCTTGTTTAAGTGGAGATTGTAAATAATGCACTGTTTAATACATTTTAAAAATCACCTGGTATCGACCAAACCATTTAATCTAACTTGGTTAATTTGGAATCAATATTATAATTAATTCTCTACTTCATCTGTCTTTTGAAGCGGTGGAACAAAAGAGCTCATATCAGTTCAGCCCTGTAGGACTGTGTGAAAGACTGGGACTGTATTCCTTCTTCCCCCTGCTAAGTAAGATTAATCAGCAGAAGGGTTTCTTGCTTTTAGGAATGCTGTATAGAAGCAAATCATGTCAAAAGAAAAAAAAGTTTCACAACTTCATTCATCTAATCTAGTGTCTGATTTGATTTTAAATCATTAGTCGGGCTGAACCACACTAGCTGAACTTTATGTAAATCATCAGGACTTGTCCTCCCTGCATTCCTGTGAAATGCTGAAGTACTCCTGGGCTCACTTTACTTGAAGCTCAAGGTACAGAGAAACAGGGAAAAAAATCACAGTCCCATTGGCTCCAGTGAAGGAAAAGTCCAACCTGCCAGACTCCTCCAGTGCTACCCAGTACAGCACTCAGGTCTCCATTACTATCACAACCACCAGACATAGCTTCCATCACCCTCATGGAGAAAAAAAAAAACCTGCCACATTTATAATACAGTGCGTATTTTACATGCCAGCAAGGACAACAAACCTACTAAAAAAGCAGGTTGTCACCAACCCTGTCACTCTCTTGTCTGCCAGTGACCCAAAAGCTGAAGGATCATTGGAAATCATGATAACACTTAATACATTTTCCTAATTACCAGTCAGCCAGACATATGACCAGAGGGAATAGCCATGGCTGAGAGCTCTCAAACACAGCCCACATTGCAAAAAGAGCAACTGCTACAGAAGTTAATTCTTTCTCCTGCAGCGGAGAGCTACTCTGCAAAACTTCAATTCCTTGTAATGTCCAATCCAAACATGATACAGATCATTACTTTTTAAAACCCTTATCAAAGAAGCATTTCTGTTATCTGTCTCTCTCCTAGCAGAATGTCTTTCCTATCCCACAGGACTTGTGCTGCGAAATGGGAATCAGGACAGGCTGGAAAAGTCTGTTTTCCACTTCTACCCTGAGAGCAATGTTGGGGGTCCGGTGCTCAGCCAGGGGCACTGGTCCCTTGGTTTTGTGTGGTGCCAGGCAACACTGTAAGTGAAGATCAGAGATGAGTAAAAGAGCCAGAAGCCTGTAAATAAAATAGTTAGAAAACGTATACCACCATGGAGATACCAGGAGGATTTAATGATTTAAAACTTCCTTTCTGGAGTCTTCCTATTCCCATGACTCTTATTTAGTTTTATAAGAGCTGTGAGCATGCAGATTTACTCACCAGTATTGGCAAACTCTTGATACTTCCCTAATGCCATGTGATTAATAAAAAATGCTACTTTTTAGGAAAAAAAGAAAGGCTTTTATGGTGCAGGGAAAGTTTGTTAATACAACTTGAATGATCCCTTAAGAGATTCAGAAAACCAAAAGATAATTCAAGACAACATAACAGTTTAAGTTTCCTGATTTCTAGGGCAATCATTAATTCAACTCAAATCATGACTTATAAACCCCTGATGCCAACAACTCTGCAATGATTAAAAACTCTTTGTTGCTTTAGCTGACCAGCACAGTAAACACATATTGGTACCTCAAGGTAGCTACCAGTGAACACTGCCCTGGCAGCTGGGCTTTCTTTGGTGGAGCAAAAATATATAGAAAAAGAAACCTCACATGCAACAATATCAGTTCCCAGCAGTGTTATTGCAATCTACTGGTGTGCTGAATGTGGCACAAGGGACAATATTCAATCCATCTCCCACTACAAGGCATTTCTCTGATCCCTGCTCTGGTCGCTGACCCAGCAGCTGGACTTCCCGGGAGCCCTCTGGAAATTGTAATGTGCTGCCCATAAGCGCAAGTAGGACAAGTGAAAAACAAGTGTGCATCTGAATGACTTGCAGATTTTGAAGGCTTCGTCCTTAACGTTGTGCTCCTGGCAAAGTCACACTCTGAATGCAAATGACCAGCAGGAGTGACAAAATCACAACGGATCCCTGATTAATACAGTTTGCTTCATTGCACTTTACTATATCTCCAGTGACAACAGTCGAATGCAGGGCTGGCATTGGGGAGCAACTTTGAACCCAGACTGCATCAAGAAACAGATTCCCCCTTCCCCTGAAATTCCTGCTTGTATGACTCAAAGCTCTCTGTAATCATTTCCATCCTCCCATAACAGATGCCCCTGTAACACATTTGCTCCTGTAGGTTTACTGATTAAAACAGCTCAAAGAAGAGCCTATGTGATTTGGCTTTTAATAATTTCATTTAATAAGAAAGAAAAACAAAACAAAACAAAAAACCTCATACTTTGTTTATTTGCCTCACTGGATAACAATTTTGGCAAATGCTGCTACCCAGCTGAATTTAACAGCATACTAAGTTGTTGCAATACTGACAAATACAGAGCACACTTGTTATAACCATGTTAAAAACGATGTCAACAAGAATCCAAGCTCTTCTCTGAAGATTACTGGGAATCTTATGCCCTTTTCACAACTGAGAGCCCCAGAGAAATTGCCCTGTGCCTTTCCCAGTTTAAAATTTTATGATGACCTGCAAGCGGCAGCAAAAGCAGTAGCCAAATGCTGTTCTTCCCACGCCAGCCCCACTAACTTCAAAGAAGGTGCACAGGAAACAGAGAACAATTAAGCGCAGTTTTCAAATCATGCCATCTCAATACAGAGCATCACCGCTAAATTTTGTCCAGTAGCTAATTTATAATCTCAGTTACAGAAATTTTGAGAGAATTATGAGAAGCAAACTGGGGACAGAACAGCATCTCAAATATCACCTTTGATTATTAACCTTTCTGAGACCAAAAGGGATTAAATTCAAAGTTGAAAACAACTGAAAGATAAGAATATTAGTCAGAGTCCTCTTTGAGCAATGTTTTTAATGCAGTTTCCACTCCAGTGGGAATGCCAAGTACAGGTAAGTCTGAATATACATAAGGAGTTGTGTCATAATAATGATTTGGTATATGAAAAATTTCTATGCTCAAAGTGCAAAAACCAGAGCTTTGTTCCTTCTTAATGTATAACCACGCAAACGTCGCCAGGGTCATTTTTGGACATCTGGTCCTTCTTGTTTGCTTTTTGAATTAGGTACGACATTTTCATCACACCACATTCCTCTCTTTGGCCTTTCTGCACTACGTGTGCTGATAAAATACAGGGGCTTGTGAGCTCTTCTGAGGCAAAAAGCAGCATTTGGATACCCAAGAGCAGCTATAATGTATCTGGACAAAGAAATAGCATATGCTATGTCTTGTGCTAAGAAAGCATCTAGCAACTTGCAAAAGGTAACATAATATTCAACCTCCAAGTAAAAAGGACAGAGTAAGTTAACAGGCATATATTTTCATGCTTTAGCTTCCAAGGTTCATCTGGGGGAAAAAAACTGTGGCAGGAGGTCCATTTGAAGAAATATTTCTAACACTTCGGAGCTAGTCAAAAATTCTGAAATAAAAGTGTTGAACCTGACACAATGTAGTCACTGAAACCAACACTTCTGCTGGGAATGTGCTGATTTTGATGAAATCATTAGAAAAGCTGTTTTATGTTTAGAATCGTTTGAACATGAGAGAGATCATCGGCAATAACAATAAAGAGGGATAAAATATAATTGGGTGGCCGAGACCAGCAACTCAGAAGTAGGTCAGAAAAGTTTACCAGTTTCAGAGCTGAGAACTGAAGCTGGCCACTCATGTCCCTGGTGAGTGTTTTTTTTTTCTCCACATGGCCAATCTGTTTTTCTAGCCCAATTAATATTTAATTGTTTATGCAGCTGCAACAAGAAAGAGAGAGAAAACCAGCCCAGAGCAGCTAACTGCTGAATGGTTAGCACATTCCTTGGGGAAGTGGGAGAATGGCAAATACCCTCATTTCTCTGCAGTTTGCTCTTCTAAGCTCTATTTTTTTACCAAGAACTTACTCAGTTCTTGGGTTTTCACCCACACAAAACAGGAAAAAAAGGAGCATATCTTGAAAAAAAACCCACAAACAAACAAAAAACCACAAACCAACCACAAACCTGAGCATTTTTGTTAGACAGAAACATTACTCCCCACGCATAACCACAAATAAACCACAAATAGTGCAACTTTAGTCCCTCTAAGGGCTCTCCGAGTTGATGAGACTGTCCCTATTTCTCCTTTTCAGGAAAAGATCTAGTTACTCCCTCCCTTTTGAAGACATCTCACAGGAGGCTCTACACCAGTAGTACTTACACCCAGAGCCCACCTGGGTTTGGTACCAACACACTTTTCTCTCCAAAGATTGCAACCCAAGGTTAGAAGTGATCAGATTGGTCAAAGACTATCAAATCTTAACAAAAGAAACAAACATCAAGACTGAATGAAAAAAAAAAAAGTTTTAATACAGAGAAAAAGATCCATGAGGTCTAGTTTACTCAAGCCTTTTATGTAGGTCACTCCTACACCATCCCCTCTGAGATTGGGCAGCTGTTTTCTTCTCTCCTTTTCACCCCATCTCACCTGCCCTTTTGAAATCTCGCCCAAGGTCACTGTTATTATCTGTGTCTTCTCAGCCTCTTCTGCAGTGTCAGAGGTGCACATCAAAGCAGATGGCTCTACATTGTCTGATATCCCTTGAAACATCATCCACGAGGTCTGATACTACCAGCTAACACAGTCCTCCCCCCCTCTCATTCTTGGTTATTTTTTATTAGCAAATTAAATATTCAATATGTGCCCTGATGTAATCACTGCAGTAGCTAGTCAACACATTGTGTGCATTACTTATCACAAATGTTTTTCCTGCCATTCTCATCTGTCAGTGAACCACAAGCCAAATCAGAACAACTGTGGATAATGTATGTTTTCCAGAAGTTGTTCAATATACTGAAGTTACAAAGGGATCTGTGGGAGCTGGATGACTCCCACACCTACCAGTGCTAAATACCAGCTGTCCATTGCTAAGTTAGCCATTTCAGCAATGGGGCACTTTCAGATGAAGTAGCCAGTGATATTTCTGCAAGAAATGTGAGCTATGTGGGGAGCTTCTACACTGCAGAAATTAGACACTGATCTGTGCATGTAATGAAAAAATGGCTCATCTTCTGGCACTGCAATAGTCAATGTACAATGGCAACATTTATTGACCTATCCATAGCTATGACACAATTAATGGCAATTTGGTCCCAGAAAAAATGCATGTGATTGACCCTACTTCATTAGTCTGGAGATTATTTTACAAAGTGAGAGCAAAGTGCTGTGATTTAACAGATGAACTACAATAGCTGATTCGTTTAATCTTATTTCAACTCCAACAAACCCAGTTACCTTTCAGAGATAATATATTAAAGGAAAAGCCTCTATACAAGTACTGGTTGCAGATTAAAGAAAGTAAGTGTCCTTTCTCTGGATTTGTATTTCAAATAGATCTTCATGTTCTTAACTTTATTGATTCAAGCAGTAGGTATATGATTAGACAGATACGTAGATGTAGTGTTTCAACCAATCTACATTCATGACACCACACAAAAGCATTCAAACAGCATTTTAGCTTTAATCTCAGATATCTGACTCTGCAATAAATTATTTTTCTAACCTAGAACATCAGTTTATGAAGCTGCATCTGGAACAATGATATGGAGGACTGCAGGAAACCTTTGCTAACAACAGACAGCCTAAATACCTTTTAAGTGTAGGCTGTGGTGAAACAGTAAATAAGGCAGCTTTTCCTAGCCTCCTGCACTTTTATGTGGTGCAGGCACAGACAAACCCTTGTGTTTCCTCAATGAAGCACTGAGACTGCAAAGCAGCCTTGACATTGACTGGAGTGGGGCAGGACTCGAGTCCCAAGGGGCAGGAGCAAAGCAGACCTAGAGACAGCCAAAACCTCAGGGGCAGAACACAATATTAATAACAGCAACAACGAAAAGGGTTTCTGACAAAACATTTGATTAATAGGAAGTTTATTTTTTTCCTTGTGATGCTTTCAAAATGAGTCTATTCTTGTGTCTTTTCAAATGTATACTAGCCACAAACCAACAATATTTTTAATTTGGTTTAATTTGGTTCAAAGCTATTAATTTTTTCCCAGCCTTTGGGGAAGAATCGTTTTTCATTTTTCCTTTGGGACTGCTGTAGAAAGAAAAAATGTTCATTTGTATAGCAGTATGGATGCAACAATCTGGGGAATGGGAAGGAGCAGGGGCAGATTCATGGTCCTATGGCTATCCCATACCCTGCAGATGCACCTGGACAGCATGGGGAAAGAAAAGAGCATGCAGCCCACAGTGGAAGAAAAACCACTAATTACATCTGGTATTTTCAATACACCAAAAGGAAATGAGGCTACTTATGAAGTTGCCTAATTCCCCTAGGCAATGTGATAATCCCAGCTAGACTACAAGAGTAGAACAGTACACAAAGAAAACTGCCGTCTCTTCTGGGTCTGGCTCTCAGCTGGGATAGCTCAGCATCTCCACAGAAGTCACAGCTATTTTGCACCCATTAGGAATCTGGCCCAATATTATTAATTTCAGTTAAAAATGTTCAGTTATCTGTGTATTTTAAATGAAAGGAAAATCTAGGTCAGATCACGCAGTTTATATGAAGTAGCCTGGTGATACAAAATCCACTACCGGACATGATCTGAATTAGGAAACCTGTCATTCACCCTGACTTGTCATTGATTACACCTCCTTTAGAGACTGAAAACAGCTGAGAGGAACAATTTATGCTGAATAGACTTCCAGAAACCTCCAGCAGTGAAAACCAGCATCAGTCCTTTCAGGGCTCTGGTTCCTGCAGAGAGTGAGAGGAGGAAGAGAATGGGCTGGCACAGACTGAGGCATGCTGTTGGTACTTGTTTTCACCTATCTTCTCCTTAGGATTTGTGAAGACACACGTCATTTCTGTCTTCAGCATTCATTCAACATATCTTGCCGGGTTGTCTTGCTATCATCTTTATTTTCTAACGGGTGGGGGTGGTTCAAGCCCATGATTAGCCCTCAGGTTATTTGAGTCAAAGTAACAGGCAAATTAGAAGCCTAGAGGAATTAGGAGCAAAAAAGGTACCTGGAAATGAACACTGAAAGATATGCAAGCTTGACTCAGACCCTCACACCTCCTTCTTCTGTTGCAATAGTCAGGGGAAGATTGTTCTATTGTTTTCTGTAGCTTCCATTTTACACTCCTGTCATACATCTTTCTTATCTGCTTGCTCAGTTTTTTCTTTTTTTTAAAAAATTTTCTTTTTAAAATTATTTTTATTTTTTTAATTATTTTTATTCTTTTTTCTTTTGAAGATAATCTGTTTGCCAGAGAGAAGTTCAGCCTGTGTTGATTAATTCAGCAGTTGTCCTTTTGTTTTTCTTGTGAATTTTAAGATGTAGACTAGATCATCTTGAATCAGTGATGTTATCAGGATTGGTTTTTATTCTAATGCAAGCAATAGCCCATTGCTGATTTCCAGCACAGAATCACTAGTAATTTCAATACAGTTCGGCTTTAATAGACTGAATCATTGGCTGTTTTTGTCTCTTACATAAAAGAAGAATCAGCCTCAGTAATCAGAGTTAAATCTCAACACTAGGCGGAAAAAAAAAGCCCACTCTACTTCCCAGTGCCAAAAAACGCACATGCCCACTGCATAAAGAGAGCACTGTTAAAATCCCTTTAGCCAATGCCCAGTAACCAAAGATCTTTTAATCTGGTTAGATATTTTACCAGCTCTTTGATAATGAGCATCAGAAGAAAGGCATACTTCACCCTAGTAAATTACCATGAATTTGTCCCTAAATTGTCCCTAGGAAAATTCACCTGGTAGTTTCAGTCATTTTGCATTTTGTACCTTTTACCATCTAAAAATGTTCAGATACAGGTTCTTCCATGAGACAAAAGGCATTTTTTCATCTGATCCTATAAACTTTCTTTTCTGATTACTGTAAGGTATTAAAAACCTGCAGGTTTGCCTTGCTCTCAGATCTATCCTTTTCCATACTCAGATTAAAAGTTTTATCTATAGAAGACATTTCTGATGCATTTCAATTACATTGGCATTGAGACACACATCTACATGACAGACAGATGCGTCCATTTGCATGTATCATCCTGCTGCAAAATATTCTCTACCAGATAAAGGTTCATGACCTTATTTCTCAAATACATTTCTATGTAGCATCCTATTACAACATCCCTAAATTCATCAACAGGGCATAGGAAAGGATAAGAACCCCAGCCCAGGGTTGGATAGAAAGCACTATCTGCTCATTGGAATGGCTCTTTCTTAACGAAGGCTCCTATTCTCTGAAACTTGGGACAGTAATTTCTGAAATCATTCCTACACACAGCATTCAGGAAGAGAAGAGAAATGAAAGCAGCCTGTTTCAATAAAATAATGGTTACAGCTCTCGTTGTTAGTCAAAAGGACAATGTTAACAGTGGGCCCTGCTATACAAAAAAGATGTGGACAGGCTGGAGAGGGTCCAGAGGAGGGCCACAAAGATGATTAAAGGACTGGGAAGCATGCCCTGTGAAGAAAGGCTGAGAGATTTGGGTTGTTCAGTCTTGAGAAGAGAAGGCTTAGGGGAGACCTTATCACCAGTTTCCGTATTTAAAGGGTGGCTACAAAAATGGAGACTCCTTTTTACAAGGAGCCATATGGAAAAGCCAAGGGGTGATTGGTACAAGTTACTTCTGGAGAGATTCCGATTGGACATAAGAGGGAAATTTTTCACAATGATAACAATCAGCCACTGGAATAATCTCCCCAACACTGGACACTTTTAAGATTCAGCTGGAGAGGGTGCTGGGCCCTCTTGTCTAGACCATGCTTTTGCCAGGAAATGTTGGACCAAATGATCCTTGAGGTCCCTTCCAACCTGGTATTCTATGATTCTATGATCAGGACTTCCTACCAGAAGTGAAAAGCTCAGTTGTCCCTGGCAAGGCAAGTTATTGCTATTCATGAAGATGCTCTAAGTTCCGCTCTTGTTCTGGGAGTCTTTTAAAGTGCTTTTAACACATGCAGTTGTCATAACAGGAGAACCAGTTGAAATTCAAGCTACAAAGAAGCAAGGCCAGGCATGAAAGACTGCAGCAAGCCAGTGACCCAGCTTGGGACTGTGGCACAATGGACAGGTAGTTTCCTCTGTCTCCCATTGACTCAGATCTGCTAGAATTAGCTCTTCTGAGAAAATAAGTATTTGTTACTGCAGGACAGAACAGTTGCCTATCAGATGAACTCACCTGGAAGACTGGAGGGTTTGAGGACAAAAAGATTAAAAGCTTTGCAATACCGAGCAAGAAAAAGGTGTTATGCAAGTAATGGATTTTTTACCCTTTTTCTCGGTCTCAGGTTTCTAAACAATTTTGCCTGAAAGAAGTTTGGATCTGCTACACATTTACGAGAGTAATCAGTGATAAACAATTCCTAGTGGTTGCAACTTGCCAAAGTAGTAAGTTACTATTGTATAACTTCAGTCCTATTTACAGAGAATCTAGGTTCTATTAGAAGTATTGGGACAAAACCAAGCTGGCATGAGAGCACCAATTTACATATTCTTCTTCATGGTTTTCTAGAAAGAAACTGAGTTGCACTGCAGGAATGAAATGCAGACACACTCCCTGCCCTCTAAATAGCCAAAACCTCTCTAGGCTTTTCTGCTGGGCTGAATTGCCAAAGGAATCATCAGTATTTCAGCCTCTCAGAATTATGCCGATTATTATCTATAGAGCAGATAAAGCAGAGATGCAATTTTACAACTGTTTCTGTGTAAAATGCAAGTAAGTGTTAGGGAAGAGTAGACAGAAGAGTTTCTTTGGTACCTAATGACTGAAAACATTTGGGCTTCTATCTGCTGAATATGAGCAACTGACCCAACAGTTCCTGAAAAATGCAACCATATGGGTGAATTTTAAATTTGATCAAATATCAAAGGAAACTGCTGCAGAGAAATACAGCTGGGAAAAAACCAAAACACTTCTTTAAAAGATGCTGAGCTCACCTCCTGCTCCCCATAATAAAATGAATGAGAGCTGCCTTCTCATCCCAAAAGGAGAACAAACACTGTAGCCTGAAAATCTGTCACAAAGGATCCGTTACAATGCCCTTTCAATGTTTTGTACATATCAGACAGGTTTCCACTGCATCATTATTTCTATTGCAAAAGGCTCTAGTCAAAACTGCTTTCACAGTTTCAGGCATTGCAACTGATGCATGACCCCAGCTTAAAGACAAGTAGAGGTTTTTTTTGAATTACATGAAATGACTAAATATGGAAAAGAAAGGAAGAAAGAACAAAGGTACAGAAATAGAACAGCACAGTCCCATAGATGCACAACCTGACCGTCTTCAAATTCAGTGTCAATTTTATTATAGAATCAAGTAGTCAAGACATTAGTTTCTAAGAGTATCCCTTCTTTTTGGCTAAATTAACATTAATGGACAGAAAACCATAAGGACTTAGCCATATACACTCTCTCACATATCTAGTTGGGGTTCAGCTCTGAACACGGAAATGTCCACCCAAAGACTAACTGGGCAGTTCAGGCTTCGGAGGCATGATCTCTGACACCTTTGGTGAAATAGTTCCCAGGGTGACAAACAGCATAGCTGTTGCAGAGACATGTGAAGTTTTCTTGAGGACCCTGGCCCAGTTAAGAACTATACAAACCACTGAATAGTCATCAGGCGAGACTCTGGTCACTGTGGATTGTATAGTTAAACTTACAACAGTGGAATATAGATTAAATGTTAGAAAGTACAGGCCACAGAAATTACCAAACTATTTTTGCTGGGTATTTTTGTATATACTGTCTATTTGTATTTCTGAGTAAATTTTGCTCTCTGTAACAAATGTTTAGACCTTGAAAATTATCAGATTGCATAGAAATAATCAAGGATATCATCAAGCTTACATTACATAAATGTTTTAACATTTTCTCTGTACAGGAACAAATTCTGCTCCACCTTGATTTATGTGGCAGTACAAATTTTCAAAGAGGTATACACAGATGGTGTAATAGCTTGTGTCATGAGATCATTTAGTAATTAACCATTAACACTATAATCTTTGGGCACATTAAGGCACATTTCTTTGTAGATCTTGTTGAAAACTTTTAGGGTTTTCTTATTTAAATTGTATAAGCAGAGCATGATGATATGTATCTACTAGGAGAACACCCATTCACTCTTACTCCAAGGAGAAACAGAGAAAGGAATCACATCTAGGGAGTTGCTTTGATATCCTTCCAGTTTCTATTTCAATGACAAAACCTATCTCAACTTTTGCTCCCTTGTTCTCATCGGAGAGTAATTTCAGGAGAGAGCTACCAGTAGTCTCGTTGTAAACATCTAAATACCATGTTTCATCTGCGTAAGACTGGCAGGATTTGAAGATTTGAATATCCTTTATAGAGTAATTGATACAGTTTTGGCTGAAACAGAGGCAGCAAGCTTCAATCTCAATACAGAGTGAGACACACTGTTCTGAGCTTCATTTAGTTATGTTAATCAGCTAAACAACTTGAGAGAAGAGCATCATGAAGGGTAACCAAAGGGAGAGGAGATAAGGCTCATTTCCTTATCACTTGGACAGAAGGTGGAACAGAAAGGGTTTATCAAGAAGGAAAGCTTAGAAAAAATTGTAATTCAAAATAAAAATGAACCTGTTGTGTCTTTATTTCTAATATCCAGCAAAGTTATGCATTTTATCCCAAATCACCTCCCTCAAAGGTATTTTGTATATCTCCCTTGAGAGCCAGGTGCAGCAAGTCAGAGATAAAGTAGTTGTTTGAAAGAAACCTTCTCTGAGTACCGGCTCTTCTGTCCTCTTCCAATTATCAGTGTAGAAGTATTCTGGTGCAAAATCACTGTTTCACTCGCATAATTCCAGGAGGGTATTTGGTATGTTAGAGAAAGTACATCACACTCTAAGGTTTCCATGTGTAGAGCTCACCGGTGATTTGGTTGTCAAGAACCATTTTTTTGTGATGGCTTTGGTGATATTTTGGCAGCTTTTGTATTTGTTGTTCTCACACAACCTGATTCTATAAAGCTTCTGATAATCAGTTTGGTGAGGTTTGGAGAGCTGTTTAAAGGATAGAAGGGAAAGGATCAACATATGTTATTTTTCTAATGCAGAAGGTAATCATGAAGTAATTTTCTGTATCCCATATACGGTAGTAGCATAAAGCCCCGAGACATTTTCTAGTAGTGTGCTTAAGTGTGTTGTTCAGCTGGTTTATTCAAAGATGTAATTATTTCCATAGAAAAGTACCTTGCTGCATGAAAGCTGTACTTAGATGGCTGAGATGGGCTATGTGCATTTTCCCCTCAGTGCAGATGCAGCGGTGTCTAACTGCATCATGAGCACGGGGTCTGTTTTGAATGACAGCTTGTTGGTGTAGCAGTAAGAGTATAGGTTTGTGAGTTTTCTATGAAGAATACTTTCTAGATTGCTCTTTTTGCTGTTGAACGTGATACTTACAATTTTTTCCTGTTACAGGAATATTCTTAAGACAATTTGATGGAGGACAAAGTAGTTAAGGAATTTGTGCTAAAAAGACAAAGAAGAGACTTACTACCTGTCAGACTGGAGAATTACATGTCCTACTCCTTTGAATCACATTAGTAAGTGGGTATATACTTGCCTGCTATTCCTACTGAAAATTCACTGTGGATGTCCAGCTGTGATTCTATGTTGCTTTACAAAACCTTATCAGCTATTAAAGTCCATTTGCTCTGGGGATTTCATTATGTGAATATTTCAAAATCCATTTGTCAATGAATAGCAGAATCGCTAGTCCTTTCTTGGGGGTCAATTCACACTGAGTATTTGTTGCCTTTCTACTGACAGCTGAATGACAAACCAGTGCAAGCAGAACTATTTGAAGTAATATGAAACGAACTTATTTCTATGCTAATATGCTTGAAACACTATGTTTCTCTGACAATATCAAAATGTTGGAGTCTATAAAATGTCTATACAATATTTGTTCTGTTGCTGTGTTAATTAACAAAGATTCATTATTCTAATTTTGTCCTTGATTCTCTGTAACCTTTGTAGAAAGAAAAAAAAGCTCATAAATAACAGTAGTGATAAATTAGCACAGAGAACTAGACATATTTACATGGACATAGACTTCATATCGAAACACTTATTACTGCGGGCAAATTTAGTTTTCCCTTTAATCAGATTTTACAGGTAATTAGCAGTCAACTAAGATTAATTACAATTCATTTTGTGTTAATGTCATCTTTTGGTCACAGAAGGTTTACACAATATTTTATTTGCCAGATGTAAAAGCTAATTCTTACACAGACATATCAAGGTTACACAAACATGTTTTTAGTTCACCACACACCTCTTACCTGTCCTACAAATACACTTTTGCATGAGATACCTGTTAGGTCTCCAGAGAGGCATACAAGATCCCCAGCAAGCCAACCAAAACCCCATAAAGCTGCAAGATGTTCCACCCAGCCAGACTTCTGCATTATTCAGCTGCAGTCAAAAGGGTTATCAGACCAGTTAAGTTCAGTACATTCAGTGTGAGATCACACTTTTGTATCCCAACCCATACTTCCATGCAGTTAGATTTAGGCAGTTCTGCAGCCTCTCTCACACTCCTTCCCCAGTGCAGATACAGCTGCTGCTGAATCCTTCAGCTGTTGAGGAGCTGTACTGACTGCACTGTGAGGATAGGATCTGCCACAGGTTCAGAGGAGCTCAGCTAGCTGGTGGGCTTTCCAGTTGTATCTTAGTACTACAGTCCTTCCAGTCAAGCAACCTTGTGCACCCAAAGGATCTCACACCATGGAGAAAAAGGATAAGCCTGGGGATATTGCCTGGGAACTGCCTTCAGGGCAGGCTGGGGATCTTACAGAGACATCAGAATAACAAAGCAAGCCTGTAGATTTATGGCCAAATCTGGCTCCAGGAAAGATCGTAGAAAACTCAAAGTATAATTGCTTTTCAAAAATGCAAGGTAAGACCTTGAGAAGGCTGTAACTCTTGACATGGAACCAGGTTGCACCATGCCAAGATGCTCTTGCCTGGTTTCCTACTGAGACAAGTCTATCCTTCTGGTTTGCTTTCCTCTCTTCTATTGCAATCCATGTGCTGTAGTTCATACAGGAGACTCACTGCCTGAAGAGCTAGTCCTCCCAGGCTGAATCAACTTCATTCACCAAAGTTTACTCTCAAATTAATAGAGCCACCAGTTTCCGTTCCCTCTCAGGCCACTTTACAGAGATGTATGAAGTCCCCATCTTACTTCATGCCCTACTGCAACAAATAATTGAGCTCACATTACAGATGTTATTCTATACAGAAACAAAGCACCTCCTGACATGTCACCATTCAGGAATGTGAAAATGGAGAGTAAAGGAAATGAGTTTTTAGGCCTCATCACAAATAGACAGCAATCAGAGCTGCTACTTAAACCAGAAAGAATAGAAAATCACATCTTCTGAAAACCTGTTCAGAAAGTGAGCTGTAAAGATCAGACACAAAGCTCATGGGAGGCTTATGGGCTCCAGCACCTCAGAAGGCATCAAGGCTTAACTCTAAACATCCCACTTTCTGGGAGCAGGACATCTGAAAACAGTATTTTGGGTATACCTCACCTACTCAGAACTGAGAAAACATCTATCAAATAAAAGACAGAAGCTGAAAGACAGAAAGCATCAATAAACAGTTCCCAGGAGAGTCACACTTCCTCTGCGCAAATGAAAAGGGTGGCCCTGAGCAAAACTCACTGGTAAGAAATTTCTGTAAAAGGGTAGATCCCTCTATGGAGCATCACTGGCCCACTTTCACACAGGCTCGATCTCACTCAGATCCCAACACATAATGATTCTTTTTCAGCTGCCCCTAAGACTTTATAGGCATGAAAAAGTCTAGGATGTCAATGACACCAAGACTGTGTGAATCAGTGGGGACTCAGTGTCATAGTCAGATGGAGGAGATAGGGGCAGGGAAATGCTGAACTGAACTCTCCTCCTGTCACATGCAACTTGTGCTAATTTTGTGCTGGTGTCAAGTGAGAAAACACACTTTAACGGGTTTTAATATTCCTCTCTAAACCAAAAGGTTTAAATGTCATAGTCTGACCCCAGATAAGTAAAACCAAACCAACAGAAATCACTGTGGGAAGTCACACAGACATTTTCTTCTGTTGTTTTCCCATTGCCCTCTTCTCATCTACCTCAACAAAAGAAAACCAAGAAAGAACCAGAAGTATACGATCCAAAAATGAAAAAGTGGATGTAAATTTACCACGACTGTTTAATGTATCTGACTGTGAAGCACTCTGAAACTGCTTAGCCTGAATGAGGAAATAAATCTGATTGAGAGGTGAATAACTGGAAGTATTTCATCAAACTCACTTGAGGCAGGAAAGCAGAAACACACGTAAGGTGTGCACTCTGCAAAGATTCCAGCTGCAGTTACAAAAACCACAAAATGCATTTCTGACTGTAAGACCAGAGTTTGAGGAATTGTAGGGTTTCCCTCACAACAGCATGGAAAACTCTTTTCCATTATATCAATTCCTCGCTGCTCAAGTGGAAAGTCTCTTGCAAACATCTGCCCCAGATACAAACCACCCAAATGCCTTCAGACCATCAGAGCAGGAGGATGCTTATCAAGTCTTTCTTACCGTAGGACGACATGGCCTTTGAGTTGACCATGCAACTGCGATAATGCAATTCTAGAGTCATGACACAATTGAAAAACAGAACCCATTGGCACCCTATGTTTAACTTCTCTGGGTGAGTCATTTGGCAGTGTAATAATTTAACAATACCCTGCACTGATAACCTGTTTTCATCTAGTAATTTCAAAACACTTTACAGTACTTGACAAAGCTTAACCTACATTACCCCTGTGAACTAAAAGCTACTCTGCAGAGTTCTTTTAGAGGAAAAAAGTGAAAGAAGGTCCAGGGTGAATAAGTGATTTTACCAAGGTTACTTTAATAATCAGTGATAAAATTGGAAACAGGAATAGGAACACTGATAGTCCAATTTTCATACATTAATCTTGGAAGAGTTCTTCTCTCTCTGCAACTGTGCTGCAGAGGTGATCACAATGACCGTCCATAGCAGTCAGGTCTCCTAATAGAAACAATTCTATTAAAATTAATAAATTTAAAATTTTAAAAAATAATTTAAATTAATGAAAATTAATTCTACATGCACATCAATTCCATCTTTGTATTTTCCTAATTAGAGCCTGCAAGCTCTTTTGTTTACTGATCAAACATTTAGAGAACTAAAGACAGAATGTCATCATCACTGTCTGTCACCAGAGCAGTTGTCCAGATCTACGCTGGCCTCTGCAATAATCATCTGACTGTGAGGTCTGCGAGTGTCCCAGCACTGTGCTACCATGACAAGGCTACAGACATGCCCAGTTGGTGTGAGCCCAGGACTAGTGTTACACAGCTTTGTGCCCATCACTGTGCAAAATTTCTCTTCTCTCATTAAAGTAGATGGGTGTAGAGGAAGGACTTTTTCTTTCCAGCACTTTTGTGCTCAGCACAACTCTTTTATTAAATTGGAGAATGAGAGCTCTAGCAAGACTTTATTATCTGCTTAATATTAGGAGGATATTTCTCCTGTCCCCTTCACCACACAACACAGTGATCCATGCAAGTAGTGAACCAGGTGATGCAGAAAAACTAAACCTACCACTCCCACTCAAGAAAGCTAAGCTGTTGAGGTCAAGACAGGAAGACCTGTTGCCCTTATTCATGCACAATCCCCACTTGAGGATATGAACAGACCTGACATAATGTTTTTAATGGTCCCAGCTATTCAAAACCTTGAATCCTACTCTGCAGTGTTCAAGGGACTGCCCTTGTTGCTGCTGAGCAGTAATTACACTACCACAATGTGCTTTCAAAGGAAACATTTTTTAGCTGAAGTTGGTGCATGTGTGAAACTAAAGTAATGAGTTTGGCAAAATGAAATTGGGGCTCATGACCACACTTGTGTGCTTGCACAGCACCTTGCACCAGTCCTGTCCAGGGCCTTTGAGTACTACTGCAGCATTAATATCAATGTTCTATACAGACAGCAAGTTCATTAAACCCAGTCAGGAAGCGAAGTGAGTTCAGTAGACAATGGAAAGACCAAAAGACCAATTAAATGAGACTTTATACATAATTCATGGAGTCTTCCACCAGAATTCAATAAAAAAATTCTATTTCAGCAAGCTAAGCAAATCATTTATCAAGAGGAAATAAAAAAATGAGACAACTTTCAGTACTTACATATGATAAAGTATTTAAAAGTATTGTTGCAGTTTATGCAATACTTAAGGAAGGATACAGAACTTAATTTACATCAAACAAGTTCTTAATATGAACTATATAAACTTCAAAATCAGCAAGAATTTATATGAGTTATGTCTCTCTTCACAGAGAAACTTTTAATTCTTTTCCCTTTTCAATATTCTTCCATAAGTACTGCTCTCTGAATTCTTTATTCTCTAAAATCCCCGAGGCTATAGTTTATATTTCTCCAAACAGCATGTTGGAGCAAGCCAGTGCTGGCTTTTATCTGTTCTATAGGCTTCTTATCTTCCATCCAATCCAGAGCATCAATACTCTCCATTGCTGCACTCCATTTTCTTTCTGACTTCATTTGTACCCTTCTAATGCAATATTCGTATCCTTTCCCAGTATCTCCTTATGACAGAAATGCCTTCAAGAGCAGACGAAATAATTTAGGCACTTCTCCCTGATTCTGAGTCACCTGCATCTATTCTGAATCACTATGAAACACTGCATTAAGCTCTATACTTAGAATATGTTGCAAATATAATGGGATTTGAAATACATTTCAACAACCAACTCATGTCATATATCAATATGAGCAATGAATCAGGAGTCTGCAAATACATAACTACATAAGTAGAAGCAAAATCCTGATCCTTCATGTAAACTAGGTGAGTAGGAGAGCAAGTTAACTATCCTAAGTAACTGCAGGCATCTAATTTTGAACTACATTTTCATAATACTTTGAGAAGTCTCATTCTCTAACCTTAGAGGAACAAGCATTTCATGAGGTATGACTCGTCAGATAATATCTTGGCTCATGAATTCCCAAACTATGGTGCCTGGCAGTGTATCTCAATCAACAGTCTTTGGGCCACTGCAGTTCACAAAATAGCCCCCCAAAAGGTAACACAGTCTTCCACATGGGCAAATAAGAACACAAATACACCAGAGAGAAATACCAACAATAAACAAAAATTCAAAGTTTAGCCTAAACTTTATTTTCCTATGCAATTCTGCACAAGAAAGTTTGGAATTTTTTTTTTAAAGTATGTAATCCTTGAGTAAGAAAGGGCAAAGATACTCGTCTATGGAAATGCACAGAGCATTCACAGAAGCATATGGCCACATGGTGCTGGTGTACCTCTGGTTATCGTTCATTAACCTCCATTTAAAAAAAAAAACTTTACAAGAACCTATTGAGAGCTTGACTCCCTATATTTTGCAAGTTTCCAACATATTAAGAGATAGCTAGAAATATCTACAGTGCTTTCTCAAAGCTACTATTCTCTGCAGGTAACTGCTTTAGCTGCTGCTTTCATGTAGTATAATCCTTAATGGAGACAGAATATGACCATGGTACAACTTTTCTCTTACGATGTAGTTCACATGAAAAGTCTTCATACAACCCCTCTTGGTTCAACATTTGTAAGTAGTGCCAGTCCAACTTTCTGCAATCATTAATGAAAATATCAGGCTGGAATTTCCTTCTTCAGCAACAATACACAGCAGGAAACTATGTAGCATGACTGAAAGTGATTAATAAGATTTCCTTGAAATAGGACACTGACAAAATTCTCCCAGTACTTTCAAACTCCAGTCAAGTAAAATCAAACTGAACAAAACCACAAAGTGAACCTTAGATTCTATATTGAGGATCAGAACAATGCTCTAGCTGAGTGGGTACCCTATTTCCAAGTGTCACTAACACTTTTAACCTCAGAGAGATGCATATGTGCTTCACAGACAACTACAAGAAACCCTGAACAAGTAGGACTCTTTGATAACAGCACATTTCATTATAAAGAGCTATGCCTTAGAGAGCAGGCAGGATTAGATAAGCCGAAATCCTGGCCCTGTATGGGCTTGTTTAAAACTCCCAAACTGAGTGAATACTTCAAATAATTTAGTAACATTATTTACTTCAATAAAAAGTAGATACTGCAGCCTCTCCAAAGGAACATTTCAGTATGCTTATGTTCTTAGGCCATTTCCATCATTTCAGTTCTGATTTTATGATGAAATTTAAGGCCTAATCTCAGGTCAGAGACATGTCTTTATTAATCTGCTTGCTGGGAAGGGAGGTTATGTGTATTTATCTTTGTGTATTAAGGTTAACTACTGTTATTTAAGGTTTTGAGCTGTCCCCTTGTTTGCTCTTAGTAAACTAGGATAAAATTTCATTCTTCATAATGATGATTTGCTTCATCAAGAGATAATTCAGCAACTGATAGTGACACCAAAAAAATATATTTCCTAAGAGATGACATAGGATAGTCATAACTATTTTGCAGAAGGGAAGAATAAAATGCCAGCAGTTAAAACTGAGAGCATTACCACCAAGAAAAGAAAAAAAAAGGGGAAAAAAAAAAGGTCTTTTACCTAAAATGTGCTGGGGGTAAAGAAATAATCTCCAACTAAATTATGCACACAGAGATGCAAAATACCATTCTCACCTAATCACAACCCGTTTGCTACTGCCAGTTCAATGAGTGCCCTGAGGCCAACACCTGCCACCTCCGTGAAAGAAACCCAGGCTACCATAGTAAGATCTTCCCTCTTGAATCAAAATACAGCTTGTAAAGGGGCCTTAGACCTGGACAAAACTATTAAAAAAGCAGTAAATAAGCGGTAGAGTATTTAAAATAGATGTCCCACGCATATAGCAAAGTACTGAGAACAAGTTTAAATAATAATCTACATTTATAAGACTGGAAATTCTCTATGCAGGAAAAAAGTCTTGTGTATAATACATAGGAAATAGAAAATTAGAGCTAACATTTCTATAATGCTGCATGCAAAACATATTCATAAATGTGTACACATGCACACACATACAGAGACACATACATGACTCCAAATCCTTTCACACACCAAGGCATTTTAATTTTACCTCCACGCTTTAGTTACGCTTCTTTCTGGAAAACAAAAATTTTAAGTGGTTGCTTCCTATTCCATTACACTTTCTCATCCTCTACTTGATACAGGTCCTTCTGTTTCATGATGACTATGATAAATAGCTCATGAAAATATTATGCATTCTATAGCTATGTGTATTATAACATCTTTCAATGACTACCTACAATTTTCAGTAAAGGAGGATTTTGGGATAGATCCAATAGCCTGGACTCCCTTTTAATAAAATAAGAGACAGCACAATTGACTTTCTGTAGTCCTTCAGAATAAGAAATCAAAACCTAGCATTCTTCATGTTTCAAACATTTTTTAAAAATTCAGAAAAAGCAAGCATAGATATATCTATGCATAAAATAAATGGTCTTTTATGTTGAGTTTACATGACCATTTAAAATAAGGTTTGCTTTTCCTGCAGTGGATTGTTTCCTTTGGGTTGCAGACAGCAGGGAAACCTGGTACAAAAGAATTTCAGACTACAATATCCCGATAGTGATGCAGGATTTAAAGCCCCAATACTGAGAATTTATGGTTCTCCAGCACTTCATACAGGGAGGAGAGTCAGAGAAAACAAGATTTGTTTTCATGGGTTCTTCTAAAATTAAGTGAATATTGACAGACAAATTCTGAGCTGAATGTCATTGTTTCATCTGTCATTATTATATGAACAATTTTTAATTAACAGATACTTCCTCTAAACTTAATGGATCTACTCACATGAGTCAGGTGTGCAGGTTTTTCCTATAAACATGACACAGCCAGTAATATAAAGGCTTGAGAAAGTAGTAACTGCAATAACAACTTATACTTTATTCATTACAGATGCATAATTAATACGTTTATGTAACTAGAAATGGAAAGAAGTGTAGAAGATATGGGTGAAAAAGGGGGCACAGAGCAGCTTTCTATTTAATAAATGCATTGGTCTACAACTTAAATCATGTATATGCTTAACACATCTTGAAAAATTAAGCTTTTTGGTGACATTTTTATCTGCCTCTGAAGTAGCTGTAAATTCTTTGTCTCAACTGCATTTGGATGAAATCAGAAGCATTGCGACACATAAGGAATCACAATAATGCATAGGAAAACAGATATCCTCACTCTATCATGTTTGTCTTCTTGGAGATAATAATATTTGTTATTTGTTATTGAATAAATTCTACCTTTAACTGGAACTATTCCAAACGGTCTTTATTGTACTCGTATTTATCTCAGTAGTAGTTACTTGCTTCTCTTACCCTTCAGTATCTCCTACTGTTGCCCATCTCTTCCACATGGTCCATGTTGTCTTTCATCCCAACAGCCCTTTGGGGGCCATGACTGTTGCTTACTGTCATTCTTATTTATGCCCAGTACAATACAACTAAATTGTTCCTGGCCTTCAGGTGGTATTTCAATATGCATATTAACATACAACAGTAAAACATCTGTGTAGGATGGGAGTATCCTGGATGCTTTACAGAAATCAACAGTAATACAGATCATTCCCTGAACTGCATATGACTTCAAATTCTAGTTTGGCAGCCTTGTCTCCATGAGTACATCCTGTGGGTATACATGAATCATAGAGGAGGATTAGTGCCATTTGTAATAGTTTTTGCTCAGAGGCGCGTTTTCCTCCATGCAGAGCCCTAGTGAAGACCACATGGTGCTGTGTGGGCACAAACATCCAGTCTGACAGCAGCCAACTACAGGAAAAAGATCTGGGGCCATGAACTCTCCCAACCAGTGATTATCAACTTGCTGGCTCTGGGAATCAGGGAAGTCTGAATTTTCAGGAGCAAAGAAAATGACACACTGACCTCTGCACACTCATTTGAAGGCCAATGTTAGTCTTCTCATTTTAGCTGGAAAACTTGGACACGGGTTGTAATTTGATTGTCTGGATGATACAAGCAAAGCTGTTATCTAACGAGGACTTTATGTACTAAAACAGCAACGACAAAAGGCCATAATTTATTTTTAAAAAAGAAAAAAGCTGAATCAAAAATCATTGAAGAATTTATGATGGGGAAAAAAAAAAAACACAACTTAAGAAAGCCAGTGTATCTCTGTTACAAGAATGTGGGGAGATGTGTAGATTGATAGAGAAGAAACAAAGAAAATGATGGAAATGAAGGAAAGGTAACATTACAGCTATAAATCTCAAGTGGCTATATTCGGTTTGTGGATTCTTGATTTGCCAGGCTCTATAACTTTTTCCCTATTTGGAGCTTCACAGGAAAGAAACCCATTACTTATGCTAATATAACATTACCCAACATAGAAAAAATGCACATATGTGCAATTCCAGCTGGAAGCCATTAGTCTGCCTGGAGTCCTTCAAGCAAATTACATTCTTTCAGGTGAAGATTTACAAAGCTGTTGAGTCCTTACTACATGAGTTTTCTCTTTGATGTATCTGAGACAGAAAAGTTTTCAGTTTCACACGTCATTTGTGGCGACACATGCTATTCCCTTGGGAATTAGTACAGCCACCCAGGATTTAGACCACTTCCCAACCTGCAATACTCCTGTCACTAAGTACTATGAAATTTGAATTTCTTTGCTTGCGGAAAACTTGTGGGACAAGTGCTAAAACCTACAGGAATCCTGAGGATTGCAGTCAAGCCAAAAACTTCCAACACTTTCTTGCTCAGAACCTCAAACTTCACCTTCTAGACACTTTTTCAACATCAACTCAATGTTACAGTTTATGAATTCTGGTTGTCTTGTTCCCCTGAAAGTTGATGTTGCTGAAAAGGGAGTATCAAATCTCTTCTAATCCACGCAAAAAGGGTCAGGGAACTTTACAGCTGTGATCTGGACAGAGTTACAACCCAAGTCAGGAAACTGGCCATGGAAAAGAAAAGTACTCTGTGTGCTGATCAGCCAGCTGGCAGGACAGCCAGACCATGTAACTGTCGAGTTCATCCTCCATCCTTTCCCCATGTGGCGGCATTAATCTGAGTTTCTTTATTCCAGTACAGCCTTTAATTTTTGTATTTGGACTTAGTACTTTTGAGATCACTGTCTGCTCTGTCACATTTGGCCGAAATCAGCTGCTGAATTCCACAATTATTGGCAGAGATGGATAGAAAGGTGAAGGCATGGACAAAGAGCATGATTGTACTTATCTTTCCAAATCAAGCCTAGAAGTGTTTTTTCAATTACGAGTTTTTGGTATCAATATGCAAAGACTTTGCCCTACCAGAATGTATAGTTTTAGGTATGAAGCAATCCTGGAAATAACTTTATTCCATTTTTTTTTGGTCATTCCATTGTTTTCTAATTCTTCAGCAGCCACTATTTTCTGTATTTTCCACTGCATTCCTGAATAAAAAGTAGTTCTGGAATTCTGGGCTTTGAAATTACACTAGAATTACTTTTATGATCCTCTCTGGTGGCATGCTGTCTTGCATCTAGTTTCAGTGTGAGCAACTGAGAAATTTCTTCTATATAAATTACAGCAAGTAGGTACATAATCTTTTGGCAATTATTGCTATACTTTGCTGAGACATACAAAACAATTTATGCCATCATTCTTGCAAAATGCAAAAATTATGCTTTCTAAAGGACTGCATAAATAGCATGTATTTTTAACTTAGTTCATAATCATTTAGTCTATTCTGCCTACATTCTCTTGAACCAAGAGATCTCAGATACTGTTGTTCATATATGCAACGCTTAGCTCATGATAAATATAGAAGATAAAATCACTTTTGCATACTAGAAACTTGAATAGAGAAGGCAGTCCTAGCTGTAATTCTTTCAATTAGACAAGAAATATTCTGTAAATGCCAAGCAGCTTTCTTTCCTTTCAATTGAAGTTTTAACCATGTCTGTATATATCTTGTAAAGACACTTGTTATCTTTAAGTCATTCATAAATGTATATAATTATCTGACATGAGGTATGCAGAATTTAATATGAAACTACAGTTATGGGATACAAAAGATGCTACAGGAAAGGCAACTTATGTAAAATCTTTAAGAAGAGCATTAGCTGCAACAGTCTCCTAAGAAACTAAATGCTGCTGAAGTGTTGTGGATCTGGAGGATTGCATGGAAGGCAAATAACATCAGCTGATAGAGAGCATTGCAGGAAACCAGAAAGAAACGAAAGGTTACTAAAAAAATGAATAGAACTAAAAGGATAACAGTAGGATTCTGTTCCCTAATCATAGATGTCACGTACTGTTTTAGATGCCATGGAGCATCCTGTTTGGCTTCCCTCTGCCACTCCAGAAAGATGCAAATCTGATATGGTAGATGTCAAACCTGGGCAAATGTCTTGGACAACAAAGGGCATGAAAATGGGACTAGGCATTTATGTTTAAATAATCAAACACCATTCTTAATGCTAGGAAAAAAACCCTCACAATTGTATCTGAAGTCATTTGCAGACACAGTAACTGTGAGGTAATGACTGCTTATGTGCAATGTCGTTTTGGCCTAACTTCAAGCTTTGACTTAAGGTCAAAGCATAAACATGTCTCACATAAATGCTATCTTTCAATGGGACCAAGTTCCAGCTCTTAGAAATAAGAAACGCTTTATGCAATGAGTAATTATCACAGCAATTCAGTCTCCAGTTTAGTTCCTACTAGAACAGTCTCACATAAATTTCTGTTTATGTTTGATTGTAGGCACTCTCTTCTAACTCCCTATGTAGAAAAAAAAGGTAATTGATTTTTCTGCAATTTAAATATGCTGTAGGTCCATTAAACAAATCATATAATTTAATAATGACTCTGATGACTAACGATATCCCTGCTTATAACAAGCAATGACATTTCTCAACATCACCCTTGCCTTGGTATAGTAAGGCTGTTAAGAAGAACGCAAATTTAATGCTTGAGGATGTTTTCAGGTTCATTGGCAAAAGGGGTTGAAGTGAGTAATGATTGTTTCATACTATTTCAAATAGAATACCTTTATCAGAAATAGAGCATTTCTTCCAACACAGCACTTCAAAGAATATGCCCAAGTCACCACAAGACTATTCCTACAGGAACTTCCAATGTCCTATTAATTCAAGCAAATTCATGCTTTGTGTAACAATGGCTTCTCCTGTGCAATAATGTTAAGCCAAAAATATCTATCAAGGTTCATGCAGTGCTGGGCAGCCATTTTTCTGTTTACAGGTATCAAATAAAAATATTAAATACCACACATTTTCTAATATTAGTAATAAAACTGAACAGACAGAAATAACTCACTGAAATGCAGTGACTATTTATGTCTTACACTCAGAATGTTACAAAATATCATTATAATAAAAGGCAGCCACTAAGCATAACTAGAAGTCTGCATATCAAGAGACATCAATAATACCTTTGATGTATCTAAGCTAAAAGCAGGACACTAAGAAGTATTTTCTCAGAACTACACAGGGAAAGGCTCGTAATGCGTACAACAAGGGAAAATGCTTCCAAGGCGCTCATTCCTGCACGTTTGCCAATAGAGAAGTACGTACAATAACTGCAGACATGCAAATTGCAGACATAACAGTTTATTTCCTTTTTATCAGGAGCAGACGTTGCCCTAGCAGACACAGAGAGGATGTCTCACCCAAATTCACCATCAAAAAGATGTCTGAGGAGGAAACCACATGAAGGAAATGCAGTTACCAACAGATCAGAAAGTAGTAAATGAGGTAGTAGTAAATGTGTAATTTAAGATTTATTGAAGAGCTCCTATAATTCAGGCATACTTCAAGCAAAACTGAGCCCAGAATTCATTGCTAGTAGACATTTGCTAGTAGATTGCAGACATTTTCCCACATTGATATGACTGGCATCCTGAGCTCAAGAGAGGAGCAAGGAGGGATGAAAGCATGAAATAATGTTAAATCAGAGCTGTGCTGAAAGATGATTCAGAGAAATACTAAAAAAAAAATCCTGATTTAACTAGCTTTGCACCCAGGAATTCCATAATCCTTCGCTTTTATTGCTCACAGTATTTCTCAGACATCGTGTCTTTGAATAATTTGGATATCAGATAAAAAAAATCTAGCCTGTGGCTAAATTCTGTAAAAAATATGTCATCTAGAGCAGATTGCTAAGAAATAGAATTTTGCTGAAATATCATTAGATCTGCAAGAGTTCATGGAAGATAAATAACAAGAGCTTTTAGCAAGCATTGTAAGTTCCTGGGAAAGCAACCAAGAGTCACAAAAGAAATCAATATAACTAAAAGGATAACAGTGTTTCAAGTAGCAGGGTTTAGTGCCTCCAAATATCACTTGCCTTGTACGTACTTTTAAAATAATTCTAACATTTCAGGAAGCCTCATGAGCAATTACTGGTTATACTACATTCTCTTTCAAACAAACAAACCCAATTTTTAATTCTGATAACTGGGTTTACTATCTATAGTTTGTTTGTTTAAATGGTTTGGTTATAAGTGTTTTCTGTTATGATTTGAAGAAGGTTGTAACCAGAGTATTTATACCAATTTCTATAGATAGGGTAAACCATATCTTGTTCACTTTAACAAAATAATCCCAACAATGGACCCATTTGCAATGGCTCATGCAGATGAACAAGTACTCTGCAAAGAGTAGAATGGTCCAGGTCCTTCAGCGGACCAACCTGCAGAAATGGAACAGCTCAAGAGCTGCAGAAACCTTCTAGCAGCTGATGAAAGTTATTTCCTATAAACTTCTCCCAAGAGTCATCCTGCCACAGTAATGATGAATGCTGTTCCTATTCAACTGAGGAATAGCTTCTCCATCCAGCTCTAGAAAAACAGCTGAAGTCTCGGAGGAAATGGAATATGAAAATACATTAGTCATTAACTTCACTATTAAATGGAGCTTTGTAGTGCACACCATAATTCAATTTCTGGTGAAATCTCATTTTCATATGTTTTCTTTATCTAACAGAAATTTACTGAGATCAAAGTTTTTACTCTCTCTCTCGCTAAATCAGCTAAGTTGGAACAAGGGACTGATTTTTTTCCTTCAGAGGAATAGACAGCAATCTCACAGATGCCCACAAAACCATAGGTGTGCAGTAGCACACGGAGTTTGCTCTCAGTCTTTCAGCAGTATAATCTTGCTCCTTTTAAGAATAAATCTTGAAGTGTGATAGATAGAGGAGTGAGATTTCAAGCCACAGAATAACAGAGACTTCCAGAAGTTGACTCATCTCTTACAGATGGGCTTACATGAGTGCACACCATGTGAAAACCCCACTGTGCTTAAGAACACATTTAACACATAATATTAGAGATTTAGTGATACATTCCTGTTGTGTAAGAGAATGAAACCTTGTTATTCCTAAAACTAATTTATAACTAACATTTAAAATCTCATCATCATATGGACTGCTACTATCTCATTAGGGTTGTTAGAAATTTTTTTTTGCAATAATAAACACAATAAAAAATAAAACAATACAGAAATGCAATTTAAAACAAATTTAAAACAAATTTAAAACATAGAGTTCGGTACTCATAAAACAGAAAGAAATGAGATACTAGGAGAGAAGGAATAATGAAATAATTTTGTTCGAATTCCCCTCTGAATTGGGTTGCCAGAACCACTGCAGGCAATAAGCATTGCAGAGTCTCTCTTTTGTACCACTATCCAGCCAGGCTTGTTGAGCTGCAGGTTGAACTTCCCTCCTGAATACAACAATGGGAGAAGGGATTCCGCTTACAAGTGCACTTTTCCTCCCTTTCAGAGTCCCACAGAAGAAAACACTGATTTTCAAAAAGTCACACTCTTTTGGGATGATTCATTGATCCTAGGTATTATGATGTGCTCAACGTATAACCCTGTACTTTAGGATCCTTATCAAATCCTAGGAAGAAAGTGACCTTTCTGTTGTCTTCCTACTCCTTTCTGTTTCACTGTTTGTGCTCACTATCAACATGATCTCTTGCTTTACACTTAGATCTTCATTTCTTTGGAAATAGAGACCATCATAATGACCAGAGTTACTAGATATTATTACAATATGAACAAGTATATCATAACCTAAAAACAGGAGTTAGATTTGCTGGCTAAGATAGAATAAAGGGTGTCGGAAAGCCAATTGAATTAGAAAAATTAGGCAAAAATTTAGAGAATCCTTTCCCAGAAAGGATAGTATCTTCATCTAGTCTAGCCACCTCTAGATATGATCATCTCCAAAGCAGAATTCATCATTATAGACCTGTCCAGCATGGTAAAGAAACATTCCTCCATGATGTGCACCTTAGTTTGTACCTGGCCGTATCTGTGCTACTGAAAGATTATTATTGCTATTTGATACCACAGCTCACCATGGCAGGTGGAACCCATGCAACAATGGAAAAAAGATAGTGTGCTAGACAAGTGGGCTTCCACGGGGGAGAGACCTGACAGATGTTATCCAAAGCACTCCCTTAGTTTGTGAAAGTGGACAGCTTCCTGGAGTTAAGACAGGTATTTCAATTCAATTGCTAGCTCACTTGAAGTCTCACTGTGAGGAATACTTCCATTTGCTTCTGCAAGTTCTAAGGAAATAATGTTTTCCCTGTGAGATCCCATAAATTGTAGCAGTTAAAATGTTTCTTCTTTACTGCTAAGAAAATGTGCAGGATCAGGGCGTCTATGCCAAGATATGGTAGAAAATTATGCTGGTGGTGGGAGGAATGCACTGTAGCATTGAATTCAGTACACCCTGATTTCCAAAGTCCAAAACAGACATGGTAGGTGCTATCAGTAAAGCTGTGATGAAAAAATTTCTCTTTTGTGGAGGAAGACAATTAGTTGCTACTAACATAAGACATTGCGTATGTAAAAGGGATAGAAAAAGTCTTAAAAGTGTGGAGGGAAAAGAAAAGGCAAAATATCAGCACACAGACTGGAAGACTGTATCTGGAAAGGAGAAATTAATTAATTCTGCTAAAATTACAGTTCTGACCCAACAACTCTGGATTCCGCTAGTGACTCTGCTAAGGATGTTCTGTCTGACTTTGAGGAAGTCTCTCCTCTTCTTCAGTGAGTGTAAAACAAGTTCCGCTCCCTTCAGGCCAGATTCTGCCTCCTCTGTGTGTAAAACAGGAATAAGATGACTCCACCTGTCAAATTATACTGCCAGATCTTCATGGCACTGTCTGATAAGAACCTAACACAATAGGGTTTTGATCTCTGATGCTTGCCATAATATAAATAATACTAAAATGTGACTCTGGGTCATTTAAATACCACTCGGTGCATGTCAGATAAAAACCTCTGTAGGTTACCTCAAGGTTTCTGATGTTCAGTATCAGGTCAGTGAAATTCTACATTCAAGGTTAGTAAGAGAAATAGTGCATACTCTTGTTATGCACTAGCAAACAACAATAAACACTACCAATACCTAATTTTAGCATCTCACGTACATGGTCGTTCTTAATAGAAAAAGCTAACAGCCCTTAGGAATGACAAGAGCTTCACTGAGTTCAAGCATTAAGTACTGCATTTTTTCCCAGTGTATTTTTCAGACAATTTGCAACATAAATCAGGGTTTGTGACTTAAAAGTACTCAACACTGGTCTAACTCTGCTCCCACTAAAGTCATCCATAAAGTCCTGTTATCTTTACTGGCAACAGACACAGGACAGAGCCAAGTGATTTTGAAAATCTCAACTGTATTCAAAAATAACAGACAAAATCTACCTTAAGGTTAAGGTCCACACACAGGCAGTAAGTTGGGAAATGTCAGATTTAAGCCTCAAGGTCCAAAAGCTGTAAATCAGCCCCTTGTGTGTATGTATTGTGCTAGAGTCTAATTACATATCCTACACACTTTCAATTGTCTCAGCCATTGCACCAAGTGACTGGTGCTCACATGTAATGAGGCCTCTTCAATATTTCATTTGATCCTCACCATCGTGTGTGTGGCCTTATTTGCAGCACACAATCCCACTCTGCTTTAAAGGCAAGAGTTATCAATTGTCTCCTAGTGGTTTCTCTGGAGCTCATCACTACAATATGTGAGTGCTTCAAAATTCATTACTTTCTTTCCACAGCACCTCTACGTGGTGAAGAGAAGATATTATCCCATTGCACAGATGGGGAACTGAGTCAGAGAATGATTAAGGTCAAACATTTTGCTAATTTAGGGTGTTCAATTTCAGACGTCTGAGATCAGATTTTTTTCAGAGTAATTATCATAAGTGTATATAGTTAAGTATAGCTCCTATCTAGTTCAATTGTAGCTAGAAATGTCTAGCACTTCTGAAAGTCAAAAAAAAAAAAAAGGTTTAGAATCCATAGTCTTACTGAGCAACTACATTCAGCTGAGCACTGGAAAAAAATGGGACAAATGGGAACTATGAAACCTGTGAAAAATTTGGCTAAGGGGATCAGTCAGGATCACATAGAAACTATGGCACAAGGGCATGAGGGGCCCCATGATAGCATTTAATCTCCTCAGCCACCAGACCATCTTTCTTCGTCCTACATCCCCTCTGATACCTTCAACAACTGAACCTGAAGTCCTAGATAGTAAACTCATCAGTATTACACTCCAAAAATCACCCTTAATATCAAAGACTCCTTTTCTGAAAGACCTTAAATTACACATTTGGGCTTTTTTCAAGCTTCATAACATTTGGTTCAAGTCTTATTTGGTTGTTTCTTTGGATAGGATGTTGGTTTTGGGTAGGTGAGTATGTCCATTTACATGTGCATGTTTGTATTTATTGCTTGATAATACATGGATGTAATGAAAATAATAGGAATATTCTGGGTAGTTTTCCATATTATGAACTTTTACAAAGGAGTCAGTCAACCAAAAGTATATGGAGAACAAATCCTATGAGGAGAGATTGAGGGAGCTGCGACTGTTCAGTTTGAGTAAGAGAAGCCTGAGGGGAGACCTCATCACTCTCTACACCTACCTGAAAGGACATTGTAGAGAGGTTGGTGCTGGTCTCTTCTCACAGGTGATTAGTGACAGAATAAGGGGGAATGGCTTTAAACTCCAACAGGTGAGGTTTAGACTGGACGTTAGGAAAAAATTTTTCACAGAAAGAGTGGTCAGACAGTGGAATAGGCTGCCCAGGGAGGTGGTGGAGTCACCATCCCTGGATGTGTTTATGGGTCGTTTAGATGAGATGTTGGGGGATATGGTGTAGGGGAGAACTTTGTAGAGTAGGGCTGATGGTTGGACTCGATGATCCAAAGGGTCTTTTCCAACCTGAATGATTCTATGATTCTATGTACTATAGATATCTATATTCTTATATATAGTGTATGTAATATAGACATATAGTACATGTACTATAGACATTTAAATTTGAACTATTAAGCCAAGGAAGGAGAGTAATTTGAAATCATTAGATGCAAAGGGCTATCTTACTTAATTGGAAAATATTTCTTGAAAACAGCATTTATTGCAGTCAACCAAGTGCCCAAGTCCTTGTCTTTTGAAAAATGCAGGACTGTCCAGCCAGCTCTATGCCACTAACACCGCTAGAGCCACAGGGAAGGGGAAAGCCCACTTGTTAGAGTATTTCAGGACACAAACTGTAGTTTCAGATACAGAATTGCTGGAAAGAACAAGAAACAGAGGGTGGTGATGATTTATTTTACTAGTGAATTCTCCTCTTCCCCACATATATATTTTTAACACACTACTATATCTATTTTCAAGGGAAGGCTCCCTTTCCTCCAGCCTCCACACTTCCTCTAGGCCCTCCTTGTCCTCATTAGTTGTAGCTTACTGAAAATGCAGTTGCTTTGCCATGCTATGAAAACCAGGAAGAGAGAAATTTCAGGGATTTTCCTGAAAAACTCATCATATTTCTTTTTCCCATGCCAACGACCCGTGGCCACAGAACTATCTGTCTAGTAGGACAGCTAAAAGCAGCACTGTTCACACGTCCCTCATGCCATTCCTGTTTGCCCACTAAGGAATGACATATATTCTGCCCCTCAAGGGAAGAAAATACATTTGGAGGTTATAAAATACTCTTGTCACTGTTGAGCGAGGACAGGAGATACTGAATTTTCTAGGAAAAAGGCTAGTTTGGTGGTGGAAGCACTGAGGACTTGGGAGGCAAGGGTTAAGCGCTGAGACTGACACAGAGCTGGATCATCTCTTTGTACCTCTATCCTCTCTCTGTGAAGGGAGAAGCACGAATTAAAGGTAAATGTGCAGCCGGTGATAGTTAGGAAGACTAAGCAGGTAACCAAAATGGTCTGTTCAGGCTTCATAAACTATGCCAGCATCCCTACTGCTGAGGTTGAATTCATTAACAGTTGTGAGGCACTCAGATACGAGAGGAGGTTATATCAGTGCATGCGATAGGCAGTTCTATAGCTCATTTTCTCCTGTCACTGCAAAGCATTCACCCACGGTACTTGGATTTTTTTGGACACAAACCAGCAGATATCATGAAATTCTTCCTTCAGGAATAAATAACGAACCACTTCAAATTTAAAACCATCTGCAGGGAAAGGGCACTATTCTTTACTCTAGAGATGATAAGACATTTTTTGAGAGTGGTGTAGCAGTCTGCTTTTTTTTTCCTAAGTCAGTTATTTTTTAGGCCAGTAGAAATCCAGTGGGAGCTGAAAAATGTTGCCTCTCAAAGGGAAGAGATACTGCCCAACACCCTTCTGGAAGCATCTTGGCCTTAAGGCAGTGATTTCTTGCTCTCAGGTTCAGAGTTCAATGGGTGCTGGCAGCCACAAGGATTCATCTGATGATGAATCTGGTGGGGTTGTATGTCTGTGTATCTGTGTGTGTATGCATGAACATATACAATCATAGTGTGCACAAGTTCTCCTGATGGAGTGTTAATATCCACAGTTACTTGTTAAGAGTCTGGTTTAGGAGGAGTTTCTTTAATGGCTGTCAAATCTCTAGAGGTGCCCATAAAGATCCAAAGACCCAAGGGTGTCTGATCTTATTTAAAAGAACCGAAACCTGAGCAATTGAATGAATGAATGATGAATGAATGAATCATTGTTAAAATTTTCAAAATGCTTAAGCAATGTAGGACAGGTCTACACCTTGCAACAAGGTGCCTGAAGCCATTGCTGACCCAAACTGATGGTCCCCACAGCACTGAACAACATCGCATTGCATGGGCTCAGAGGCTGAAACACAGAAGCAATTTAGCCTTGGGCTAGTCACTTCATTCTCCTGTTAAGCTTCCCTTTCTGCCAAGTGTGCGTAATACAGTTTACCTACATCACTGAGATGTCAGAACAAATATTTTTAAAAGCAATTTGAAAACATAAAGCATGAAGAACACATTAGGTATTATTATTACATGTGGAAAGCACCATTTTAGCAACACACACCTTTCTGTAAGGAGGCTATATTTAAATAACATAACCCTATAATTACATTTCATTATCATTAATAGTATAAATAGTTATTTTAGAGCATCTCCTGTCCTGAGGTCTTTCAGAGTCTGTTACGTTCCAATTAAAAAAGAAAACAAACTATATTCTATCACTAAAATGGCAATTCAGTTCCATTATTATCTCTTGGATGCAAAGAAAAAGACAAAACTCAGCAGGATTATCTAATGCTCTAAAAGCTGAGAAACTGCTACCTTTTCCTTCTTAATACTGACCAACAGACCACCTTCAGTTTCCTGGAATTAAATGCCATAATTTGACTACACAGCAGTTCAAATGTGTTTGTTTCAAGTGTGGCACCTTTTAAGGTGTTTTCAAAAGAAAATAGAGGGAAAAACAAATGGCCAGTAACAGCAGAAAGCTTTTAAAAAAACCATCCTTTTTACTACACAAGAAAAGTGAGCCTTCAAAGCCCGTGCATAAGCACCTACATAATTAGCTGGATTTTCAAGAGCACTGAGCTTTCAGTGGTCCCCAGTGAGACCAACAATAGCTTTTGGATGCTCAACAATTTATCACGACTCAACAATTTTCCCCCTGAGCATTATTTGCCAACTATGTGGTATACAGAAAACTAAAACATTTGAGACTGCCATTTTGGGTTGTACTGAAACACCTAACTCTATTAGGCTCTCCTAAAACATCCCCAAGTATTTCCATGTTTTATTCCTGGATCTTACAGCCGAAAAAATCGGGACTTAATTTAAACAAACACTGCATACTAGGACTCAAATGTCAAAACTGTATCATACTGGTAAAGGTTATGTAAAGTAATGATTAATTAGTCTTTTTCCCCATTGAGGTTTTACTTGTCTGTTAATAAAATACAATAGATGATTGCCTGGGCAAAATATGCGTTATTTCCAGCTCTCTAATACCATTGAAAAGCAGGTAGCAGTTCAATTTGCCAGCAAAAATTTATTGTGTAGAATGAAAATTCTGCAAGCAACCTCTTCTCATCTGTTACTTTCAACATCTCCCACAAATATTTGATTTTCTTGCTAGCTTTTCATGTTACCTGGTCATCTCCTGACAAATCCCAGCTATACCTAAATAAGACTCTGCAGCTTGTTCAGTAGTTATAGCTGCGTTTCATGCATGCAGACTCATTTCACAACAAACAGGACCACATCTTTCAGTGCATTACTGAGACAAAACTCAGGAGGATATTTGTCCCAAATGCTCTAAAAAAAATCAGGAGCTACCTCAGCTTTTTAAAAGCTGAATACGTGGCCAAAGTTTGAAGCACTGCTCAACTGCCAAAAAGAGTAAATGGCTAGCAGGCACTGAAATCTGCTGCTAAAAATGGACGGGAGCCTTCAGTGTCACCCTCAGCCATCTGCCTGTGCTGCGGTGTCAGAGCCCTGCAGTCAAGGCACCGGGAGGACGGATGCCGCAGCCAGGCAGCGGGAAGCGACAACCTCCCATCTCCAGACCCCTTTACAAACCACCGCCCAGACGGGCAGGAGTGAATCAGAGAGACTACCAACAGCAGCAGCTACTTCTGCAAAAATCTTTCTTCCCTTAAATCCATAATTTCTGCAGGCAAGTCACAGCTGGATTTCCTTCCTTCCTTCCTTCCTTCCTTCCTTCCTTCCTTCCTTCCTTCCTTCCTTCCTTCCTTCCTTCCTTCCTTCCTTCCTTCCTTCCTTCCTTCCTTCCTTCCTTCCTTCCTTCCTCCCTCCCTCCCTCCCTCCCTCCCTCCCTTCCTCTCTCTTTCTTCTTTCTTTCTTTCTTTCTTTCTTTCTTTCTTTCTTTCTTAAGAAAGCTCCTAGTCCTCTCTTGCTCACTGGAACTTCACAAAGCAGACCTCAATAATTGTACTGGTTTGTCTGGTTTAATACGTGTTTTTTGTGTATCCTCTCCTCCCTCACAGGATATGAAAGCAAAATGAAAATGTAGTGGTAGTTAATGTTTGCAAAGACAATTAGCACAAATGGACAAGTGAATGCCACACCTTTTTCACACAGACTTAGGTCTTCACTTCTGCACACTTCCAACACAACCAGTCCTATTCTTGAGTTAGTTGTATTATCCATGTTGATGAATAATATAAAAAAATCCTGTTCAACAAGTTTTTGGCTTGCGGCCATGGACTAATTTACATTTGGTAATTGAAAGTTTATATAATGGAAAGAAACTCTATGGAAACTGTCAAGAAAATTAAAAGTAATGAAGTATAAACATCCAAGTGTCACCTAAATTCAGTCTTCTTAGAGCAACTGTCATCTCTTGTTTTATCAGCAGTTTCAGCAATACAAATAAAAGTTATGCATTACACCCAACGAGCAGTCAAACACACATAAAAGTACAAACAGTATTTGGTGAATAGCTTGCAACAAGTTAATTCCTTTTTCCTCACAAAAACAGCTTCTCTTTGACTGACACAAAGCATTTACTCAAGAAATGGGCCAAGGAAAGACAAAACATAGATTCAGTGGATATTGGAGGCTGTGTTTCTTGCAACCCATAGGCATTTATGATAAAAATGTAAGAGCCTGGATAGAACAGAATGCAACATAATCTGGAACATGGTTCAGAAAATGTGTATCAGCGTCTCCCTACACAGTGACTCCCCAGAGAAAGAGCACACTCATGTAGATTTGTTATAAACTCTCATTAACCGCCTCCCCAAACCTCTGCCAAATCTATTCTTCTCTGCAGGATTACACACAACTTGTGTATTACAGTAGACTGTGCTGCAGCAATTTAGCTGAAGAAAGAATTGACTCTCGCTCAAACTTCTTCACAGAGGTCAAGGAAAAATGACAAGCTATTTGGGAAACAAGCAAAGAGAAATAAGCTCTAGTTTCAGTGAGAGGACTAGAAGTAGTATGAGCGCCGAGCATCCCACTAGGATTCATTTAGGCTTATATTTTTAGCCTCAAGTACATACGTTATTTCTCATGTGTATTTTATATGGCCTGTTGAGCTCAATTACTTCATATCTTTGTGTACATAAAAAAGTATTTTCAGAATGTTTTATTACAGAAGTAGTAACAGCCAAGCCCTCTTTTCTTTCCTAGAGCAAGATGGGGAAGAACTTTCTGATATGAATTGGGGAGTGTAATTAACTGCAGTTGTATCACAAATTGGGACAAAAATTTCAGTTTTCAGATATTTTAAACCCCGAAGAATAAAACCAGAAGTTTATCACATATTTTGGCAGCAGAAAAAATTTTTAGAACAATGAGAATTTTTGGTTTGGTAATTCCCCATCTCATAAAATCTCAATTTCAATCTTTTTTGGTTTTCCATTTTAATGTAGATGTATATAAATTCTTAAGTAAAACTAGGTTTGTGGTCCAAACAAGGAGATTTGAAAGGTCTCCCCAAAATATTTTGAGTTAGATAATTTAGTGGGAATATGCCTGCATGAATGAACTGCATTTTACAGAAAAAAACCTATGCATCATAGTTTTAAACAGCTATAATTTACAGCAGAGTGAACACTGAAGACTTAAAATCTGGGCTTAGCCTGTGACAGTGCCTGTGTGCTACTGATCACTGTAGTCTTTCTGGAATTCACACCAGGATGCTGAAGAGCAAAAAAAAATGTCTCACTTCTGGCTTGACATACAGGATGACAATTTATTTACTGACCCACCCAGATACTAAAAGCATTATAACTGACTAGAGAAGTTCTAAAATTTATAGGAACTTACAGGAATTTATAGGAACCTACAGGAATTTATAGGAAGAACAATACCTAGTATGGAGGTTTGGCAGTGGACCTACTTGGTCCCTAAGTGCATTCTAGTAACCTCTCACCTCCAGGTCAGGAGAAGACCAGCGTGAACAGTATTTCCTCACAAGCGAGAGGATGGGAGCCAACGGGTGCTAAAATAAATCTTCTGAAACAAATGATGAGGAAACCAGGCCTGAAACCTTATTCCAGCATGTAAACATGGCCTCATTTACATTGTGGTCCTAATGCTGAAGACCATTCTTAGACAGAGCTCCAACAGAGTTCACACATCTGAGGACATAAGAGAAATCTGACTTCTGAAAGAAGCATTTCTCCCCATCATGACAGAACAGTACAAAGAAGAGCCACTTACAGTATCAGCTTTTTCTGCCCTAAATGCCACACGAAAACAGAATGGGCCAGCTGCAATACAACTGTTAGTTACAAGTTTGTTGCTCTTGTAGATTTAAAGCCTCAATTTTCTACATAAGAGTTTTCAGACTAGTGAAAGATAGTATAAGTGACAGTTTAAGGCTTGATGAAGTCAATAGATGTATTCTCAATTTGACTACTCGCTCCCAACATCTCTTCATCATATTTCAGATACATGGACTTTCCAGAATTCCTTAAAGATCTCTGTTTTATTCAGGGATACTCTGTCAACATGCAGCCCAGTATCAACGCTGAATTTCTCAACACATTTGAGCAAAAGATGCCTAGTAGATAACAAGATAGTCTCCTAATCTCCCAGAAGAGCATTGCAAAGCCCAGGTTGTAAACAAGGAACAAAACCGAATGAAGACATCATCTATTTACTTACTATCAATCTTGAAGATGTTATGGGTAGGAAGGTAACATTTCTCAAGTAGATGAGTAGTAGCTGAAGTCAGCTACTCCTACCTCTTAAGAGATAGGTACTCATACGAACAAGAGAGAACTGAAAAGCCTTCAGCAAGGAAAGTCAAAATATTTCCTAATCAATATACATTTTACTAACGAACAAACCTTATGTGCTAAGCACTAAGTACTTTACAGGGCTATTTCAATCAGTTTCTCCTTGGATTTTGCTGTCCCATACATTCACAACTGCTCTTTGTTTTATCTGGCTGGTTTAGCTTGGGTTGTTGGAATAAAACTTCTAATTATAGCATGACTTGCAACAATGAAGTCAAGCATCAATATAATCCATGTAAAACCACGTATTATACCTTATGAGGAAAAGACTATGGAAAAGAATTCAATTTAATGCAACTGAAGCCTCTAATGATTAAGCTCACATACTCATTAGATTCAATGGATCAGCATTCTCAGCAACATTCGTAAGTTAACTTTTACATCAAAGATTTGGGACATGAAAATTATAAAAAAGGAGGCTGCTAGTATTATTAGATTCTACTAAACTGTGAAGTGCCAGGGTTTCTTAAGTAAAAGAAACAAAGTTTAGATACAAATTTCCAGCTACTAGTACTAGTCAATGCTTATTACACTTAGTGCAATGGCAACTACAGAATCTGAAATTTAGGTAATAAAAAAAAAAAAGAAGTTTCATTATCCTTCCCCAGCTTGAGCAATTTCCCCTTTTTATCTAGTACCACAGTATCTCAGAATAATGAAAAGCCTGAAGTTTTTGCTTACTACATCCTTCAAGCTGTATCATCTGTTTTGCCACAGACTGTTTTGTACATTAAACCCCTCTTATTTTAACATGGGCTAGTTGCAATATATTTTCCCTGTCCATCCTTGAGTTTCTCTCTACCAGTAGTCAGAAAATGCTGCATATGCATTTGAAAATAACCTGTTTGCTCCCAGCCATGAAAACAGAGATATTAAAGTGTAAGGTTGTCAGCATACTTAAGGATGGTTACAACTTAATGTACCATTCATTAATTCCTACAACCACATTAAGATTAAGTATCAGACCCCTCTAAACCCTACACAAAAAGAGTTGAGAGGTTGGTCACAGTGTGTGATTAAGCTAAATTAAAGACCCAAAATGCATTCCAGATAATATGCTACTGTATACATTCACCCCCAGTCAATTACATGTTTATTATGGTATCTCTGACAAGCTAAATTAACAATAAATTAATGTCTAAGTTGTGATTTCACTTTTCACAATAATATACTACAACTAAGTCTTAAATATCTGCATGTAACTATTCGGCTACAGACATAAGCGAAGGTAATGGAGTCAAAAACTGCAGACTAATTGCTTCAGATGAAGGCTTATTATCTCTCCAATTTCAAGCTCAGCAGCAGTTAAGCAGGAATATAAACTACTTTAGTCAAGGCACTGTGAATCTTTATATAAAATTTATTTTTATCCTCTTAGTTTTTATAAACAAGAAAAGCAACGGCTATGTGTTTTCACTGACAAAGGTAAGGATGTAAGCTGAAGGGTTAAAAAAACCCCTACCAACCAACAGTTCAGCCTTCAAATTTTCTTATTTTTACCATTTCACTCAAACTCTTCCTCTTCCCCTTTCTAATGGGTTTTTGCACGATCATTTCACGTATAAACTCAGCCTAACTCCTCTTCACTAAGTCCTTCAGCCTGTCTCATTCTCCTTCACTATAAGACATACTCAGGGCTTGATTCCCCACTCATCTTAGACTTGTGTATTCACACCTGTAAAAGCAGATGCAACGAGGGCACGAGGCTTTCCACAGGGGTGGTGGCAGTGCAAATGCCCACCACGGAGCTGTAAGGGACACACCAAGTCTGAGGCAGTGGCAGAGAGATGATGTCTAGATGCTCCTGCTCCCTTGGTGACTCATCAGGATCCCATCGACTAACTCCCTCCATCCCAGCACATGGCAGTTCTAATGAAACTAGACTATCCTCTGCACATGAATATCTGCAATTCAGCTTTTTTAAGGTGGTCATGGAGACAAGGAAATATGCTGTCCAACAGCACTCCTAATTCACAAGGATGCAGGGAGATTGCCCCATCCTTTCGACAGCCTGTTCTGCCAAGGCCGCTGAGCCTGGAGGCACAGCTATGATAATGGCACTGCAGGACTATTTAACAAGACAAGATCCCAAAACAGAGTCCCTGTTACATCTCTGTGACCAGATCTCGAGCAGACTGGGACAAATCCCACTGTAAGAAATTATGGTCTATCTGCACTTTTCACCTGCAGTTTCCATCACAAAATAATATATCATAATAGTAATAGCCATACCTTGCTTGCCAGTTACCATACATCATGCGTACAGCACACAGGGTGTCTTTCAAAAAAAAAGCTTTACTGCAGCAGCAGTAAGGGAACAGGCAACCAGGGCACCCAGGGATGGGTAATACAAGGGACAAAAAGGAAAGCAGAGCCCTTGCCCTGGGCAAGAAGAGGACCTTAATCCTTTTCTTCCTCTTGTTCTGAGAATCTTCTGCCCTGGCAAAGACAGCTGCTGCTTTTTCCCTAATGCACCCGGCCCATGTGACAGAACAGAACTCCTTGTCTTTAGTTAATACATTATTTAAGTACCTATTCTGAAGACAGGGTGTTTCTGAGGAGACACGGGGTATCTGAAAGCTGGCAAAAATATAACCATCTTCACTGCTTCCCTCGAGGCAGGCAGGTAAACAGTTACCAGTGAGTTACAGGATGAAGATACTGAGACAAAGCACTGCCCAAAGCCACAACAGGAATGCTCAGCAAAGACAAGAGAAGAGGCAGTGCTCTGAACTCCCTCTGTCACACAGGGTTTACAGCTAGTCCTTACCCTGCACCTCATTCCTCTCTTGGCGCCACCAAATCACCCACATGCTGCATGGAGAGCAGCCACTGTCCCTCACTGTGAGCTCTCACGAAGGTTGCAAAGCCTGCTGAGATCTTCCACTGAATGCACTCCTGGGAATGACAAGCATCACTGCTGCTCTGTACAACGTGGCTGTTGTACAGGGGACCATTATCCTAACCATAACCCTGTACAACATGGCCACAGCTGATTTTCCTCCTTCCCCTGCCTCATCCATCGCTCCTGCTTACGGCTCCCTGTGGGATGGGGAAGGATGCTGCCATGTGCTCCCTGCTGTCTTGTGAACCAGCTGCCTACCTGCAGCTTCTTCCTCCACAAGCATCTTTCACCACCACATCCAATCATACTTCTGCTGTAATTCCCATAACTTCTCCAGACAGCTCATGGTTCGTCTCTAGCCCATTCATCTTCTCTCTCATTTTTCTTGATCTGTGGAGGACTTTCACCAATGGTTGTAGGAAGTAGCCATGTTCTCTTCACTTCCATCACACTTCAGAGCTCTCTCCACAACTTCCACAACTTTTGTCAGGGCTTTCTCCCTACAAGTATGAGGCTCTGGGCTTCAGCCTTGGCTCTAGCTTCATTCTGACTTTCAGGAGGATGTTCTTCATCAGCCTCCTGGGCCCCTAACTTCAGCATCTGGTTTCCACTTCTGAAAGGTTTTGTTTTTACCCTTGATCACACATATGCCTGGCTTGGCAACCCCCCCATTTACTTTTCCATTTCATCTCTACGGTTTCTAATTACACTGCAGTGTTTCTATTGAAAAAAAATTTGAGTTACTCCATCTCAGAAAAGGTCTATTTGCATAACGGAGAGCTGAAAGATACATCTCTATCTTACCTCAAACTATAAAATTGCTTCAAGTTCCCAAAATCTTAGAATCAGACACAATCCCAAAATTCTATGCATTATCTCTCTCTCATTTGCAAGTTTGCTTATAACTATCTGAAGTCCTGCCAGGATTTACCTTTATCTTGATCTTTTCCTGCTGAAATTCTTATTCATATCTAAGTCTTCAGAATGAATTTTAACTTTCAGGTTTTATTCTATGACCCCTTCCCTACCTTCTCTAAATGTCAAGGAGTACACCTCTCTGATATCTCAGGTACTTGTGAAGCCTGAGTTACTACAGTATCTCAGAACTTCATATTTCATGTACTTATCCTCAGGAGACTCCCAGGTCTTTTTTTTTTCCCCCATCTTAAGGTGACAATGGACTATCTCAGTAGAAGAACAGCTGCTGGCTGCCACCGAGGACCAAAGTCTAACATTCTTGCTCAAAGCCATGATGGAAGTCTGCAGCACAAGAAGCACTAAGTTCCGTGCTCCAGCCACTGAACCCTCACTCAAAGCTACCCGATAATCCCACTCAAACTTTGCTCTTAAATCAGAAATTAATACTAACTCACCTTTCCATTCTTGATCACCTTCACTGATTTCAAAGATAGGTTCCTCTCCAAATTTCTCTTTAACAAAGGTTTTGCAACTTGATCAATGCACTCCTCTCACTTTTGCAGTTAGTTCTTCACATCTGCAGCAGACCTTTGGAGAAGGAGTGTGCTCAGCTTTCCTGTTCTGCTGCTGCCATCACTCCCCTTTCTCTGAATCTATTTTATTTAAATCCCACTTTAGAATCAGAGATGGAAGGACAGAAGCAAGGATGAAAGGAAGGAAAAAAGAAAGGGAAAGAGAACGAAAGACTTGAATGCAAAACATACAGAATAAACCACATAAATAATAGATATTACTGTACTCTACATCATTTAAAAAGTGCTACCTTCTCTCACATCATCCAAAGTGACCATGATCCACCTCAACTTAATGCATGATAAAGATCACAAAGAAGCAGCATTAAAGGCATAAGAACTGAAAGCAGGTAAAACCACTGTTCACGAAATGACTATAGCAATGCATAGCACTGCTAATGGACCACAACTGGAATGAAGCATCAGATGCTCTAAGATAAGAGCTAATAAAAAAAAAAAAAACAAACTGAGTTTTTTTTCTTGTGGAGTACAAACACGTTCTCATGACCCCTAGATAACTGGTGGACTTCAGATAGAAATTATTCTGTCTTGATCCAACAGCAAAAGAAAGACTTAATGAGAAAGACTGCAGCACAAGGTATCCCTGCTAGGACTGGAGGGAGCAGCAGTCCACCAGCACTGTCCCAAGGACAAGTGGCAGAGCACATCCCACTTAACTTGTGAAAGTATAGCCAGAGTGTAAAGCATACACAATCTCAAGCAGCATCTTATGGGAGTATACACCCTTAGAAGCTGTGTGCTTAGAAGATCACTAATCATAATGCAGTCTTGACACATCTGAGGCCTTCCAGAAGCACTTCCATTTCAGTACTGAACACCAAAAAAGCTTTACTACAGCTTTCCCCTTTCGAGACTCCGGTTTTATGCCAAACATGCTCCTTTCCATCTCTGTCCCCCCCTCCCCATTGCTTAGCTGCCTGCATTCCTCACGACAAATTAACAGCTTGAAAAGACTGCCAGTTTGATGCAATTTCATGTTCTTGAATACAGTGTTCTCAGGAGCACTATTACGGAAATTTAATCTCTTGAGAAATAGATCAGATACCATTAACAGAATGAAACACAAATGTTCTCTATGACTTCTTGCAGAAAGCCTGTGTTGAGTCTACAATAAGATATGCAATTTACAGAGTTGTTATCAAGAAAAAAAAGTATTGTCTCATATCAACAATTTTATTTTAAAAAATTATGCACTAAAACAACTAACACTAAACAGTCCCATTAAAACTAAAAAAACCCCCTTTGTTTTCTATGCAAGGTAGAGTCAGGTTTCTCTTATTTCCCTTCTCTCTGGCAGACACCTTCCAGAAGTGGACATCACTCTCTGATTTCTGCACAGCTGTAATAATCAGAGCCAGAGTACTGAAGCAAGTCAGTGAGAATGATTCTCACAAGCAGGGACTCACCTTTGGGATATGATAGTTTTCAACTCCAGCCAGGAACGTAGGAGCTCTGCTATCACAAGTCACTGAGATAATACGCTAAATTAGCTCATCTCCTGGGAGACTCACTCCCACCTGTTCAACAGCTCCAGGCCAAGCTCCTTTCAGCCCACTGTTGAATCTGGGTACCGCAGAAGTATGTCACGGTGCTCTTCAGTTCCTCTGTGTGGATTTTATGCCACTGGGATGCTGCAGTGGGGAGTCTGACTGTGCCAGCTAATGGCACCGTAAATCAGGGCTTTCTTGTAATGCATTCACTGCACAATCTGCTTCCAAACAAAAAGTTACAATGCATAAACTCGAACCTTGCTAAGAAGACATAGAGGATTCAGTAGTGACTCTTTGTGGTCTAGCATATACCAGGGATGGTACTGACAAATAAAAGTGCAAAGTCCCTTGCTATTTCAAGATATGAAATTCACAATTTATAATATGTTCCTGGACCTGCTGTACACTACAGCCTGTTTACAACATGAAGGAATCCTGCACTCTTTGGAGCCAACTGTATTGCTCACGTGATGTAAGGAGGCTTTAGTGTCACAGAGAAGCAGGATTGTTGCAGTCTTTCAGGTAAAGTATGTTGAACTAACCGAGACATTTGGCACCTAGGGACAATGATTTTCTGGACAACACCCAGGTGAGCAGAGCAGATCAGGAATGTTTTTAAGTCACACCTCACAGGAAAAAAAAAAAAACCACCAATATTTAAGAATATCTTCATATACAGGAACATGAAGTTACATTTATTTAACTGCATCTCCCCATCCCTACTAAAGACACGTGGGGCACATCTAGTACTTTTGTTCAATTCAGAACTCAGCGGTACCCATCTATCATGCTCTAACTCACATTTTATAGTGGCCTCAGAGTGCACAAACTGGCTTCCTTTTGGATGAAGTCAAATGAGAAGATGCTGTTCAACCACTAATGGACATTCACACCAGTCTGGAACTAGCCTGAAATAACCCTCTAACCAAAAATGTGCATTTGGGACCTCAATACCACCTCTCTCCCCCTCATGGGTTGGGTCCGTACTACTTCCCAATGTCAGTACACCCATATTTTTTGGTTTCATCTACTTTGGGAATGAAGTAACAGCATAGGACTCAGCTCACAAGGGTTGAGGATATTTATGACCTTGAAGGAAGGCAAAGAGGGATTGACATCCCTTGCTACAGGAATCCCAGAATTATCTGAATTATAACTATGTAGGGGAAAAGCCTGCATAACGCACCTGAAGTGCACCCTTTTTTTCTTATTTGGATAAATTTACTCAAATAGAGTACATTTCAGCATAGTATATTAGATACTCCAACTGTACTCCCTCTTCCAAGATACTACAGGCTATTTCTGTGAAGTAGAGTGGCAGGAGAACATTAGGAGCATGAAATATTAATCTTTCCATCATTTTATTTCTGTGTCTGGCCTAAGTTTTCCAAGTTAGATGTGTTCTCTCTCCACTTGAAGACACCTATTATTTGGAATTCCATCTGTTCTGTAAAATTCAAAATTGATTACCTTAATGACAGTTAACAGGCAGAACTGTTCTATTGATCTGACTCCACTCCTTCACAGAGCCCACTTCAATAAAAGGTAGCCCTCAAGCTATTTTGCTTCCTTACTTAATTTTTGGTCTTTTACATGGAACTGCATGCAAACAATCATTAACAACCTTGTCTAGGACATGTGCACATTTCAGAGTAGGATCTGGTTCCCTGTAAGTCCATGACAGTTCTTCTCTATACAGCAGAAGAAAAGGGAACAATCATTTATTCTGAGTGTTCAAGTACCCAATTAACCGATCAACACTTTAAATATGATTTATAAAAGGTGTTCTTTGAGAATCTGTGATCCTGTTATCCCTGATATGCTGACTCATTTTTTCAAATGCTTAAAACTCTCATTTTAGCATTATGCTTATTACCACATTTTCATAAAAAAACAGCCTCCTTATTTTTATGTATGACTCTAAAGCTATTTGCATTCCCAAGATGTACCAAGACTTGGGCTAAACTAAGATAACAAATTTACAGGTGTATGTTAAAACACAAAGGTCTTCAACCAGTGTAAATTACTAAAGCACATTGACCCAGTACTTGACCTGTTGTTGCTATTTGCTTCTCCTTTTTTAATGGAAAAGTGGTTTTAATAGTATTTTCAAACATCCAGCTACCAACTCCCAAGACAGAGAACACTAGTCCTCTTGAGCCAGATCCCAAGTCTATTAGTGTCTTCAGGCTTTTCTACAGACTTCTGAGCATTGGGTCTAACAGAAAGCCAACTGCAATCATTGTACGCTGCACAGTTTCCATCTCCAACCATTTGAACAAGAAACCATAGCTGTGTCAAAAGCACCTAAGCGTACAGAGGCAACTACATTCCACTTACATCTTGATCATGCAATCACAACTTGACAGTAAGATACAGTATTACGTACCACTTACACAATGTTTTCTGTACATGATGCCCAAAAGACTTAAAGTTCAGACTCATGAAACAGATAAGCAAGGAGATAAATGATTAAAATTCTGAATAGTTTAACTGTCATGGAGGTGAGCAACATCGCTTATCAGAAAGAAACTGTATAGAAACATTTTTAATTAACAAAGGGAAGAAAGGGATGCTTGCTGCCTGGCTTCAAGCAGGTAAGGCAGTGCATTGCTTATCTCCACATCCCAATCATTTTCTAATTATCATAATTTTTGTAAATATCAAGACAGAACATGTCTTCATTTGCATATAGACACATGGGTCTGAATTAGATTTTTAAATTTATGCCTGCAAAGCTTCTGCAGCTGTTTTCAAACTTTCCCCATTCTGTTCCTGCAGTGTCTTTTCATGCCCAACTTCTGTTTGGGTTAGCATGGTAGGACACAGCATAGACTTAAGTGACACAAGTCACCTGCCTGCCTCTGGATCCAAGGAATGTCACAGTAAGGAATACAGAAAAGGACAGTCACAATCTCTTACAACAGCAGCAGCTGCTTCTGAAAAAGACCCAGTCCTCTACAGACAGACTAGTACTTTGCCTTCAATTTTCTCCCAGCTACAATTTTCAGTTTCTTGATCAGTTTTGAGCAAGAAAAAAATCTCAGCAATTCTTGATATGCATAAGCCTTGAAATAGAATTTCAGCTGGAAATAGAATTTGGATAGAGCCTTTTTTCAGTCATGAACTTTTTTAAATAAAATAAGGGTTTAGATCTGCTTCTGGTGTTGGAAGATAAAAGTGCACTCAAATCAATGACACAGATTGGATTTGACCCCCCACTGTCAAGCCATTTTACTAATAATGTATTGTGAAAACAAAACAAAAAAAAATCGTGGGAGTGAGCAAAGTTGCTTACAGACTCAAACATTAATATTCATCAATATCATTGATATTTATATATGCTTGATATTTCTATTTCATGCTCACACTAGGGCAGAGCTGAGAGAGAATGTACTTTCAGAATATTTAAGTGTACCATATGGGTATAATTGCAACTCAATCAGATAAAGAATATATTCAATCAAGACTGTGGATAATACTAAAGACCTATTCTGGGCATTTTATACTTCATATGGGAAGAGCAAAGTAGCAAAGACATGGGATGCCAGTAGCAAAATGGCATTAGGCAGGTAATACTACTTGAAACAAAACCACTGCTTCTTTATAAAAGGCAACAGACTTACACTTCTTGACTTACAAAACCTGACACTTTCATGCAGCTTTAAGAAGGAGGAGGGGACAGCCCCACAGCTCGCTTTGTTCAGAAAAGGCACTTATACACCCCTGCCTCCCAGAAACACAGCCAGACTAATTTTAATCTGCAGTAAACAGTGACAAAAATACATATTCCAAAAGCAATGGACAGAGAAACAGAAAGTCTGACAGATGTAAGGTTAGATGAAAGCACAGTTTCTTTACCCTCAGTATCAAAGTTGTTTTCTTCTTGTTTTCACTGAACCATTGAGCCTGTTTTGGCCATTAGTAAAATGTCACCCTGAAAATGCAGATTATATGACGCTACTTGTGGTGCCTAGTGTCTTCCCATGCTTTTTCCTTCCCCAATTCCCTAAAATAAAGCACTAAGGAAAAAAAAAAAAAAAAAACCCAACAACGTGCAAGGCTCTCGGACTATCAAGCCAGGAAGAACTATTTTAAGAATTAATTTGTTCCCTGAGAGATCTGTTTAAATTATCCTCCTGTGCCGTCCTAACCAAAGATTAAAGCAGTGAACTTCCAGTGTCTTAAGGAGAAGACGAAAACTGAAGAACTGGAGCGTACAGGCTTCTCCGCCATCCCCCCAGGCATGGGGCTGAGCGCGGGGAGAACGTGGGGCCAAAGAGGATGGAGCTGCTGATCTGCCAGTACGCCAGGAGCCCACAAACCTTTGCCATCCTCAGCTGGAGCTGAGAGATCGCAACCAGACTTTCCCTTATGCCACCACTTTTTAACTATGCCTATCCTGTACAGCTGAGGATATGTCCTCTTTTTCTGTCACCCACTGCTTTTTTGACAGGGAAAGTTTTTACTTCATTCTGTCCTGGTAAGTGTAGTCAGATAGGAATACCCTCTAAAAAACAAGCATGACAAAGAAAATTAAGTCTTTAACTTTCTACCTCTACAGAAACACATAAAGCACCTACCAAGAGAAATAAATTAATCAAGTTCAGACATGGCGAGAGCCCTGCAATTTTCCCCAAAGTCAATGGGAGTTACACCTACTTACAGCTGCTTTTTGCACCCCCCACCACCACTGCTTGCACACGCACAGCCTGAGCACACGCTGTACTCTGAAGTGTCCCTCCAAGAAAATGTCAGACAAAAAAAATCCCTGAAAGTGCATAACAAAGTAAGAAGCTGAAACCTACTTTTGCAATTTTATATCCATCTGCAGAGGGGTTCTTAAAGAGCCTTATCCCCTTCTTCCAACGAGAAGGGGCCTCCGTCCCAACATCCTGCCCCCCACCATGCATGTAAGGAACAAGTTACAGAACAAACCTCTATAGCCTTCAGCAAGAGGTACAGGCTGTTAAAAATAGCACAATTTCATCTTCGCCCCCCCAGCCTCCACACACACCGAGAAAGCAGACCTTGAACCCAGCTACACAGTACTTTCCTCCTGCCACTGACTGGTGACTCAGTTGACAATTTTAGGAATGCACACCAAGAAGATTAAAAAAAAAATAAAATAATAATCATACAAGAAACACAGAGTTATACAATGCAAATCTGTATTTGTTTGAAATTGAGGAAAATAAGCATTACCTGTTCTTGTTGTTGGGCTTGTTTCCCTGATGCATTTTGCTCCTTGGCTGTAGTCATGCTCACCTATTTGTGCCCACTGCAGTGGCAAACAGGATTTTACAGTGTGTGTGTGTGTGTGTGTGTGTGTGTGTAAGCTTGTCTGTGTGTGTTCAGACATACACGCGCGCACACACACACACAAAGACTAAAGGGATAAGGATGAGTAACTAGTCCATCACTTAATCACCAGCTGAGAAATTTCCCACCCCCACGAAAAGAAATAAATAAAAATGCAATGTAAAAAAGCACTAGTCTAGCTGTCTTCCCCCTTGAGCCTCTAAAATAAAAGCAGAAGCAGGAGCAGAGAGAAGGATGCTGTGGGGGCTTCTTCAATTAGCAACAGCCTCTGCAATCGTCACAGAAACAATGATAACTGCTTGGCAACCAGCAACTGGCAGCTCGGAGCCGGGAGGCAGCGATGTGGTCCTCGCTCCCCACCTCCCCGGCGGCAGCCCGCGCCTTGCGCATGCACCCGCCGCCTGGAGCACAATGTGCCGCTCGCTGGCGATGTGCAGAGCCGGGGATCAGCACTCAGCTCCCCGCCGCAGCCAGGCGAGAGGGGCCGCGGGCACCCGCCGCTCAGCAATGAATTCCCTCATTCCCCACGATGCCGGCGCCGGGAGGCCCGCAGATGCGGAGGGTCTGGCAGACGCGCTCTCGTCTTCGCCCAACTCGTGGAGGTTTCAGTGCCCCGGCAGTCCCTGGCTGCGAAGGAGATGTGTGCCAAGGGCAGCCTCTGCCCCGCCGCCAGGGCAGCTGTGCAGGATGCAGGGTGCGCGCCCAGGGAAGCAGGTTCCCACCGATGGGACGCAGACAGCACCAATGCTCCCCAGGCAGCTGCTTGCCTCAATGGCATGTTCACCAGGACGAAACATGCCCCCAGCCTCCCCCAGCCCTCTCCGTGTCCCTGATGCGACAGGGGCCACTTTGCATTGCTGATACCGTGGCTGCCTCCTGTGCACTTGCCGCTGCCATGTAGGTCACGTTGCAGGGTGACACACCGGCACGCGCTGCCTGCGCCACTCCACGCTGCCGAGCTCGCTCCCTGCAGACTCCCTGCCATAACAGAGATCTCTCCAACACGGCAGAGCAGTCAAACAAGCCTTCCTTGCCTGCTCGCCCACCTTGCTGTCAGCATGGGGTGACATGGGCTGTGCCTGAGCATGAGGCGTAAAGCAAGCACCACTCTCCGGTAACCCTCAGGGGACCTTACATAGTTGGACAAAACTTGGAGCAGTGTGAAGGTTGTTCAATATTTGCTTGGGACTGATGCAAGCTCTAGCTCACCTCAACATCAGGCAACATCAAACTGCCATGTTGCTGCTTTTCCCCTCCTCACCTCTTTCCCAGCACACCCAACATACTGGGCTGGATTGAGCCCATAGCTCACTTCTGTGCTGTAGCACTCTGTAAAGACAAATGTTTGCTCACTCACGTGATGCTGGGGTCTCTGCTGAGTCTGCAGATAACCAGCTAAGGAAAGGGAACATCAGAGTATTTATCTGACAAGGAAGTGATTATGCCCCATTTGATGCTCAATTTGACAGCACAGATTTATTATACAAGGTCATATTCACCAGGAACACAACTTTGCTAGAGGCAACATCTCCTTACACCTGGGATAAAGTTGATCCTTGGTTCAGGGACAGATCAACTGCAGGCCAAGTTTTCCTAGAGATTATCTACTAGCCACCACTCAGACCTGCTAAGAATTTCTGCATTTTCATCACTACATATCACATCAGTTCATAGAAGCTACGACATAAAAGATTTGCAACATGGAATTGTGCTGGTAGGAAACTGGACAACCTTGCCTGGTCCCAGGCATCAGGATCCAGGCAACAGCTCATTAAAAAAAAAAGTGAGTAGCACCTCTCTAACAAGAAACAATAATTTACATTTAAATCTAACAGTCTGTGTCAACCTCTTGCTGGGTTATACTATAACACAGTCCAAGCTCACATTGCAATTTCATCTCTTTAGTCCCAATAGTTTTAGTCACAATATTTTGTATATGTTTATAGTGAGGTTATTCTTGCTCATACATTTTTCCCTAGACATCAGAACAGAATGTCTTTCAAGGTCTTTTATAAGTGGATCAGTCTGAATTTTCCAACTGGCTTGGTCTATTTTTCTACCGGTTGTGGGTAGTAATGAAGGCTTGCTTTACTCCACATTTTTGCTATTTTTCTTTCCAAGAGGAATTAAAATGAAACAAAACTGTATTTTGGGGGTTTTTTACTTCTTTACAGTGTATTCTGGAAATTTCTGCAAAGCAGATCCCTTTCAAAACATAGACCATTCACTGTGTCCCCAACCCCTCAGTAGTTACAGTGGCGATCACTGAACTTAACTGCACTCCTATTGAAAATAAATATATTTGCACCTGTCTTTTTACCTTTGCATGTCCTCCCCATGTGTATTCAGTTCTTTCACAGTTAACAATTTAGGAGACACAGTTTTCACTAGTTTTCTGGAAACGGCCACTCTTCCTTACAATGTAGATTTTTTCCACTAAGCTTGTTGTTGGACACGTAAGAAGTTAATTGTGCTAATTAGTCCAGCAGTTAGCTATGCAAATGCATACGGCTTAGCCTCATTACATAGGTGCATTACGATACTGACTATTCTTGCTGCACCTCCCAATGTTTTGGCACAGCTACCCCGGTGTTATTGAAGTGATTTGGTCTCTCTGCCTGGTGGTACCTCTCCGTCACCCCTGACCTGTGCAAGTAGTTTCATCCCCTCAGAATGCCACGAGCTGCAGCTCACTGACAGGAGGAACATGGAAGCAGGGGACAGCCATGTCTTCCAGCTCTCTGCCACCATCCTTCCTTGATCAAAGGGGTTCAGAGGTTGCCAAACATCTCCTGGGGAGATGCTAGAGGAGGAAGCAGTGGCCATTGCCATTCAGAAATACTCATTACTAACAGGCATAGAATAGTCTGCTCACATATTAGCAGGGCTGAGGCCACCCACCGTGACCCATGTGCTATGTTAGGGTACCAACTTTATTGCTTGGCTGAGTCATCACTTATGAAAGATTAATACATCCCTACCACAGGACAAGAATCAGTATCTGCCAACCACAGCAGCTGCCCAGGCAGAAGGATTTATACACAGTCCCATTTAGGGCATTGCAGGAGACACTGACAGATAAGGACCATGGGAATACAACCTTCCTATCCATCACACCCCACAGCGTCCCAGATGATCACAGGGATACAGGCAGCACATTGTTCCTCCCTGCCAGGTTTGAAGATGCATCAGGCTGTTCCATCCCCTACCACCCATCATTTGCAAGAGGTTTGTCTCCATTGGCTGCCTGGGCTATGTGCAGCGTCTATCTCCAGGCTTGCTCCCTGCCACACAGGCTGCACTCCCAACATGAGCATGCTCCATTAATCCATGTAGTCCAAACTGTGCCACCACTGAGACAGCTTAGGAGCACCACTGTGACCACAGACAGCTCTCCCTGTTAACCAAGATGCATGTTAAAAATGACAACTACAACCACATGAATGGCATCCCCACACTTGACAGCAATTAGCTCCTCCAGCACCATGGCAGGACAGACAGCCATTTACCTCCCATCAGGAGAGGAACCAGTGACAGGTGAAAGGAACTGTTCCCAGCTTCTCAACTCATCTTCACTCAGAGTGCTTGTTTCAACAAAATCATGCAGCGCTGCAGTAAGACAGATAATTTTTAATTACCTTGTAACAAATTAGTCACACATGTCTTACAGCCTTTCCTGTTAGAAGGGAAGAGCTTCATTCTCTTGGGACTGGCAGGAACAGGACTGTGGTCTGGGTTCATTCTCAAAACACTCTCTGGAGTTCTTGGAGACCATCTCTACCACCACCACAAAGCTCCCTCATGATCAAAGACTGCTGCAGGCCTTGCATGTTGCAAATGGAAAATAATGCCGCAATGGCTCTGGAAGACAAGGTGGACTAAAACCTTAAGAAGTCATTGCCATGAAAACCTACGAACTCTTAGGAGCTAAAGCACAATAACTGTTGTTTATGACCACACATTACAGCAGCGCATGTAGGGAAAGAAGCAGTTTGCTATTACTCCCAAACATTTTTAAGCAGATCGGTTTACTAAGACCATGCTTGATTCCACCCCTCCATGTAGGTAGAGGTCTCTTCTGCCTGTGGATGCAGAGCAGCCCCTTCATGGGAAGAAGCAGTGGCCTCTCAGGAGTCAGTGCAGAGCATTGCCATCTCCCGCATGTTACAGAGACCAGATCCAAGAGCAGCCAGTGCTCACAGGGAGCCCCACAGCTGCACATGTCTGTTCAAGGGAGTATAGACTAAGCAAGGGCAGTAATAAGCCTGCAGCAGCAAAGGGTATAGCTATTGGATGCAGAACCCTTCTGCTTCTTTTAAACCTGGGGTTCTGGCTGTACCACACTGGACTATTTATTCCCCCTTCATTACCACATCAAGGAAGTTGAAGCCAGTGGGCAGAGTGGGTAAAAATGAATTCTACTTGATTAACTATACCTTTGCACAGTCTGCTAATGTTCTCCCCTGTCCAGATAAAGACCAAATCCCATGGAGAGATACGTATCTGAAATTTTTAGTGGGTCTAAACCATTAGTACCTGGGGTGCGGTAATGTGCTACCTCCAGCAGAACACCACCACACCATCTGCTTTTGTACAGCCAGTCCCTCTGAGTTTCACACTCACTACCAGTTCCCATTGGTGTGGCTGGTTTACTGTCAGTTCAGGAAGGACACATGGCCCAGGAGAGCACATACTCTAGCAAGCTATGACAATGGAAAAACCTACTCACAGGTAGGTTACAAAGGAGAAGTCCTAAGGGCTACAGTTTTTTAGAATACAGTGTTATGGAGGTAGTAGATGTTAGTAAAATAACTCAGGAAGAGAGACAGTCTGCCAGCACAGACCAGACATCCGCTGTAAGCAAGGTGAGATGAGCCTGTAAAAATGTTGTAGTCATGGATTTTAGCATTCAGTCATTTGAAAGGTGACTGATGGAGCTTGGATCAAAACAGGCCCACAGGATGCAAATGCTCAGTATGCATCAGTGCTGCTTTCCAGGGGGGGAGACAGCAAGGTGGGGACACAAGACTGACAGCTCCTGCAGCAACTATCTGAGATGAAGGTCTACCTGACTCATGCTCTTCTAAGACCAGTGGCATAGTCCCCAAAAGATAAATCTATTTAATCTCTAAATCTGATTTAATACATTTGCAGCTGCCCTACTGCCCCACCATTCCAGCTTTCCTAGAAAATTTCGAAGAGGAACAAGAGGGAAGGGTCTGTACAAAGCAGGTTGTGCATGGCATCATCATGGTCCTGCAGATGTGCCAAGGCATGCTGGTGACCAATTCACTCTCCTCAGTGCCAGTGCCAACTTTTCATACACACAAAAAGCAATGGCACAGCCTCTCTTCATTCTGCAGCTGTATGGCCCAGATGCAGTAAGTCAGAGGGATCTGTGCTCCTCCACTGTAGATCCTTCTGGAGATTAAGCACTCCCCATATAGGGAATGCCAGAGCAGAACAGAAAGATGTAAAAACATGAGGGCTGCATGGTTAAAAACTCTCTTTAGAGGAGTTTATGCTTTTAGATGCTGCAAAAGCAGCCAGACATCCTGGCTGTTCATTCTGGAGATCTCTGTTCTGTGCTCATCTGAATAAGCTTTGGAGAGGGAGAATTTAATTCTGTTTTGTTCTGAAAGCACAGTTTGTGCCCTGCCCCTCTCCAAGAATGTGACAACAGTAATATCACATTATTGCACAGCAATGTCCCCAGTCAGAATTGGGAATTGGAAGCACTTAGATGGTAGATCAGCTGACATCAGCCCTAGTCCTACAAAGGCTGCAGAGCATCTCTACTGCTTACACACCATCCCCAGCACTGCTTCTCAACCTTGTTACTATTAGAAGACCACAAAAACATTTAATCTTGTTCCAGATGAATCCCTGTCTTCAGCAAGACTTCTCAGTTTGTCAAAGGGCATCCCCAAAATAATTTTATTATAAATGGGGAAAAAGCTTTGGCCTTTAAGGATATGTACTAATCTTGCACCAGCCCTGCTACTGTCGCCCCTCTCTGGTTGTCTCCAACATGTTGGTTCTGCCAAAGGTTAGTCACGGGGGAGTCTCTATGTCCAGACAAATTTTCAGAGGCTCCACTGGGGACCTCTGCGGCTTGGCGATCCACTCGGATGATTTTCCAGATCAAAGGTTCTGTGTACATGCTAGAGGCAATAATAGATTATGAATACAGTTACAGATAAAAATGTATCGCATTTCTACTGCCCATGACCGAGATCATTAAGAAAGCAATTTGGTGTGGTATTTTCATTTAACAGATCAAATCCAGTTTATTTAGCCAATGCCATTAATTAGTTATTTGCATGAATATCTGTTCCTACAGGGGATACACTTCAAAATGTTTCTACAAGCTTGAGAACTCCTGCTATTTGAGACAGCAGATACATGCAGCAGAGGACACAGAGACAATGGGCAGTGCAAGAACGACTTGTGGCAAGAACGACTTGTGGCTCTGTATAACAGTCCCGTATTTGCACATTACCAAAACTTTGCTAAGTTGCTTTTTTTAAAAAAAAACTTGATAAGGTGGTTTAAAGTGATTATAATAGTTTTATCTTAAGCACTGTATTCTACTGCTTCCCATTTCTTGCTGCTGCTTCAAGTTCCAGGACTCCACAGTTCATCATAAACAAATAACACAACAGGAGGATGCAAACTGTGAAGGAGTCTGCTTGCTCATGCGCAGCTAGATCTATTTTGCATAGCACTTTCCTGCGTAAATTGGAGCGTGACTCTGGGGACACAGCAGGTACTTGTGCCCTTCCCGCTTCTGGATTATGTTTCCACTTTGATTTGCTCACCCTAAAGATCAAGTGTGTGTACTGACAGTCAGACTTCCCTATTTAAGTGGATTATATTTTTCAGAAACATTACTTTTGATCCACTGTGGGGTTATTTTTTGAGTCAGCATATATATTTTAATACATCATTCCAGCCTCAAAGGCACATGATTAGCAGTGCCATAGTTGTTTGGCACTGTGTTACCCCTGCAAGGAATACGGACCATACCACTGGCTTTTTTCTTTCTCTCTGCCTGTTCCTGCTGGTGTGACCTTGGCAGCTGTAACGCAACAGATGCCTCTTTCTCACTTGTTTATCTGTGTGAGAGAGACTTCTGAGGCCCCAACTTCAGTGCCAGCTGTGAATCATCTCCAAATTGGTTTTTCAAAGTTTGCCTCCTCACAGTCTGGCTTAGTATTTCTGCTCCCCGCGATCTTAGGGATCAATCTTCACTGACATTTCTCTCCCCTCCTCTGGTTATTTCTGGGTAGCAGCTGAATCCCTTCCTCATTGATTCAGTATGGGCTCTTTTTGACTGTTGTTTTAGGAGTGGAAGGATTTATTTCTTACTTCCCTACTTTTTTATCTCTTTATTTAAACATAAGTTTTACAGAATGGCCACAATATATATTTTGTAACTCAAATATCCAGGTCAGAAAATATAAAAGAGACCACCAGTGATGAGAAAAAGTGAGATAACAAAATAACCCCCCCAAATTACTGTCAAACAGAGAAAACCCATCTTCAAAACAGCTGCAAACATATTAGGCTATTTAGCAGCCTACCGCTTTGGAAAGGGAGAGCCTGATCTTCATTTTTAGCTGTAACAGTGATTTATAGGATGAATAAATGATCTGCATATAAGATGATGACTGGTTTAAATGTAAATGTTGTGAAAGACTTCTTATGTAAGCACATACAATTGCCTGAGAGATCTTCATACATAAAAGCCACAGCTGGAGCAAGTGGCTTTTTAAGCATTTGTTTTATGAAGTACACTTTTCATTGCAATGGTTGTTATTTTTCATTTACTTTTATATCAGCTTTAACCAAAAAAAAAGAAAAAGAATACTTGAACTTACAGCACGATCTGTACATTTTCAATAGTGAGGATATGTAAAATACTGACACTGTTCAAGCAGATAGATGCACATAACATACCTCTTAAAGATGTCATATTTAGTTGGAAATTATACCACAACAACTGATGACGTCTCACAAGTGATGCAGGCATAAGGACCAAATGTCCTCAGTTTCCGAATGTAAAACCTGACAGGTGGCTGAATTGGATGGCCCATCGAACACCATGGTAGCCTCATGATAACTTCTCACAAACGTTCCTGAGCAACACCAAGAGGGGCAAAGGTGTCAGCTCTGGCACCTGCACTAGTGTTTTCACTGGTGTTTACCGCCTCCCCAAAATGCTCACGGGAGCTGGATGGCTTGTGGTGGTCACTGCCCTCAATTACTGGTGGGGACTGTGATGGCTGTGACTGTTTGTATACTAGTGTGGTTTTTCTCAAGTGTTTCTAGATCTCTTGGGATTAAACCTGTTATGGTAAACATATGTTGCTGCATTCCTACTGGCTCTATGGGAGAGAAGCTTTTCCACCACCCCAAAATTGCCTTTTCAAGAGTCTGAACAATGAAGACACTGCAGACACTTAGTCTCATCTAAAAGAGGCATAAAGGGATCCAAGGCCCTTCCTGTCTGCTTCACATCTTTATTTCTGGAGAAGGCAAACCCACAATATTTTCTGATTCTTGTACACAAGTCTTTGAAGGTGTAAGGAAGAGGCAGAAAACAACACTTGGGCATAACTCCACTGGGTGGATGAAACAAACGGTGCACAGATTCATGTCATTTCACTCAATTTCCCCCTCTGTGCCACTGTAGGCCCCTAGCGTTCACCCCTCTGGATTGCAGGTCTGGCACAGTACATGTACTAAAGCAGAGAACAGCTAAAACTTCTTATCAGTATTTTGAATGCCCTCTAATGGAAATGCTATTTATGGAAAATGGGCCAATTGGAAAAGCCTACCCAGCATCCCTAACACAGAGGTAAAGAGAAAGGGGATAATCAGAGTTGACTTATTACTAGTACAACTTTAACAGTCCACTTTCCTTGTGATGAAGCAAACAGAAACCAGAACAATGCCTTGCTCTAATTTTAAAAAATTGACCAGCAGTTTTGATGTGCCACTTGGAGCACCTTGAGAGGTTTTGTTTTCAGCAGATGAGAGGTGCTTTTTGAAAGAGTGCTAGCACTGTCTTTGGTTTAGCTGCCTCAGTGAGGTACTCTTCAATTCTGAGAATACTGCACCAAACCAGATTCCCAACTCACCTGGAGCCAGATGACACAGTAAAGAAAGTGGAAATCTTGCTGTATGATATGCAAACACATAAAATACATAACTGCCTGAATAAAAACTTAAATAGCATAAGTAATTCAAGTAATGTAGCGGCCAAGTCCTGTACCCACCCATTTATTTGACCTGCTTGTAACACAAGAGAATTGGTGCAGAAGGGATGCATAAAATTTATATATCCTATACATCTTACTGAGATCTGGAGAACAGTAGGGCTCTGGGCACAGCATAAGACCTCTAAAAGGAAATAAGACATCCTTTACTTAGCATTGATAATGTTCATTAATTACAGAGACATAACAAGTATTCAACAATGCCACCTCAGGCACTCAGGCAGAGCTGGAGCAAGGGCAGCTTGCACAGCGCCTGGTGTGCTGCAAACAGAGCAGGTATGAAACCCCTCACATCTCTACTTGAAATGACAAAGAGTGCCTCAACTTTGCCCCCACCTGTCCATACTGGAAGCAAGAACAAGGTTTTAAAAGGCTGCGACTGTCAGTGGCACATGAGCAGCAGCAGCAGAGGTGGGATGTCCAAAACATACAGGGAGCATAAAAAGTCTCTTACCAGGGTCAAGACTACTCGCTGTGCCTTCCCATCTGAAATGTTTGTTCCTCTGAGGTCTAACAGCCAGGCAGAGGAAGGGTGAAGCAGTAAGAGTAAGTGGTAGTGATCTGGGTACATGTAATTGCTCTGGATGTCTAAGTGCTGCCATAGGGTCTCAGTAGTGGTAAGCAGTATTCATTAAAGGACTGAGGACTTCTGCTTAACACACAGTGACTCAACATGACTTTGAGATTGTCCCACTACAGTTTGCAGGGCTTCACTATTTTTTGTGAATATGAATAAAATACATTACAGCCTTCCCAAAACATTACAGATACTTAGTGTGATGTAGCTAATCATACCTTCCCATACACAACTCAAATCAAAAAATGCATCCTTTCTATAGCACTCACCAGGTGAGTTTGTCTCCAGTAACATAGTTTTCACCATATTATTGTTTGATATGGTATCTGTGACCTTTCCATTTTACCATATTCTGAAGACAGCATAGAAGAAATAATGACATAAACATTTCAAAGTAGCCTACAGCTGCATAAATGAGCATGTCTCTGAATTATTCCATACAAAAAAAAAAAATAATCTGTGATTTCCTTTAGTTTAGAAAACAGCACAAGGATTGGAATTTGAGATATCTGGAGACTAATGGAAAGTTCCATAACACCGCTAGGCAACCCCTACAAATCCTAGGAGCTAAAAAAATGCTATGCAAGAATGTGTATTTTTCCCCCTGAACGCATATCCCTTTGGAAACCATGCAACTATGAAATTTGAGCTTGAGTGTGATAAAGTGTACCAGACAGAACCATATGCTTGTCACAAATAACTAATGCTTGTCTCATTCACATACCCCTCAAACTGTATGTAATTACACATATGTAATATGCCCATCATATATATACATGTACAACATCAGATCCCATGTACATCACAGATACAAGTGGCACATGTGATTGCCTACATATGCTGTAGCACAACATCAATGTCCACAAAGAGACAAAAGCTAAGCCCACTCCTGCTTCCAGCTGTCAGTCAAGCCTTCTGTTACCCCACCCTATGGCCTAGTTACAAGAAGAGATGCAGAAGGACTTAAAACCCATCGGCTAAATGTCAGCAGTAGGAGGCAGTAGCAGATCAATACCGTGTGCTTGGATCAGGCTTTGCTGTAAACAGTGTATTCTGAAAGCCCTGGGTCATTGCCCAGCTCTGCCTGTGAAATATCTGCAACCGCAATGTGTTGCATTTGGAAAGCTTACAAAGTCTCACCTTCATACCTGAACTCACACTGGAAAAAAGTTACAACACCCATCACTGCATGCTCTGTTAGCAAATCAGACCTTTTAAAACAAGAAGGGGCAGATTTCAGCACACTCAAGAATATTATCAGCCTTTTATTGCAAATATCACCCAAAGACAGTCTTTTGAACATTTTTACCAGGGATAATAAGGCAGGTTAGGGCTTATATTTATTCATGGAATCAGCAGTCTTCTCATTTCTACTGTTCTATAGATCAAGACTTCTGCTGGTGCGGGAAGTGGCTGCAGAATGGGACATTTAGAGGCTTAAGCTGCAAGAGCTTGGAATAGCAGATATAGAAGTTGTCCAGTGGAAAAAAAAAATTAAAATCAATTCCATCTGCCCTATAAAGCAATCCAGAGCACTGAATAGTTGGTTAACTACTTTTCACCTTGTGTTGTAGTTTGGTGACATCAGAACAAGCAACAGCTACTCTGAAAGGATTAATATGAGGAGAAAGCATAATAGATTGATGGGAAAAGTATACACATTCATGCTTGCCAGTAAGTCTGAGCTCAGCATGAAAGGGAAACTATGGTACAAAGCTTTAACGGACAGGATTCTTCAGCAGTACTTCACCTGATTGCTTTGTCCCTTCCAGTCATCAAAGAAAAGTCAAAGTAAATGGAAAAATTATAACCAACAGATCAGGCTTTTAATTACATCCAGAAATGAAGTCAAGAAACAAGCTTTCTGAAACAGACTAATCTATTTTCAACATTTTTTTCCCCTTCATAGATGCCAGAGACAGGCTGCATGCGATTAAAAGTTACAAAAATAGCAGAATAGTCAGTTATAGTCTTGAATGGATGCTTTCATTTTGGTATTTTATTCAAATTGATTTCACTTCAGATAGTATTGGCAGCAGAATGACATACACCTGATTCAATAGTTCATCTTACCAGTTAGGTACTAGCCTTAGATTGTTGGTTTACCTACATGGTAGTTGTAGAAGGCAAATAAATATTCATTTGTAGTCCATCCAGCATTACATTTTAATTCTTTCTTATCAACTGGTTCATTAGGATGGCATGAATTGTAATAAAAATGAACTCTTTTGTATCTCATTGCTAAATAAACTCTGCAGTACAACTCTGCAGTTTTCTTTGGTACAGATATATTCCTTAGCAACACAGTTAGAAGACTCAAGCAGTTCCTTACAGAAACGTTTTTTAAAGATTTAATTTTCTCCCCAATAAGAGTATGGCATGTTAACAGAAGTTAACATTAACACAGATGGTAGAATAAACCCTTAGAATAGATGTAGACCTTTGCTGAAGGAGTAGAGCCCACACTGTGTTGTGGAGCATGGTACCTGAACGCCACTTCACTTTGACTTCCTTTCCATGAAGAAAAAGGGGTAGTTAATCTACCTGGGATGAATCCTTTTCCAGGAGACAGAAACTTAAGTATATTCATCAGATTTTGCACTGTAAATGAGGTTTAAATTTCTATAATCAAAGATACCTGATTGCTTTAAAAGGCTGATAGAGCTTCCATCCTGGCAAAATCCTATGCATCTTCTTCTCCCAGGCACTAAAGCTCCTTGACATTACTCTGGCTCTGTAAAGTGGCTATAAGTGGCTTTAAGTGCAATGCACATCAATTTTAAAGCCTCCTTACACAGTCAGAGAAGTGCAATGCAGACACAGTATAAATGAAAATACATTTTTGTGTGCTGAAGTCAAAACCAAAAAGCATCTATTCATAAAATAGCCCTGTGGTATAGTTGCATGCAATCAATATAGTCAACATATTAGAAATTCATTGTAATGAAACTAAATGAAAAATAAACTTATTTCTTTTTAAATTATTCGTGTTACAGCAGCACCCGGGAGCTGCACTGCCCAGGGTTCCCTGTGCTTTGGGCTAGAGATGTTTCCAACAGAACAACAGACCCTGCTGAAAATAACTTACAGTCCAAGAAGAATATTCTGCCTGCCATCTGCCCAGCACGCTGCTGCCTGTTCCTACAGAGACGATTTTTACTATTAGTGAGTTTCTCTGTCCACATAGGACAGACATTTCTTTTTTCAGTACTCACTTCTAAGGTACCCTGTTAAAAGACTCTTTCTGTGTGTGCAGCGTTGCATCTCTCCCCATCCTTTCATAGACTTTTTCAAAGCACCCTTCCTAGATACAAAAAGCTTGAACAGTTCACATCATCATTCAGTAGCTTTCGCTGATGTCACATCTCCATTTGGGTTGAGCAGGATTTAAAAGATGCAGTTCCCTGCACAAGTTTCCAGCCTCTGTCATTCCTCCATCAGCTGTTGAGGTTTGATGCCACCTCCACTGAACATAACATTGTGTTTCTACTTGCAGTGCTGGGCTTGGACACCAAGACCGCAGCCTTGCTAGGGGCTGGGACCTGGGCTTTACCCTGCAGCTTAGCATTACAGAAATGGACAGCTTTGTGTTAAGTATCAGGAGGTAATTCAAAGTACAAGGCTTTTTTTCCTTTTGTACAGTGTACATTTAAAGAGTCATTCATGAATAAGACTCCTGATCCATACATAGTGGGACACAATGGTGTATTTACAGTCCAGAATCCATTACAGTTAATATTGCACTATTTACACTCATCTGCCATAAATCTAATGCTGTTGTTACGACTGTGCCATTTAATCCTGGGCCAGGAATGCCCTTCAAGCCAGTATCAATTACATTTGTAAGTAAACTAATGCTTTGGGTTAAACAAAGTGAAAGTATACTCTGAGAAATTTAGTACTTTGTATCCGCAGTTATTCTAAGTGAACCTTGAGTTTTATTCAATTAAGTACCACAGAACATTAAAATGATCCAGAAAACATCAAATGAAAACATTGATTCTAAATAATAACATTGGATGAGCCATGAACTGCTACCAATAACATAATCATGATGCATCAAACTCGATTACAACTTCAAAATAGTCCTTTAATTTCACAGTAATTATTTGATGTTATTTTCAACTCAACTCTTTTGCCACTGACATTTGCACAAAGCTGTCTCTAATTTAAAGGCTGATATTTTGTGACCTCAGTCTAGACACCTGGCACATAAAGTCCTAGGTAGCATGAATCTTCACAGAATCACAGAATCGTCTAGGTTGGAAAAGACCTTGAAGATCATCTAGTCCAACCATTAACCTAACATTGACATTTCCCAACTACACCATATCACTCAGCGCTATGTCGACTCTACTCTTAAACACCTCCAGGGATCAGGACTCCACCACCTCCCTGGGCAGCCCATTCCAACGCCTAACAACCCGTTCTGTAAAGAAATACTTCCTAATATCCAGTCTAAACCTTCCCTGGTGCAACTTGAGGCCATTACCTCTTGTCCTATCGCTTGTTACTTGGTTGAAGAGGCTCATCCCCAGCTCTCTGCAACCTCCTTTCAGGTAGTTGTAGAGGGCGATGAGGTCTCCCCTCAGCCTCCTCTTCTCCAGACTAAACACCCCCAGTTCCCTCAGCTGCTCCTCGTACGACATGTGCTCCAGACCCTTCACCAGCTTCTTTGCCCTTCTCTGGACACGCTCGAGTAATTCAATGTCCTTTTTGTAGTGAGGGGCCCAAAACTGAACACAGTAATCTTCTAGAATAGTATGTGTTCACATCCTCTTCCTCTTTGACATTACAGTTTGCAAGACTAGATCCTGCGGGCATGTCAAGCCACACGCTTTGTACCAAACCCTGACATTCATATTTCTTTGTATTTTACAACCCTACAGGTCCCTGATGATGGTCTGGACTGGCCAGTCTGAGCCTTACTGAACTCAGGAAAGGTTTCAAAGGGAATGTCTTTGACTCCTTTCCCTTCTGTACTAAAAAAACAACCAGTCCAAAACCAAATGAAAGCCCAAACCCATACATTTGAAAATGAGATACAGGGAGAAAGAACTTCCAACCTAATCCATTGTGCCATCATGGACATTTGATATAACAAGAACTTTTTGCAATATAGTGTCACATAATGGGTGAGACTTTATCAGACGTATCATTCCAGTCTCAGTACGATAGTTTAAAAGGCAATACCAATTCTCATTAGATCCACAGCACAACTCTTAAAATGTCACTTTTCCCTTACAGATCAGGAGTCTTTCAAGCAGCCTTCTTTATAATTATGTTTATTATCAGCATCAATTTCCATTTCACCATTCAACTCAGAGGAAGAGCAGATGCCTTTCAACATTTACAAGGCAAACTGACAATAATTGCTTTACCCAGTACAGAAACACAGTCAGTGCTGGGGTGAAGTGAAGCAGCTCTTCCCAAATCACAACCACCCCTAATGACAAGCTAGTCAGCAACTAAGAAATAGCACTAGCCAGTTTTTTGCAGGATCTCCTTGAGTTATCAACCTTTTACTCAGGGCTAAACTACATTTGCAAAGAGGGAAAGTATTTATGATAAAGGATAGTGCTTACAGGCAGGTTTGGAGAGGTTGCTAGAAGGTGCAGCTAAATCTTCAGGAAAGGATGATGTACGGAGATTGCTTTAAACTCCTCACTCAGTGAGGCATGTGAGAAGCCCAGATTCTCTTAAGAAGAAGAAAACAATCAATTTCTGGCCTTCCTGAAGAAAGGGAAAAGCTTGACTTCATTAACACAAAAAGTGCAAAACCCAGAAGAGAGATAAAGAGGCCCGAAAATGCATTCCTTTTTAAAATGCCAATACCCTTCTTTATTTTAGATGCCGATACTCTTTTTCTTTTCTTTTTAGTATGGATTATTGCTTCTTGAACATTCTGGTTTGACAGTACAGCAGCTTGTCTACCCAAACATTTAGCAAACTTGACAGTACTTAGCTCTAATAACTTCAAAGCCTGAGAAAGCACAGGAACATCATCATTTCACGCATCAGATCTGTTTAAGAACAGATACAAAGTACTGCTCACAAGCTGTAACAGAAAAAATATTGTCCCAGCAATAAAACCATGGAATGGAACAATCACAGATATATTACCCATTTTCAAGTTTCATGAAAAAAACAATCAAAAGTGAACAAGATTTTGGTCATGCTGCTTTCACTGGAGAAACTCTAAAGGAAAAATAGTTTAACATAGGGTAATGAAATTATACATTTTCTCCTCAGCTTGAAAAAGGCCACCTGGTCAAAAATGAATTTAAACTAGTTCTCAATATGTAAAATTTAAAGGCTTTTTCTGGTTTTGTAGTTAGTTTTGCTATTGTTATCTGTGATACAGCAATACTAAATTGAATGAATGCATCAATCTGTCAAATATTGTAATAAAATTGGAGCCTCCAAGTACAGCCACCTTACAGGTGAGGACATTTCTGAATGAAGGATATCTTTGCATCAGCACGCAAGATAAAAATCATAAAACACATTACACTGGATCAAACTGATGATCAGTTTAGCGCAGCTCATAGTATGACAGCCAGAATCAGCCAGAGTAAAGTGCAAAAAGACTGTCACAAACCTGCTTAAAGGCACAAATTTTTTGTTGTTAAGAGATAGTAATATTCCAGGAGCTCTTTTATACATTTCTAATCTTTATGCTTATAATTGTGAATGCTTTTTGTTTGTGTAAACACAGGAGCACAGAGATCACCTGACTAGAAAGTACAAGTGGGTGAATTAATTACGTAAAAAGCATAATTAATTCCAGAAAGCCTAAAAACCTGGAATGATGCTGTGCTTCCAGCTCCACTTATATCTTCATCCCTAATATTTAGAATTTGACTTAAGTCATGGAGTTTCACTATCTCTCCTAAAGTGTGCTACTGCTAATCAGAACAGCGGTATTCTTAGTTTTGATACAAGTTTCCATATTCCTCCCAAACCTGGAAGAATCCTTCTCTTGACACCTTCTTGTGGCAACAAGCTCCATGTGTGAAAATAACGTTCTTGTATTCAGTTGTGTTCAACTCAAACATTGGAAATGTCAGGCCTTCCACTTGTTCAGTGGCTTTTGGTTTCCCTTCTCCAGATCATGCCTTGCAGCAGAACTTCAAGTCATGCAGGGAAATATTTGGGGGAAGTGGGTAAGAAGGAAAACTATTTAGCAAGAGTCTGAGTGGGATATCTCATTGCTCTGGTTTCTGCTACCCTGTTTTCTTCCTCCCTGTAGCTTCTTGTGTATCTGTTCAACAATGGTCACAGCCATTTGTCCATCTGCATGTGAAGAAGGGGAAAAGATGTCCTGATAACCTGTTTAGACCCATCCCCTTCCTCCATCTTCTTCTACTGTGAGAGAAAAGGGCTCCAAACTTCCAGGTGCCTTAGCCCTATGCTCCACACACATCCCTTCCCTCTTCTACCCTAAGGTTATTTTGTACATGCCCAAGCAGAAATACACCTCTTATTGCCTGACTGCTGAATCACTGTTTAGTTTTATTTGCTCAACAACCTGGTATCGCCTTCTACAGGACACCATTCATTTCTGCCCAACTCCTTCAGACCTCAGCACCTCAAATCCCCCCATCCCAGGACCTTTCTAACCCCCAGCCTTGGTACAGGTCCATTTGCTGCATTCCTCTTCTGCAACCACCCTCTGTGCCCCAGGCTTCCTCATGACCCTAGGGACAGGCAGTGGTATGACACATTTACCTCTCCACAGTGCCCTCAGCTCCTCATTCATCATTCTTCATTCTCCTCATGCATGGGGTAAAATTGGGGATGCTGATTCCTGGCAGGACACTTGCATTTCATGGGCTAGATCTGGCCCACAGGTTGACAGCTGAAGAGCCCTGTGTAGCAGTTTGATATCCTCTTTGTGGTCTCTTTTCCAAAACTAAATAACACCAGTATTTAACTAGATTTAACACAATCCCTATGCGTTAAGACTTTCTCAAGCCTCAAAACATGCTCATCAGCCGTCTCTGAGCCCAGCCCTGCATGCAGAGTTCCCAATGCAGCTACAGTGCTTACTTATATAATTATATTTATATAATTACATTACAATTACCCTCTGTATTATCCTCCATCCCATTTTTTATGCATTTTAACATCTTGTTTGCATTTTGTTAATTCCTTTTTTTTCTGAATCCTGCTAAGCTCCTGGCCTCATTGATGTATTGTGGTGATGTAGCTCCAGAGGTGCACTGTCATCCAAGCAATTACTGTTGTCCATTATCAACTAATTTCCATTGTCTGTAGAAAAACTCAAGGTCACACTATTCCACTGCAGCTTTGGGCTGATCACCCAAAAGAATATGCCACTAATAATTACTATTTAAATGCTAGAACAGATGAATAGCAAACACATTAACAGTGGTTCAGCTATGAAGATTATGCTAGAGGAGGAGATTACCACAATGCCAGATCCCTGAAGGTGCTGAGTACTTACAATTCTTGTTTTCATTCCTGCTGGGTCAGTGCAAGAGGGCTGTTCTGGCGCGGTAGAGTGCAAGACAGAGAACTGCAGTGGAGGCATGCATGAAAAGTGCGTTCCCCTTACACCATGGGACGGATCCTACAGTGTCATGGTCTGACATCTGCTTTGAATAAAAATCCCACCTGCAAGAAACTGTTACAGCTTTTTCTGTCTGTAGAAGAAGACAATACGCCCCGAGAAATAAATGCACATAACCAAAAGCGGAGGGCGGGGGGGGGTGGTGGTGGATGTTGAATGTCCCTCCAGTCCACATCTACTGCCTCGGGACACAGGAGGGTTGACATAACACTGACTTCTATCACTTTGAAACATGAGGAGACAAGCAGAACATCACACACACAGGATGGGGATGGACCGCTGCCCATTGTTGTGGCTTCTGGGGGCTCCCATCTCCAAACAATTGTGGGAAACCTCCCTGGGGAAGGAGCCCAGCTCAGAGAGAAATGTTGAAACTATCATACTGCATTCTTCATCTTCTGTTAAATAGTTCTTGACATTACACTCAGCTGTGCTTGAAACAATCTAGTTTGCCATCATTAATAGTTATGAGACCAATCATCACCCCCGACAGAGCTGAGATCCTTTGAATAAGGAATTGTGCCTGAAGGGCAGCCTCTGCCAACAGTGGACATAAGATTTTACACAGACTAAAGGTTAGCATGCACAGCCTTGAATGGCTTGTCATGGTTGTGGCCCTTACTGAACCTGAACTGTGGCACAAGGAAGGACAAGATTTCCACCTTTTTCCTCCACAATATTTTAAGTCTAATGTTCAAAACAATGCAAATGTTGCACAAGGATGTGTAAGAGACCACCTAATGCTAGTCAATAGTGCACAATGCGTGTTCGCTCTCGCTCTCCAGCTCTGTTATTCCTCTGCAATGTTATGGACACTATTTGCTCTTCCTAAGCTAATTTTTAATCATTTTCAGGAGATAATGTGCATTTATTAAGTAGATCAATATTTTGCATGCTATGCTTTCAGGAAAGTCAGATAAATTATAGACTTTGCTTGACATTTGTCTTCTGGTGCAATAATGTGTTTCAGAAACTCAAGTAAATTTATTAGCCAAGAACTCCCCTTTCTCGGGTCCAAGAAAACAATCCTCTATCATGTGCTTGCAGAAGTGAAACATATTTCTCCCGTATGTTATATTCTTACCAAAGAATTGCACAGACACAGGATTTTTTCATGAGCATTGCGTATATATAGCAACTGCATTAGCCCCTCTGCCCAACCCTCTTGAATCACCCCATCCTTGGAGATGGATCGAAAAATATCTGCCAAAGCTTTCAATTCCATTTGCTCCTTCCATCTCAGTTCCCAGATGTAACTCACCAGGACCTAGTGCCTTGTCAACTTTTAACAGCTCTAATTGCCTAACTATCTGCTCTGGCATACTCATAAAACCTTTCAGCATTTCGTATTGCCCCCAGGAAAATGTATTCTAGTCTCTGATATGACCTTCAGCTTTTTTTCTTAATACTAATGGCAAAGAACTCGTGGAGGCTCTTTGCAATGACAACCTCATCTGTCACTCCCTACTTCATGTCTCTTAATGCCCTCATTGACCTCTGCATTGCTACATTGGTTGTGTGATATTTAAGGACACTGTTGTTGTTTATCCATAATTCAGTTACTGTCTGATTGGCCCAGCTTAATTTTTGGATGCTTTTTTTCTTTTCTCTATGCAGATTTTTAAAAATTTTTTTTAAAAAAGTTTTTCTGACAACAATGTGACAAGACTGACAGCTGCATTGAAAGAGGGTCTAAAATTTTTTTCAAGGAAAGCCATAATTAAACATTCCCTCACTCTCTTTATACATGTGCACACACATATTCATTTTGGAATTGTTTTTGATGTGTTCTAGTTTGGATAGGTAATTTTCTTAATTTAAACCTCCAACATATTGGGATGCTTACAAGGGGAAGAGAGAAAATAATTTGAAATAAAAACCTATGAGTATTTACATCCAAATCTTTTGAGTTTCTGATATGTCTGATCCTTGTATTCATCTCTGCAGAAAGGACTGAAGGACTGAAACACTGAAGGGAACCTGTTCTCAGCAGAGACTCTTAGGGCCAGAAGGGGAGTTAAAATAAAATGAGGATGACACCCCTTATCTTCTATGTCGTCTTTCCCAGCAATTCATTTTTTCCCTACTGTTTTTTCCCCATATACTACACAGACTTTTCTAAGCAACCGGCTAAACTATCCATCATACACGATCAGCTCAAATGCCTTATTGCTGGTGCCGGTTTCCCCATTCTTTGCATGCATTTTCAATGCATTTTCTCATATATCTTCCCTTTTGTCATAATATTACTCTGTTTTCTCTGCTGAAACCTATATCCATAGTCTGCTCTGTGCCTTGGGTTCATCAGCCAATCCAAGTTCTTTTAATCCAGTCTCACTAACCAGTTCCCCCTTCATCTTCACTACTATTTTTTGTGTATATTCAAACATCTCCTTGGTAGCAAAGCGCACAGACCAGGAGCAGTCAAACAGAGGGGAGAGATTCCCATGTCCCACATGTGTGTGACCTGTTCCTTAAATGGTCCAAAAAGGCATTCAGCTTTTGGGGAATAATATCACGTGGCAAACATAAGTCTACTGATTCTCATGAAAGGCTTTCAGCTAGGCCATTTTTCTTAAGCATATTCCCTTCCTTCCACTTCGCCCAAACACATTAATTTGTGTTACACAAAGATGGCATTAACTCCATTATCTGTGAGTGTTTATCATCTCTATGTCTCTTTGTAGTCTTTTCCTTTTCTGCCTATTACTCACAGTTCCTCCCTATATAGCATCACACACAAATTCATTAACAGGCTGTTTACTCCCTCTTCAGGATCATTAAATGAAGATACTAAATGAGACCTGACCTAACAAAGACAGCTGCAATAAGCATTTCCTTGTAAATAGAGTCTTTGCTATTTATCAAAAACTTTGTACTAATTTTCAGTCCAAAGTTGTTTACATTGAGGCAATTTCTACAGGTTTTCAAATTTAGACTTGGCCCATTATTTTACACTGACATAAGTTAGTAAAGAAGGCCCATAACACAAACCCAAGAGTTCTTCAAGATATTAAACTGATTTCTGCAGACGCTCCCTCCAAAACAGTAAGAAAAGCTGAATACATCTATGGAGTCATCAACGGCATGAAACAAAACTGGTGATGCTTGGTTCTCTCCAGAGTTGGAGAGGTCATGTATAGGGTACAAGCCGCACTCAGCCCTGGGCTGCTGAAGGACACAAATCTATTGGAGAGAGTCCAGAAGAAGCTCTCAGATTTCCAAAAATACATCATATCTGAGGAAAAACTTGAAAGAATTCAGATGGTTTAATTTAGAGAGGCAGCAGCCAAGGAGATATAACATGTCTCAGGAACAGCGTGGGTATAATTAAACTTGCTTTTGGACAAAAGGGTGAACTAGATGACCTTTAGAGATCCTTTCCATTCCTATTTTCTCTGATGCTTTGATTGCGTAGGTTGCCTGCCCAAACTTACAGACAGGAGCCATCACAGCCAGAAGTCCTGCAGCCCTGAGCCTTGCATTTTAGACCCAAAACACATTCACTGCTGCTCTGGGGTTGCATCTCCCCTCAGATCCCATGGCTGAGGCAGCAGATGCTCAGTCCCCTGCCAAATTTGCATTTCAAGGGCAGGAAATTCAGCAAGAGCCATAATAAGTGCAAGTGCTGGAACCACTGCACCTCAGGATGCCAGGGCCAAGGTGAAAGTCCTCCCACTGGGCACCAGAGAGCATCTCAGTTCTGGATGCTCCACTGAGACACCCAACAGCCAGTAAATCACTTCTGGAAGGGTAGATCCCAGTGGCCCACTAAGGACAGGGAAGTTGCTTGCAGCATTGCTGTCTGTTACATGATTCACTCTGCCCTTCCCTGAAGCAGGACATTCCTCAAGTCCTGCTGTGGTTATGGTATTGGCATTTTTTATACTTCTAACCATCCTCTTGGCCTCTCTAATGAAGAAGTGTCATGATACTCAGCACAATTTATTACCAGAGATAACTTGCCTCAAAGCACTTGCCTCTAGTCTTTATTTCTGCTAATACTTAGAGATGAACATTTTCCCTCTTTCTTCTTTTCCTTAACAAACAAGGCCATGCATCATTTTTCACTCATCTCTCCTTAGCTATCGGACTGGGTACTAGCCCCCACAAAACCCTTCTGAGCCAATCCCAGCATGCTGACAAAGGAATGTCTACCTTCCTACATCTGTCCCCATCCCCAGAACAGCTGCTTTTTATGCTCTCTTGGATTTGTGAATTCGTACAATCTCTTTACAGAAATAAATACTTTAACTGTAATAAGTGTGACATGTTTTCTTTCATAGTCATGCCCATAAACCTCAGATTAAATCTGCTGCTTAATTAATTTGCACTCAGAGTGCCCGTCTCTCTTCCCTCAGAGCAATGCTTCTGCTCTGGTTTGGGCTCCCTGCTGCACTCGCTACCTCCTCCTCTGCCTCCCTGGGGATATTAATTGCTTCTTTTTTTCAGGTATAGCCTTGTCTGTATGGGCTGCATACAGCTGGGCAAAATTTACCATGTTTAGAAACAACTGTTAGCATGGGCATTTGGAAGGGGGAATATTTGGTTTTAATCAGACACTTTTGGTAACTTTATCTATCTTTTCTGTTTGATTACTGAAAGGGAAAAACTACCTGTGTTTGCTTTAGAAATCTCTGTTTGAGAGTTAGTTGTGTAACCCAGCCCAGAGAAGAGATGCAACTCTTGGTGAAGCAAGCACACAAAACCTTTTCTTTGATCACAGAGATTCATGTAATGCTTTCCCCGCATTCCCTCTGCTCATTTACCTACACAACATGTTCTCACTCCATCCCCTTTGTCTCCTTGCAGCTCTCCTCCTGTCCTGGCTCTCTGCAGAACCTCATCATCCTTGTGTCCCCAGATCAGGCAGGTCACCCCACATTTCCAAGAAAAAGGGGAGACTATTTCAGTTCACCTTTCTCCCCAACTGGGGGAGCCGGGGTCAGCTCCTGCTGACCCAGACAGCCAAGTGCTTTCTACGCTTTCTGCACCTGGGAAAGCAGACAGACTCTAAAGGCACCAGGAGAGTAGAATTCACTGTAAAAATACATCCCCTACAACACCCTGCTGGCTGATAATGACTGTATAGCTCCCCTCCACCACCAGAAGACAGAGGAGAAGAGTATATATACAAAAGCTGACATTGTCAAGTCTCAAACAGAGCAATGTTTCTTCTTGTCTCCTTTCCCACCTGCTGCCATGCACTATTGGCTCTGAGAGCTAGTGGGGCATCAGTAAAGGAGGTTAGATTAGCAGTTAGCACCTGTGAGCAGTGACCCACATACAGGAAAACACAAGCATTGAATAATTACAGAGAGAAGATAATAGATTCAGGAGTACTCTGTACCAGTTTTGCCAGAGTGCAAGGAGAAGGTGAGGTACACATTCCCTTTTGCTTGAAAAAAAACCCCAAACAAACCTCCAGAAAAAGAATCCTTCCTTTTTTTCCTCCCAATATGTAAAATTATGCCCACTCTTATTCTAATCCATTGTTTTCTTCTGGAGAGCAGGGACCCTGGACACGGCCACACCATGGTGCTGCCTGCCTGCCAGGATGCAAAGGTCCATGGAGAGCAGGACAAGTTCCCATAAATCACAGGTTGGACACTGCCTGACCAGACTTTCACTGGCCTCAAAACCTGTTGATCAGCCCCTGACAGAGCCTCACACAATGTTTAAAAGCTACCCAGGACTCACATTTGGTATCTGAAGGAAACTCTAGGAAAGAAATCACATTTGGTATCCAAAGGCAATGCTAGGACCACTTTGGAGACTTGGCAACTGCCCTTATTCCATACTATATATAAATATATATATATGCACACACACAAACTTATACATGAAATTTTCTGTAGTGGTTGGTTGACTTCTAGTACAGACTGCTTGTAAATCTATACACAAGAGCCTATCTAAGCAGCTCAGTGTTCCATCTGTATATATTTCTACTGCATCCAGGCTACAGCCTGGCTGTCCCCTACACCAGGTATTACTTTAATGAAATGCTAATACTCAGAAACAGCTGAGCAAGTGTCTGAGCAATCAGGCAGCAAACGACTATCAATGAGTTAGAGAATGGATTGTCCAGATCCCACCATATAGCATTCAGAAAACTACTTACTAGATTTTATTTTTTCCCAGTAAAAATACTGCACTTTGTAAATCTCTTTAAGTTAAAGGAAATGAAACAGATAAAAGAACCAACCCCAACCTTGAATATAGTTGGGCAATATCTTAGAGGAAATCAATTTGCACAAACTGTGAGAAATGAATGGGATTATAATGGATTATTTTAGTACAAGCTTTTGATGTTTTGTGTAAATATTTTTGGTATTTTTTTTCAAGAGGGATGTTTAATGACAACTGCTGAAAAATCTATAAAATGCAGTACTTATGAGCACCATGTGCTGCCTTGAAGTTGTGAGTGAAATCGCATGCAGAGGATAAATATATATATATATTCTGCATTCAGGAGAACTACTAGCAGAAGAAACAGTATTAAAGTATTTCTATTCTAACGCTTTAATACTACAAATCCGAGGTGAAATCCTACTATAGCCTTACTACAGCAGGCATAAAACTCATGTAATATCCAACCCAAAAGAGAGAAGTTTGTGGAGCAGGAAAAAAATGCTGGCATATTGTGAAAATGTTAATCACGTCCAACAGACTACTACAGACAGAAGTATTCAGCCCTGTAAATCCTAGAAAATATCATTATCACTCAGAAAATTTCATTACCCCTTACATCTGTCCAGCACCTTTGTCTTCAACCATCTACGAGCATCAGAGTTTTGCCCAGTGCACTGAAAAATATATCTACATCCAGAAATGCAAACAGAGAAGGAAACACCCACAAGATTTTACATTAACAGAACTGCCTCCTCCTTGCCAGCAACCTGCCAGAAGTCTCTTTCTGAACCAAGCAGCTCAACACAGTGAAAACTTTCCAGGTTCATGATATTAGTGGATGAAAAACTGACTATGAGCCAGCAATGTACACTCACAGCCCAGAAAGCCAACTATATCCTGGGCTGCATAATGAGAAGTGTGGCCAGCAGGTCGAGGGAGGTGATTCTTCCCCTCTATTCTGCTCTTGTGAGACCCCACTGTGTTCAGCTCTGGGGTTCCCAACATAAGAAGGACATGGGCCTGTTGGAGCAGGTCCAGAGGAGGCCATGAAGATGATCAGGGGGCTGGAGCACCTCCCCTGTGAGGACAGGCTGAGAGAGTTGGGGTTGTTCAGCCTGGAGAAGAGAAGGTTCTGGGGAGACCTTATAGCAGCCTTCCAGTACATAAAGGGGGCCTACAGGAAAGATGGGGAGGGACTCTAGCAGGGAGTGTAACGATAGGACAATGGGTAATGGCTTTAAACTGAAAGAGGGTAGATTTAGATTAGATAGAAGGAAGAAACTCTACTGTGAGGGTGGTGAGACACTAGAACATGTTGCCTAGAGAAGTTGTGGCTGCCCCCTCCCTGGGAGTGTTCAAGGCCAGGTTGGACGGGGCTTTGAGCAACCTGGTCTAGTGGAAGGTGTCCCTGCCCATAGCAAGGGGGTTGGAACTAGGTGATCTTTAAGGTCCCTTCCAACCCAAAGCATTCTATGATTCTATGACAACCTCAACCTGATCCTACCATTCTGGCCTCTTCAGAATCCGTTTGGAGATAAAAACGAGCTATGTACTGTATGTACTCTTTTCCAAGGCAGACTATTATGAAAATTTCAAACAAAATCCAAGTGGTACAAAGGCAACAGAGCCTTTAAACACTCCAAGACTGATGTTCAATGTATAAAATGCAGTACTTGCTTTCTTTGTAACCTCAGCTTGAGTGCTCTTCATTTAAAATCTCATCAGTATAATCATCTCTCTTTTAAAGAGAGAAAACTAGTGCCCAATGATGACTTATGGTCACTAGAAGTCATTATCTTTGCTTAGTTGTGACTATAGTTGTCACTATATAAATTGCATAGACCAATTAGGTTATTCACATTACTAGAGGTATGACAGCTAATAATACAAATACTGCTTCAGGTCCTAATGATACCTCTGCTGTGGATTCTAAGACAGTACTTGTCTTATTAGGTGATGAGTGGTTTCTTGAGTTTGGTTTCTATATAAAAACTAAATACATGAACAGAGCAAAGAAAAATGTTATTTATAATCCTAAATATCATACCATTCCCCAGAGTGACAAGATCAATATTGCAGCTTGGCACTTGCTACTGTGACAGATGGTGCTATTAAAATACTGAACATATCTTTTCTGCAGGAAAAAAAAAATCATAAGCGAGGACATTATATGTTGTCCTCATCCAATTTGCATTTTAGGTTACTAAAGAATGGTAAAAAAAAATTAGAAAACACTTATGTGTTCCTCTTTCAAATATAACAGAACACTAAAAAAGACTATTATATCCTTTTTGGAACAGAGAAGTGAGGGATGCTTGCAGCAGTCTAAAGACTGTCAGAAAAGAGTTTTCATTATGTTCCCAACTGTATTTTGCATTAATTTCACCAGGGCTCTTTCATTTTTAATACAAGTCTGTACAAGAACAGATGAGGTTGGGAAGATTACTGATGTCTTTGTGAGCAGCTCCATTCTGTCTGCTGGGAGCTTTTTGCAAAACGCACCTGAGAAAAGCTTGGGTAAGAGTCAGTTGTTTCCTGATTCCCCAGGTATTTTAAATGAAAATTAGTTTAGATACTGACTACGGGTCAGCACTCACAGAGCTCATTGTACTGCTGAAGATTGTCCCAACTGAAATCCCCTAGGCTGAAAGCCATCTGCAAGTACTTTAGCAATTGAGATTACTCACTGATAGAAAGCTCCCCATTTTTTATTTCTACCTATTAAGATTTTCAATTTGTTTTAATTACCTCCCCTCATCCCCATCTCTAGTGTTTAATTCTCCATTGTGAATTTCTCAGAGTTGCAACAATTGGCTTTGCTCTAGTTATTTATTTATCTGCTCATTTAGATAGTTAGACTTAGAAGAAGAGGAGGCATTGGATGTTGAATCAGGAATTTTTTATATTAATCACAGCTTTGCAGAAGACTCTTTTGTGTAAACCTAGACCTGACATTTCCTTTCTCATGCTCTTAAAATGGTAACTTTTCTCAAGCAAGTTCTGTTCATTATGTTCTTTTCGCTTCCAAGGAATTCTGGGCATCTAGGTAATTCAGAAATGCGCCTTTTTTTTTTTTTTTCTTAATAAGAATTGGCTGGAAAAGTAAGACATTTCCAGTGGGAGAAAACCAAAAATCTACCTATTGAAAACTTTATCTTATGCAAGAATCTTCTAATGACAAGTCTTTGAAGTAAAGCAGGGCAAACTCAATGCAAAGCTTTCAACATTTGCATTAGCAAGTAAAAATATTTCTTCCTGCCCTTTGTAGCCTGATCTATGCTGCCCAATTTCTGTTGCTATTGTTGTGGAGCAGAGCCCCATCGTGCTTCTGCTGACCAGAGAGGTTTTCCTGCTGATGGGGTCACATCACCCCTGAGCTGTGTGCACTAGCCCCAGATTAAACACACTACCACCACACAAGGGGTATTGCATTAGCTATGCTCCTAATGGTAAAATGAAGCAATTTCTGTATTTGGACAAGGCCACAGTCTTGATATTGAATTTCTATTATGTCACACAAACAATACAAGAATACGTCCCATGTCAGGTGCCTGTGTGTGGTGGGAAGGTAAGCATCTTGAACAAAGAGAAACCTTTTGGAGGACAAAGCCAACACAACTGGACAATTTAATTTACTATCTACAGGACATGTGCCAGCTACTGTTTCTCTCCACAGTGAGTCCACTCATTCAAATGCTGGATTCTTTAAAAAAGGTTTCTGTGGGTTTCTGTGATCCTTCAGTAGTGCTGTACAGGTTTGTGTAACGACACAGAAGTTTAGGGATGGCTGCTGATGTCAGTTTCCCTCATTTGTCCACAGGAGAAATTAGATGGAGAATATGTTTTTAAGGCTTGAAAACTGGACAGTGAACGCTGGCAATAGCTGCTGGTCTTTTCATGTAAGACAGGAATTGTAGTCTCTGGAGTAATAATGGAGAAGGGGTTAGTCCTAATGAATGTAGATTTTTTTAAGAGAATGTAATCTAAAGGGCAGTTCTAATACAGCAGAATCTAAAAAATAATAAAATCTCACAATAATGAAGTATAAAGTTCAGTATAAAGCATATAGTCATTATATGGAATATAAAAGAGTGCAACAGAGGACCACATTGGAGCTGCTGAATATATCATGTCAGAATCAGGAACTCTATTCAAAAATTGGGGTATAAAATAAAAGAATGGTGTGAACTTCCCTAGATAACCCAGTATACAAAGAGGTGCTGGTCAATGAGAACTAATTACATCTAATGCAAAGGACATAAAGTCTTACTCTGTTTTAACATGCCTTTTAACTGATGCTTGACCCAGGCTGCAAGCCTGTTCTAATATCGGAAAGGGAAGCACTGTATTCCACTTGCTCCAGTGGCAGAGTAAACTGCCAACTGTTGGTTTTTACAGATGTAGCTAACTAAAAACCAAAACAAAAACCCATAATTGCATTGTCTCCATGTGTTAAGGACATGACAGGGTGGAAGAATCATGGTTAATGGTTAACTTAAACAGGCACCAAGAAACTTTTTGAGGATGGAGCCTATTAAGAAGGCTTGATTTACAGACCAGACAAAAAATGATGCATGCGGTTGGTAATGAAAATAAATATCTGATCAACTGGTAGAAGAGATGTGGTAAGTGGGGGAAAGGAAGACAAAAAGTGCTTGGGAAGAATCATGTCAGATGATTAATCCTACGAGGAGCAGAACTATGTATTTATAGGGATCAGATGTGTCTTTTAGATGTTGGCAGGCAGGGCTAAGAAAGGGTTGTCTAACAAGAACAAATCCAAGAAGCCCGACAGGAAAAGTTAACCCTGGTGCTGCTCAATACAAAGTAGTTGATCCTGATGTCTAAATCTTAGAACAAATTAGATGTCTAACTTAAATCAAAAACTGCTCCATGTCTATACATTTCCATTTTTGCTGAACTGAAAAAAAAGATGAAAGAGTTGAGATTTTTAATACCAAGAATAGAATTTAAAATGAAAATAAATAAAATCAGTAACAGAAAAATGAGGAAATTACATGAATTCCAGTATTATAGAAGCACTGACTGTGTAATTAGAGGTGACTGAGTCAACAAGTCAAAGCAGCCACATTTTAAACAGATTAATTTTGAAGTTAGATTCTGCTAGAAGTAGCAGAAATAGTGCTCTTAATATAATCCTTTCTTGTGTCTAGGTAAATAGGGGAAAACAAAACATCCCCAGAGCACACAGGTGGGGAATACTGGAGCCCTCCATGCACTGCCCAGGAGAGGGAAAGCCCTGCAGTACCAGCAGTAATTCCCTTCCTCTTCAAGTGGTTTAAAGCCACAGACTTAGGGGATGGGCCACTTCTTCATATGAACAATGTCTGCTTTTGTTTACTGACTTGACAACCCTCCAGGAACTCCAGCAAGGTGTTCCCTACCTACTGCCATGCTGATTTAAGACACTTTTTGTTATCCTCTTAAATTTTCCTTTTAGAGAGTTTCTAAAGAGCAAAGTCAGTCACAGTAAATTTAACCTCCAGACACCCTTGGAAAAAAAATACAAAATCTGTGTGCAGTTTAATAATGAACAACTTGTAAGAATCTAGGAAAGTCCACAAAAATCAAACAAGCAAAACTACCAGAGAGCTCCTCTGCTTTCCCCAAATACAATTAACCAGCAGGATGCATAAGATCAGGCCAGAAAAACATTCAGGCAAGGACAGGCAAGTAATAAGTCACTTGTACATGTGCACACTTACTTTCTGGGTCTACTGCAAACCTCCTACTAGAGAGATGAAGATGAATTAACCAAGACTACGAAGATGAGCAATAACCCCGTTCCCGGTTCACCAGCAGCAGGAAGCCCACAGGAAAGTTTGTTAGCAGCACCACTGTGCTGTAAAAGTGGCTATCAAAGAGAATGAGAAGGTAAATGATTCAGTCCAAGAGAAGAAAAACTAAATGGATTTCTTTCATGTCTCTTTCTCTTCAGAAGGTGAAGGGGAAATATTCATCCCAAGGTGACACTTTATAGGTAATGAAGCCGAGGCACTCACAAAGGCAGATGTATTGAGAAAAGAGGTGAAAGAACAGTTCAGTAAATTTAAATGCAATAAATCACTCAGGCTGGTTGGTATCACTCCAAGAGTGTAGAAGAAGTCAAGGTGAGTAACTAATGTAAACATATATTTTAGTATTAAACCATTTTAATCACAGCTTCAAAGTGGGAGGGGGTGGCCAAAGCAATGTCTGTCTATTAAAAAGGATGCTAGAGGGTGAGATTGGGCTAGGAGCTACGCATGACCTGGTCTTGCCTCAGTAACAAGGGTGGGCAGAGAGGACACTGAATGAGAAAGAAAAGGATGGGAAAAAGCAATTCAGTGCTTATTATAAAGAATGGGCAGATATGGCCAAACCCACAAACCACTGTAGTATTTGCCAGAGCAATTGAGCCTAATAAGATGAGAAGGGGAAGCTGGGGTCAAGCCACTAAGCATGTTACTCTTTCTCAGAACAGACATAACAAAAAAGCTGAAGAATAACAGTGGATTTCCAAAAAGACCTTCCAGACAGACTGTCCTCAGGATGATATTCTGCTAATAACCCAGGGATGGAAGGGAATAGACTTCCGTCACACTTTAGGAAAGAAAGCATTATATTAGATGTGCATTTATTCTTGGCAACACTGCAGGATGATGGCAAAGAGTCCTAAAACCAGAGGACTGCTCCAGCTCCTGGGCATGGGCTTCATCTGACTAAAGGAAGATACCCACACCTGAGCAATCAGTGGCTTTCTAGTCAACAGCTATCTGCCGATATATTCCATGGGAAGCCTAAGGGAACCTGGGTCAGAAATCACACCCTTAAAGTGTCATTTTCTCTTTTATGACTATGAAGAGAGCCTGGAGTGACTAGGTCAAACATATGCCCAGATACTAATTTTTCTGGGATTTATACTTCAGAGAGAGATATCCCATACAACCAACATCATTGCCTTTAAGGCACCGTTCTTGTTTTTTTTCCCACTGCAAATGTGTATCAAACCTGTATAGAACATGTGAACATTACAGACCAGATTCACAGCAAAACACGGGCCTGCTTACAGCACATTAGCTGCTCTGTAGTATTGAGGGATGTCAAGTGAAGGTTATGGACCAGTTGTTTCAAAGGCACCCCCTAACCAAAATGTAAATCAAATCTCGACCTCCTCAATGCAGGATCAGCTGATAATTACAGAAGTTTACCCTCCTCACCTCCTTATGGAAGAGCAGCAAGCAGGTTTTGCAGGGAAGGAAGACTGAAAACACCAGACTGCTGGAGTGCTTTCCTAGAGAGCTATTATCTGCTCAGCCAGGGATGAAGCTCTAAGGGGGACACCAAAACCTTCTAACCTACTTTTCTCTCCAGTCAGACATTAAAATGCAGCAGCTGTTTCTCTGTGGAAGGCAGTGCTGTGAACACGGCTGGATTTTCACTCCACAGCTGAATCCTGCTGAGGCCCCAGTCTCCCATGGAAGGGGAAGGAAATGGATTCTCTCACAGAGGTCAACCTAGCTCAGAAGTTATCAAGTCCCCAGGCAAGCTGATTGACAGGTTATGTGACCATTATTTACTTGGAATAATAATAATAAAAAAAATAATTTAAAAACCCTGAAAAAAAGACTTTACCTGATTTATTCTTGCTTTCACCTGAAAGATCACATTTTGCTGACCCTATTTTCTTAAGATGGGCACAATCCTATCAAAAGAATAGGTGTTTCAGTGAATTCACTGTGTGTGATAAGGCTATTTTAGCTGACATGGGTTTGGAGCTGGCAGAGAAAACCACGTGACTCCAGTGACAGGTTCAGGCAGTGGATCACCCTGTTGACCACAAGCCATGTTCTATGCTATAAAACCCCAAAGTGGATGCTACAGCCACAGCATCCATCTCAGATCTTGCTGGAGTTTCACAGACACCTAAATTTACCTGTCTCTTCCCCCTCAATTCTCCTTCTCTAAATTTAGGATTCAGACAAACTAAAGTTAATAAGATTTTTTAGAGACAACTGCCTTACATAGCTTCTCTCCTAAATTTCTGAGCAAACAATCCTTGCACTCCCTTGGTTTCTGGCAGCCAGATCTGTCAGGTCAGGTAAACAGTTTGACGGGGTCAGGCCAAAACTCACAGTTTAATTTAAATGGTAATCCAAGACCCATTTAACTTTAGGGGTGAAGTTCACCACTTGCTGTGCTGCTCTTAGCAATTTCAGTCCATCGTTTCAGGAACCCCAGACTAAAACCAGGGAACCATCAAGATCAAATGCTCAGCTAGGACTCCAGGATGTGCATCAGCACCTTTAGTCCTCCAACTCCAGTCCCCAAAACACTCTGTACTGAGCAGATCCCAGATGCTACAGGAACCTAACAGGTTTCCAGAAGGTCCCATTGCAATATCTTGTGAGCCTGGAGACACCAGCATAAGATGCTGACAGCTGTCCTTCTGCACTCAGGGAGGAAAAAAACTACCCCAGGATCCCGAGATGTCAAAGAGAATCACCTGGGGCAGATCTGCCCGGTCCTCTGCACAAGTGTGCTACTTACAGTATTTAATTATATATAATTTAATTATATTGTCTCCACAGCAGGCTGGGATTGAGGAGGTTTAGGTGATAGTTTCTCCTATTCAATGCAGCTGAGAGCACTCGCTTTGCTAACGCAGGAAACTATCTAGCTGTTTGCTTTGCTCCTGGGGAATTCTCTGGCTGTCTCCCACACAATTATTATGGGTCCCAATTGCAATCCTCAGGTCTTGAGAATTTATGTGTCGACACCAAGGACCAGAGGGATACATTTTAGAGAAATCACAACACTTCTAAACTACAGTCAAGCCTGACTCACAGAAATCTATTTACAAAATCTCCTCTTAATCCCATACATTTATCACACAAACATATACAGAAACCCAAAAATATGCAAAACCTAGAATTGCTTGACATTTGGAGTTGAACTCAGTTTTACCTGTGCCAGTGGGAGTTTAGTCATACAAAGCATTGTATAAGGTGAGTATATTTATAGGCAAACCTATACAATTATGATATGGTTATATAATTTTTTTTTTCTTTTTTTTACTGCGTGCACAGCTTCTAGGCATACCTTTTCAGACATTGAAAAGTTTGCAATACTTCGACACTTGACATTTCCTTATCATCTTTCTTGCAAAGTTCCCAAAGCAATTTAAAACAAGTATGTCTCACAGCACCACTATAAACTCCATATAATTATTTCTATTTCAGCCACCAGGGAAGCTAACAAGTGACCTGCCTAAAATGAAGTAGCAGCTGAACCTGGAATAGAAATTTGGAGTTCTGGTTCTGAACTCTGATCTAACTATTAAATATTCTGGCTCCTATATGGATTCAATAAACTTTGCAGAAAGAAAGAAAAGGAAAAGAAGCCTACTATATTAGGAACTGTATTTTCTCATTAGTTCTCTTCTGGTTATCCAGAGAAACCAGACTCCAGCGGATAGGGTGGTGAGCTTAAGACACCCAGGTTCATTCTTCCTGTTCCACAATTATTCCAAGGAAGCCACAGTCTCTGTGGCTGTTTCCTTCCTGAGCAATAAAGTTAACGGTACTGTTTTATTAATCAAGCGTATTGTTGGAATTAACCCATTGCTTTAGTTGGCGCATTGCTGCAGATTATTAAGTACTATTGAACATCTACATGCTAGGATGAAGTTAAAATTAGCATTTGCTTTAGTTGAAGTTATCTCAATTTATCAGCAACTACTTCTTGAAGCTTTCCCTCTGTAGAGCTTTTTTCCTCAGCACTCTGCAGCTCTGCACTTATGCTTAAGTGAAATGATTGTATCCCACCAGCTCTTTTGAGCAGGATAATTGGCAATTACTTATTTTTGACATATGCAGGAAATCTAGTAAAGCATAATTCAAATTCTGTTACCAGTGATGAACTCTTTTTGCAGAACAGTGCATTACAGTGCTCATCTCCACTGCCAATATCCCTGGCAGTTTTAATTCAAATCTCAGAAGTATTATGCGCAGCACATTGTTTCTTATCTGCAAGTTCCATACTAGAGAAATTCTTTTGTTGTGTAACCTTGAATCCTTTTCCTACACTTTTTGAAACTCCTGCAACACTTGACTGGTTAAAAAGAAAACAGAACTGATTTTATCTTGTTCCTCTTTATTTTCATGGCTGAAGCTTTCTGTATAAAGTGTATTAATTATCTCTTGCTCTTGTTATAAACAAATATATCTAGCCATGCAAATTGCCAAACAGCAGCTAATCTTACTAAGGCATTTTTTAATGAGAGTATGAACAAAACTGCCCACAGATATGCCTGGTGGAACTCTACCTAGAAACCAGAGTAATAGGCTCATTACAAAAAGATTACACATTAGATATGCTGCTCCCTCAGTGGGCACAATATGTGAATGCGGATTATCTGTGCGCATTTAGAAAAAATAATTTTGCCACTGGTAAATTATACCTTAGGCCATTGGATATAATGGGTATGCAGCACATTATTGTATTTTAGCTGCATCCAAACCTTGATGGATTATTCCAAGTATTAAATCATGCAGTGGCTGAATAAAAACTCATTAGTGGGTGTTTTACTTTTGTAAAACTGAAGTTCATTTAGAGACTGTGGAACAGAAGGAACCTTGGATAAAGTTTTACCATTAGGGCTTGCTTCCAGTTAGTAGAAGTGTTCTTAGTTTTGTTTATTTCTGAAGAAATTAAGATAATAGCTTCAAAATACTGGAAGTTACATTGAAGAGTTTTGATTTTTTCTACTATTTCTTCAAGTCCCAGTCTTAAAAATAACACATGCAAATCCAAGTAACATTTCTACGGAGAAGTTGGTGCATAGACCCGGGAAAGTATTCCACGCAACTCCAACTGAAGACAAATAAGCAAGACTAAGTAGAGATGACTTTGTCCTCAGTATAATGTGTGAAGAGAGATTCTCACTCTTCAGAAACATCAGGGCAACTTTTAGAAGTACATGCAGTGCAAGGTAACATATAATTTATTTTAAAATAGAGTACCATGTTTCCAAAATTAGTGTTTATTGAGAATTTCTGTACAATTTAATTATGTGGTGTGTGAAGTTATTGATCTGGTAGTTTAAACACTTTTTAAAAAATTCCCTCAGTTATAAGCTATTGGATTTTGTAATGATGTCACTCTTAAAGCTTACTGTTATCAGTGCAATAAAAGAGAAGCCATTTCTAATTAGATTTTCTTAATGGGATACTGTTCATTATGGATTGATTTTCTCTTTCCCTCTGCTATTTCTAAATGAGTTAGGTGAAGTTTCATTTTTGTGCAAGTAGAGGTTAATTTTCACTGGCAAAGAAGCAGAGATATTGTACAAAAGGTTTATGAAAACCTCCTTAGGCGACTTCGTCAGATCACCCCAGTGTTAAGTTTCAGTACCATTACCATTCAAGCCCCAAGCTTTAGGTCTAATAGATGTTGAAAGATTTGCAATATTACACAAACCTGTGGTAACTCTGAAACATTTTTCTTTCATGAACACAGATTGCACTACAGCAAAGCACTGCTGTTCAGCAGCAGTGCTGTTGCAATGAGGTGATTCACAAAAATTAAAGACAAAGTGATTTGCAATAGGGATTTTAGTGCTGGTAAGTAGAGATAAATGAAGGACCTTTGATTGCGGGACCTTCACGAGGTTATGCTGGGAAGACAGGCAGTGTGTGCATCCCATCTCTACATACTTGCCACCCCTCTCAATCATTCACAACTCAATCTGGAAACAGAGAAACACCATGAGGGGTGAGGACTCCATTTGTTCTTCATTTTCAAATTTCAAATTCATTTTCCAAGTTGCATGTGTTCAGCAAGTGCCAGTTGCTCAGCACCCACTGGCTTTCGGTACAAAAAGGTCTAAATGCCATGTGCAGTTTGAGATGGGACAGCCAACAAGCACGTGAACTCTTAGCGCCAAAGCACAGGATAATGTTGTCAGTTAGTACACTGAACTGGTACAAACAGCACACTTCCAACAGCAACTGGACTGAGCCAACTTTCCTAATCCCATTTAAACGAATGTCTAAATGATTCAACAATTAGATCCAGGGCAAAATATGAAGAGTTCTCATTCAGGTAAGTGCTCTTGAACGCAAATACACAGACATACAAGAAGAGTTAAACAAAGCCCCAAGCTCATTTCTGCCATGATCTGAGACAAAAGTCAGTTTACTAAACACAGTGACTTGGCACAAGCCATCCCTTTAACATTACACAACTGCTAAGTACCTTCTTTCGCCTTGTTAACTCTTATGTACCTCTAAATCAATGATACTATGATTTCCTTTACCTAGCTTGCTGAGGCTGAATTAGTTCCATAAAATCCACCTATATCCTTTTTTTTAGAAAAGTGTAGTGAAAGACTTTGCAGACAGTTTCATTACCAATTTTCCTCTCCACATGGAAACATCTTCCCCACTGTCACACGTATCACATGTGGTAGGAACTGGGAACAGGAGAGGAGCTGCTGCATCATTGAGATGCATCGTCTATCTACCAGTCTATAACAAAGTGAAAGTCTTAAAGTTCAGATTTCTGCTGGATCTTCCCCCACTTTATTTAAACCAGTTGATAATTTTAAAATATTCCTTGTGGCTATCATGAATTCAGAGCCTTGCAGAGAAGCATGTTTCAAGGTAGACTTCAGTGAAAACATAGGAGTTATTGGACACAAAATAAAGCAGAAACAATCCCACCTCTAAAAAGTACAGGGAATAGAAACGCAAAGGTTAAAGAAGGGGAAGAAGTTTCATGACATCATGTTGGCATCGCAGATTGATCCATCCCATTTAGCCAAGTCAATTTGCCGGAGTCCTCTGGCCTGCCCCGTGCTGTTCAAAGAACAGTGAAAGAGAAGTATTGATTAAATTGCAGCAGAAGCTGCTGTGCAAACATGTCCTGGTGGCATCCTGGCGTGCATGAAAATTTGGAAGGGTTAAATGTAAAGACAGCAACTCCGGGCAGTTGCTAGGAGACAGTGTCCTGCCGTGACATCATGCATCAGCTTATGACAGGCTGTTCCAACAGCACAATAATATGAGTCACTAGTTGTGTATGTCTTCACTCCGTGTAGAGAAAACAGCTCTCACTCAAAGGTGAAACACTCTCCAGCCCTTTCATGTGTTTTTTCGGATAAATTAATTTTTTAAAATAAGTAAGTTATTTAATGTGGTTTCCCTCAGGACTCAGTAAATTCCACAAAACCCAGCAAAGCTGTAGAGATCATCTTTAGTTATGCAAAAAGCAGTACCGTTGCAGTGCTCATGGCAGTCTGGAGGAACTACGATGAGCACAAGTGAGCATTGGATCAAACTGGCTGGCAGAATTTCTGGTCCAAAGATCTTGAAGCCTAAAAGCACAAAGCAATGCCAGGAAATAGCAGGGAGACATAAAAAATGAGTAACATATGGATTATTAATAGCAGTGCCTGCACAGTGTAAAGCAAGCCACCCTTTGAGAAAGATGTCAGCGTGAACAAGGTTGTGGCTGGGCAGAAGATGGGAGGATGTGCTACACCAGTGGGTTAGTCCTGTTAATCTTGAAATACTTGCTGTCGTCTTAAAATAAAGTCAAACTGAATGGCTGCATGTTGTACTACTACTGCTAAAGCTGGCAGGAAAAATGACTCCTGCGAAGAAACACCAATGGAGGAGCTTAAAGAAAGGAAATCACTTACAATAGTTGTCATCGCTTATGCTAAGAGAGGAAGCACGGTCTTGTCTTTAAGGAAAACACGACAATTCTAGGTGTTTTGTCTCAGTCTTGCTTTACCACATTTGACAAATCACTTCTCCTTGCAGCTCTGTTGTTCGTCCGTAACGCAAGGATATTGATGTTTCCTTTCACATTCTATGTCTGACCTTTTTAGATTATAAATTCTGCAGGGCCAGGACATTTCTTTATCTTTATCATTAATGTAATATGCCAGTGATTTAAAAGCTTTAATGGATTATACCTTCACTGCACCTCTCATGCTAAACACTAATAATAATCTCCATTTTGGAGGTGGAGAGTTGAGACACAGCTCAAATTAACTGATGTACCCAAGACCACACAAGAAGTCTGCAGCTAAGCCAAGGCACTGACCCCAGGTTTGGTTCTACACTTTTGTCAAAAAAACATAGAGAACAGGTGTAGAAGAGCCTGGGAGAGGTTATTTTGTCTAACTGTCCTTCCAAAAAACTAAGTAAACTCCCCCTAGGCCATTCCTGAAAGGTGTTTGTCCAGGATGTCCTGAAACACCTCCAGTAATGGGGATCTCACACTACTGAAAGCTGATCCTATCTCCCTTTTGCTTAATGCTATCATTACTTCCTAATGTCTGATGTCAATCACATATCACTGAAGCTGTAATTTCTTGTCATAATCACAATAAAACCATGATTTGTAACATTTTTTTCCAACAATTGAGACCTCCTTACCGTACTGTTGTTTCTCATGGGAAGAGATATTGCACAATGATTTAAATTAAGTTCTACAGCAACTCATTAATTTCTACTGCTGTAACCTGTGTCCCTGCCCTGTCATCCTTTCAACTGTGCACCTCCAAGAGATGTTGCCTCTGGCTCTTCTTAACCAGGCTGGACAAAGCCATCTCCCTCAGCCTCTCCTCACACAGCCCCTTCCCCAGCCCTTGATCATCTTGGTGACCTTCCCTGGACTTACTCCAGTTTATCAATGTCTTCCTTTCTCCAGGGATCTCAAAACTGGACAGAGTACCCCCAATGAGGTCTCACAAGTGGTGAACAGAGGGGAAAGGCCAGTTATAAAGTGCAGAGGAATTATACAGAAGTTAAAGGCAATGGGGGAAAAAAATCTACATCTGGCCTAGCTGGAGGAGTCTGTTAAATAAATAATCAGCTGGTCAGAATTGTTTTGATGAGAAACTGTTTTCAACACAACGAAAATGTTCTTAACAGATTTCTCCTTTTTGCAGAAAATGTTAATTTTAATACCAAATGACTGTAATAAAAAAAATGCTGGTTGGACTAATGGAGGATTTGCCATTTTATCTATGGGTGACCCAGACTACCCACAGTAACCAGGTGATTTATTTTGTGATGGACATGACCAGAGGTGTTCCTAAATCCAAGAGAGAAAACAATATGTAGTTCTTCCAAGGAGGAGAAGGGAATATGGAGCTCAAGAGCTATGTCTCCTATGAAGCATTACGGTGCCAATTATAAATACATATTCTGGTTTTCACTTCAAAATACATGAAAATGCACTCCCCACCCTCCGCACACCAAAAAAGAAAAACAAACCAGAGTGCCACAGATTTTTTTCTAACTCATCTTTTTAAACAGTATTAGGCAAATACAGTATCAGGCTAGATTTTCTGATGAATGCTTAATGGTTTTGGCTCATGATAATGCCTCCAATGCCAGATTAAGTCAATAGGATTAGGCCCATTATGTCTCTCACATCTCTGTTCTGCACAGTTCAACTTCAATAAAATATATTTAAAGGATATTTACCTGTCTCTGAGGGGTGGTGTAAGGATAAATTCGGCAGTATTTCCACAGCACACTGAAAATATATCTGAAATTTTCAAAGCCACCTGGTAGATTTTGATGTACCATTCCCATTAATGTCAGTGGGAAGTGTATATCTCAGAAATCTCAGCTGTAAAGCACGGCAATACATGAAGAATAATGACGAACACAAAATTTAAGTAGGGAATGTAAGAAGATACACCTAAATCAGTATTCCACATAGACATTTTATTAATAATTTTTATGTCCTTATACAGACTATAGGAAATTAAATCAGTAAAATGTGAATCATTTTTTCTAATTACCCTGTTAAAACAAAAACTAATCTAATTATTTTTGGAGATCAGATCTTATGATTGCTTCATTGATATTCTCTCTTCTCCTCAGGATGACCACACTTACTTCGTGTTTTTATTAAATTAAGGGATTCTAGAACCTATTGTACAAATTGGCCTAATCTCCTTAACAATGATTCTATACACTATATTTGGGAGATTCTGCAGTTTACATCTTGACAGGAAAGAACTTGTGAAGAGATTAGATTTGCTCTTTTTGAAAAGTCTGGCTGCAGTCTTATATTTAAAATAAATTGGAGAGTTGAAATCCACAAGTCTTGGCTCCTGTAAATTGTTTTCCCAACAAGGAAAGCTGAGAAGAAAGAAGCAGCAAATGGAAAAAAAAAAAAAAGCAGCAACAAATAAATCCATGTTGGTTTCAATGTGAATAAATGTGTGACACATGAAAAGAGACAGTGAGTACCCTCTGCTGATGGATTTAAGGGGGCAAGTACACAGTCCCTTTACTTCTTGGAGCAACAGGAATATCTAGGAAATTGCTTTCCTAACCATGTATTGCTTACTGGTCCTGACTTTTCAGAGCTGCACAGCTCTCTCCATCATTTGTCCTTCTGTAATTCTACAGTTGACCTACCTGAAATTTTACTTCTAAAAGTGGATGAACAGTTGCCAATTGATTCTACAAGGTCTCTTCTTTCGGGTGAGCCTATTTAATCAGGAATCAAGACAAGCAAAATCTAAACCAGATGATCTCCAAAGTGTTCAACACCCCATTCCATATCCTGTTCCATGAAAAATAACTTTTCAAACCTATTATGTGACTAGGACTGGTCCACAGCAGTGATTTCCATGAGAAGGTGGCAGCTAAGAGAGTACAACCGGGTAAATTAAATTTTCTGTCAAGCTTGTGCCTTTGCAGCAGGTCTGGGTACACTGACAGTCCTAATGCTCCAAGAGAAGCTTAATGAGCTCCCTACTCCTCTTCTGCTATAATGTGTTCTGCAGGGACAAAAAGGGAACAGAAGGGGCAAAGCTTCTCAATGAGACACCATGCTGACCTTTCTCCATTAAGAACACATGTTAAATGTTCATTACGACTGACACTGTGGTTATATTGTGGTCCTGAACCACATTATGTCTTTGAGGCTTTGTCCTCTAAAGCTTAGCATCTCCACACTCTTCTCAACCTCAGGAAGCTGTGCAACATATGGGCCTGCAGCCCTTGCCATATAACTACATCTCCATGAAAAAAGTAAAGGGTAACATCAGACTGCAAGTGATATGAACGGACAATTCTAATTTAGGAGTATTTAATCCTATATCTTCCCTAGTGTGAAAAGACCACTCAAGTCACAAGGCAATGCAGAAACAGGTCCCTAAGCTAGAGTTTAAGCAGTAATCCTTATTAGTATATTCTACAGCACTTGGAAATATTTTGTAGATTAAGAAGCATAAAGATTAAGTAATATAGAAACAAGGCTCCCTATATTAAGGATTAATTGAATAATGATATGTTTTAATAAGTGCTTACATCCTGATTCACAAAGTTTATGAAGATTTGGATCCCCTCCAAAGTTGCTCATCCATCCACACTCTTAATTTAAGAGAGTTTAATAACTACACTCTGATGACTTTTAACCAATGGCTCCCCTGGAAATTCAGAAAAGCTCTGAAATTCTAAGATAAAAATGAAGGTCTTTAAAAAAACCAAAAAACCAAAACAAACCAGCATTTTTATAACTTTTTCAAAAGCAGAAATTATCTCTTGCAACTTTTTCTGGTAATTGTAGTTCTCCAGAACTATCATACTCAAATGACTATCAACTAAGTTACCAGAAAGAATACAAACCAATAACAAAAGGAAGGATAATGCGGCAGGGAAGGAGAACATTTTCAGCACATCACTGAGAAACCACTAACAAATTAAAAAAATCAACTCATGAAATGTTAACACGCTCACTGTTTTTGAACTACTTAAAAGCTTAATTCACAGGTGAGGATAACCAGGGATCCTTAAGAATGGTATAATGCTATTAATGGGATCCTTTTGGTTTATATCAGAGTGAGAGGTATGTGAATCCATACAACAGGAATGGGAAAAGTTTAATAAATTAACCTGAATGGTGCCAGTGGAGTAAGAATTCTGGTGGTCTGTATGAACTTGGAAAAACGTACACTGCAAATCCTCTTTGGCTTTTAGTTGTATTTCAGACTGCTCCTTTTTTCAAAAACTAAGGAAAAGCAGCTCTGAGTTAATTAAGATAGGCTAGTTTGAATCCAGATGCTAAAAAAATTCATTAACAGCAATTGTTTTTTATTTATGCAACCTGAGGCCAGACTCAGCTTAGGCTGGAGAATTCACAGAAATGCTTATAGGACGTTGAGAATGAATTAATAGTGTTGCACAACTGTTTTAGTGCATTATGTTTTGGGGTTTTTTTCCCTTTAGTCTCTTTTCTGAAACATTGCATATTGATCATTTCCAGAGGCAAGATACAAACCTAATAGATTAACACCTTTTTGACAGAAACTAGCAAACCAGACACTAAGCAGGACTCAGGCTGGACTTGGAACATGGATTTGGTGCCAGGCTTAAGCTGAACCCAACCTGGGCAAAATTGAAAATGGTGACTGTTTTCCTCTGTGATTCAATTACTACATATGCAACATCCATCTGCTACAGTGCCTCTCAACAATAGCGTTAAGGGTAGCATACAGTGCTAGCACCAAAAGGTGCTCGGGTAGCCATGAGGAAATGTATCCTACATATGGTAGAGAGGAGCATGACCTAAGGATCCAAACAGCTATGGAAATGTCCAAGATACTAGGCTAGAGTCATAATTAGAAATTCCACATAAAAGGTAATTTAGAAGATGGTTCCTGCTCCTGCCTCTGTTGTTAATTCAGGCATTTTTGTGGCTGGTACTTGTTCTCTAGGGTCACTGTTTCTTTTGCTGTCTCTGCTGAAATATCTATTTCCACTGAAAAATCTCCTCAGCATACCTGAGGGATACATATCTGCCACAGCAGCCACATTTTGATAATAGGTACTTTCACTAAGACAAATGATGCTATGGTCCCAAAGTGTTCAAATCCACAAGGGTCCACTTTATATACCTGAGGCAGAGTAGCACTGCCAAGTGTATAGGAAAAGTGCAGTAGGGTGTATGTCATTCAACAATTCCTTTGAATGCTGACCTTTGAGGTGAAAGATATGCCCAATCTAGCTGGGCAAACCCAGAATTCAAGAACAATCCTACATCAAGATGGCCAGTAAAGAGGAGATACAAATCTTAATAAAGACTTTGAGACTGCAGCAGTCTGTTAAGACCCTGCTCATGAAAAATGACAATGAGCAATTCTACCTTGTTGGCAATTGTTTCCAAGGACAGTGCGAACAACCCAAAGCAAAGGGCTTAGCCCTGCCGAACAGCCATGGTGCTGATGTCTCTGAGAAGATCCAACAGTGCAAAGTGCTCCAGAGCATAAGTGAATACTGTTAACTAAGTTACTAATTGATGATAAGCACTTGAAACTCCATATTGTATTAAAGCTGCTTGTTAATTACCATCATAGCAATGCCTGACTGGGGACAGGTGTGAGGGAGCTACTACCTCAGAGGATCTGGCAGAAGGTAGCTGGAGCCAGCTATTGTGCCACCTTCACAATCACATAGGACTCTCTGTGTTTGCAGAGTCCTCCCTAAATCACCTTGGCTCAGTCATACTGTGAACAACACATCAGGAAAGTAATGGGCAGGTGCTTCCCAGCACGAACCTGTTCCTAACAGACACTAGAAGAATGGAGCTCTTGTCCACTTAGCAGCTTCAAGACACCACATTGACCAAATTAAGTAGATTCCCTGGAAAGATTCACTATTTTGCAATGGAAGACTTTCATGGTTGTTGCCTTGGCAATGTTTTCATCCATAATAAACCTTTTGTGTTACAAAAGGAAGCAACAAATGTTTGTAGTCCTTTAGATCTTGTGTCTTTTTGGGTGAAAAAATAAGAAGGTTGTGCTCTCCTCTTTTTCCTGTTCTTTTTTTTTTGTCTTTGTGGAAAGGGGAGTTAGGTCATCAGTTTAGCTAGAGGTCAACATTCACAGACAAACACTATTATTATCAGGTTTCTTTTTTGGATGATAAATATAAATTCTATTTGTTCACATTACAAATTTAAGAAGCTCCAAATAGACTCTGAGTACTATATGCTTCCAGGTTAGATATTTAGATTTTCACTGCTTGAACAAATTGGTCAACAACGCCAGTTCTACATCAACATATACAGCAATAGTTCAGTGGCAATGTATTTTCAGTGAGTTAGATGATAGTTTCACAGTATCAATTATCTTTAGATTTGTGAAGTAGAACAGAGGAAAAATGATGAAGCACACTGTACTAGCTCTTAATGCAGAACTACAGAATGTATAATTTAGCATTTATTTTATTGCCAGCATTATCTATATAATGTGTTAGTGCACAAAATAGCCTATCAAATACATTACCAAACAAAAGCTATATAAAGACTTCTAGAACCAAAAGGCAACTTATGAATAATTCACATTTCCATGCATTAGGAGTCATCCAGATAAAACACATAAAGTGCACTTAACTTGTCCCAAAGAAAACTTATAAATTATCTGAATAATTGTACATAACATCAACATAATATTTCAGTTACTTTGAAGGATAAAGTTGCTTTCTTGGATGACTTTGAAGACAATTTGCAAGCTTGCTCAATTTATGCTGACAGTAATTGCTGTACAGCTGCCTGATTTAGACAGAGGGAAAAAACCAGCATGCACTGTGCAAGTTACAACTACAGAAGAAAAGCTGCTGGGCTACCTTTTGTGGTACCTTTTGTACTCACTAACAGGACTAGTGCCAGCTGTTCAATTACCTGTCCAGAATATTGGTAACTGTATTCAGAAAAAAAATTTAAAACCCCCCAAAACCAAAACTTTTGGCTCATGTAGTATTTAGCACTAGATAAACACACATTTATTAGATTAACATGGAAGATTTTGGGAGTACACCAAAATTATGATTACAGAAGAAATTGTATGTTTCATGCCCAGAAATATAAAAGTTATCAAGAAAGTTATGGAGTGCTCTGATCCTAAACAATTTGTTGAGTCATGCCTTTACCTATTTTTGGTTCATTATCATTAATGAAATAACATCAAACTACATGTACAAGTCTGCAAATACACAAACACAAAAATCTCATGCATTCACAGAATTACCTGTACACATTCAGTTTTAGAGGTGGTTTTCGCTTCCACACTGAAGCCCCTGCATTACCATTGGATAGACTAAGATGCAGCAGCCACAATTCACAGCATTATTTCTATGGCTTCTTTGCCAAGAATCTTCAAGCAAAAGCCATGCTGCAACAGTTAACTGACTAATGACAGACATATCAAGTCATCAATGTAAATGAAGGGCAATAGGGTGGACACCTGTGATTACATGATTTAACCTTACAATGGAGGTCACACAGTCTAAATATAGAAAGTTCCCCTATTTATGTTTTTTGTAGTTACTAAATCTCGGAGAAAGTGTAAAGCATGGCCCAAGATGTAAAAAGGGGCAGAATTTTGGCATTTGTGCTCAGCTGGTAAGTATCAGACATAAAAGACTGTGAACTCTGGTATAGGCACACATCCTCCCAGACATGTACAGGACTGCAAAGCATTAACATGCTTTTAGGTAATCACTGTTGGGTGCAAATATTTCTTCAGGAAATATTGCCATTATCCTCAACTTATTCTCTTCCTTAGGATTGCAGCTGACTAATTACTGTAAAATTATTTAGGAACAATTAAATCATTTCTCATTGCTTGTCATTTGACTGAGAGCAAGTTTCTTGATGGAGTAATGAGCAAAGGCATATGCTAATCACTCATTAACTGGCAGGGTGCTTAAACATCATTTCATCTTGCCCTAGAAAAGGTTGTGTGCTGCTTAATTTAGTGCCTTTGGTTTACAGGTTGGCTCACAAGTTGAAGGCTGCTCAAACCGGGATCCATATCTCTATTTAGTTGAATCTCATGTGATATGGAGCACATTTTCTTTTGACTGGAAAGATCAGAGATTTATGCCTCCTCTTCCATCCTGTGGTCTTTTAGGAGGGGTATTTGTGCTCTAGAATGGGTGTAACAAACTGCAAGTCTAAGACACCACATACACAAGTTACACAAATGATTTTCACACTAAATATTTGAGCAAGATTTGCTATATGCAACAACCAAGTCTAGGTCCTTTTCAGGATATAATTTTGCTGTGCTTTACTGAGTGGAGCACAATATGAACTAATGCTGCCTCATCTGCCCTCAGATGCAACAATTTCATAATTTAGGGAAGTAGCTCTGTTACCAGCAAAGTAAGTACAGGAAAAAAGAGCTTTGCATGTCCTCTCTTCATGTGATCCCCAGAAAACAGAAGGCACAGAGCGAGAGGGCCAACACTCTGCACCATCTCCAGCTTTACCTCACATTGCAGTCACTCCCTGCTCAGACAAGTTTTGCTCTACTTTTTTCTTTGCCGTATCTCCCAATCTCTTTGCAGAGAATCTGCTGCAGAGGATCCTGAACAGTTTATGAATCGTTACCTAAAATCCCTCTCACTGCTCTTGCTTCTGACTGTGGATTCCAACTCTGCTGAGACCCTGCAGAGCATCATCATGTCCTCAAAAACACTGGAAATGGGATTCACAGAACTCCTCACTGGCTGCTTATTTTTAATCCGATTTTTTAAACCTGGTTTTCTAAGGCAACAATTCTGATGTAACTATGCTGTATGTGTGTTTGCCCTGCTCACTACTGAACAAAATTTGGCAAAGTTAAGTTCCACAAATATATTAAAGGTCGCAGAATTTTTGTGGAAATGGGCAGCCCAGTAGGGAAGATGGATCAGCATTAACATCCATATGGAATGAGGTGATAGATGATGAACACAATCATGTTAGTAGGCACTGGAGAATCTACCCTGGAGACCATTCACAGCAGTCAGGATTCAGAGAAATCACCAACTGCAGAACAATGGCTTTTAAATAAAGAAATTCATTTTCACAAGGTTGCTCAGATACACAAAACTTTGCTGGGAAGATCTGTAATCCTCTGCTGCAAATAAAATATGCACTTAACCTTTGCAGAAGACATTTCACTTGCCTTTACTTTTTCTTTGTCAGTGAATCAGACTTTTAGTTAGGAGATCAATTTTACAAATTACATAACCACAGAGTAATTGCTTGGCACTTATTATAGAGTGCAGAAAACAAGACACAACTGGAGCAAGTCTGAATAGTTCAGTGAGATATCCAGCCGAGGGTTTTTCTTTTTTTTTGAAAAGTACAGGATTTGGAAGACGGTGGAAGGCTCTAGGTCTGCAAAAGTAAAAGCAACATACATATTATAGGATACTGGTTAACAGTAAAATGTATTTTTAAATCCTTGGTCAGTCTAGGAGCTTTCTAGTGAGTACTTACAGATAATTGGCAGGTATTGGTAGGTATGAATATCATATGTAATCCAATAAGAAAAACAGGCTGAATGTTAGCCCTGCTATGACTTGGTATACATAGGCTATTGACTATTGACATAGGCTATTACTATTGACTTGGTACACACAGGCTGGGGTTAATTTTCACCTCCATGTCAGTGACCCTCATGGACATGACAGTGGGGCAGATGCTGTATTCCTTTTGTACACCAAACTGTTACAGAAATTCTTCCAGCCATCAAGCCCTGAAACTCTAATTTCCTTCACGTTTGCATGGAAAAAGTAGCCCTACTCCACATAGTCATTCAGCAGAGGAATTACAGGATCCCTTGAGATGATCATAACCTTTTAGTCACCCAGCAAGACAAAATGAGATCATTAGGCAAGTCAAATTTTGCTTTGAGGCAGAGATTATTCAGGGTTGTTTCACTGTCATTGATCTATGCACAAATCCAATCTTAATCACTGCTGTGTCTGAACACTTCTCCCTCTTCAGTGGATATTACCTTCCAAGTATGCTTGTGGAGTATGGAAATGTTATTATAACCATTTTTTTTTTTTTTTTTAAAAAAGGGACAATCAATTTGCAAGGTAAAGCAAATACTTGTCAAAGCATCTGTGACTAAGGAAGGAACTGGGCCTTGCTCTCAAGTTGTGCCTTGTCCAGGGGACGGTCCTTTTCACCCACTTCTCATGGAGGCATAGAGGACACTGCACATAACATATCCCAAGAGAAACAAGGGGGTAGAAGAGGCACCATTTTTATCAGGGGGCTGTAAACTCTAGCGAATAAATGTTTGGTGTAAATAATCCCTGACAATATTGTAAAGATTTGAAAAGGGACCTATAGCTCATTGGTCTGGGAAAACAGTCTGAGATCACATGACTGCAAGAAGGTGGTGATGACTGCAATACAAGCTTAAACCAAATACTTCGAGAGTAGGCTCAAACCAGCAATGACCTGTTTTTCTTGCTGAAGTTTTGCAACAGCAAGACCAGACAGAATTGCAACTCTGAAGCAGCTGTCAGGAAAATGAAGCCTCAGTAAGGATTTCAGTGAGGCTGTAGCTGAAGCAGGAGTTTTTAAAATATTTATAGGACATTCACAATTCACAAGTTATAGGACATTCAACCAATCACATTGTCAAACTCTCTGAACAGTCATCATAGTGTGCCTTCCATTTCATACATACGCAGCAGTTGCTTTATGGTAACAGTCGAAGCACAAAAAAAAAAAAGAAATAATAAAGGGTTATTTTCTCCCTGCAGAAAAAATGTCTATCTACCACGTGTGTAATAGTACTTTTACCGAAGTGTTATTTTACTGTCTGTGCAGGCATCACATAACCTGAGCAGCCTGCCACCATCCTTTCATCTTGATTAGACTTTTTGAAAATCTGGCTTGTGACTGCAGTGGAGAACAGCTGATAAAGACAGAGACAAATCCCAGTCACAACACTGGGCTTGCACATCCCTGGGAAACGCAGCCTTAGGTCTCAAGCACAGTCTTGGTGCTTTGGAATGGGACTCCTACAAGTGCCTTGTGCCTATGGAGATGGGAGTAGGAAGGTGCTGGTACCTTGGCCAAAGGGAGTGCCGGGGCCCAACTCTGTTGCAAGGAGTTTTGCAAAACCAGCAAAACCAGAACAAGAGGGTTTCTCTCCCTTAAGCAAAAACCAGAGGAAAACTTCATCTGGGTCAACTTCTCTTCCCAATTAAGCTCCCTATGAATTCTGTCATGCTCATGCAACCCAAACAGCACCACTCGGATATCTGATCTCTGCTCATTGCGAAACTTCTTTGTGTCCCTGGGTTATGAAGCTTTTTTATCCTCTTATCATGGCTGCCCCAGTTCTGTGTCCCATGTCCCTTTACATTGTCAGGGTGACCTTGTGACACTGCATTTGATAGGCAACTCCATAGTGCTACGGCATTAGCTGTATACTGACATTGGGGCTGGGGAAATACACAGGATAAAGAGAGACTGGCATACAGCAATAGCTCGTATTATACAGTCGCACTGATTGGTGCTGGTGGGTATCCTTTATAGACTGCTCATGGGCAGGTGGTTTTCACACTTCAATCATTCCCTCACAACGTGCAGATTTCCACTTCAAAGATTTGGCAGTGTTGAAAAGAGGTTTTTCAACCTACGCAGAGTTCATTTAAGTTAAGAGAGGTTCATCTTCCCCAAGTTTGTACTGCTGGAATGTCTTTACCACTACAGTGTTCAAAGTTCTCTCTAAACACCTTTTGGTGAAGCAATATAGCCCTCCTCCCTGAGAATGACTACCATACGTGTACATCCACAGCCATGGGTGACAATGGCATATATGGAGTTTGCATGTCTGCATGTATGAGTAAATATATATTTATGTATATACGTAAAAATAGAATACAGAGATTTAGGGAATCTGCTTCTGAATTCTTTTGAATCACATTTGACACCAAGAACTCCATATCCATGTCAAACTGTTATTTTGTTTTTAAGTATGTAATTTCATTGCCTTTTTTTCTATCTCCCCACCCTGTATTGAGTTTGTGATGATAAGAGGAATTCTTGCTCCCAGCATTGGGCTTGCAAATGAGGGGATTTTGTCATTTATGAAAAGCTCTTTTGCACAAAGCATCCCTCAGCCAGGGTTTGGCTGAGTCACAGACATGACAGTGCTTCAGCTGTATTCCACTGCAGGGAGGCCAAAGGAGGGATTATGGTTGGGAAGTAAATAATGGACTTTGATACTGTGTTGAGCCATGTAAGAAAGTTACCTGGGCATACCAGGAGCTTATAAATTGAAGAGCCTCTCACGAACCACTTCAGAGATGTGGGAAGAAGAGACCTGTGAGACTTAATGATTCAAAGAAAACCTATCATCTACTAGTTAGGAGATGAATCCTTAGGTGACTGACCTAAATCCCAAGTAATGCTGAAGAATGGCAGAAAGACTGAGCTAAGTGCTGTCCTATCATTTAATCTTAAATCTTTCTGTAGTCCTATATTAGCAAAAGATAATACAAGGAACAATAATAACATATCCAGAATAACGTACCAATACACGAAGGAGCTTAGTACAGTCAAGTAATAACTGTAGGCTTCATCTGTTCTGTTTAGTTATGCTAATAGAAAATAAAGATTTCCAGAAAACATTAGAAGTAAAGAGATTCAAAACAAGTGGCCTGGAGCTTTTTACAGGCAGAAGTCAGAAAGCCAGCTGAGTTCCAAATCAGTGAATAAATATATTCATTACCTTACAGAGTAAAATAACTTTGTATTAGCAGTATGGATATTTGTTTACCATGCTTGTATTAAGATAATTTAATAATACCATATTTAGTTGCCTTAGAGAAATTAAGCTAACTTCATAGAAGTTATAGGATAATAAAAAGCAGATCGGTTTCGCACCAAGATGGTGCTCCTTGGCACTGAACCTGCTTTACATTAGCAGATGGCCTGAAACCTCTCCTGAATTTTAACATATACCACTGAACTGCGGTAAGTCAGGGAAGATTTTCTCCCCGATTAGGTTATCTGCCTGTTACTGTTCTTGTTCTGATTTTAACAAATTCTCTTCTTTTTTACATTTATTTTCTTTATCAATTCCTGGCCACATAATCACACATTCATATATTCTGTGTGACTGTAATACATAAATCTGTCACATCATCTCTGTGTCGCCTTTTACTAAGTATGTAAAATTCAAAGTAAAGTTATTTGTATATAGTACCGTAAGAGTTCCATTTCTTTGGAAAATGCTCTTCCTTTGAATCTTATGGTTCCCAACTCACATCTGGAGACTACACAGCAAATTGCATAGTAGTGTGTTATCGTGAATGGTATATATACTTCCATAATGCAAAACATGACTACGTTCTGAAAGCTTTGCACAGGTATTACGTCTCTTTACTTCCATTATGGCACAACTTCACATCAGGTGAAATGCTAACCCAGACTATTCTCAGTGCCGGACCTCTGGGGAGGGACACACTTAAGCCTTCAGGAGCTGCCATGCCAGCTTCCAGCTGTGTGATGAGGCTGCAGGAGGTCTGCACTGGTGTGGGTAGCAGCCAGGCCATGGAGGATGTCAGGGCTTTTACCACGCAGGACTGGGGAAGCATCATGGCCCATGGACCTGCAGGCTGGGTCCATCTCCCTCCTCTCCCCAGTGCATATGCAGCAGGGACAGCTTCACCCAGGTTGTGAGACAGTCAGACACTGCTGAAAAACCTTTGAAAAAACTGCTAGCACTAGAATGGGTGATGCCTGTTTAAAAGCAAACAAGCATAAAAGTTGGAGTAGAGGAAGAAGCTAGCACTTTACATTATAATGCTGACTTTGACATAAGTTCCTTTGGACTGGTGTGTAAAGATACAGTTTTCTAACATAGAAGACTAATGCTAGGCATCTAAGCCCATTTGTAGACACTCACAAGTAAGCTGGTTTTGAAAGGTGCTGAGTAACTCCAGCGCATAAGGCAGCGTATATTCACATCATGCCTCTAACTCTGAGAGAGATTTAATGTCTTTCTGAGGAGCCCAGCCTGTAAAATGAGGATACTGATGCTTGCCTGCCTCAGAGGGCTGCTCGAGAATTAATTACTGCTTGTGTAATTTCTGTGAAATTGTCCTGTGAAATTTCTAAATATTGTGGAAGGGCTGCAGAATAAATTTTGCTATAGGTAGTCTAACAAATTGTTTTCTCTAGACCCATATCAACCATACCACACATACACCATTTCTGCTAGAACAACATTAGCACTTCTCAATTAAAGCACTGCTGGTGCAAAAAGGAAATAAGAAACTTTTTTATTTTTCCCTAAGCAGCATCAAGCTAAAATATAATATAGTCTGCAAAGCAATTAGATGTGATACCATCATAGCCTCATGAAGGCTGGAACTCATTGCAGCAGTTGCTGTTTATCCTCACTGCATAGCACAAAACCTAGAAACTACATCTCTGAGATTGTTTACCCTCTGCAGATCTTGCAAAATTCAAAGACCACTGGATCCTGGGAATTAGTGATGGAAAACAACCGAACCATTAGATCATTCAGACCATCTCTTTACTGATTCAAGACTGTTCTCCTAAATCAATATTTTAGTGTTTCCTCTAGGTCAGTTGAAAATTTTCATATAATGGCAAAGGGATTTAGCTGCTTTCACTGGGAACTATTTCATAGCTGAAGAGATGTTACAGGCAGGAAGCTTTGCTTTATATTCAGCATAAATGATTCCATTTAAAATTTCATTCCTTAAATGTAAATTAAACTGAAACTTGTTATGACTAATATTTTCTCGTTTTCCTCATGTTTACATCTTTCATAAATATGTAGACTGTTATAAACCCATCTCCACATTACTCATCATTAAATCAAAGCATTTTATACATATTTTACTGTTCTATCATATACTAATTGTTCCAATCCTTTGATCATTTCATCTTGCTCTGTATGTAATCCTATGAAAGAGTGCTGAAGGAGACAAATTAATTCATAGCAGAAAGCAAAACAAACAGGGGTAAGGCAAATATGATTTCTGGATTTGATATGGTAGGAAGACAGGTCAAGCAGATCTCTTCAAGATACTCTTAGAAACACTTTTATTACAAATCAGGAGGTAGAGTCCTCTTTACAACATCCTGCTATACAACAGGCAGACAAGAAATTAGGTGAGGAGAGAATGAGGAAGGAAAATAGGCAGGGTTTACACATATCTGAAGGGAATCAGCTGCAACACACCCACCTGCATCCCTGAGAGGCAGAGCACCCTGGGCACAAGGCTGCACCCAGACCTGCTGCACCCTGCAGCATGGAGCAAACTCCTCAGGAGACTCCCGCAGGTCCCTGAGTGCTCAGTTACAGGGAAGCAGGAGCAGACTCACCATCAGGAGCAATCCCAGTGGTGAAAGAAGGAGCCTGAGAGTTTTTAATAATGAATTGCATAGACCTCACTCTCTCTGCAAAACCTCCACGAGCTGTGTCTGGCTACTCAGATATGGTCCTTGGAACTGACCTGTGGTTTTAGAGTGCTTATAAGCAGAAACGTTAAAAATACTATCAGTTTATACAGAGGCATGACTAGAAGTAGAGGGGAGAAATGACTACAGGAGGAGGAGTTACCCCATAAGGTAATAGCTGGCCTGAGCAGTGGGCTGAGTCTTGCCAAAAGAATCATAATCCCCACTTTTTGGGTAGCTCTGTCAGCAGGGCATAGCTTCTGCCAGAGTTGTACCTAACATTCAGATACCAGGGTCTAATTTAGGTTGTCATCCAGAGGAGCTCCATGCACAGGACAACTAGAGCCAACTGCACAGACTTTGAACCTAGAGTGCATCACGGATGTGCTCAATGGGTGACTTGTATGCAACCCCACTGCAAAATCAAGTCTGTAATCTCCAATGGTCAAAATTAATGTGCATACATACCTAAGATGCAAATTCTGAGGCAATCATCAAGCCTTAGGGGGATGGACTGGGAAAACAGAGTCCTTTGCTGTACTTAATGTCTACAGTTTTCATATATCGGCTTTTGTGGTATCAAGATGACTAAATCAATCAGTTCTAAACCAGTAAAAGCTAGTTCACATTTAAAAGGCAAAAAGTTGTTGAAGAAGAATCCATAAAGAATTTGTAAGTCATCACAAATCCTACGATTTGTGGGGAGACATCCCTGTGTCTTTCAAAAAAGATTTCAGCTTCACTTTATTATTTTATCGCTTTTAAAATAAGCTGAATTTATTCTAAGTAATATATGCTATTACTACTTCATTTTCTGAGCAAACAAATGATTCTGGCAGAGCTGACAGGGAACACAACTGAAGCTGAGAGCTGGAAGTCTCTGTGACACATCTCTTTGCAGTGTCTCTGTGAAGAACAAAGTGCCAAAAAACTTCATTCCACTCTAGTGTGGTTTTTAGTTGCAGACATCTATCAATCTCGATACAACCCAGGAGGGATTGCTCTTCACTACAAGAAAGACAGTAGGATGATGTGTCCTTCTGCAAGAGGACTTTTTGCCCTATCAATTGCTATACATAGCCTGAAACTGTAGCAGATGTTGAGGAGAGTAATATCCCATCTACTTATTGTCAATCAAGTTACTATTTGAGAGATACTTAGTTCTCAGGAACAGCTCCACAGAAGCAATAAAAGCAGTGAAATTTAGGAAGCAGCCATAAACCTGTTTCATTCATGTGGTCCAGCAAGTGCTTGCTCCAAGCTCTGTGGGGAGCAACAACAGGATAAGAGAAGGAATGGCAAGAAATACTCACTAGAAACCCTTTCCATACTCTGTACAGATCAAGTCCCAGCTTCAAACCAAATGATCACAAATTCTATCATACTATTGATTTTCCAGCTAGGAGTCCAGCCATAGTCCCAAAGGATCAACCAAGTCAACTCTAAGGTCTCCCTGCATGCAAGGGCTCAGCTTTGTACAAGTCCCAAGTCTAGATGTGAATACCATCTTGGGGTAAATCAGTGTACCCTCCTCTGAGTCACTGCACCTCTTTATTCTCTGAGAACATCTGTGGGAGGCAGCTTTCCTACTCTCAATGCAGCTCAGCTACTCTAATACATTAACACAACAGAGACATTCAAAACAAATGGGTACTTTGAATGATCAAGAGCTTTCAATAACAAAAATGGCTTTTCTAGATGGTTGAGACTAACAGTCCACTTATTAAAAATGACCTTTTTTCTCCCCTTCTCAGTCTCTGAGGCTGACAGAATTAAGCTACATGCTCTCAGATGTACCCTAGCAGGTCTCCATCCACACTCCTGGTTAAATATGCTCTCTTGGGGAACACAAGGGTCCCTGCTGGCATCACTCAGCTCCAGATGTTGTCCTTTCCTTTGGGCAGAAAACAGAAAGGGCATTTTCTTTCCACCAATGAGCAAGAATGACAAAATTAAAACTGACCTCAGAAGGGTGCAAGAGACCCCCTTCTTCCCCCTTGTAGGTATTAAAGGAGAACAGAGTCAACACACAGAAATACTTTTCCCCCTTGCCTCATGCATGAGTTATTTGGAAGCCAACGGTAATAAAAGGAAAAAACGGCCATAAATACAACAGTGGTATGTCTCAAGCAAAGACAAAAGGGATCTGGGAGCTGCTCTGGTAGAGAGAGGGAAAGGAAAATTCTTCTGGTTATTAACCTGTGGTAAAGCTGTCCAAAATTCACTGGTAACCACTTTCCTGACCAATCCTCCATCTTAGGATACCTTCAGCCTAGGCTGGAGACCACTGTGATTTTCGCCATATGATATGAGGTGTGGGCAAAAACCAGTCATCCTGCCTGAAGACATATATTAATAACTGAAGGCAAAAAACCATCTTGTCCCAGAGCACCTAGTAAAACACTTAAAAGCAAAGGGAGCAAGTCCTCAGACTTCAGTAAACCCCAGAGTTTGCATAAACAAATTCCTTATGAACTGAAAGACTTGCCATTTTGTTTACTGCCATCAGAATTCATTACTTTTACATGGCTTTTACACTCACCAAATTTGTGTAATTATGCAAAGTTCTGCATTTGCAGAGGCATTCTGAGCTATTAGCACTGTTTCTCTAATACGTGCAATTTTTTTGCCAGAAGGACACCATACCATTAATTCTGTACCCTCTCTAAATGCAGCAATTATCTACCAAATAGATATTCTGCACCACACTTCAAGGATACTTTCACCTTCCCACCCTCCAGTGCTGTTGCTGAGCAAAGGAGGAGAAGTCACCATCGCCCTCTAAGGAGACAGGGTCAAGAGAAGTCCCAGTACAGTCTCAAGAGTTCTTAAAAAAACAAAAAAAACAATAATAAATGATTGTAAGTAGGCCTTCACGGACTGTGTTAATTGCCATTAAATTCTCCACATCAGTTTGCATGAGTATAACCTATAAAATTTACAGGTTAATTACTCAGTTTAGCACAGGGTACATGCAAGATTACCCAGCAGCAGTGTTCCTCAGGTGGCAGCTTGGACCAGGCTCATGTGCTTCGTTGCTTATGTAAACTATTCCTCATATCAAAGATGCATGAGCCCTTGGGTAATAAACACTTGCCCTCCACTTGGAGGAGGCAAACTGTAACTGAGTTGTGTAAGAAGGGCATTTCTCAATAGAGGTGCCAGCAAAAGGGAAAGGGCTGCTCCTTGCTCAGTGTGTTGCATTGGAGAGGGGGACCAATGTCACCAGCTGTGGTACCGGAGAGCTCTGTCACAACACAGCCCAGCTCCCACAGTCCCTCTAGACCCCAGGGAACCCTCAGTGCTTCAGGTGATGGGGAGGTAGCATGTCCCAAAGAAGATCTGCCTTCATACTGGAACCATGGCACAGGGCTGAGCAGGATGAGCCATCTGTCTCAACTGGCCTCAAAGGACCATGAAACTGTCAGTCAAGAGTGACTCAACCCACTGGCATTCTGTTCTCAGACAGAGAAACCCCCGAATCCTGCTAGCAAGGAAGTGATTTGTAGTACTAAAAATGTGTGAGATGGGAGCTTTCATTTTACATTAACATTTTGTCAATCTTTTAAGTATGGGCAATAAGTACCTTTTTTTTTTTTTTTTTATAAAAAGCTATTTTTGCTGAAAATAAATATACTACATTTCAGCTTCTCCCTCATTAACACTTTTGGGAAGACAAAACTGTTCACAGCTTTCCCCCTTTTCCTGCCTGGAAAGAGAGGGAAAAGGCTAGATCCTATTTAGTAACTTAAACTAGGAGGATTAGACTCAAGTTCCTATATCCAGTAATGACATACAGACCTTTTATTTTAATAAACCCCAAGACTCTACGAAGAAGATCATTGTGGCTATATAAAATTAATCAAAGGCCAAGTACCAGCTCCTCATCATTGTTTTGTTAGTGCTGAAAAGCTCAGTCCATGGGAGCTAAACACACATTGATGTGGGCAGTTTCAGAAAAGAACAAAAGGAGACTGAGCTGTGGTGGTAAGAGGTCCCTCCATCCTGGAGGTAAATAATGGAAAATCAGAGAAGCTGCTTATGTTGTCCCTGAATACGAGAGCTGAATTCCAGTGCTGTCCTTCCCTTTTCCCTTCTCTTTATAATTTAAATATAAATTAAATCAATTAAGAATATGTCGCATCTCATTTAAATAAGAGCAGAATATTTGGAGCTACTGAACTGTGCAAGCAATGTAGCTAAGGCCCTGTGCCACATGGCTTGTTAAATTAGATGCATTCACTCAGAAGACCCTCAGCATCTAATTCTTGACCTATCGAAGCTGGTGGAAGTCTTCCAATGACTTCAAGCAGGCCAGGATTTTACTCCAGAAACCTCAGATCTCATCACTCACTGTGAAAAGGGTGACTAGAAATGCTAAAGTAAATTTTGTACAGCATGCTGTCACTGCTAGCAGTGATTACAAGCAGCCATTAGCACAGCATCAGCAAGACTGACTTCCAAATAGACACGCAGTCAACTTCTTAGCATGTTCTGTCATGAGATGAGGATCACAGATGAAAAGTGATTTACAAAAAAAGTCAGCACTTTAAAGAAAGTTTTAAATGCATATTTTCATTTGCTTGCTGAATTTTCCATTTTAGCTTTACATTGCTGAAGTGTTTGAACTGCAGTGTCATCTTTTGAGAGCATTATTTCTTCTGCAAAATTTTGTTTAAAATGTTGTCCCTGTGCTAAAGAGATTCTGATGTCATCCCTGGTATGACTGTAACTCAAACTGAAACAAAGTTAATAAAAAGCAGCCTCTCCTGTATCTTCAGACAAAATAATCTGCAACTGAAAGGAACTTGCTAAAACAGCCAAAAAGTTGGGAGGGCCCCTTTCCCCCCAGGGAGGTCTCCTTGGCAGTTTATTGCCAGGGTCATACCTCCCACAGGTTAAGGAGACGAATACACAGTCCACCAGAAGACCATGCTTAGGATCCTGATCTGTGTAGCTATTGATCTGCTTAGCTACCTTACAATCAACTCTATACAAAAACCTCACAACATTGCCAGGATAGTGAACAGCCAACTTAATCAATTTTTTAACAATGCAATTCATTAATTTTGTCTGATGGTAACATTTGGTAACATTTGGTCTGATGGTAACAGTAAACATTTATAGGTAAGTTTAATTTTATGGGCAATCCCCACAGAAACTAGAAGAACTGTTGTCCCAAGAGAAATCGCTTACGTGAATAAGGGTTTGCAGGACCAGTGTGTTAAGTTTCAATACTGTTTTTAACCACAGGGGTTTACAAAATTCAGATGGAAAGCAAAAGCACCATTTTACAATAGAATGTGCAATTTCATTCATTCTATATTTTAATCTAAAGTTGCAATAGGATATATTTGTAGATTGCTTTATAAAGTCCATTAAAAAAATTAAATCAAGTAATTTAAATCCTGATCACTGAGATTTGTAAGCATGTGTAAATTCTCTAATCCAGTTTACACTTAACAGCTTTACCATACTTGGGAGTCCCTTACTGACCTTGGGGAATGAGCAGTGATAAATCTACCACTTAGATATGTTCTGACTTAAGTAGTTCCCATTTTGAACCAATACACCAGATATTAATAGGTAAGGGTAATTAGAAACATCGTAAGAGTTATGAAAGGAGCAATACATAGCAATATCTGTAATCTACATTTCTATTGATTTATAGTTTGTTTCACTAGTTTCACAACACAAAGGACAGGCCCTGAATAACTAAGACTAGTTCAAGTAAGCCTATCTTTGCAGGGAAGACCTTTGTAGCACTAATTGCCATGTTCAAGAACATATTAAAATGTTTTCCGTTATTATTTTAAATCAATGCAGCTTGTTTTCAGCCATCTTCAGCAGCAAAATGCATCACACTCAGAACAGCAGTGCTGTGGCCGCCCCAAGATCAACATTTGGACATTTTCAGTTTCATAAACACAAAGTAATAAGTGATTGATTCACACTTATGTGCAACTGGTTGATGTTTAACAGTTTTCCTGGTTCACTTGTCTGAGCACTTTCCAAACGAGTTCTTTCAGCGTGGCTGAACCCTGGGCCAGGGCACAAACCACTGGTCTGGAGGGGAGAATGGCAGACCTGACTCAGTCATGGGAAGTCCTTGAAAGAAGGGGACTCAAAGGGGACACAGGGACTACAAGCCACATAAGTCACTGTTGCTTCTTACCTGAGGACAAAGGACTCTGAAGGACGGGAGTCGGTCCTAGCAGAAGCAATGGTGCTGTGAGATGCTGTATCCAAATCCCTCTTTCCTCCTCCTTTCCTCCACCAGCACATCAATAAAGCCATCGAAGGGGAGAAGAGGAGAAAGCAAAGGGAGGCCCACAAAACCAGAAATCCTGACCCCTCTGTTGCCCACAGAATTAACGGTTCCCCCAACCCACCTCCCACCCCTTCACCTCAGATTCTGGGGGTCTCTGTCACCCTTGTACCTCTCACCCCCCATTCCTACCTGCCAGCACTAACCAGATCGTCATCGGGCAGGTCCCCGCTGCTCATGCTGCAGGAGGGCTGCTCCAACTCCACCCGGGAAGGCACCCATGGGTGCTGCAGACTCATTCTCTGCTGCAGGAAGGGAGGAGGTGCTCAGCCAGGGGCCAGAGGCTGCCCAAGCCCTTCCCTGCCTGCCTGTGCTGAGGGTCATCTGAAGACTTTCAGATGCCTCCTCCCTCTTTCCCACTCTTCTCCTAGTCATCCTTTTCCCATTAGTGCCTGCTGCAGAGGATGAGAGAGGCACCCTTGAAAATGGAAGTGGGGGGGAGTGCTAATTGATGGGCTTTTGCACTCATTAGTCTCCTGTTAAAAGCTACCAGAGGGAGAGGCAGAGAAGTCATTGAGAAACTTCCTGAGATGCATGCTCCCTTCCCAAATCCATCTTCGCTCATTCAAATCTTGTGCCATCAGCCTTTACTATGTGCACATGCTTTCTTGGGCAGAACAGGCAGAGCCCTGCAGGTTGCTATGACATAGCATGACCCAGAAGGAGCTGTCCTGCACACTGCAAGGAATAAATGGCATTCTTCAAAAAGGTTTAAAGCTACACCATATTGCTGCCTGGTGGATGTGTTATGAAGAGCAAACACAATGTATGAGGCTTCGCTTATTAGTTTAGTTGCCCTAATACCCTCAGCAATGAAACTACAGGTCACTGCCACTTCAGTGAGGGTGAAAGCCTTTTTATCTAAGTTTGAGGATTACAAGACTCGACATACATTCTGTTAACAGGTTTTAGCATTTCAGCCTTGTTGCTTTTGGGGCTGGGGGAGTCAGGCTATAATTCTTTAAAATGTTAATGCATTTTAAAAGCATTCAAATAAGACATTCCTTTTACACCTCAGCCCCTATGCATACTAACACAAGCCACCTAAAATAATATTTATCAAGATATGTTTTTAAGAAGCAGCGAGGCAGAGAAATTGCTCCAGAATCAGTGCTTTTATACCAATTTACAGCCTAAAATACACAAATTATTAAGTAGGAAAGTACAGCTTCCTGATGGAATCAGTGACAGTTCCAGGAGCTGTTCCTGAAGAGAAAAAATTGCTTCAGCCCACCATGATAAGCACTTTCCAGAGCAAATTATAAGGATTTTTTAAAAAGGCATATTTACTCCTAACATCCCTACAAATACTTGGGATGAAGGACCATAACAGGGTTTTATAGCCTTCATAGTCTATTGGGTCAAAAATCCATTAAAAAATGGAGCTTATATACTTATAGGTATGATGGATCACAATAGAGTGTACTATTGAGTAAATTATGTGTGCTCTACATTTTCTAAATAAAGGTTTACACAAGAGACTCAGTGGCTTTGAAGTAGCCATTATATACTTTCATATCAATTTTCATGTTTCCATGACGATTGCTTTACTTTTTTATTACTAACAAAATTTGGCACAGTGTTCCTTCCAAGTTTTGTGCAAGTGTTAACCAAATATCTCTGCATCGTTAACAACTATTACAGATGAGCTCTCCAGACAGCTCAGTATGTAAGTTAAATATTATAACCTTCAGTCCTCATGATAGCCCAGCATGCCCATTAAATACTGTAATCTGTAATCTTCTTTATAATGACTGTAGGGAGACTTTTTTAAGCAAATGTACTCAGAATTGAGTACAGAATGATTGCTTATTGTTGCTGCCAGTGTAGACCCCATAATTAATTTTCCTGTTTTTTCCAATAAGTTTGACTTTCTGTCCTTAATTAGCTGAGTTGGCCATATCTTAGGGAGTGTTTAGTTACCAGCCACTTCACCAGCAGGGGTGGATAGTTGCTGAACACTTTGGAAGATTCAATTGTCAGTGATATATACCAACGCTTTGGACATAAACATGGAACACAGGCCAGATCAAGAAAACAGTGAGAGGTTTCCCATGGACATCAGAAACCACTGGAGAAACAAAAGTGAAGTTTCCCTGCCTTTTACTGAAGGACATTCTATTTGGTGTGGAAAATAACTAATACTTTTCAAGTAATGCTATCTTTGAATGTAGATAATATTTCAAAAAATCTTGAAAGTTTCATATTTTAATAAACAGTTCCTACATCCAATTTTTATTAATATGTTTTTAAAAGAGGAGTAGATAATTAACAGTATGATCCAGATCGTCAAGCAGGCATAAATCATCATAGCTCCATTGGTTTCAATTTATACTGCTTGTGAAGAAGGCTCTCTATACCTTTCTGGAATCACAGAGTGAATTCATCATCCCCAAATAATTAAGGATTTAATTTAATTATCTGTTAATCTCTTCATTTTATGACTGGATTCTGAAGGATGGCAAGAACTATGGAGAGCTATTGCAAGGGATGTTAATGATAAGTACATTGTAAATCATAATTTTGATATATCCATAAATACTGAGCAAGTTAATGCTGAGAGTTAAGTGGAGGAAGGGAGTGTGTGCCATATCATAGACATATCATCTCTTGCATAAATATATTATGGCTTATTATAAATGCACACTCTGCACAATAAAAGGTCTTCCCCTTTTGTTTTAATCCCAACCATAAAAGCCCTCTTTGAGATTTTGACATGCTTCTATCCAGAATAGTTTGAAGTAGGAAAAAAGCAACAGTAGCATTTAAAACTGACATTTGCTTCTGCAGAAATTTAATTTTGAGCTATATTACCCCGAAATATCAGGTACCACAATGATGGAATAGGGATAAGCTCTTTAGGGACAAGAGCAGAAAATGCATCAATTAAAGGATGCTTAATAGCCTGCAGTTTTATAGCTTTTACAAATAGGAGGTAAAGGACAAAGTGTTCAGCTGCACAACATACACAGCTATATGCAAATAAAATGTTTCTATCCAAGAAGGACATTTTGCCTCTTAAAACTAAACCGGTCCCTGAGCCCATTTAAGTACCCTGCTTTGACTACAGTAATTATCTCACGTCACTTAATATGATATAATATCTACTTATGCTTCATGGATATGTTTTAATTTCTAAGGAAACTGTGCCTGTTTGCACAAATGAAACTTGTATGATGATTAAAATATAATTTTCACTCAGGCAATAACACTTTTCAACAAACAAAACCATAAATAGAGACATTACTTCTATCTGAAGACAGACTTAAAAATGTGGAAATCCTCTACTACTTGATGTCCTGACTATAAATTGCTGTTAATTACAGTAATCAATCGTTTCTCATCATTGATGGATTTTCAAATCAAAGCTACTTTTAAATACACAAATCAATATTATCAGGAAGCAAGTCAATAGATTTTCAGATCAGGGAAAATACACATTATTTAACTAATAATGCAAGATAATTTACGTTAACTTAATTAACTGATATCAGAGCCGATCTTCTGAAAGCATCCAAACAAATTTATTTAATGCCTTTAAAATTACTTATAAAATGACTACTGTTTGTGTCATCTTTAACAAAGGGGAAAACTGACACCAAACTTCTCAAGAAAACCCATAAAAAACAGTTTATGAGACATTAGAGAGACACCCATTTCACTTGTTGCACCAAGTTAACTTCACATTTGGTAAATAATCATCTGTTCAATTTCTCTCTGGTCTTACTTCCAGCCTGTAAAACATGCAATTGTTTATAAAGTAAATACGCCCTTTATTATTTAATTCTTCTGACCATCATGCAAGATTCCAATGCTACATGTGCTCTAAGTACATTCCATATAGTTCAGCTCTACAAGATATCTCAGCTCTAAAATACAGCCTGGGGGAAAAGAGGGTTTTTTTGGTAATGCTTTTTTTATATTCATCCACCCTTAAATGGCATTTTTAAAGGCCACGGAGGAAATCGGTTTAGCTTAGTTTCCTCAAGGGTTTTTACTGTATAAATGTTGTTGCTGTTTCAAATTCTCTAAAACTTCTCAAAACTCAAATTAACCTGAAAGCTTAATGTCTCTAGAAATTTGCAAAGATGCAACTGATCTGCAAAACAATAAACATACAATCAAACCCTGCAACAAATAGTCTGATCAAATAACATGCATGCAGCAGGATAGCTTGTCCTCAAACATCAAAATTATCTGCTTGTCATTTATTTGTTACCATTGCAATCTTTCTAATAGACTAATGCATATTTTTCACTCACCCTCCATAATTTTTTTAATCTCTTCACTCTGGACAATTTGGATTTGTTCATCTCTGATGTCTGCAACTCAAATATGTATCCTATATGGCTGTAAATATATTCTACAACCAGACGGGTGCCTAGTGATAGATATTCTTGAAAACAGAGGCACTCCCTGGCTTTTAATGCTGCTTCCAATAACCACACAGTTCACAGCTCAGCATAAAGTAACCAATAGCCGAACATGACATTAAAAAAAACCCCACAAAATCCCTCCTTTGAGATTGTAGAGGGAGAAGTCTTGATCCATCCAATACTTGATTTAGGTCAGTGAAAAAAAAAAAGATACTATTATGTCAGCCATCCAACTTTAAGACTTGTGAGCTGGCAGTCATGGCACTTTAAAGCACTGTCATGATGAGTCTTTACAAAGGGATTGTTTTAATCCCATATAAAAAAAACCTGAAAGCTACTTAAGAAGTATGGAAATCACATGATATTACAAAAATGTCTGCAATGTGATGCAATGGAATGATGCTGAAAAATACCTCATGTACTGTTTTATACTTCATTTTTGTGGTTTCCTAAGGACGTGAGGTTTATATGATGGTGGGAGTGTGCATATCTGTCATTCCTCCCAAATGATTTTAACCCTTTGACCCCTTTTAAATAAAAAATAAAAAATCATATAAAATAGAAGCCTCAAAGATGTTAATTTTTAAGTTTCCTGAAAATCAATGAATGATTCAGGATATTGTACTGATTCTTATTCTAAGGGAAAGGTGCAGTGAGAGAACCTAGCCAGGAGGGAGATCCCATGGAAAGTCCCAACCATGAAAAAACTGATCACAGTTCATGTTACCCAGCTTACCAGTTGCTATAAGAGAGAAGAGACATTTAGTTTTATTGTTCATACATCTGGGCTTCTTATGTTCCCTTTTATAATTTCAGAAAATGGAAAAGAAAGCAGAAAGTGTGTGAAATAAATCTTTCTGGTAAAGCATAAAAAAACCCGCCATATTTCAAACCCATTTCAGGAATGAGAAAATAAGTTTGTTTGACAAACACTATGATTTATTACAGGCAGCTACAACTGATCTCCTCTGGTGCTGATCAAAGCTGATCTCCTGTGGTGCTGTGGTGCACAAGGAGCCATCTCTACGGATGTGACTATGTAGAGGACACTCTCTTTAAGTGTCAGCTCTAATTGAAAGCCTGATAGTGTAACAACCCAGGTGGCTGGAAGGAAGTAATTCAGCAGAGATACATACAAGGGTTTTGCTTCGAATATCTGGTATACCGAGTGGCTCTCTCCACAAGAATAAAGGGGTGACCACGACTTCCTCATGTGAATGATACTACTTTCTTTGCCACAATGTGCTACCCTAGATCTTTACCTTGGTGTTATGACACCACAGAAACCTTCTCTTCCCATCTTAAAATACTGTGCAGTGTGCACTTCCTCAGATTACACTGCATATAAGGCCACATTTGGTATTACTGGTCAGTACTGATCCAGCCCTTATGAAACTTGCCCTCTCTTTCTCTTCAAGGAAAGGTTTAAACAGAAGTGCTGCGGGTCTGAAGTTGCAAGGTTCTACTTGTGCAATGTGTCATTACTTACACAGTATAGCAAAACCCTTATGGGGATGTGTGTTGACCAGTAATTCGGGACTTGACCCACGCTTTCTAATGGTCATGAGATATTTCACTAAATGTAATGTTCCATTTCAAACGTGGATACCAACTTTAGTTCACACCAAGAGCCATTACGTACTATTCTCAGAAGTGACAGACTGATCCTAGGGATCTATTTGACCATTTTATTCTCACATTTGATGTCAAAGTCCTAATGTTGTTCCACTAGGAGAATTTCCATTTATTTTAATTGCAGTAGAATCTGACCTTTGTTTAATAAAGAATAAAAGTGACTCATGTCTTGTTTTTATCTAAAAGGACTAGCTATATATACCCCATTAGATTTTCTATAAGCACTTCATTCCCCCTTGGTAATCAGCTTCTCAATTATCTAACAACAGTATTCCAAACTTTAATTTTTCAGACTTAATTTTCAGTCATTATGACAATGCGCTCTTAATCTGCCTGCCATTGAAAAGACAGATAAGAATATTTCAAACTTCCTAGTGTTTATTGTTAGTTAAATTAGTTTAGATGTAAGAGAATGTCTAGAAACCCTTCTTGATGTTATTTTGAATTAGTGCTGAGGCACCAAGCACTTGCAGTTAAGCTAAATGCAGACAAGTGATGTTATGGGAGGAAATGCAGTAACTGTAGGTGCAGTTAAGGCGCAGTTGTATGATTTCTGCGTGTAACTCTGCCTCTGACCAAAACAAGACTGACAGCTTTATGCTAACACGTGCCTGCCCAGTAAGAGCTGGGTCAGTATCTTAGTGCTATTCTCCTCTTTCCTATCTTTGTTTATGCACCACTAGATACCTACTGCTGAAGGTCCATTTTCCTAGACTCCAGTGGTACTCAAAATGAAATGGAGTCATTCCTTGAAATGGTTCCTCTAAGCAATAGAAGAAGAATCTGATTTATATTTCTTTGTCCTCCAAACATGGACCCAAGCTTCTGGCTTTACATACTATAATAAGTGAAATTGTTCAGGACATTCCTTTCGCTTGGCATGATCGGGGCTTATAAATAACACTGCATGTGAAGGCCAAGGTCAAGTCAAACGTGACTATACCTTGTGTCTTTTTTCTTTGTGTTTTGAATGTTATCAGAAGCAAAAAAAAAATATTTCTTCTGAATTAAACCCACCTCAGAATCATTCAAAATGCTTTCACCAATTTAAGTCTTTTGACATTGTAATGTGTTGAAAAGTGGCTTCTAGCACATTTTTACCATGGTTTCAGGATAAAATCCTAATTCATGAATAAACTGGTGTAGTTCTATCACTACACTCATTACACTGACAGACACCCTTCAGGAAAACAGCTTCTCCCTAGATTTAAGAAGTCTGAAGCCCACAAAAGTCAAAGCACTGGCATTTCCAAGGTATCGCTAACAAGGTGAGGGAGCTGGAGGAGGTCAGAGTACAGCCCAGCTACTAATGACCAAATCACTCTCTCATGTCCCACAACCCCTTTCCATAAACTCTACCTCAAAATAAACCTCCTTAGAACAAGTATAAGGTGTCAGTCTAATTCCTGTCCTCTCTTCATTGAACCATAGAACTTCTACATGAACAGTGCTTTGTAAGAAACAGTCAAATGAAGAAAAGGAAACAAACACAGGTACAAAAAAGCCATACAGATGTTTTGTAAAAAAAGCAACGGAACACTTTGGACATGAAAACTATGACATTGTCCTCAAGTTCTTACAGATCATACTTTAATATTAACTTTCTCCACTTGATTGCATTGGTGGGTTACACACTAACAAACTCTTTGTGCCATCCAGCAGTAACTGCTGCTGTGGGTTTTGCTGCTTTGCTTCCAGTAAGGTGAGATGCTCAGCTTTTACCCAGTAATTCAGTTAAACATAATGGAGTGAAATCATCCCAGAATATTTACTGCAAGCTCAAAATCTCACCTCAGATGCATTTACTGAGAGCAATAGTGCTATGTGTGTTCCTGTAAGTATAATCAGGTTCCTACAGCAGCTCTCAAATTAACAGAAGAGGAAGAAGATTTGAGTGTACTAATCGATCACAGGATTATAAACCACCAGTGTGGAAGCCAGTGAAAAAGAAATCTGCAATGCCAGGAGTTACTGAGAAAGCCTTTACTTTCCAGTAAAGTCTGAAAAATATTAGTAGGAAATCACAGAGAACTGCTGACACCTCATTTGGATAGTGGGTACAATTTTGGTCACTTTTAAACATGAGAAATGAAAGCAAAACTGAAACAGATGCAAATAATGACTGGCAGATGATTGGGACAATGGAGAACTTGTCATGTGAGAGAAACTACAGAAGCCCAATTAAAGTAAGGCTACAAGGGGGACTGCTACCTATAAATACACTGGGGAAGGAAGAAGAAATGGGGAAGAAGAGCTATTTAAACCCAAGGTCAACACCAACACAGGACAAGAAAGGACAAATGTAAGCTACAAATCAGAAGATGATTTGTGACCATCTAACTCTAGAGTACTTTCCTAATAAGAACAGAAAGGAAAAAATGTTACATGGTTCTAAGATCCAGTTGAGTAGTTTATGAGTGGGACAGGACAACAGAGTGAGAGGAGCAAACTACCCTGAAAAGCTACGAACAATTTCCTACTTCTCACAGCACTGTGGCGACAGAATTAAGCAAACACCTTTGTATGCTGGACCTGATGTTCACCTGCACTGTGAGTGCTAGCTGTGATCTTCTTCTCCTGGCGAGCATACACTGTCCCATGAAGTGGTCTTAGGACTGCTCTAACTTTCACCACCTACCTGTGTAAGTTCATGGGTCCATATGCCACCAGAGCATTACCTGCTCATCAGGTCATGATCTGATCATACCCCTGCACTTCAGTCACAACAGCCAAGTTCAAATTCAGAGCTGCCAAACTTCAGGAACATACTAAAGGACAGCATAGCTGAAGCCTTACCTTCCAGCAGAATTAGACATCTCCTTGAAAGCAAACTGGATGCACATGATGCATCCACATTGCAAAACACATCTGAGTTTGAATCTTTGCTTTTAAAGATAACTCAGCTCGCATTTCATCTGTTTGGCTCCCAAGCTGAAGAAGGCACAGGACCCTCTTGGTTCACAGATGTGACAACACTCAAACCTTGTCCATTATCAACTCCAAATATGTCATCTTTAGCCTAGGATTTATCATTATCTGAACACTCATTTTAACAGCCTTTGTCAGCCTTTAAATCTTTTCCTGCATTCCTGACTGCACACAAAGGAGCAGCTACTTAGTTGTTTGAACACAACCCATCATTATTAACAGGAGGAATTTGGGGGACGATTTCTCTAACAGCTAACAGAACCAATAGCTGCACAAGACCATAGTGACACCTAAGGTAGGAGATACACAATGTTCTGACAAGCAAAGTAATGAAAACATAAAAAAAAAACCCACAAAGAAAAACTACAGAGAGGAAAAGACGGCAATCTGCAGTCCTGTTTGTTCATGAAGTTCTCATGAGTGAGAGTTGCAGAATCACATACTGACTCCCATCAGAGCTTATGAAACGGGTGTGGTACCTAGAGCCACAGCCCAAACCAATCCACAGGGAAAGTGAGAAGCTGAACCCATGGAGAAAATCAGACAAAAATATAATGTATTATTGGAAAAAGAGCAGAACCTGGCAGAAGTAAAGGGAGGGAATTGAAACACTCAACTCTCCATCTTATTTCATGAAGATCTTACAATGGCTGAGGCTTGGACATGTGTTATTATAGCTGAGCACTGTGATGAAAATGGGTGCAAACACCCAATGCTACAGTAACAAGTAGATGCTGTGCCCAGCTCTGCCCACAGACAGTTCTGGCTCATGGTCAGAAGCCTGGAGAGAGAAAATTTTCACACCTAGACCTTTACCCTATCTCTCCAGCCTAAGCTGCTCATTGTTGCCCCCAAAGATGACAGCAGCTTTTGGCTAAAACCCAGAAAACTGAAGTGCTCCATTCTTCCCTTGCCGCCAGAACTGGTTGTACTCACCTGTCAGTGGCAGACAGGACTGACTCTGTTGCATGCTTAGAGGCAGAGTTTTGCGTGGCAACCTTTGCCTGTTTCCAGCGGTGAGGTAAGTCATCTCCAAACTGTATTTCCCTGCTGACTGCCACTATCAGGAGACTAATGAACAACGTGCCCATTGCCTACCCCACATCGTCCTGTCAGATGGTGCCCATGTGAGCTACAAAGATGGCTGAACATGAACTCCTGTTCACTTTACTTCAGTAACATTAACAGACAAAACCAGGAGATACTTTTAATGATGTTACTCCCTTAAATGTGAACCACACTGCAGTGTGCGGCCCCCTCAGCTGTTGCAGTGCAACTGCTTGTGGGGTCACGCTGTGAGGTGGATCAGAAAATTTATCTTTTCTACCAGGTTATTTTCAAGGCAGGTCAGTTCACTCATCAGCACATTGATCTGGCTCGCAGCATGGCTGCGCAAGCAGTTATGCTGGCAAGATGAGGACAAGCAGCTCCCTTTGCTGGCACTACCTTCCAGCCCCTCATGCTGGGAGCTGCAGTGAACTCCTGAACCTGCCCTCTGCTCCTTGGAAACACCAACCCTCGCAGGGTGAGAATCAGCCATTTGCAAGCAAAAAGCACTGGGAAGAAGTCACAGTAGAGCAGTGTGAAAGTACTGAAGATCGTTAGCAGGAGGAGATAATGTATATTTAATGGTCTCTACTATTTGCATATATATTAACTCAAATGAATACTTCAGCCACATCCATGCACTGTGCTAGAGAAATATGAAAGGAAAAAAAAGTCCTTCCTCATATATGAGTGTGCACACTTGCAGGCATGGAACCTTTGCAAAAAGTAGCACCTATTGCTTAGTTATTCAAAGCCACACTCAGTGACTGATTTCCAGTCTGCAGGAGATGTGGGAGAGAAGCCTTGAAAGCAGCATGTGCTCTGGCTGGAACAAAATACTTCGAGACAGCCTGCCATCACCACTGTCTGTCACAAAATGCCCCATTTATTATAGATCTTATATTTTTTGCAAGCAGTGTCTTCATCAAACTCAGCTACACAGATTGTAGGGTTCCAGCATAAGGCATTTAATAAGGTCTCTTTCCTTGCATTGCATATGTTCTGCGTCTCAGCATATATAAAAGCTGTTGAACTCAGAGAATAAAAAGCAACAACATTCTCACATCTCCACCAGTGTGTTTAGACCATGGTATCCAAGATACCCAATGCCTTCATGAAATTCAGTCCCAAGAGGCAAAACCTTCTTACTCATATTTAAGGTAAATACAGTCAGTAATTAATCATGGGGTTTTGTTTTCTAAACCACATGAAAATTTTCATTCTCACCCAATGTGGCAGTTTTACAGCAACAGATACTCCTGATTTGCGCCACTGGGTTCACTGGAAAGGAAGTCCCAGTGCCTTCACCAGAAGCACCAGCGTTATGTGACATGCTGTCGCATTCAGGAGCCCAATGTCTTGAAATATGGGACTGCAGAAAGGACTGGGAGCAGCAACTCCTGAGGACTGTGGGGTCTACTGTCCACTTTAAGAGATATCTGAGTGAACGACTCTTCTTGCTTGGGAGCAAGAGGGCTAAGAAATTGAGTAGGAGACAGAAGTGGATAAACAGAAGCACAGACAGAAGCACAAAAGAGTGCAAACCTCAACTATCCTGGTATTATATTAAAAGGCTAAATTTATTACAAATTGTCAAATATAAATAGCCAAGAGATCTGTGGTCCATGGGAAGATGCACTTGTCTGAATTACCAGATCTCTCCAAGCATCTCAGCTTTCCAGGTACCCTGCAGTTGGGGCTGTCCAGATGAGCAGTAACTTTCAGGACAAGCAGCTCCAGGGCTGTCATCTACTGAATTTCTGTAGTTTGACTGATCTCAGAAACCAGGGCACATGTTCTACATATAACAAAATACAGTGAATTACATTCCACCTCATTGTAAGAAAGTCCTGATTCTCTGAAACAAAACACCTTACAAAGTAGGAGTAGAGAGTTAAGCCCTTCCTGTCAGATATTTGTCCAACCCTAGTTTAGAAACTTCCACTGATGGAGACCTGACAACCTTTGTAGGCAATCTATCTCAGCCTCAACACCTAGAAAGCTAATTTTTCAAGCTTGTTATTCTATGCCATGCCTACACAAGACCTAGAGATAAATAAAAATGTCACTGTGTGTCCTTGTGAGGGAAGGTATTAAGCAATACCTGGTTTTATACTTTACAAATTAATTTTCCATCCATGGTGTAATATTCATTCTCAGACCTCATAATATGTTCTTTTATAGAGGCAATTTCAGTTTCTCTCCCTTATTACGTACAGGTAAAGATTTCCACATAGTTTTTAATGGTGTGTTGCTCTTTGGGGTGTGTGTTTTGTCTTTCTATAGTATGTTGGTCTCTGACATTGATTGGTGATACAACACTGTGCCTTGCAGTTTTCTGCTTTTCTTTATATACCCTGTGTAGACCTAGGTTGTTAGGAACAGTAATGGGTTTCCATCCCTGTTATTATTTCCATTAGATTTGCTTAGCCACCTAAAGTCAGTCCCCAACCATGGGAGACAAAAATTTATAAAATGAAAGATCAACAAAATAGACTTACATACACAGCAAGCTAGTTTCTACCCCTAAGAATATAACCTGCATTTTAGATAACCAAATACTGAATTATAAATAACATGAAATATAAAGCAATTAGGACAGACACAGACACAGTGACTTTGGAAGACACCAGATTTGGAGAAGGCAGGTAACTCTCTGTACATCTAGTGGTTGTGCAACCATCCCCTCAGGGTTTTTCCACCTCCTTTAAAGGACAAACTCTAGAAGGGAAATAGAAGCCCAATCACTGTCTCTGTTCAGACAGATTTTTCCTCTGAAGTCTCTACCAAGGTGACCAATTAATGTTAATCCAGAGGGCATTATGTGTGATCAACCATTAGTGATGCAATCAACCTATTCATGGCCATCTACTGCTAACACATTTTGGTCATTACGAAGACAGATCATTTTGAGCTGCTAGTTAAAAGTAAAAAGCTCCTTATCCCACTCCCATAATCATCTAGACTCTGTTAAGATGTAATTACTGCTAGGCGATAAGGGAGACTAAGGAGAGGGGCAGACTGAAATATGTCCCCAAGTGCCTTAGCTATGTTGGATCTTAATTCTTTAAACCCCCTTATCGTTCTAAAAATATTAGCTTTGCCACCAAAGGTGGGACTCATCTGGTGAAACACCAGCATCTGCCCTGTAGAGGTCTCCATCGGAGCTAGACATCCTGGACTCCTTTTGCAATTGGTGGAGTTCAAGTCAGTGGAGTCACTGTCTCCTAAAGAAGACATCTTCTGGATCTGGAAGTGCTTGTATCGCTTTTTTGATTATAAAGGGAGTCTAGGGTGACTAGATCTGATGGAAATGTCTTAGCTTCACTAAAACAAATTCTGCCCCGTGAGTCTCCTGAGCAACTTTTCACCTCTGACAAAATCCATTGCATTGCAACCCTTGCACATCTTTGACACCTAAAGAACAGGATTTGTGTGTGCATCTGGATGCACATGTGCACGTGAGATCAGGAGGAATGATAAGTGCACACAGGGCTCGATACAGCAGATACTGATATCCCATGGAGAAGTGCATTTCTTTGCTCTATTTACTAGAAAAGCAGAAATGCTGGCAGGCACTTCTGCCACTAGATTTCCTAGCAGCTGCCCAACAACCATGTTAGTGGTTGGTTAGGGCACTTATAGCACTCTCTAGATGTTTAATATTTTATTCCTCCCTTGAAGCATCTGGTGTAAGTCACTTCTGGAAACAGAACACTGGACCAGATGGAGCATTAGTCTGTGACATTCTGATCTGGTAATTCCTATGTTAATTTTTACAACAATTTAGATAGGCATTGACCACATAGCCCAATCTGAGTCAATTTTATTATAGAAAAAGGATGCCTTAACCCCCTCATCCCTTCCTATTGAGAAGCATTTTATTCTTTTTAATGGAGATTTTCATAGCACAGTACCTGGAGAGAAGAAAGGGGCATTGCAGATTTCAGGAGTCAAGAGTTGGGCCCATTGCTACTTCAGACACACAATGAAAAGGGGAACATTTTTCACAGTTGTTATCTGCAGATTTGGCAGATGTCTTCTAAACTTTTTGTGAGCTTAAGTACTGCATGATATGTACCAGTAAACGCAGTGGTTAGTAGTATTACAGTCAGCACCATATAGATGCCTGAAGGTTCCCTTATGAACCCCAGTTGTGTTGGCTGGTGCTTAGAGGGATACAGAAAAAAAAAAAAGGCCGTATTACAACATGCAATAGACTACATTTTTAGAAATTACCAGTAATCCTGAGCGTATCAGAGTCCCAAAGGTCCAGCACAAGTGATCACAAAGGGAACTGATTTTCACTACATTTCTGAATATTCTTTCCACGTTACACTTAAGGATAAAGGCATCCCAAATTATCCAGCATCATTGAAATAACACTGTAATACCCAAGTCTGCTCTAAACTGCAGAAACACAGTCAGAAGGTTAGGCTGTGCCTCCACTTAAGGACAGTTTGATTGATCAAGGTCAGGTATGTATAATACTGACAATTTTATAGCCACATAATTTTCTCTAATTAAACCTCCAGCTTCTATCTAGGTACTTCTCCCTTATGTTGTTTTTGCTTATACACCCTTATGATGCCAAGCTGTGAAAAATTATATGGGTCATATAATATTGTCATTGTTCTGTTCTTAAATTAACATATTAGTTCCAAACAACACAGAACAAAAATATGAACAAAAAAATGTCATGACTAAAGTAGTGTAGTTAGATGTGTGTCCTTGCAGGCATTTTAGAGATTAGCAGTGTAACAAATAATTAGTTCCTCTAAATATCTAGATCTGGATAAAGAAACTGATCATACAAAACTGAATCACTAGCCTTTGGCAAACTGCCTCAGTTTCTGTTAGAACAGGCTGGTACAAGTTGAGAAATTGAATGAGGTTTTTTGTTTTGTTGTTTTATAAAATAACACAGGAAAGTAGATAATTTTCCCCTGTTAATTTCTATAAACTGAATAAGACCTGAAAACAGCCAGTAGAAATAGATTTGTTGTTTCCCTGTTGAGTTCATGAAGGATTAGTTGTTTCTGTCTGGCCTTTTAAAATATATACTATGGTTGCACTCAGAGGTTGGTAGGAAAATTCATAGGTCATTTTTTGGCCAGTTTTTGTTCCCTTAAGTTACAGTGATGAAATGTCAAAGCGGTGACTTTGCCAATGAGTTTCACAGGGCTGCACCAGCAATGACATATTCATCACTGATGAAATGGAGTTTGTTGCATGAACTTACTCTGGGGCTGGTTTGTATCAATAAGGCATCGCATTGAGTAGAGAGGACACAAAGCTGCATCGCTATCGGTGACATCAGCCCTCCTGCCCATTTGATGCTGTAGATGTATAGCAGAGCACTCTGGTGCAAACAGAGGCAAATGCTACTGTCGCAGCTGACACCTGGAGCCCAGAGAAGCCAAGCTTTAGAGGCAAGAGGGTCCTGCCATTTCTGTACATCTTATGAAAGAGGGACTCATTGCTCAGAGAGCTCAGACAGAGTATATTATCCTGCTGAAATGCCTCTTTTTCAGCTCACCCCTCACATCTGTGTGACCTCTCCTCCAGAACAAGCATTTGCCAGAATTGTTTTTCTGCTTCACAATAGAAACCAGTTGGACTAAACCCAGTCTTGCAAGAGTGCATCTGCACCAGCAGTCCTGAGCAGGGCAATGGCATCCAACAGACTGTTTATCTCAGAAATGTCACTTTGAGAATTTTTTTGTGTTACCTGGATAGCCAAGTGTCTGGTTTGCACTGAATTGAATATTTTGACTGCATTTTTTCACATAAAGAAATAAATTAGCTTGAAAAAAAGGTCTGAACAAATACAGTCTCATACAGTAGGTTCACAGATTCCATAGCAAGCCCCTAGATCAGCTGTTCCAGCAATGGAAGCACCTGAGGATGGGGAAGGAGCAGAGAATGCACACACACACACAGCCTGTATTTGGCAAAAAGAAACATTCATGTCAAGGAGGACTTTCTGCAAAATACAGCATAAAGCTTCTGGTTGCCTCATCATGTCACCCCACACCTCCCCAAAACCACCTTTGCAGCAGCAGCAAATTGCCAGTACAAAGGGAAGGACAACCAAGGCTGCAGTGTAGGGCTGCTGTGTTCGAGAAGTGTCAGGAGCGCTGTTCCTGGGGCTGTAAATGTCCAGGTTGGGGTGTATGGGGTACACTCTGGAGACACAGGACCATGCACTGTATGGCTGCCTTTACCTGAGCCTTCCCACAGAGCAGGGAGGGAGAGGAGGTCGAGAGAAAGGAATTTATGGAGGGATAGGAAGGTAAGCCTGGAGCTGAAAGATATGGGATAAGAAAGATCCTCTTAGAGCACATCTGAGGAGATTGAAGGCCAGGGAAGAAAGAAATAAAGGATCAGTGATAAAGCAGCCTGGTGAGAAGGATATGAATAAGCAAAGGTTATGGGAGGAGGACATTGCTGAAAGGCGAAGAGAGGTGCCAAGAGGAAAGATACTCGGTCCTGACAAAGTGAGGACAGACAGAAGAAATGCTGTTATCTGGGACAGAGTAACTCCCAAAATAGAACATAATCTTCTCCCCTACTTAGAGTAGGAAATGGCGATTCCTATCTATAGACATGTTTTAACAACTTCCATATTTTTTCCTTTCTTTTCCCCTGCTGCCTCCATCAAAACCTTCAACTGTCTTAAGTCACATTAAGCAAGTTCAAGATTATGCTAATAGTCACATGGAAAAATACATCACTTGTGTGTGGGGTAATGCACATTTATAACACTGCTTTCACCTGCACACTGGTGTCAACATTTCTGTGGGATGAGAGCTATCTTCTCTGAGCTTAAGTGCTTGTAAAGGTCATCAAAGTTCAAGGAGCAATCCATTAGTTAGAAAGGCTTGTTTTGGAAGAGTTCTGGCTGTTTTGCCAAGACAGATGATTTTTTCTGAACTGATTTCAGATGGATTAAGCCTCTGAGAAAATCATTAATTCCATCTTGAATACAATGAACAATAAGGGGAACAAAGAAAACGCAACGTCCTGCTGAGTTCTCTGAAAGGGTATAGATTTCATTTTTCTTAAAAGATAATATCAGAAGCATTACTAGGCAATTCTTACCACTTTTGTTGATTTTTACAAGTATCAAAAGATGGATGCAATCTATTCAGTACGTAAGCAGGATGATTAAAAAAAGCTTCCTTGTTGGATCTCTTGGCCAATTTGTTTCTTTGAAGCTGCCACTCTTTTGTTACCAATGGAATTTAGTGAGTTAGTACAAGATTTTGGGAGCCTCTTGGGTGTTTATCAGAGATAAAGTTGAAGTAGTATCACCAATCAAGGCAACTTTCAGTGAGAAAGAGGATCCTAAGAGAGATCAGTTTTGCCATTGGAAACTATAGCCCACACTGCTCTCCCCCTATAAGTGATAAGTTGGAGATTGGCTCAGAAAGCCACAGAACACCTATGCTCTATTTAAACCCCAAATTTATACTGCATACAAACCACTGGACAAGCAAATACATGCTCAGGTTGGATTCAGTTAGGTAAGGTCTAGAGCCTAGTAGGAGAAAGAGGTCATGGGCTTCACCAAATAGCTTTCAGACTCTGACTCACATGGCCCATGACACCTGGAGGTATCTTCAGATAGCAAGGTTAACCAGATAAGCTGAGTGACTTCCTACTTGGAAGGGCTCAACACCAGAGACTTGCAGACAGCTGAGACATAGCTATTTGCCTTGTAGCAATATGGCCTTATAAAACCTGGAGATGGTGTGTTGCCATCTTCCAAGCTCAGCCCAGTGCAGTGGCAGGAGGCAATGCAAGGTCTAGATTTGAAAAATGGGAGTCAAAAGAATTTCTAGGTCTGGCTGCATCTGTCAGACCCCAGTGAGGACCCTCTTGGCAGCCATCACAGCTGAAGTGTGTTTCCCATCCACTGAGAAGGAAATAAAAGGCCTGTTGCTACAACAGGCTGATGAACAAAATAGCCTGTCTTGAAAATATGGACAGTGAGGAGGAAAATCAGGCCAAAACAATTCATATTTCTTCAGAAGCACTGTCCTAATATAACACTTCCAATAAAATTAAAAGAAGGGAAAATATGACAGAGCAGCAAGGTTTGATAAGCTGATATTAATGGCCCTGCCTCTTGTAATAATCAGAGAGGGAACCATCTACACCAGGAGACTTACTAAGTCTTTGAGTATAAGCAATATCTCCTTGCAATAGCGAGAAGCTCAATTAAATAATCTGAAAGATTTTTTTAAAGTTTGGCCAAGATAGCTTATCTAAGGGAGACTACCTGTGAAACGAGCCTCCAGGCCCCAGTGGAATGTGCTTGGCTAAAAGGTAGCAAATTCCATCAAAATCATAGTATTATCATTAATGATGTTACTTTCTGAATTCTGGAGGACGGGGGATAGCCCTTGGCTCAGAAGGACCAGTGGTGAGATTAGCTGAACAATTACTGGCTCTGTCAGAACAGTCAAGCTTCTAAAAATAACGTTCAATGTTTTATTCATATGGGTAAATTACTTAATTTCAAGTCCCTTCTTGGTGTTCAGCTTCCAGCAAGTCAGGGATTTGCCTTCTGCCATACAAATGACCCTTGCCTTCACTGATTCACACATGCCTCAGAAAGAAACCAGTGAGAAGGCAGTGCTGAAGGGAAACTGAGGCACAGGGGACTGCAGAGGAGTGACAGCAGAGGGTGTATAATAACTATTTGGTGTCCTTTCAACACTGACTCTTTGAGCACACTTATTTATTCTAAAACCAGGTATTTTTTTCAAAGTTTGTTGATTTATTCTTTCTTTTTTTTTTCCCCTGAGGTTCAGATATTAATTTCCTGTGTATAACTGATGCATGAGTTAGATACATTTAGTAAGTGACATTTTTAATCTACTTTTGGTTGTATACACATGCATCCCATGTCAACCTCTGTACATATACCCAGGAGTCCCATATCATCAACTACTTATATATTGCACCTGACCACTCAATAAAGCCAAATGCTATAAATTGGTTGGCACAATGACATATCATTGCAGATTTGTGATAATTCTTTAAATTTTGATTTGAGGGAAGAGTGTGAGAGCTCATTACATGTGCCAGACAATCATCGACTAGTTATACATCTTAAATATTAGCCGTAGTTCCCTTTGTTTGTTTTCCTCCCTTGTAGTGCAGTTTTTATAAAGCCTTTCTAGTATTATTCACTAGGCCTGGATAGGCAAAAGATGCTAGGGAGTCTGGTTTTATTTTGCTTGATTTTTTGCCTTTAAACTACTACCTTTTGCCCTAGGAATTTCTTTCATTGTCATTAGAATGCTATATTAGGGGCAGTAGGGAATCTCTGAGTTTGCAGTTTCAAAGAACACCAGCTCTGATGTGCTCATTATTTGCATTTTTTGCATTAATAATTGCATAAATGTTGTATGGATTTGATGAAAAAATGCGCATCCTTGTACCTTCTTCGATATCAGAGAAGCAGTCATGTGAGTCGGTAAAAAATACTCCCTTCTGATACGGGTTAAACTCTTGAAAAAGAGTGAAAGCAGTGAAGAATGGGTTAATAAAACCATTGTAGATTAAGAGAAGCATACAAAAAATCCCACCAGCAGAAATGAGATGGAAGTAACCCTGCATCTCAACTCATCAGAAGAAAAAATGTTTCCATGGTAAGAATAACCAGTATTTCAGGCTGTAGAATAACCTTTCAGTGTGTTTCACACAAAACAACACTTGAAGATATTCACAGCAGAACCGGACAAGACATTGCGCAGCAGGAGATACACAAACCAAATAATCAAATAGATATTTTCCAATTCCAATGCTTGATGGTTCTGGCAGAGGAAAAAACCAATTGTTTCAGTAAATACAATAAATCTCTTACTAATACCAAGTAATAATGCAGCAATTACTAAAGGTCATGACTGTAATTAAACAGTATTATTTATTTTATTGCCAGTGCCTCATTTTCTATTAAGTTAGATGCTAACCCAGCTAACAGCCACCCTTACCTCTAAATTTTTTTTCAAAAAGTCTTTCAGAAGCTTTATTGCTAGAGATTTCAGCCTTTTTTGCTCATGCAATGCTTAGAATTTGCATCTTTTCACACAAATAAAACAATACATAATACCTAACATTTTCTGCAATCTCAAGGTTAGAATTAATTTTCAGTGTTTGCCTTGTTGTACTTCTAGCTGTATTCATTCATTTTTTCAGTGTAGGCATACTCATCTGAATCCTACTTGCTTGTCAAATCCTCCAAGTCACATTTTGTTAACAAATCTCATCTATTACTGAAAGTACAGAACAAAATCATGATGCTATTTTCTTCCATCTAAATTCTTTCTTTTAAATGTCGGGGTGGGGACTGTTTTCCACCAGATGAGATGTGAATACTCATTAGTAGACTTTACGGTATTATTTTGTCAACTGCTTCTTCTAACAATCACATTTATGCTACTATTGTTCAAGGTCTTGATTTTCAACTCTGTACCTTTTACTCCCTTTGTTTCCCTAAGGTTTACTTGCAGACATACATGGAGTTTTGCCCTAGTGCTGCAAAGGTAATCTGTGGATATGAAATTCATATCCTTGGCTTCCCACTAACAGCTGATGAAAAGTCATTAAAAATTCGATGTGCAGAAGAGCCTCAGCTAGCATGGAAAATACCAAGAAAAGGAGTGGAATGGATAAAGCTCATGAGTCCTACAATGTGAGATACATAAACCACATAGCACCACACTGCCAAGGTGCCCATCACTCTGCTCAAGCCCAGCAGCAGGGCTTCCAAGGAGGCTGTCAGAGGGCTGTTCTTGCTCTAGATTTTAGACTTTGGAGCTTATCTCAGTCTTCCTCGTGGATTTAATCTGGAGCTATTTACAAGTGGAACTGATCTAAAGTGAGGATCAAATACCTGCTCTGAACTTGCTCAGTTTAACAGCCAGCAGTTAGGGTGCTGAGAGAGCAGAGAGATTTCCTACAGACATTACAGATCAAAGTCTTCCCAGAACTGCAGTCCTGAGCCAACCTGTTAGGCACAGCGTGGCCCTGTGGTCTTTTCCTTGAAATGCATCTTTTAACTTTCCTGACAGTCATACTATTCAAAATATTTTCTAAGTGGTCTCCAGCCACAGTGTATTTTAGGTTTATAATCTCCATGTGTTAAAAAGAATAATTCAGCACATCCAGAGATGCCAAAACCCTGAATTCTCAGGGACTTGGCTGCAGGGACAGAACATCAGCAGACATCATAGAGGAAGAGAACCAAAAATGTCAGAGACTATGAGATAAGGAGACAGATGAGGCTGGAGAGACTGTAGAAACACACTTGGGCAGTGCAGTCTTACAGACAAAGTTGAGGATGGAGAGTTCTGTGTTACTGTCCTCTGGCAGAGCCTGTCAGGCTGACCTTAGACTATTTTACCATTTATTTTACAAAAAAGGGAAAAATCCTACAGTGCCATGGGTTTGGTGTGCATAAGGCACTGTGACACTCTGTACATAGTTGAGCAGCACCCCAGGCACTGCAATTTGGACTACCTGGTAGCTGTGAGCTTACTCCTTCTGGACCAGACAGAACAATTGCTAACTTACTAGCGCTGCAGAGCTAGTAGCATTACATAGCTTTTAGTTACATCAAGTATTGCAAATATTATGACTATTATTATAAGCCATAGAAAAGACTCCCCTATTTCAAATGTTTATCTCAGCTAAACTGAACGCTTTGAAGTCTCTGAATCCCTATTTCTCAGCAAACCTTCAAAGACATCCATGGACACGGGAAAGGGAAGAAAATGACAGATCTGAGTTTCTCTTCTGCTTTTCCACACTGACCCTGTGAAATAGATTTAAACAAATTGCAGGATCCAGGACAGCTCAAGAGTTCAAGTTCTGCAACTTGAAATTCCAAAGCATCGCCCTTCTATCTTATATCTGCATTTCAAATTCTATTTACCTAATACTTCAAATTTTTCTTTAGAACGGGTTATTAATCTGACACAGGATTTTGCAATTCTTGTGCATTCAAATTCCTGCATAGTTTAGCAGATACATCTGATCTTGCTATTATCCTTCCTTTAGGAGATTTATACAGCATTCCTTCTTTGGAAAGATCATTAATTAGCATGCCAATAGAAAAAATGAAATTGCCTGCCATCTCCTATGTAAATGCTTCCCCATCTGTTCCTTTCTCATTTTCTCTGCATACACTCTACCAAAGGTAGCTTTAGTTTTTATACTGCTCTTATAAAATAGTACATTTTTTGTTGTGCAATTTAAATCTGTTAAATTGCGTTGCATTGTGAAATGTGGCTCTATTAAAGTAATATATAGTTTCATGCAGTCTTTCAGAATCTGAGCCAACTTGCTGTTGGTGGCTGTCCTTTCCATAAGACCTATGGATTCAATTTAAGGTCTAAGGAATCAGGTTTTGATATTTTTGCATCTAAGACTGCTACCAATAATTTAAAATAAATAATCTGCAGTTATTAATTAATAACAAGTTATAGCAGGATTCCAGTAACAGCCCAGTGAACTCTGATGGAGTTTCCACATGGCACTGTAACATCCTCCACAGCTCTTTGTTCTGCTCTGTTAAGAGAGTCATAGGCTGCTTCTTAGTCAAAAAAGCATCTATATGGAAGACTATTTTTAAAAAAAATTGTGTTAGGGATGTTCAGAACTGATTTTCAAAGAGAGTAATGTTATTTTAGTAAATATTTCACAAAAGGTGGTAACTTTGTGTAGCAAAAAGGTAAATGCCCATCTTTTTCCTTGAATTACCAAGTAGCGCAGCAGTAAGTGATTTAAGGGGAATCCAGAATAGTTATATTTGGCAGTACTGCTAGGGGGCCAATGCAGATTTGTTGTTCAGTTGACTCCCATCCCAGATGTTTTGGACTACCCCATGACATACAACGGCAACAACTTCTCATGGCTTTGGCTCGTCAAGCAGAGAGGGCATCAGAAGTTCTGGCTGACCTCATCACTCAGTTCGAAACAGTAGGGCACCTCTGAGGTGGATCCCTTGACAGTCCTCACCACATCTTGGTGAAGGCTAGGAAGCGGGTCTAGCACAATGAATAGATTCCTTTTGGATGAAACCAAACTGGCAGACCCACTCCAGATGTGCGCATAATGTATTCCAACCATTAAGGAGAGCATAGAGGTCCAAACCAATCGATTGTGAAGTCCTCTACCATATACTGAGCACTCGTTCCCCAACATTATGCTCTCAAACCACTACAAACTCATGCAACACCCAGAAGAGCTTCTTGCACAATGTAAAGGGCCAAATGTGTCTGTCCCTATTCATAATTGCTGTCCTTCACCAGGCGTCATGAGGCTCTGCAGGCCCATCACAAAACTAGATGCTCTAAGTGTTTCAGTTACTGATAGAAGAGATGGAACATTTATGGATCATTCTCCTTAGAGGAGGGAGGAAAAGAGACCATGACAAAAGCTGTCACTTCACTGCGGAGTGAAGCAGAGGCGGGGGCTGCCTTATGAAGACTGTGCCCCTCTGTCCCAGAAGGTGTAGGGATCATCTGGCTTTGCCTCCCTACTACTCCACAACTCTCACCCACCCAAGGTGGTTTTCAATGAGAATTTCATATTTGGATGGCCTTTAGAAAGCAGACATATTTTTCAGGGGCATGGAAGAGAGCAAGCCAACCCAAGGATGGCAATACCCATTACATTTAAAAAGCAATGATTTTCAGCTAGAATATTATCATAAATGTTTCTGATTTGGGAGTCCAAGATTTTGACTACCTGATTGCTCATCACTTCCCACCTGGGAACTGAAACCTTGCATGATCAACCCAGTATGTTGCAGAGAAGAGCCTTCCTTTGCAGTGTGGTCATGTGCTGTATCTTTGCTTTAGATTTCCTCTTTGTTTCAGGTTGAAAACAGTTTCCTGCTCACTTCTGTTCAACAAAGTTTTGCACCATATTTCCCATGAATTTTTGGGACATGGAATTTTAAAAAGTAATTAGCCAGATATATTATCAAGTTGTCTTACTCATAAATATCAAATAGTAACATAAAAGAAACATATGCTGTTGTGATTCTCCAACTGGGTGCCAGATGGCAATACTAAGATTTAGACAGACTCTGTGTTAGAGTGGGTTGGGAATATACCACTCAAATAACTTTTTCTTTGCAGTAGGAAGCACAATTTCCAGAAAAATCAACATTTTCCATGGAAGACTTCTGCTCACAAATTTCAGTTTTTCATATCTGCACTACTGAAATACGACATTTCAGTTTGTCAAAATGAATACAAACATCTTCATCTGGGTTAACTACACTCTGGCCTGTTCTCATCCTGAGCTGCTGGAATGCTCTATTTGTCATAGCTCAGATGCCTGGTAGCCCCATTTTCATTACAGACCTGGTTCTCAGGTGTCACAGTCTTGGCTATAGTCGATACGAGCACAACACCCACCTAGGCAACACCCATGGATATGTCCTCTATGGCCTCTGAACAGCATGTTCAATAACACGTTTGAATAAAATCAATGCACCCACCATAATTCACTTAAGCATCTGAAACAAAACTGGTTTAAGGACACTGAGATATTTCCCTTCAGCCAAACAAAATGTCTTGCATGTCAAATCAGAGATATCAGAGATTCTGATTTTCCAACCAGGTGTACATCACTGCTGAGAGAATGGGAAGATTCTCCAGTGTTTATATATCCAGACAAGACAGGATGTCTTCCTGGGTGATAAATTGCACAAATTGCAGGGTTTGACCCAGAGACAGGCGAAATTAAAAAAAAAAGATTATATGATCCCATGGTCTTTTGTGAACTTAAATCCTGTAAAAAATAGGAACTTGAAAAACACTACACATAAAAAATAAGGACAAACCGTGAACTGCAAATATCCTGCAAATTAAATGCTCACAATGTTTTTTTGTAACGAGGTTTACAATGTCACTGAGCCTATTCCAGAGTGACATGTTGCAGACACAGTGACAAGACTTCCAAAGTCATCATAAAACTGGCACCTCCTGGCCAGCCAGCTTACCTTGTCTGGTACCTGGCTCATTAGGCTATTTACTATCACACTATCTGAACCCAAATTTTAGTTCTTAAAATTACTGGGCAAAGTAATGGATTGGGATTGTTTTGTCATTATAGCATCACATGATCACTTATTAACAGAAGTTCAATGATTTTGAGTTTCCTTCCATTTTGAAGAGTTTGTGCAGTGCTTTGTTTGCCTTTCCCTGTGCAATCTCTGCCTCTTCCTGCAGGTAGCATTTTCCTAAAAGTTTAAGACCTCATTCATGTTCATTTCTAACTTCCTGCAAGCTCTGGTTTTCCAGACTGAAGAGGGGAGCTCTGTCAGCTCCATACACAATGTTGCATCAGGTTTCTTCTCTTTCTTACCAATAATACAAGAAAGGTACTTCCTGCTGCTATTCATTCTCATTATCAGCAGCTTACTTAGAAGCTCAGAACTTCATTTGAGTGGTTAATCACTTCCATTTTCTCTGGTCCCCTCCAGACACAATGTTTTGTTTTGAGTAAGAAAGACCAGCACAGTTCTTTATGAATTTAAAAACATTTCAAAAAAAGGGCCTTTTATTTCAACTTCAGTCCCTCTCACCAAAGCCGACACTGGAAACTTCAAGGAAGGAGATCCTATTGAAGTCCTTAAGAATAACTTTCCTTTAATGTTACCTCCCATTTCTCCTTATCAAAGCAAAGAAGAAAAGGTTTTGATTTTGCAGTGAACAAGTTGTGTTTTTATAATAGGTTCATCAGAAAATGAGTCTGCATTTCTAACATAGTTTGTTCTGCATATCCTTGATTTCCTAAAGTCCTTTACTTAGAGAACGGAGGAAGTCTGTCCCGCCCATCCTTCCAAGCTGGCTGCAGCCACGACACACCACTGCACATCTACACCATGCAATGTGGCTGTGAACATGCATTCTGCATGCAGAGGTGCAAACATGTTGGGACACTGCTCTTTAACCTACCTATATAAATCTCCACTTTCCTTTTCACCCCCAGACACAAGAGCCTTCAGAAACTTTGGACCCTGGAATCCTCTATACCATAAAGTAGTCTGCTTTCAACAGCTCACTCTCAACAAATAAAACAAACAGGGATGGAGTTACTGAATTTTCTGTATTCTCATATAAGTAGAAACCAATTAGTCTGATTTGCTGAAGAACGGGGAACATCAAATAATCTCAGATGATGTCGACAGACTCTGCAGAATATCTCTAGAATCACAGCAGTGGCAATCACAACGCATCATGTCTCGCTGCGAGCCCAGCCGTTCAGCTCTCATGAGATACTAGAGTAGCCCTGGAGGGAGAGATCAGATCTGTACTGCTGCTACATCAGAATAAGGATGCTATATACTGTTTTGTGCCATCTGTTCTCCTAGGTTGTTCTCTGAGTGACTCATGAAGATAGAGCAAAGAATTCAAAGGAGTAATACAGTGTCACCTTTCCTTCATAACTGCACAGAGGTTTTGCAGAAGCAGGGAGTAAAACTGAGTTCTCCTGAATATTTTTGATACATATACAAATAGCATTGTGTAGTGTCTAATAAAAATAAGTAGCATATTTTATATCTTATATTTTATAGGGTGTTTTTTTCTTCTCTTACTAAGTGTTTGCATTTGGAGCAAAGGTTATGTTTCCAGAGTAGCATGGCACAAGCACCAGTCTAACTTTCAGTTGAATGGGACTTCAGCACATACATACAAGAAAGCAAAGGCCATTTGGACTGACACCAGACTGAACTGCAGAACCTGAGACCTGGAAACTTCCTTTGAATTAATGCATGCTCTCCACCTAAGAGAGCATCCTTCAACAAAACCATGTGGCCAGCTTGACCACAGCGGAGGACGCATTATCATCTCTGACTCATTCATTACAGCAGCAGGGTGACGATACCAAAAAGATCAGCTTCTGCATAGAAAGTACAGGAGTGATTTGTGTCTCTCTGCTTAAATTCTCCACACTGAAACATGGTGAGGAAAGAGTAGGGATCATCTCTACTTTTATTTAACAGGCTGGGGATGTAGCTGCAGTGGCCAAGACATCATTTTTATGCTACACCCAAAAGTCAGAGCTGAGAAAGGACACGGTGAGGGGCACTCACTGCAGATGCTTCAGGAGCATCTGTAAAATCCAGCATCGTGCAGTGAGGACATCATGCACAGGCAGTCCCGCAGATAACTGGGAGGCACGCAGGGGAAATGCAGCAAGGAAAAAGCAGGTTCCCCTCCCCAGTCCCCTTGGAGGCTGGGACAGTTGTTACCAGATGCCAGTGGGTCCAGACCAACAGCCTCTGCAAAACCTCATCCCATTTCCAAGGGTTTGGCTGCTGGTGCTTGAAGCCAGCTCAGATGCAGCATGGCTGCAACCTGGGAGCAGGCTGCTGGAAAAAGAGCTGGGAGACAAGCTGGGAGAAGCCCCACCACAGGCTGACCCTTTGCTTGGGAACTGCCTTTCCTCCATCCCTCTCACCAGGTCCTTGCCTGAGCGATGCTGTAGCTACGTCTGAGCCTGGCCATGTGTCCTGATGATTTGAAATCTGGCTGGATGACCTATCTCATCCTACAAACATGTCTGGAGACCTGGCCTGTTGGCAGACCCTGGCTACCATCCCTGGACCAGCTCTACTTGCCTTGCTCTACTCTGCCTTGCCAGACCTGTTGGCTCCCTGGCTCCTGGCTGACCTTCGCTAGCTGAGAAGACCTGCTTTGGCTTCTCCCCAACATACCCTCTCTGACAGGATCCCACAGACATGCCCTGCTTAAAACAAGGGATGAACCACTTCAGGATGGATTCAGAAATTATCTAACAAGGTATAAAAATAGCTTCTGTACCTTAGAAGTGCATTTCTAGAATTCCCAAGCACCTGGCAATTCAAATGCCCGTTTACATAAATGCCACATGGTAGTCTGACATAAAACCACTTATATTTGTTTCCTCTCTTCAAAACTACCTCAGAGGCTTTAAAAGTTCACCTGCCTACCTCACGTTCAAAGAAAACAATCCCACAGGTTTAAACATTATATTGAAACTGAACATTTTGCTCTACTTCCCCTTTCAAAAGAAACAATAGATGCCAGAGCATGCCAACATGACATCACAAAACCTCCTCTTGCCTGCCTTTCAAGGACAACTAGAAACAGCTTGGTCCCTTGCTGACCTCAATACTCAAAGGCTGAAGAGAACAATCACAGCCCTGAAAGCAGACCAAACAGTTAACAACAAAGAACCTAGAAAGTATAAAATCAAACTCTTTTTCATAGTGGTCACATGCAAATCAGAAGTCTTTGATACTCATAGTGATGCTTAAATTCACTTAAGCATTTTGGCCATTAGATTTGGGAAATCCTAAAAAAAGTGTTCAGCATCCTAAAAAAGTGTTCAGCATCACCGCAGAGTCCCTGAAATCCTTACCTCTCACTAGACTCTCTGTCCACTTCATTGCAGGGTTGCAATGAATTTCGGATGAGGGGGTTCAGTATCACCATGATTATCACAGAAAAAGCTTCTGGTTTTAAACTGAACTGAGTTCAGGACATGTTGTCGTATTTTCACTTGAATCAACAGTGCCTAAAAAAATAGAAACAGTAATACAGAACTACTAGGATCTTAGCTACTGTATCCTTCAGATGTTCCAGGGCAGAGACTTTTCTTCTTTAAATTTTTTAATATGCAAAGGTGCTATTATTTAGCAGACTGATAGTTCTGCAAACAAGCTACTCATCCAAAAAAGTGCAATTACTTAGGGAAGAGATAGTTAATGATCCTTGTAATTTTGCCTGCAGGCTTCTGAAATTAGAGCCTGTGGACTAGTTGTCATGTAAACATCTACCTGGAGGCACTCCTTACCATTAAGTACTACCATTAAAAAAAATAAATCCATGCAGAGGGCTAGAGAACAAAGGGACACCAAATGAAGTCACTTCCCAAGGACAGCTGCAGAGCATATGTCTCCTGCAACCCCAACCTTCATCTTCACTGCAACCTTTCTTTGTACCCTATGTAAATACACATTCTGGATTTTGAGCAGTTATTTCATTCTAACATCATTATTGGTAACTGTTGAGAAGCCCAGAGCACAATCTGTTCCTGCTGAACTTTCCTTAATTGTCACTAGATGTAGTCGTAATGGATTGACTAAAAGTGTCAGTAAAAATGAGAGAGGGAACTGCAGTTCAATGAGATTAAATTTAAATTAAAATCTGGGCTATTATAAAGGATCTGAGAAAGACAGAAAGGTTCACTCTTTCCTGGTTTTACACTTTTTAGTTAAGCATGGCTTGAAAAGCATCTTGCACCACCTTAGAGTTCCTCACTCACTTACTCTTCAGGCTCAACTGAGCTTGCAGGAGAGGTAGTGGGTAGTTTAGGACACAGCAGAAAGCCAGTTGCCACTTACCAGGCAATTTAAGGATGAGGAGAAATTTGCCCTTCTGCCAAAAGCCCTCCAAGCCTCACAATGAAAAGTCGGAGAGGCAGCCATAACGATGCAGTGCATCAAGCAGCAGGATGGCAGTGCCCAATTGCTTGTAAACAGGGAAAAAAAGGATGAAGAAACAGGGTTTTTGAGGAGGAGCAGAACAGTGACTAACAGAGACTGAGATCCAGGAGTGCTGAGTCGTGCTGTGGAGTCAGTAATTCTCAGTCATCTGCAGACATTTTTATAGCTAGAAAAAAGATCCTAAACAGGTTAAACTACCTACTGTGACAAAAAGAAGCACTGCTTGAAACAGGGATAGCTTATTTTCTCTCCTATACCTGTTACTTTCACTGGAGTCTAATCAGTATTTAATACTCTACCAAACAGGGCAGAAATAATGCTTTTCTGTCTCATATCCCTAGGCAGATTTGTGATTAGTGACGTTTTCAGGTTGCTGTCACATTCATTTCATTAACATGAAATTTGGAAGTGTTGTTTCTAGCCGCAAGGGCTGTGAAGAAAACCTAAAACGTGTGAGCTAAGCAAAAACACTGAATTACTCCTCAATGTACAGATAACTGTGAAACAACAGAGAGGGTGGGGAGGAAAGCAGTATCTGTTATGGTCTCCTCAACAGATTCTCAACCATGAACTTTAAACCCTGAACTGGGACAGTCACTTCATTAACTGTTTCCCTTCTGATGATTTTTACATGAAAACAGCAATTACAATTATCATACAGTATCTAAATCCTTTCCAGGTATTTTTTGGACCAAATGCCCTATTTATTTTGTGTTAAAACTTGCCAACCTCCACAAGTCTATAGTGACAGCATATGCAGAGTCTCATGCAATGCTAAAACCAAAAAAGGTAGAGAGCATTACACACCATTTAGGGTGGGACTGGGCTGGCAGACTTATGCCTGAGTGTGGCCATGCAAGCCATGTCACAGAGTTCCCACTACAGACAATGAAGATCCAGTCAATGCAGCTAATGGAGTTTCAGGCATAGTTCAGTTGATGAGACGTAGGCTTCTCTCTTAGGGTGATCTGCATTCTTCTCAATCCACTAATTTAATTAACAGCCTCTGCTATCATGGGAACTTAGTGGGCTGGCTCACGTTTAGATGCCTACAGTTTAGATCCCATCTTTAGGGTTTGTTTCAGTTGCCTAAACACAGGTGATGGTGCCATCCAACAGACCATAAGGTACTAGCAGAGCTCCAGCTGTCTCCTGTGAAGGGCTTGTTTTTCTGAAGGTGGCCTTTTCTATTCACTTACACTGTTTAAATATCCTGTAACATTTCTGATGCATTTGTATCAAACTTATCTGCTATTTGATTTTTTTTTTTTTTTTTTTTTAAAAAAGACCTTTTTCAGCACTCGGACCTGTAGCCAAATGTCCTCCACTGGGTGGAGTAAGACCAAAACTTCTGCCCTCAAATTTTCGGATTAGCTTCTCTGTGAAGCATAAGCCAATTCCAGGGGAGGTCAATGGCAGGATTCACCTACCAAGGCACCAAAAAAGGTGTGTCATAGTATTATTTTGTGTTGCACCATTTTTGTATTTGTATACTTAGTTGTACTGCTTGCCTTTTGTGTATCAGCTGTATTATTTTCTTTGTATGAGTTTCAGAGTTATTATTACATAAAGCACTATGTAAGTGACTCTCAAACTATCATCTGAAACATGCAAGTGGTTCACTGTAAGATCTGTGAATCTGTCAGTTTAAAGGTTGCTGATAGCGATCTGTTAGAAAGATATGGTTTGTCAATGATCCCTAACTTTGGAAACTGATGCTCTTTCATAATCCTTATAGAAAAGCAAACAGAATAAAATTCCTTGCTATGTTTGCCCAGCAACTGAGGAAGAGAACTGGGCTTTCTTAAAGGTCTGTGTTTCTTTAAAAACTGCTCTACATCAAGAAAGAGTGAGGTAATATGGTAACCTCAATGGTCAAGGAAAATTCATGGCATAAAGGCTCACCGATTGTGCACCTTAAAAAAGACACGTTCATAAAAAGACCTATTGAAGACTATTGTCAGGAATAGTATCTACCCACAGAAGGGTGAGTTTATTCTGAATTTTATTGTTTTAACTGGATTTCCTAGGTAATGCTCTAGTCAGATACAGTTGTTCTTGAAACATATGTAGATAAAACACATTTTATCTGGTTAAAATGACATTGACGCTCTCTGTCTCTCTGCTTTCTCTGGAGATGTGCCCAAGAAATGTCACTATATCATTTGCAATGATATATGGTCAGATAAACTCCAGTGTCCTGAAGCTTATCCTTTACAATAGTAAAATCAGCCTGAAAGAAACAGCATAGTCAGTGCCTACATTTTTGAAAAATAGGCATCTTTTACTGGGTGTCCCATTGCTTTGATTGAGCTTGTTACTTCTGAAAAAACTGACCTTCAGTATCTCCCATTGGGCCTCAGAATCAGAGGTTATTTTAAAAGCCACTTGTTCTTGTCTTACCACAGAACAAGTGACTCTGTGCCTTCATTTGTTGACTTAATTGAGGTGTTGAGATCAAGTACACTAATGAATGGAAAGACACATCTCCTTTTTCTAATAACACAAGGAGAAAAAGGAGAAACTGAAAGAAAATGTAAATTTTCCAGCTAATAGGTTATGCTTACAGTCCTTCTGTCAATGGCTGCTGCCTGTACATTATTTTCTTCCCCCGATCAATGCCTTATTTCTTCTAAGGGACTTCCAGGATGAGAAGTTACTGCCTAGGTGGAAGCAGGCAGCAAACTTGCACTGTTGGTAACTGGTAGGGTCCAGATGAACTTCAGTGTGTTCTGCATTATTCCATTGCATTAGGAATATGGAAGATGTTGGTATCTCATAAATCAGTATCTGTATAAAGGAATGTTGAAAAAACATACTCCACCTATAGCAGTGCAAAGAGTATAGCTCACTTTTAATTTTGTTTCAGTTATCACTTTTTGAAAAAGAAACTAGAGGATGGTGCTACAGGAGTCAATAAAAAAGAAAATATCAGAACATAGCCATTGGAGAGTAACACTTTTCTACATCCTAACAAACAAGCCCATCAAGAGCCCATCAAGAAGAAAGGCATCACTTGAAAGCAGATGAAAGTAGGATAAAGAACTTTGACCACCTCAGAAATTTTTATGCTCAGTAAAGTGCCAGCACTATCACCAAAATATTTTATAAAACTATTATTTCCATTCAATTTAATTATATAACTAACACAATTGAGAGAAGTCACTTCCTAGTTCCAGATGTTATGTGAAATGTATTGGCTTTTATATTAGAAAGAGTGATTATTAAACTATACTGATTTTTAATGAACCTCTCAGATATGTAAAATACTTTTAAAATAACAGTTATCAATGTCGCCACTTTTTCTATGAAGAATATCCAATTCACATGAGAAAATAATAAATCCAGGGGTCTACCAGCCTAATACCAACTGAAACAAAATCTAATCTTAATCTGTGAATTTAAGCCACCTCTAGCACTTTATAACACTACCAAATGGGCTGACATGCACATGGCATGCAGTGGCTGTTCAGAGCAGGAAGCCAGGAAGGCTGCAATGACCGGAGAACTACCCTATTTGCCAATTCTTTTTAAATTCTGTAAGAAAATAGAAAAGAGGCTTGTTTAAAATAGCGCTACATAAAAAGACAGGATAGTTTTTGCCCATCCACATCATCACATGGAAAGAATACATGATCATATTTAGTCCAATTACAAACCAAAATTACTTAGCATTTCTTTTTCTAAAACATTAGCACTTAGACCACAGCAAAGGAGCTATACTGCATCTGTATTTTTCTTCCTTGGTTTTGCTCTCCCCAGTATGTTTTAAAATCCCTGTCTACTGAAGGTCACTGGGGTGAATACAGGGATCTCAGGGGAAAGTTTAATGACCTCTGCATGCAGGAATTCAGATGGGACAGTCCTTTCTGACTTTAACATCTATAAATGTGATTATATTCATTCTGAATCATACAGTCAGCTACAGCATGGGGAGGCCAAAAGTTGACATACGGTTTGGGACTCACAAAACCAGTTGACTCTGAGGTTACTTCTCTTACATGTAGTTGGATCTGAGGTGTTTTCTCGTATCTTCAAAATACCCTCCATGTATTTCCAGGACAATCTACATCTGCAAGCTGCAAAATGGATTTGATGCTTATGTACCATTTTTGATGGAAAATCCTCTGTCCCACTTTTCAGACATTCTTACAGAAATGTAAAAAGAATATTCAGAGAATGCCTTAAGTCAACAGGATTAAGAACTGTCAAATACATTGCTTAGAAGGTATAAATCCTATCTACGTGCTAAGGATTTTATTGTACTTTCATGAGAATATTTGCACTGGCAGTTAGGGATATCTCTAGGGTTTAGCTTTCTTTCTCTTTAATGATAGCTAGGGAGGCAAAATAACTGCCAGTTGGGATAAGAAATTGAACCCCTGCCTCCCCAGCTCTCCATGGTCAGTTTAATTGAATTCATTGCATAACCTTTAATCTGACATCTTTTACACTTAACACTGCATCATTTCACTAACCCTTTGATTATCAGTGTGTACAAGTGCTGATGACTTTGACCACGGTGACCATGCATCACGCTTCTCCCTGAGGAAGCCACCAGAGTGCAGGGAGATCTGTGACTTGGAGAGGCTGGAAGGAATGATGGGAAGGTGAAGCAGGGAAGGAACTTGGCTTCTGGGGATAGATGAACCGAAGGAGGCAGCGGGTGTAAGGAGAGCAGAAGAGTGCAGCAGGCACAGAGGAAGACTAAGTACTCAGAAAACTGGGCAGTGTTGGAGAAACAGGCAGAAAACAGGGAAAGATAGAGGTACAGAGTTAAGAAGAGAAACAAGCTGATAAACAAAAAGCCTGACAGGCACAATCATGGCTTTAATGAATCCCACTGTTTGAGTGTGGTACAAACATAAAGAGCAAATGATGCAGCCCCAGTCCCAGTGAAATGACAATCTGCATTTAATTCAGACACACATACATGAGTATGGAAAGTACCTTCTGCAGTTCGGTACTCTACAGCCTAAGAGTGAGTAGGGAACAAGGACTCACAGTGGTATCTGCTGGAAAGAGACATATTAGACTAATTATGGAACACCTTAACAGACAAAAATAAAAAGAAAAATCGAAGGAAAAAGATAGAGCTCAGAAAAAAAAATCCACTAACAAATTTTCAATATAAGTATTTAAAAATATATATTTTTTCTGTCCTAATTTTTCAGAGAAAAAATAAAATTTTAGAAAATATCTAGAAAAATCATAGTGAAAGAGTTTTCTTTTTTTTTACTCTTTTATCCCCTAATCCTCCTCTGTTTTTACTGTCTTCCTCTCCTTCCCTCTTTTCCAGTAAATCTTAAAGAAAGGAAAGGCACAAACCCATCCTCCTTTTCTAACCTCTAGAGAGGTGACATCAGAGAGAAAGGAAAGACTAGGACAGTGGAACAAAAGTGCTGTGGGAAGTTTTGGAAAGGCATAATAATTTATGGCCAAATCAAGTAAAAAGGATGGGAAAGGGAAGAAAAGAGAGGAAACTTCTCCACAACAAAATGCAAGTTGTTTCCTTTATATGTTTCCAGCCTGTATAAACTATTACTCTTTGGAGACAAAAATAAAGCTTAATTAATTAATAAAAGATAGCAACTCTGCTAATATTATATCTGTGTTTTACTAATATGAAGCACTACAATTGTAGATCTTACAATTTACTCAACATCAAAGAGTAATTTTCTATAGTGGATTAGGTATTGAATGTTTCTACCTCCATTCAGAAGGCCAGTTTGCTTGCAGATGAGGAGTAATGCACCAGACAATTACCAGATTGATAGAGCTTTTAGGGGATGCAATAACAAGGAAGGATTGCATTGACTCGGCACCATTCAGACTCTGAAAGAGTTCATAAAGTAGTACTGGCTTGTGAAAGAACAGAAAAAAAAATCAAAAGTCCAAATCTCTGTTGAATGTTGCATACATATGAAAGAAGTTGAGGGAAGGAGGGACTAACAAGGTCTTCTGGCCTGTCAGTGCTTATGTCCAAATCAGAGAAAACAGAAAGTCACCAGAAGAAATGCAAGGTCTCAGAGTCCAACTCTCCAGGGCAGGGACCATCTGTCAGTTTTGTGGGGTCTTTGTTAAAAAACTTTAAAAAATAACATTGGCTTTTTAGTTGAAGGGAATTTAGAGGTTGTAGTTTGGGAACAGAGATAGGTAAACAATGACTTTGCCTGCTTTATTAAGTTAGCATGGCCATTGCCTAATGGCTCTGGCAGCCAAGATTTTCCTGTTCTGGAAACATCTGCATTTAAGCAAAGGACATGCCATTTACTGGGGCTTTAATGTTCTATAATAATACAACCCAAAGCACAATGGTGTTATTGTCTTTTCTAATTCTAATTAAACTCCCCCTGCCTAAGTACCTTGATTGACCATGAAAAAATTGCAGATTTCATCCTTCTCAGCTGTTATTACCAGAGATGGAGAGAACTAGAAGAAAAATCATCAAAGAAACAAGATCTGACATCTATGAACCACAGAAGAAAAACTAAAGGGTTGTATAGTCTGAGATGCCTTTATCTAGCTGCCAACTTCTTTGATGAGTTCACTTAGAGCATTTACACAGAACTGGGACTGAAGGTTTTGTTTCTTAAACATGCCCTTCACTAAAGACAGACTTTCTCAGTGCAGTTCCCACTTGTGCCCTGTGGTATAAGGGACATGTTCATTACCAAAGAAAGAGGGAAGTAAAAAACCTCCCACTGTCCCAATCTGAATTCAAGACCCATTGCTCTTCTTCAGCATGCAACTGCCACAAATGCCATAAAGTTTATTTCATTCTCCTCCCATAAAGACAGATGCTGACCATCACTTAACGCATTCAAAGACATTAAAAATGATGGGTACTATATTGAGTTGGAATATAATTAAAATCTCCAAATAAGGGAGAGTTCATCCTTCTGTTATAAATGGCCAACTTTGATGTTGTTTTGAATATGATCAAGTATCTCCAGGACTTTGGGGGTCACAAACTGGAAAATGTTTTGACCAACAATGTAACATGGATTATAAACATCTTAGCAGAAGACACAAGGGTGAATTTGTCTCACCACAATTCTTGGAATAGATTATGTTGAAAGATACAGAGTGCTCTGATGAAACTTACTTTTTAAAATGGATTTACAGTTTTAAGGACAAACAAGTCTTACAGAAAGGGACAGCTAATCCAAATGTCTCGTAGACAAGTCAACTAAAGACAACTGAACTGGGTGTAATACAGAGCTCTGTATGTCATGCTGCAAGACAGTGGGGCTGCTTAGGTGAAGCAGATACAAATGTTGAAAAGTCCAGTATTCAGCAAATCTGTCAGAAGGTAAGATATGGAGCAGGAAGCATCCAGGGATGGCCCCAGTTCCTCTGGCACACACAGAAAAAAACACTTCATACATGAAATGAGCTGTTTGCACAGGGTGAAATCAGGTGTTCATTTTTTGCTTCCAAGACATGCTTGTTCTTCCTCTTCAGATATTCCAGTCATGCTGTTAGAGGAAATCTGGTAAATCAGACTTTCTGCCAGTGGAACCAGAGGTTTGTACATTCTGGTTTCACATTCTTTGCACCTTTTTAAGTTGAAGACAAAATAATAAGGCATCAGCAATGGCAGGCTTAAAATGGCACATTATTTCATTGGACAGAGGGAGGCTAACTGACCTGATAGGTGTGTAGTGCATGAAGATGAACCTATCACACAGTGTTTCAATTACATTTTACCCACATAAGTGCCTGCTGTATGAGTTTTAGAAGTTTTTCTGAATACCTGCTTCTCTGAAGTGGATCCTGCTGTGGTTTTTTGTGGTTTTCCCAGTTGTTTTCTTCTTCCAGAAGGAATTATTTATTCTTGCTGGAAGAAGACTACACTAAGATTTTTATGAAAAATATTTCCTCATCATTAAGCTGAGGCATAAAGTATGGGTTTCCAAATTAAGTATCTAACATAATCAGTGTTTTTCGTTACTTCTGATTCTTTATTGAGCTCATACTGTGAATGCAAACATCAAAAGTCAGATCCATGCATTTATATTAGTGCTGCAACAACTTCTGTGCCTTGACCATTAAGTGTTATGCAAAAATGGTCTAAGAATGTCCTCTACAACAAGAATGACAAACCTTAAATGACAAAAGAGATTTCAAACAGAAAAAAAGAAATCCCTTCCTATTTTAGAGGAGGCACAAACTACTCATCTTGTGCAAACCCCAAAAAGAATTTTGTGTTGGAAGTAAGGACTTCCAAGTCTGAACCAAGAAAATACGTTTCTTCCTTTACCTTTTCTGAAGCTTTCTCCACTTTGATTCTACTAAAAGATATGAGGTACGGCAGTCAAACCTGAGCAGAAATAAATAGATCACTGTGGCCAAAGTGCTTCCAATTTGATGAGTGTATTTTTCTGACTAGTTGCAGATGGGGAAAAAATGCCAATGCCTGCATTTATTTTGATCAATAGCACTGAAAAACTTTTAAAAAACCCTTCTTTAATCTGAGCATGACCTTGAATGAAGAAAATGTAATAAAAGAGGAATCATCCTGTGAAGAAGCCATGAAATAATGTTCTTTATTACTTGTTCAACCAAAGGAGATTGCGACCTCTGTATCTCACAGTCCATTTTGGATACTTCAGACCACATGTGTGCTAATGTGTCAAGCAGACTGTGTTTAAATATCTGTCAGGCTCAAAAGTTGCAGTATAATAATGATGATGATGATGATGATTATAATAGCATCAAAATAAAGAGTTTTGGAATTTTGGGGTTTTTTTTTTCAGAAATAGGAATCCAAAAGCTTAACTGTGTGCATTGAACACCAAAGATACCAAACACAGATACCAAACCATACATATTAAACCATGGATAGCGTTCAGGGAAATTAAAACACAAGCTTAACAGAATTAAGTGTAAGCTCAAATACTGTGAATTTCAATGGGACAGAAGTCCATTTTCAGAAATAAGTAAGTTCTTTAATTTGGCTTATGATTACAAATGCATGTTACAAATTCATGATGTACCAAGCTCAAACTATGTTTGTGAAAGGCACAACTGTCTGAGTTTCAGTGTATTTCATTTCATAAATACCAACTTCACTTGATGCATGTGGAAAATATTTAGCAGGCTGAGAACTTCATCTGATCAAAGATGAGCATGTAGTAAATCAGCAAATCAATCAATGATACTAACAGAAGCCCCTTCTATAATGAGGCTTTACGAAGATTTCTGTTTAGTGATTTATATCTCAATATCAAATTGTGACAAAAGTATGGATTCTAGATCCAGGCTTTAATGTATAAAGAACTAAGGGTGTTTCTCATAGCTATGCTTAAGTTTAGAAGAAATGATTGAGTGCATGACCCAAATCCATAGAGGCTTTCTGCTTTCAGTGCTCTGAATCATTTGTCCTTCAAGGGTATTAAATTTTATTTGTTAAAGTTTACTAGTGAGAGAATGAAAAGACCTAATTTATTTCCACATTTTTCAAGCTCGTATTTAACTTTTCAGAATAGCATACAATTTCTGAAGTGGAATGCATTTCAATTTCAAATACAATTTGTACCATACGGAGATCTATGTTGCATTATGCATTTGTTGTCTCATAAACAGGAATGTTAAAAAAGGGACATTCTACAAATGGAATTAGTTTTCCTTCTCTAAAATGTCACAAACCCCCTCACTTTCTCAAAGTTTAGTAAACACTGTAGCCTGCAGCTAAGACCAAAGCGACAGAACTGGGTTTTTTTTTTTTTTCCATTTACTGATCAAATAAAATATTTTTGATCCAAAACAATTTTGGATCTGAACAGTTATCATTTTTTTTCCCCAAAAACAATGTACCTGTTTCAGTGTATGCTGAACTCACCAGGGACTAGTGATACACCTTTCCCAGAAAACCTCTCTGTAAGACATCAGTAACATGCAAATAGTATTTATCTCTGATAATTATTAATAGTATATTACCTACTAAGAGCATAAATATACTATAAACTTATTTAGATTTAGCCCCATGCCTTCACTGTGTATATAATGGGGGGAAAAGAAAGACGTCTGTCCCTGGGTGGGAGTGCAAGGTTAGATCTTTAGCTTCACTGAAATATTGCCTGTGACCTCTACACATTTCAGCAGGCAAAGACTGCAAGTGCTGATCATTCTCCAACATCCTTCACATGTCCTACTAGGAATGACAGTAAACTTCTCCTGCCAGTGACTGGGAAAAAAGATCTGTATTGTCTCACCACAGTGCATCCCTAGATTTGACAAACATGGGTGCTCAGATTTGGCATCTATTTTTGGGACTTCAGGCATAGCTGTTGTGACTTACTCTTATTTCTAAGTTTCAAACTAGCTGCATTTCATTTATTTTCTCTACTCCATTTGGTACAATTTTCCCTTCATAGAAGGCACCAGAACTATGATCACTGACATCAGTAGGACCAGGGTTTCATTCACCATCTCTGGCACCATACAATTCTACTCATGCACATCCACCCTAATGCTCCCAGGCAAATGGCACTGAACAGAGCTAATTATTATCTGGAAACCTGCAGTGCAACCTGCCCTCATTAAATTATTTCAAGTCAAGTTCATTGTTCAGCATAATATTTTGTATTATGATGTAACAGTACCTATAAATATTACATGCAATATAATACTATAGTTGCATTGTGTTTTGATTTTTTTTTTTAGTTGTCTGTCATTAAACAATCATCGAACATCAGGAATCAACAACTGTAGGTTTGCTATATGTTGAATCTGAGACACTGAATGGGAACAGCCAGCAAAGAGTAAAGAGGAACCTGACCTTTTTGCAGGGATGTACCTGATGAATTGCAATCTTGCCCTAGATTTGAGGATGGGCAAAGAATGAGCCACAGAAAAATCAAAGCTGCCTTGGTCAATGACTTGTAATTACATCACAGCCCCAATGACTGCAAGAACTCCTGAGTGGTAGATAGTGAAAACAACTACTAAGTTTCTCCAGTGCTATTAAAAAGCATCACCAGTTTGGGTATAATACCCTTAATTAGACAAGGTCATATTTCCTATTTCTGCTATCAATCATTTCAACCTTGTTCCAATGCTTAATTATTCTTAGAATCATAAAGTTTTTTTCTGCTAATAAACTTAAATCTTTCTACTGAAAATTAAGTCCATCCACTCTTACTCTGTTTCTGACTGACTGCTCTCCATTTTCTAAGTTCTCCTGCACTGGAGATGCCTTGAAATCCCCCCATTTTAAATCAAACAAATCAGCCTTCCAACAGGGTTATTTTATTTTATTTCTTAAATCTTGTCATTCTTCTTGCTTTCCCCTGGATTCTCTTGGATTTGTGCATATCATTCTTAAAGTGTGGCTCAAAGCACAAAAAAGTATATATAGCAGAATAGCTATTTCCTACATCCAGCTCGTGCTATTCATCCCCACATGAAATTCCCTTACATCTTTACAACAGCATCAACAATGCCTATCTAGTTTATGATACACTCTAACAGCAGGTCCCTACATGCACTGCTGCTGCCCAGTGAAATACTCCCCATCTTATATCTCTGCAGCTGATTTCTCTTCCTTCAGTCTTGTAGTTAGTATTTGTGTTTATTTAACTTCATTTTAATGATTTTAGGCTATTTGGCAAGCATATCCGTGTCACTCTGTATTCTAATCCTGTATTTCGAAGTGTCTGTGACCCATCCCAGACTGGCATCAATAGGAAATGTTAGAAGGGTAGATTATCCTCCATCATCCAAATCACTGAAAATATTGATAACAACAAGGCCTAGCACTAGATGCCTGGGTAAATTCCAGTGAAATGCTCTCCCAGCTCAACAGCAAACCATTGATAAGTTACTCTACTGCTTTTCAAGCAGGTCTACACCCACTTTAAGATGATTGCACCCTAATGCATTTTCCTCTATACCACTTGAGAAATGTCATTTGGAATGGTGACGAAAGCCTTACTAAATTCACAATGTATCACATCTATCACTTTTTATCCACTTGGCAGTTCTTACCCTTTTACAGGGATGAAACAATTTATACTTGACAAATCCACATGGTCTATTTTTGTCTCCATATTATGCTCTATGGGTTTATTATTGCATAGATACATTTTCCTTTGGGCTATAGGAGTCAGGTTGACTGGTCAACCCTTCTCTCAGGCTTCCTCTTCCCTCCTTGTGGTTCACTCCTCAAGTACTCACAGGCAATTTCAGTCGGTCACTCCTGAACTAAATGTGTTTGTCTTATCTACGTACTTTGTAGCCTTTTCTCCTCCCTGTTTTAACCTGGTCACCTCTCTTCTTGTTAAAATTAATCATTTTAATTATAGGGTCACAAATTTATTTTAGAAGAATGAAACAAAGGACAATAAAAATTTCAGCCTTTTCTCAATCATCTCGTTTTGTTTTCTTTCCATATTAAGTAACTGCCTTTTACTTTCTTTTGACTACTACATTTTCCTAATGTATTTATAGTACCTTTTCTTGTTGCCATTTAGGTGACCTGTTTGCTGCAAGTTATTCTGTGCCTCAGCTCAGTTTCCTCTCTTTCCAAATTCTTGTGTTAGTCCTTCATGTCTGGCTTTCTAAGTTGCCTTTTGAAACAGTCTGACCTCTGAGAACTGAACCTTATGTAACTTGTTGCCTACACTAGAAAATATCAGAAACCATCATGTCACACATTTTCCCCCACAGCATGTTGCTAGCAGTCTGCTCAGCTGCACGAAGACCTATGACCACACACATCCACTGCAAAGAAGATTCAACTATTTAAAAATCTGGTCCAAAATGTGTGTGTGTTTTTTTTTCCCCAGTGTGCCCACTTGTGCAATTGCCAAGTCTTTTGTAAGTCAAAATACACGATGAGCCAAAGCCACAAGGAAAGCACTAAATAAGCTATCATTTGTGGCTTTCACATACCACTCTTTATTTCAATAACACAATTTAAAATTATAGTGGTGAACACACATAAATGTCAAGTATAATAGCATTTAGTGGAGAAATAAAACAGAAACAGGCAATCTAATTGTTAGGCTTTGCACTGAAGTCCTGTCCTACCTTTTTCTATTCAGCTTATATAGCTGTTGCAAAAGGCTGTCTGTCAATACGGTTGTGTATTATTGTCAACCTATTTGTCCTTTCGATCAAACCGAAAGCAATTTAGCTTGATTGCTATGCAGCTGGAGTAATTTGCACCCTGCTCTCCCAGACACTTTCATGGCAGCTGCATTTCCATGGCTTACTGCAGCACACCTGCAGAAGGACCACAGTCCAAGTGCAGTCCAAGTGCTACAAAACACTATATTTTGACCATATTTATGGCTGAAGTGGAACAACTTAATTACAAGGGAATTGGGATTGGGTATTCATGGAAAGTTGGGATGTTACCTGATATGAAAAGATGAATGCTGCTACTTCAACTGTAAAGAAATAATTCTGACTGCTTAACATGGTGGTGGTTTTTACTGTATCACACCCATACACTGCAACCAAAAATCCCAGCCTGAAACAGAAATTGAAATTCAAAACTCCCTCCAAGCATCTGTGTGCTTCATGCACCTGCATGTATTCATCAGTCAGAAAGTGTTTGATTGCAAGGGAAAATGCTCTGCTTGTGTGTTATTTCCCACTTGTTGGTATCAGAGCAATAGTACCAAGAAGTGCTGTGAACCAGTGCCTAATTTACCACCCACTGCTGAATGTAAGCTGTCACCTAGGACTGCTTTGAAGGGTAGGTATTTACTTTTTAGTTGGGCTCTCGAACAACCTGGTGTGGTCAGACAAGGGCACTAGCATCTTGCAGGGGGTAGGGCATCTCCTCCATTTAAAACTGCTCCTGGGTTCCATTATTGTTTTGAACAATAAGAAGAAAAATTAACCACATAACCTGGACTTCCTTGCACAAGAAGGGAGATGGAAGCCTATTTATTGAGAAGTCTGGGGGAGCAGCACAGAAAGAGGGTTCCCAGAGATTACAAACATCCACTGGGTTCACAGGAACAAGCTACTGACTGATACTTCGTCGCTGTGAAATAAAATGCTTTGTTTTTAATAAACATCCTTGCCTTATGCAAAATGAAAGATGAACCTGAAAATGGCTCAGAGGAACAGTTTGTAAAACCTGTGAATAACAAAAATTGGTTTATTCTACATATCAGTAACACTGCAAGAAACAACAGCCTGACTTCAGTGCTCTTTACCTTGTTCAGCCAATTCACTTATCACTATACTTTTCAGACTACTATTCCTTCATGTGGTTTTACTCTGCCCAGTGACAAATCCCTGAACACGGTAAGGGTAGAGGAAGAAACAGTTCAAGGAGGAAATAACTGAGTTTGATTTTTCAAGCCAAACAGTCCCAGGTAACAGGTTAAAAAAAAAAGAGGGGGACCTGTAATTATTTTATGTGGTGCACACATAATAGACTTTGAGGCAATTATTAAAGAAAATTCAGCAGACCAGAGTTCATTTCCCATGCAAAGCTCCCCCTCCCCCAAGATTGCAGGCAATTGGGCTATGCAGCCCCGAGCATGAACCTCAATAACAGAGTCTCTGGGGATTTCAACCCATTTGATCACTTTAATAGAAAAAGTGATGTGACACCTGTTTGTAATCACAGGGGTTTCCTTATGTAAGTCATTTGCTGCCATACGAGAGGCATGACCCCACACACTGTTCCAGTTTGCGTGTCACCCTGGGGTTGCTACGACTTACTAAGGCTCCGATCATTTGAGAGACTTTGCAGCTCTCACTCTCAATATATCCCCTGGAATTAAATAATAAATAATAAAATACTCAGCATTTCTCAGGAGAAATCTTCTGATGCACAAATACACACTGTACACTTTCTGCTCTCCTCTTTTTCTTCAGTACCCAAGACCTGGGCACAGCTCTGAGAGAGAGCAGCTGGAGCCCAGCTTAGTATTAACACTGAGTATTTGTAATGATAGTCTATTCTACATCCTTTGCAAGCTCTCCAATTGTAACTGGCTTCTAGAAGGAGGCTAGAAGAAAGGTAGGTTTGGGCTTGGCAGAATGACAACTGTCAAGGAATGAGAGCTTGTTTAAAATAAAAATTACTCCAGAAACAGCTGTTCAAGAGAAGCTATTCCAAATAACTCACCACGTGCACAGTCTTATACATATAAAGTGTGTCTCAAGGTGAGGTTCTTGGACCCACTTCGAAAGTGAACAGCACCACTTAACCCTATAATAAGCAGAAAAAAGAACTCACTAATTTCAACCCATCTCTTTCTTTTTTTTTTTTAAATACATGATCAGAACTATGCCCTGAGGCCCAGCAAAAGTCAGTGTCACATTGTGCTGGGCCCACATTTAAACAAAATTAGACTTACCAGCTACTGTGTGGCATGAGAAACTTGGAGCTCCAACACTGCAACCGCAAGCATGTGCATGCCTTGCCAGGAGCCTGGCAGATTCCCACTGTTTTCATATGTGCATGATAACTGTAGGATGAGCAGCTTGAGCTCAAGTTACCTGAGAAGCAAATGGTAGGAAGCCAAAAGAGAGGTCCACTGCTGTGATGAGAGACCACAGAGAGCCAGGAACAGAATTCCAGCCACAGACCATTAAAATCTGAGCACCTTCTCCTTTATGCCAGTGTGCCTACCCAGATTACACGGACGAGAGCTTCCTTGTGTATCATACTTGTGTAAGGCTGGCTGTACCTCGTAGCTGACAGGAAAATAAACTGCTTCTGCCATTTCTTCATTTCATTTTCCAGCTATTTTCACCAGTGTATGTGGGAATTTAAAAGAGTGACAAACTCATTTTGGGTTCATGCTGCAAACCTGATCAGCTGGGGTTCTATACACATATCACTACTGTCTAAATAGATTTGCCAGAGACTCAAATCCAGCTGGTGCTGGATGGAGGCTGGGTGAGTGATGCACTTTTCGATTGACCTGATAAACTGGCAATCTTGAACTGCCACATTTTGACTAATTCACAGGAACTGCTATACAGAGCTTATAGGAATCATAAATTCTGACTTTCTGGAGTCTTTGGTTCTACAGGTACCTGATTTTGCATTTGGATTCTTCTTCATGAAATGCCATGTTTCTCTAAACCAAAAGACAACATGATTACAAACTGATAATTGTAAAGGAGAGAAATAATTTGAGACTAGTTTCCATAATAGAATACAGGAAACATAACCATATATACAACAAGCACTTTTCTTCAGTCCTGTATTTCCCCCTTTGAATAGTAAGTTTCACAAGGAAGGGACTCTTGTTTTTCCCAGCACATTCTGGAAACCATGAATAATATGGATCAATATTCATAAAGACTTTATCTCTAAATATTTCTACACTTCATGTTAGTTTTCCTGCCTGCTACAGAAGGATAATTTTCTATCTGTTTTTTACAGCTCTTTCATTCTCCCTCTTGCCCACTGACTTGGTCCCTACCTGCATTTATACACTGTCTATATTTCTTTATTGCTTTCATTCTTTAGATGTAACCTTTAAAACTGAGCTCTTTGTATTTCTTACCATCTTAGAGTCACATAGAAAGCAGCAGAAGTGGTAGAACTTTATTTCAGAGTTTCAACAGAGCTATTTGGAAATTTTTAAACATTTTTTTTTCCGAGAAAATTCTGATACATTGCCGCCCCGCACTTCACATATTGACATAAAACCTCCAGTAGCATCTGCTCAAGGGAAGGCTTAGGAATAAATGTCTGGTTTAAAAAGAATGAAAAACCTGGTGGGAAGGACAATCCTTCAGGTCATGGCTTGTCTCCCAGCAGCTATCTGACTAGTAACCTAATTTTCCATGGGGGGAACTTCACTGCCCAGACTGATGAGATGACCCAACCATGCTCAAACAAGAGAGGTTTACATTATATAACTTGTGACAACACTAGGCAACTTCTAGACTTTAAGACATAGAAAACCATACAACTGTAAGATGAGCAGATTGTGATGCATTCTCCAAGAGGCTTCACCTTGTACCTGCTCATGGGTGATGCAATAAACATCGAGCATTTCATGGAGAACATGACAGATGAGCTGAGGGCCCCTGTGAACAGGCCTTTGGGTTGATTGTAACACACAGGTCATGATCTAGTATGTCCTATAATTTAAGGCAGTTATTTGGCTCCAGTTCTCTGGCATTTGACTGTCTCACCATTTGCAACATATTTATTCTCTCTGTGATGGAAGGAACTGATATTATTTAATCTTTAAAGGATGGAAACCAAGGCACCGAGAAACTAAGTGCATTGACCAACTGTCTGTAAAAATGCTGAAACTGAGTACAAGGACTAATCTACTCAGATTTAACTAGCAGTTGCCTAGCCTCCAGGAGTACCTCTATTCATTTGCACAAAGGAGAGGCATTTGAGCTGTAAGCCCCTTCTTGCAGGAGGAGTCCTGAGCAGACTGTTCCTTGGAGGCTTGGCACTTGTTCCCTCTCCTTGTGCATCTCAACTGGATGCCCTTCCAACAGGCACCCTGGAAAAGCCTTTAAAGTGGTCAACTGTTGGAAATTAAGCATAAAACTCAGAGAAGAAAAGACATGCAAGGGAGTAATGATTTTGTGTAGCTTTGATTTATTGACTAGTTGAGGTTATGTATGTATGGTTAATACCATTGGCTGGCTGAGAAAAGTTGTTACCTAATTGGAGTGTTTAATGCTGCTGAATGGTCATTATGTTGCTTTAGGCTTAATTAACTGGTGTGTGGTCTGTAGGTTTTAATATAGATAGAAGTTTTTTTGATTTTTAAGAAGAAAATGTTTTATTATTTGCCACTTTTTTTGCATACTGTCTCAGTATTGGCTATAAACCACGTCAGAACACAGACTGAAATCTTCCTGTTATGGTCTTTCTTGTTAATAGTCATTTTATTTTCTTACACTATTCAGAAATATTCCATCCAAAGCCCTAGCCAGACATACTTTAAAAAATGTATTTTTGAATGCATTTATGTCATCAGAGCCTTTCTAATTTATATTTAGTTGCTATCTTTCAAGATTTGCACTGAGCTGATTTGATGTGGAGTTTTAGTCTAGCCAACAGACACTGCTCCGGATGGGTTCTAGGGCATATTCAGTACAAGTGAGGTGATGAGTTTGATGAGTTGACAGCCTTCTTTGATTTCCGATTTTCATGTTTCTATTCAAGTGTGTGACTCAAGCCTGTAATATTTCCACAATGACCCATGTCCCTGTGACATTTAAGGGACAGTCACTCAGACTGCAGGTGCTTTGTGATTTATGTCAGAACAAATGGAGCTATTCAATTTATCCTACATCCAGGACTTCATTACATAAATCCTGAACTAATCTCCTCTTTGTCAGAAATTAGACCCAGAACTACCTATCTGGAGAATATTTGCCTTTGCAGCAGTGGAAACCAGCTACTTGGAAGAAATTTTTTAGCTGCTAAGGTATGTGGAAGGTCCTAGGAAACAGCTCAAGGAATCTTTCTCTCTCAAAAAGGCAGGCACAAGTAAGTCTGATGCAGTGTCCGTGCAGGTAATGACCACTAGTCCCCTGTTTCTCAGGAACATCACTAGCTGACTCACAGTAGCTATAAAGAAGGCTCATGGCATGTGGATAAACTTGTGCTTTATTCATCAGAAACACTGGCTTTTTGTAATCCAGGGAATTCTCTCATCACAACCATGATAATGATAAAATCACACTGTTAAGGTAAGAGGTGGTCTAAAGTCCAGCTACATCTCCTCACTGCAGTGCTCAGGACAGCATAGCGCCTCCTCTTCAACTCTCCCCAAGGGAAGACAGAAAGCAAAGGGACCGTCACCATCTTCTCCGAGGCTGTCCTCTGGAGGACAGCAGGGATGACCAGGACATGCACACCAGAGGCACAGCAGCAAGATGTGAGAAGTCCAGTTTCTCCATGAAACTAATCTCTCCACAAGCATCTCTGGACTGGCTCCACACAGTCCTCATTGCTGGGCTCAGTGGGTCTCAGTTCGATGTGTGGCTCCTAACTGGCTAAGTGAGCACTAAAATCTCATTAAAAGATTTGAGAAAATACTGGTCCTTTTTATACAGTGTCACTTCATTTATTATTATGTATCATTTAGTATTATGTATTTACCACTAGTGCATTCAATGACAACTACTCTGCTACTATAGACATTTTCTATTACCTGCTTCTCAGATGTAAGCCACTCTTAACAGTGCAAAAGGTGCCAATGAATCTGAGTTCTGACCCATAGGAGGTCTCTTGGAAAGCACTGAAGTGGTTAATTTATACAGCTGTGGTAAGAATCAAAGTGCTTTACAACAAGAACATCATACAAACTCTCCTAAATGTAGGTATTTAATTGAGTCTTGCAAAGTCTACTTGCCCACTCAGCTGGGACGAGTAATTATTTTTGATGGACGAGTAAAATGTCATTAGTATTTCCATCCTGCTAAAGCTGGAAGATTAGTCTTTGTGGCTGAGCTGATAAATTTCCATGACAGTTTTGCAAGGCTGAATGAATAAGTAGACGTAGCTGCGTTTTTAAAACTACACACAAAGCCTGTCCCAATAGGTACAGACACAACCCCTACTCTAACAGCGAGTCTCTTCCGTAGGCAACAGGTGTGAATCCTACAGAAACACTGACACCTGCCCAGCTTGAGGTCTTGCTTGGTCTCTGCTGTTTATTAAGGTACAGTCATTATCTGAAATTCTACATAAGCATCTAATAGCTGAGTAACAGACCATGAGTAAATACACCAGGACAGTATTTGTTGTATACCTAAAACTCCTGTTTAGCTTGTTCCCATATGAGTCTTGATCACATGAATCACTTCTCCTTAAGCTGCCTATGCAGTATACATTGTCTCCTGAAACGCCTCTCAAATCATTCCTACTCTTTCCTGAGTTCAGTGTTAACAACTCCAGGCACCCAACACCCAGCTGAATCCCTGCACACAATGGATATGGGATGCAGCTGGGCCACATGCTGCAGAGTCTGTGCAAGGCTGATGGAAGACACAAAGCCTTTCCTCAGAAGAACAGGCCGGAGAGGTCACTGACAAGGAGCTGATTGCAGGAGAAAGATTTGAAGATTGCATTAGTCTTCAAAACTCTTTAAGGAAAAGTCTCTTCAAAGGAAACCTTTGGCTTGAGAAATAGTAATAAGCACCAGTTCCTAGGATTACATTGAGACTTGAAAGGGAAGGGGTGTCACAGCAAGGATGGCATGAAATAGCTGGGAGAACTGACATTAGGTGTTTGAATTTGATTACATGGGGTGTACATACTCTCGCTGAGACACATCCTCCTGCAGACTCCCACATTTCCACCAGCATTCACATGCGTGGAAGAAAGCTTTAAATAAATGACACAGTCACATCCGTGCCTTGTGCATCTGAGGTCACACCACAATCCTTTGCCAAGACAAGGGTGTGCACTGGAAAAGGCTGATTGCACAGTAAGGTGAGATGAGGGTGTTAACACCTTTCCTCCCATGCTGACTTTCTCACCCCTCCTCCTGACATACCTACACCAACAAGTCCACACGTCTTCTGTAAGGACTCAGTGTATCCTCTGCTAGTGTAAAGGTCAGCTAGTTACACTGGCAAAAAGCTCTTGCTGCATTTTAAGCTGCATCTTATGCTAGAGGGGTCTTCCAGGAGACCTTTGTTTTAAAGCCCTTACAGTACAGATGTGCTCTAACATGCCAAAGAAAAAACGTCCCTTCACACACCCTGTGTTTCTTTGTTCTTTGTTAATAAGGACTCAGGAAATGGCTGCCAGGTTTCTCATACCCTGGTTAACAACTGGATGTTGTGACATTGTTTGATTGCTAAATAAACCTGCAGTCTGAATGTAACCGGAGACCCAGAAGGACAGAAATACATACAATGCATTTATCAGATGCACTGAAAAATGGCAAGAAAATCTACCTAGCAAAAAGTCTGATCAGGATATTATAGAAAAAGGCAGATATTAACTAGATTTTTAAGCCACTGTTACTGATATTAATATATACAGTAGAGTGTATGTCAGAAAAGATTCTTTGTGAAGTATTTAAAGCATAAATTGTAAAACACTGTTTGGGGAGAAAATTAACAGTCATTTTTAGCAGCTCCAAGTCCTGTCATCAGCAAAAATAAAATAACATAAAATAAAATAACATAAAATAAAATAACATAAAATAAAATAAAATAAAATAAAATAAAATAAAATAAAATAAAATAAAATAAAATAAAATAAAATAAAATAAAATAAAATAAAATAAAATGTCCCTGGCTACTAACATGCTCTCTTCCCTTTCTGTAGCCTTGTTTCATTGCATCTTCTTACCCACTATGAAACTATCCTATTAACTTAGAAAGAAGCAGGCTCACATGCTTACATATCAATGTCCTGGCAGATAAAGTACAATATGGGGCACTAATGCTCAAAGTAGGAAATGAACCTTTCCTTTGAAGCAAGAGGAATTTGGTTTCACGTGTCACTGTAGAGTGATGCCGTGCTACTCCCAAAGCACAGTAGTGCAAACCCAGAAACAGGCACAGCACCATGAGCTTTTTTGCTGTGGGATCATATGGGGCAAAAATTACTACTGTTTCCGCTGACTTTCAAAGAGTATTAGGCACCTGAATGCCTGTTATGCATCTGAAAAATCTCCCTTAGAGTATTTTTAAATCATAGCAAGGCAGTCTACAGGGTTACAGTATTTATCAACAGCAAGATTTAGTGAGCAATAGTGTTAATGCAACACGCATCAACTACATAGAAAAGGGGACACAGATATTCCCTGAAGTTACTGAGTTACTGTTAAAACAAAGGAAGTTTTCTTGGTTTCTTCTTATCAAGAAATAAATCTACGTTTGCATCACATCACAGATGCAACCTAAACAAGTGTGAATGGTTCCGGGCTTTGAAAGCATATGCACTCTCCCACCTTCACTGCATTTCCTAAAGCCATTAACTTTCATATTTCTTTCACCTTGTGAATTCTCCAAACAACCACTCACACATCTTTATTTTGACTTACCAAGGTAAAAATTCATTGAGCCATACCTGACCTAGGGAATTTATCAGCTGGTGGAAGGCTGCAATTCAAGACATAAAAACACAGCAATATTTTACCTGACACCTTTTCCAGCAATCTATGCAAATATATACATTGCTCTTTGGTTTTTTTTTTTTTTTTTAAATATTATTACAACCAGACACAGGAAACTATCACAGTGGCATCAATGGCACGAAGAGATACAATCTAATAAATGCTGGATCAGAATTGTTCTGACAAGATTCACTGTAATAAATATATGATTAAAACAACACCTTGTTAATCACCAAAACACATTCCCTTACAGACACCAAGGCTTACACTGGCTTATGGGCAGCATACCAGGATTTGACAAAGCACTGAAAAAAGATATCATTAGTTTCCCAGAACCATAAATCTAGCGTGTCCAATTTTCAAACCACTGACAAATTATCTCCATACAGTGACTAAATTTTTCAGATAGCATAATCTCCCAAGGTCTAGTGGTAAAAATGCAAGAATCATAAGAAGAACCCCAAAATGCCAGTTTATTTTATGATTTATTATATAACTTGTAACAAAATTATTATCTTCCTGAACAAAATGACTGCCTCTCTGATCATGCTGCCAGGAAGAAAATGAATACTATCAACTACTAAATCAAACCAACAGGTTAGAGACCACATGGAAAGGGAATTTAACATGGCATGTGCAGGGCACACGTGCCACGTCCCTCCCAGTGACGTCCTTGTGAATGTATTCATCAGCTTCAGTGGAACTAGGATTAATGCTAATAACTGGCTCTAATAACAAGTAAAGACAGAAGAGCCAACATGTCCCAGACACTAAGTGGGATAGGAATGACACTGAGATTTGCTCAAGTGATTGTCACGTATCTTGAGACCAAACCATCATTGGTGACTGAATGATGAAATGACCTACAAGAGCCCAATGTAAATACATGTAGTGATGCACAAAGGACAAACAATCCTAAAGTTTACACAGACAGCTTGGGTTATAATAAATACACCTATGAAAATGTCAGCTTAGGGACCAGGAGCAGTCAAGGATGCAAATCAAATGCTGAGAATTATTAGGAAAGAAATAGGGAACAAAACAGAAAAAAACATACCACTGTGTAAATCTATGGGACATCCTCATTCTGAAGTTGGTGTGCAGTTCCCATCCTGCTCCCTGCCCCTAAAAGGATGTAGTAGAAATGGACAACATATAGACAAGGGCACGAGGGATGACTGAAGACAGAGACTGGCTTCCATGTAAGGAATAGATATATAAACTCAGACTCTTCAGCCTAGAAAGGGACAAGAGGATAAGGGTCTATATAAGGAGGTATGGAATGGAGAAGGTGAGCAGGGAATGTTTGCTTATTCTACCTTTCAACATAACAACTATGCAACATCACATAAAATAGCCTAAAAGGTTACATGGATTCAAAAGGTATTGGACATAGAAGAAAAATTCATTTAGGACTACTACATGCATGGAGAGCTCTGGCTCATGAAATTGCTGGAAGCTACAAAGATGTTCTTGAAAATATCTAAGAGTACGTTCCTGAGTCCTGAAAATCTATGAATTTCAAGATGTTTAGTTATCTAAACAACCAAACCAGAAAAGACCATGTTGGTTTTACAGTATCCTTTTTAAAATTTATTAGTGATTCAGCCACAGAACAGGAAGAATGCTGTGATTGTAATTTGGAGGGGATCTAGATGCTGAAATGTGTTTTATACTCAAACAGTAAAGGCAAATACACAGGAGACAAGACTGATCTGCAAACAGCTTGAGAATAGATGAAAGGGACAAGTTAATTGGATAAATTTATTTTAATTGCTCATTGATCCAGCTCTAGCGATACCATAATACAGCATTCTCTATTTCCTCTTACTTTATTGGGGATACTCAAACAGTCTGATGTACTGTCTTGATCATACAGGAGATGAGTTGTTGGTAAGGCTGATTTTTTCTTCAGGAAAAAAAATGTTTGCTAGCTATATTCTAATGGCTTTAGCCCTTTTCGTGCTTTGGACTAGAGTTTTGGATTTTCACAGGAACAGATAATCCCAAAAAACTCCATCAAAGTGATCACAACATGCATGACATACCAGTGTGCTTCTTAAAATGTCAGTTTGCTCTGTTAAATCATGCTTAAGCTGTAACAACCTCCCTTCTCAGCAGAAAGCATTACGAGTTGTTCATGTTTTGCATTATAACCTTGGTAAATATCACCAGACTTAGCAATCCAAGAATATCAAACTACCAGCAGCACCCTCATTTACTTATTTTCATTTAAGGATTCTGCTAGATATTGACTCACCAGAAAAATCCTTTGCCTGCTACACAAGAGCTATAGATCTTCTAGAATTGGCTGAGCAGATGACAACTCTCGATCTCTGATTTTGTTTACTGGAACCCATAGGGAAAACATTTTCTGTTTAGCTCTTCCTCTGCTAGCCAAGCAGTAAAATCAGACCTTTTCAGCAAAGAAATCATAGCAAAGCTTTCTCTGACTCACCCTCTTCTTCATGTGTCCCCCACCTCAACATAAAACACAGTGAAATATCCTTCTTTTAGTCAAAAGCTGGGAAAGCTCTAAAATAATGATCACTTCTGCAAGCAAATGTCTCGGTAGGTAATTTTGTGGTAGGGACAGGTTGTTATTTAATGATAGAGGATGTTGTTGAGCAATATAGAATCAATCACTTGTATCATTTAAAAAAAAAAAAGAATTCTCCCAAAATGGACATTCATAAACTCATGTTTTGTTAGTAAGCTGTTGATCTGCAGTAGTTATAGGAATGCTTCCTTGGCACTTCATCCAAAGGAGAGCAACACAGCAGTTTTTGGTTCATAAGAAATAGTCACCACAGCTAAGGGATGCTATGCACTGTGACTGACTCCATGGGACCGTATCAGTAGCACGTACATAGGTCTTGATTCTGTATATCTCTTCTATGCCACCACAAAACTCCTCTGAAGCACAAAAAAAAAAAGAGATTTTTTTTTTTTCATAGCACATAGCATGTACTTTCCATAGCTGTAAGATCTACAGAAAGACACCACTGAAGAAGGCCCAGGAGAATTTCCAGTCCCTTCCAGCACAGATAGTTTCCCAACTACCGCTGGCAGATGTTTGTCTTCACTGTTCTGAATTATTCTCTTCACAAAGAAGTACTCCATAATCTTTCCTAAAGCCATGTAGTATTATAAAGTTTCTCCTAAAATTTAACCAAAATCTCATTGTTGCAAATTAAGATTTCCCAGAAGAAACCTTTATTACAAAAAAAGTCTTTGCATAGCTAAGGCTGTTAAAATTGTTTCAGTTTTCTCTTTTTTTCAACTAAACAAATACAGTTTTTTCAAACTCCTGTCATGCTTCTCAATGCTTCTGAGTTCATCTGGACTCCTTCCAGTTTCCCTAATTTTCCTCCAAGCATTAGGCCCAGCACTCAATTTCAGACTTCTCCGGTACCAAAGAGAGCTGAATAATTACTTCCCATAACTTAAATCCCACATATCTGCCAATATACCCTGGAATGAGCATTACCACTTCTGCAATTGCATGCATTTTGGATCTATATTTAACTTGTCATCCACTATATACATAAGCCTCAAAACCCCTTTTCTGCAGAGAGCTGCTTAGCCAATTACTCCCCATTTTGTTCTGGTGTCATATGACTTTCCTTCCAAACTACAATACTTAGCATTAATTGACTTTTATCTTATTGATTTCAAACTGTCACTCAAATTTATCATGATCATCTGAAATTCTACACCTGTCCTCTTCGAGAGTGCTTGCAATTACCAATTTTAAAAACTTTAATTGTATTCTTTATTCCATTATCAAAAATTCTTACAGAACAAATACGTAACTATAGTGCACATTTTCTCCTCCTCATGTTAAAATATCAGCCTTTGTAAAAAGAGTGCAGGCATGTGGAAATCTATAGTAAGATATAATTGTCGTTAAGTAAGGCCTTTCCATTAAAAGAAACACCAAAAAAATTCCCCAGTTCAGACTTGGACCAATTCAAAGCCACGCTTCCCCAGCACCTCCTTCCATGAGCACTTGTAAAAGAAATGGCTGAAGGTAAGTAACCCTTTGTAGGGGTCCTACAGTGCTCTTTACATGCTGACACACCACTCCCAGGGGAAACAGGCAATTAAACAGGGAACTTTCAAAGTCATAAATTCCAGATTGACACTAACATTAAGCTGGAATCCTATTCTGCTTGGCAGCCAAACATCTGCATCAATGCAGATGAAAACGAGCTATCCAACACAAGAGAATTGCCCATATAGATTGAATTATGAGTTTATATCTAAATCACTCAAATAAATCTGCTTAAAGAAGTGGTAGCCTATTACTGATGTGCCTGCTTCATTATTTAACACAGGAATATAACTCCTCACTCTTCTGACGGATACTGTCAGTTATCCATACAGAAAAATTGCCAAGCTCATGTAAATTTACTTGCCAAATTAGTTCAGAAACAATGGGCTTTCAGTTCAAAGAAGAGTCAGGAAAGTTGATGTGACTTTGCAAAACATTAATCTTCTACTTCAAAATATTAGCATCGGATGAATGTCCTGGACATTTCTTCTGAAGCTACTGAGCAGGCTCAAACTCTTCAGCTTCTCTAATCAGAGACACAGATCCCCTCATCGAGTTCAAAACACCATTTCAGGCATGAAACGAACACAATCTACCCATTTAAGGCCCTTTTATGTAGCTGTGGTCCCATAGTATCTGGGAGACTCATTAAGTATTTATCCTCATCACTTCCCCAGGAAGTAAGGAATGCTATTATCCCCCTTTCAAGTGAAGGACTGAAAGCCCAATAGATGAATAACTGCCCATCCATCCAGCAGAGCTCAGGATAGTGAGTTGGTGCATCCTGAGTCTGACCAGAAGCCAGCTGACAAATGTATTTTTGGGTGAACCATTACTCGAACACAACATCCTGCTTTGGCAACCAGTCCTTGCATGACCATGACACGCACTGGCAACATCGGATCCAGTGACTCCCATTCACTGTACAGATTTCTCCTGCACTCACAGGTTTATCTGTTGGCACAGGATATTGTGTGCTCTCAGCTATTATTTCCCACATGCTCTCTCTGGATTAGGATCACTGAAAAAGTGCAGCAGGTTCTGATACTGCCAATGCAGCAGATGTTTTTAGAAGTTATTCGAATAGCAGCAAAACTCAGCCCACATTCCCAATGTGGTCAAAGGGAATAGCTCATTTCAAAGCATGCTCATCAGTTAAAAAGCCAGTTCAAATAATTAGCATTTATTTAACATTGTCTTCCACCTTGAAAATCTCATTTTGTACAGTTACATCTTAGGCAACAACCCAGATCAATGCTAATGTACAACTCTTCAAACACTACTGCATCAGTGTGGTGGAAAGAGAGAAGTATAACAGGTAACTTTTGCAGTTGTCATTTCTCCTCATGAAGAAAATGCTCCCCAAATCAGGTTTGGCCTAAAGGACCTGCAACATTAGCAGGTCTCCTGCGGTACTGTATCCTTATGGTCAAACTCCACAGCATTAACCAGCTTCAAATTTCTTCCCCACGCAACGATTGCTATAAATCATTTTGTGCAAGGGTACTGCTTGCCCAGAAATATGCCTATTTAGGGCATGGCTGAGCAAGAGGGTTCGCAGAGGTGTAAATAGTTAAAGAGTAACCAACACGCAAAGGAAAAAAAAGAAAGAAAAAAAGAAATCACATAGGAAGAAAATGTTGCATGTCAATATAAGGCAGAATGGGCAAATCTGGTCCTGATGTAACCTGTACTGCAACGATGTCCTCAGTTATCTGGATCCAACACAACGTGAAATGGAAAAGTCAGAGAAGCAACAATGCTGCCGAGAGACCCCTCTGAGCAGGGATCAGTAAAACACCCGTCGTACCCAGGCCTGCGGAGGAAACCTCCAGCCTGCTCCTCTCCTTTCTTGCTCCCACGAGACTTCAGAGCTTCTCTGTTCAGCATCATTCCTGCTGAATTCCCTCCTCCCTGGAAGAGAGAGCTCTGCTTACAGCAACACCCTCCCCATGAGCAAAACACAGAGGTTTCTTGTCACCTGGGGAAGTTTTTAACCTTTTTCTGGCAGACACTAGGGCATCTTCATCCAGCATTAGAGGATGCTCTCAGCCACACCTGATGTGTCTCCGAGAGATCCTATCATTCCTGCTCCTTCACAGGTAGCAAGAGCTTGGAAGCTGGTTGGAGCCTAGGTCCGTTGGCTTTAAATACTGCCAGCCATCACGACATGTTGAGGGTTCTGAGCGCCCACCCCAGCCCGCCTACCTGTTCCACTGGAGCTGCCTCCTCTACAAAGAAGTCTTCCATTGCTGCAGCTGCTCACGTCTGTGCGAGGAACCGGGGCGAGGGGCGGGGATGGGGGTGGAGGGGAATCCTGGAAACTGGCACAACCTAGATACACAGACTGGCAGAGCAACCAACGTTTAAAAAAATCTTAATTAATTACACAGAATCCAGCAAAATTCTGAACCACTGAGCTGACTCTCGGGTTGGGTTTTTTTTTTTTAAGCGCTCATTACTCTGATGAGGCAGAAGGTACTTTCAAAGGCTTTTTGCTCTCTGCAGAGAAGTAAGCAAGGATGGCAGCCATCCTTTGAAGAAGACACACCACCAGCAGCTAGCAACGTGCCTTGGCATGAAGCTAAAACAAGACCAGAAGGTGTTTTTTATCAGTAGTGGCACCTAAAAAGGGGCAGTTATTTAACCAATTCAGTGCTACAGTGGGGTTTAGGAGAGCTATTGGGAGTGCAAATGTCCCTCTGGAGCAACGGCAGATGGGAAAAGGAAGACAGAGGCATCCTGCAAAGGTACACTGAATGGGGACAGGTTTTGCAAAGGCTGATCTTGTGCCACCAGTTGTGGCCCCACACAGGTCAATGGCTTTGAGTGACTCCAAAGGGAGGAAATTCCTACCAGGACAACTACCTGAGGCACTGATTTGTCTTCATCTGCAAAAATGCAGCAGGCTGCACCCATGTGGCTGGGATACATCTCCATAGCATTACTGGCAAAATTCCCTACTGATTCATATGGGTCAGGATCAAGCCTGCAGGCATGGGTTACAACAATCCTCTGGTGAACACCAGGTCTTGCCATAGTAGCTACAGGTCTTCATAATTCACAAGGAAAGTATTTAAAATAATCCAAACAGCTGTAAAAAGCAGCAGAGGATTCCTGAAGTAATAATAATATGTTCCCCAAAGAGCATGGAATTGGAAAAAAATTATTAATTGAAAAGTAAGTGATGTGGGATGGAGAGTCATATAACTGATGAAGGGGAAATGCACTTCAGATCTTCACAGAAACAAAATGAGTTGGAAACTTTTTCAGTTTTTCACATCACAGCTTTCTTCCTAGCAATCATATATGATTTTTTTTTCTGATGTAAGTAGAGAAAATAGACTTTCAAAGTTCAAGAAACTCCAATGAACTCTATAAAAAAAAAAAAAATTGCTCAGAAACTTGTTTTTCAAACTACTGCAGTACAATCAGACACCAAAAAAGAACCTTATCGGATTCATTACTAATTAAATGACCTTAGAAATCTACATTTCATTAAATGTGGTACACACTAAAACACCACAGGAGAAACAATATATTACTTTATTTAGTAATATCAAAAGCTGTCATTTTGTGCAACAACCTCAGGCTACAGAAAAGCATATTCCCATGAATAATTAGCATTTGGCATTAAGAAGTATTTTATCAAGAAAGCTGCCATAGCTCTAAGTAGCACTAGAAGTGTTGGATAGCATTAATGAAAGGTTAAGGTGACTGTTGGTCTTACCTATTAATTTGTCTTTGTGGAGTTAAAATCAGAACCTTTTCATTATTGTCAAATTTTGTTTTAATATTAATGAAACTATAGCCATATAAAAAGTTCTGTACAAGGAAGAAGAAAAACAGATGGAAAATATCAGTAAGAAAAACAATTACTTGCAACATTCTGACTTGAAAATGGCACTTTTCTCTGTAAATAAATAGCCCAGTTCAGGAAATCACATAAGCAAATTCTTAATTTCAAGAATACAAGCCTTCTGGTACCACACTTGATGCTTCCAAAACTAAGCTGCTCTCTACATTTTAAAGGACAGACGTTGCCACATTTTACTGTAAGAATTTTTGCTGCAAAAGCAAAATCTCATGATCTTTATGGCTTTTTTCACCTGTCTGCAATTAATAAATAGTTCCTTTCTATTTTTGAAAGCTGGTAACAGAAAAAAAGAACACAGTTTATAGTACATTATCTGCTGGCATTTCTAAAGGACTTGAGCACAGGAAATTACTAGGCATCAGCTTCTCTGCAATAACTATGCACATATCCACTTTTATGACCTGGCACTCAGGGGTAAATGTAAGGCAAGCCGAGTTAATCAAGCCTGGACTGATTGAATGATACCTTCAGTAAAAGGGGGACAAGCTACATCAGGGAGCTGATGGTGGAGTAAGACAGATGTATATCAACAATCCTGAAGCAGCTGTCCTGAAGCAATTCCTGTAGTGCAATAACAGGTTCACATGCTAAAGCTTTCACAAATCAGAGAGATTAATACATTCATCAACTATAAAGGACATTTATAGTCATTTATCCAGAAATCCTGATGGCTGCAGGTCTTCTCTGAATCTGAATTCTATTTGAATTAGACAAGTCATTAGTCCTGACTAAAACATCTCTGAAGATGAAGTTCATTAAAAACAACTCTTGGGAAGTTTTTTCAGCTGGCAGGGTACACATACCTGCCTCATTTTGAAACCTTTTCCTACCTCCAGTTTCCTTCACTATGCTCTGTTTACCTCTTTTTTGAGCAGATCAGAAAGATGCAATAGAACCCTGAACTTTCACTTCAACAAACTAAACACTTCAAATTCACTCAATTCAGCAAGGCATATTTTTTCTTCTCTTATTCAACATCAGAGCTTCTCTGGATCTTCTTCATTGCATTCAACACTCTTTTTGAAACATGGACACTAGTCACTCATGTAATTTTTAATTAAGGATCCTACCAGGATCAGTCAAAGACCTACTGTAATTTCCTTCTTCTTACTGAAGGGTCAAATACATGTGAATATTTTTGGACACGCTAATGCACAGGGAGCTTGTCTTTCACTTGATATTCCTCAATGACTCCAAGTCTTTTATTCACAGATATTGCTTCCCTCATGCCTCAAATATGACCCATATTTTTTGTTGTCTTATGTGACTTTCTTCAAATAGATGGTTTTTGTGTTCTTTCAGCTTGCCAACAGATCCCAGCTGTCCTAGGTCTGTCCTATTATCTTTAGTATTGACAGAAAACTTTGTCTGCCATTGCTTCATGTATTCTTATGGATGGTTTACACAAGGTTTGGGATGGACACAAGGTTTGGGATGGTGGATCAAGAACCAACCCTTGCAGAACTGAGAAGCACATTTGCTCTGTGATGATTCTCCACGTATAATTATACTGTGATACAGTCATTGGCCAGATGATAGTCTAACCAGGCTGCGCATGCTGAACTAGTGCGCTTGCAGTTTCTTGAGTGTCGTGGAGGGCTGTGGTACAGAGCCAGCAAACTCTCAGATGTTATATCCATTACACAACTAAGACTGTTCTTGGGGGAAAAAAGGTTATATCTGATGAGACCTGATCTTTAGGATGTTACCATCTTTGGTTTTCCTTACCAAAGGTCTAGAAACTCAAATATCTAATACATTATAATGATTACTACTAATAATTTTTTCTTTGCTTCCATCCTGATTTAGTATTTTTATATTTGTAATCCCTTCCCTCTTTGCATTTAAAAATCTCCTTTTGCTTTTTCTCTAGAACAGATGGGTTAGAAAAGAAAAATAGTATTCTTCTTTCTAGACTGTGGAGCCAGGTCATTTAGAGGACTATTCCCGAGCAGAATGCACCATAAGAGATCCTCTTGTCAAAGTTAGGCTGTCTGAAACTTTTCTGAGCTTCAGTTCCCTGAAGTCCATGCCCTTCAGCAGTTGTTGAGAATTCTGGATTCAAACTGACATGCAAAAATCACAGCAAACCTCTGCCAAAGTTGTCAGCTGTTGGTCAGACTTTCTCTTTTGAGATTATGTCATTTCTACTTGATTCCTCTGTGAAACTATAAAGGAATCCTTTCTTGAAGAAATCACAACCGTTAGTCAACCTTCAGAGGAACCTAGCCTTAATTTTGAGAAGTTATAGCCAGAAGAGTTTGACTTTCCCTTGGCCTTTCTCACAAATATTCTGCACAGGTCAGATGATGAGCAACATGTGTGTATCACACATTGTCAAACACCTTGGTGTGCATTCAGAAAATAACAGCGGTAATCTTCCGATCATACTAAACTCAACTAGGGAAACGGCCATGAGTAGATGCTGATAACTTGAAATACTCTTTGCTTTGTTCAAACTACAGTACAGACAGAAAAGAATCATAATCTTTTCCAGTCCTCTTTTCAGCAATATTTCTCACTTTCCTTCCTTTTTCCAAGTATTTGGATGAAAGTTATAATAATTACTTTCTCTGAAAAAAATCCTCTGCGATTTACTGATTTTTGGATTGTAAACATGGAGTTTAGGATAGAGGAATATTTTGAAAAATCCAAATAGCACAGCTCAGTTTTATTCCTTCTTTGATACTGTTCTTTTTTATGTTGCTACGGTATGTGTGCGCCATGTGAAAGTAAGGTTGCTATGGAAACTACTCATTATTTTTCAATAGTAGGCTAGCTACTTAAAAAAAATCCTACATCTTTTTAATCCCTAGAGAGTCCTAATTTACCCAATACACAGACTTTCCATCTTGACAGTTCCTTTAATATTCACTGCACTCCAGCGCACATTAATCTGAACATGTCTAACAAATCCACAACTTACTTCTGAAATCAACTTTCCAGCAAAGTTTGGTTCTAAAAAAATGTTTTAGTTCAGCTTTTACCTGCTTATATTTCTCTGAAAGATTGTAGGTATGAACAGCAAAGCCAAGAGCAGACCTCTGCAAGAGTCTCACTGCTTAGAGAGTCAGACATGATAAAAAAAAATTTCCTTTATCTATAATAAATGGTAAAAGCTGCAGGAAGGGAGGATGGACCATGGTCAGAAGTGCTAGCCTGAACTTTGGGGTTAATTCCTTCTGATGCCACAGACTTCCCCAGCCAGCACAGGCAGTGCTGCTCTCTGTTGCTTCTACCCTCAATTCACCACCTGTAAAATGGCATTTGGAGCCCTCCCTATCTGACAGATTAAATTCACCAACGATCGTCTCAAGCATTAAGGTAACAAACCACATCAGCGCAGTCGGTGGGTGGGAGTCGTGAGACTTTCCAGAACTCCAGGCTGTCACCATGTGGTACACCTTACTGCTTCTCTGCTTAGACATCATACTGTCCCTTCTTTTTTTTTTTTTTTTAAAGAAGCTTTTAATGATGAATTCATTAACTCCTTCCTACCCAAATCCTTCTACACTATTGGGTTTAAGTGAGAGAATGTTATTGGTTGAAGGTCCCAACTTCAGAACATCAGCTGGTGCCTAAAAGAGGCTCCTCAAAAGGACTAGCCTCTCCCAGACAAAATATTCATTGCCCCCTGAGGATGTGACTATTCCAAAATATTCATTCCCCTCCAAGGATCTGACTATTACCACATTTCTTACTATTTATTTGAAGTAGAACAGTGGCATCTCAGTGGAGCGGCTCTCATCAGAACAAGAAAGAAAACTAAAAAAGCTAATTCCCTCATCCCTTCTGTATTAGGCATGTCTGAAGCATCGGGAGAACTTCCTTAGATTACTGCAGAAATTAACTGCTTCGACAAATGACAAAACTCATCTAATAACATATACACTGAACAGCAACAGGAGCTCCAGAGTTCAATGAAAGCAGAATAAGGCTAACACAAAAATAAACTATCAAGTATTTCAGAGATTGCAAACAACATTTTCATGGTTTTCCATGTCACACCTTTTTTTCCCAGTGAGATTTTCCTCTAAATAACCCTGCACACATTTAGTATGTGCACTCACATGTAAACCTTTTCAAAATTCAGCCACAGATGACAGCAGCTAAACTGAAACTTTAAAAGTTAGCAGGTCCAGATCTAAGTCTTCCTATATATAACCAGCTTGTCCTTCTAGGGTTTCTGAAAGGAACCAGTTTTCTTAATCACTGCCTATAACCCCCTGCACTGTACCATTTATTCTAATTTTAACAAAGAAGGGAAAACTTTGGGGGTTTTATGTAGTTCAACAAACTTTCCTACTAGCACACTGCTCCCAGGTATTACATATGTATATCAGATGACACTAGCTCAATAATTTGCTACGCGCAGTCTGGAAGGTTTAAAGCCTCAAATGTTTTTATCACCAATTTGGGTAAAAGACTGCTAACATACTTAATATTCTCCCCAACCTTTTTGTCCGGTACTTATTACCATGCTAGAACAAGAAAGTCTAGAATTTATTCTTGTTTGCTGTAATTGAAACTCCTTTCTGCAAGAGTTTTTGGCTTTTTCCTGACCTCAGCTGAGAAAAAATTCCCTGTAACTCTTTCTGTATTGTAATTTTACTTTGTTGAGCTCCGCCACTTTTTTAACATTTCCCAAAAGAGAGAATATGGCCAGCAATGATTTTCAAAACTATATTTACGGAAATTAAAACACAGTCCCTGAATGTATAAAACTCATTAAATATATCCTAAATAGCTTAACTGAACCAAAGAGTTAGTGGCATGTGTTGTAGGTGGAAAGCCAGGAAGAATTATAAATTTTTTTCAAGCAGATCTAAGAAAACCAAAGCTGAAACTAAGAACTGCTGAAATTGGGGGGGTGGGGGTCGGGGGGTGGGGGGGCGGTGCGGAGCAGAATGATGGTAGTGTAAGTATTGATGCACTGACATCTTCAAAATTCCTCCTTCGGGGGCTCTGGAGCTCTTTCCTGAGCCTCGTTTCTCTCAGCAGAAAGAATTTCTACTCAGCAAACCCTGCCCTCTGCTGACGAAATGCCATTAGTGCCATACCTATATGCACACTCGGTATTTTGCCTATTTGCACATAGATTGTAATGAAAAATGCAAGCACAAATCCATTCAGTGGCATGCTTTGGATTTTGTTTATTCCCTCTTGAGGTCTTAATACAAAATATAATTTTTTTTACTTTTGTTACAGAGAAATGTTCATGTTACCTACCCTAAAGACCACTGTGCATTACATAAACATAAACAAGTCATGTCGTATTCAAGACCTCTTCTATGTAAACAACCTCTCTTTCCAGATTGATCATAGTCCTACAGAATTATTGTCCAGCCTTATCCTTCTGCCACTCAAAGAGCAAATGTCTCAGCCAGTTAGGCTGCTATATAGAAGACCATCCTTGAGCCCATCTCTGACCCCACACCTGCAAAGCTGAGATACACTTTTACACAGTGGGCACTGCTGCTTTGAAATTATTATGACACCAGGCAATACTGGCAAAAAAAAAAAAAAAGAAAGAGACAATAAATGATTGGCATAATCAGGGTCCTAAACTTATCACATTTGTACAATCAGAAATTGAAGCCTTCCACAGACAATGGGAAAATTGTGAAATCCAGATACATACATGATCTTTGCCTTCTTTTACACCTCATATTCAACAGCTATATTTAAAGCCATTTGCTAAATTATTTTTCCAAATAGGCATCAGGTTAGCACAAAAATGTGTTCTATCTGAACCATATAAACAATGTATACCTCTCTCCCATTGAGCAAAAATTTACGTGGTTATAGCATATATACCTTTACGATTGCTATAGACCAAAATCCAAGCAGTCATCAAAACCAAAATAGCACTTGAGGGGCAGAGATCAGTAGGTCACTGGATTTTTAGAGTGGTGGCCAGAGTTTATTGATGCCCTGGCAACATTGCTGAGAGCTGCCAGGTGCATGCACTGTGTTTCTCTCTTAAAACTGAGGAGTTACCAGAATTTTCAGTGGGTTTTTTTTCCCCTGCAGATTGCTAGGCAGTAGCAAGGCCTGGCACAAAGCTTGTCATGCTGGGACACATCTGGATGGGCAAGTAGAAAGGTGGGAGAGAGGCCCATAAATCACAATTTCTTCCCTGTCCAAAGGCTCCATGCCACAACCTGCCGGTCCCAGACTGGGAGCTGTACCATGGAAGAAGAGTTGGGTGCCAGGTTGCAGAAAGTCTTGAAAACAGGCTCCAGATGACCCACTGAGCACTTTGCTGGGACTGGACAATAGCTGAAAGACTAGAAACAACTGGGAAAACTGCATTTCTACTGCTCTCATTACAGCAGGACCCATTTGCCCCATGGTGCTAACCCTGTAGCTACAAAGACAGCTTGAGAAGGTGTTAAGCTGATACCACAGCCAAAAGATGTCCTGCTTCTCCATCCTCTGCAAGTGACACAAATGTATGTGGGGCCACATGATGACACACAGTGGTGAAGCTAGAAATCACCCCACCAAAGGGATGAAAGACAAGATTTACCCTGTCCCCAAACTTGCCCTCTGCTTCCAGCCCAGCACCGGGGCTGACAGTTAACTCTATTCATTTTGGTTCCCTATCATTGCTATGAGAGAGATCCCAAAACCAAAGAAGACTCTTAACCCTCATCCAGTGGATGGGCTAGGGAGAGAAAGGCGCTATTGTTCAGCAATGAAAGCTGCCTGCTCGCTCCTCAGGCCTATCATGCAAGTGAGCAAGGCTGTTCCTCTGCCCTCAGAGGATTCACTGGGAAAGCAAGACACCTGCAGAGACCCAACTCCACAGGAGCAGTGTGAGTCCTCCTGCTGCTGGCTGCGGGGATGTGCCCTTCTGCACAGCCTAAGGCAAGGAGTGTGCCACATGCAAGAGCAAGGCCATCTTGCTAATGCACAAGGTGAAGGCAAAGCAAGCATGAAAAAACAAATAAAGCAGTAAGAACAACAGCTCAAAGCACAATCAAGAGAACAATTATCAACCCAAGAGGAGAGACATTTTATGCCCTGCTACTTTCTCTGAGTCACGGGGCTACTGCTAATTAGAACAGATACAATTTCCAGGCAGAGTGTGATTTTCAAGTTGATGGTGTCCTTAAAAACGTTTTCTGGCTTTCATTACTATTCATGGCACAGCAGTTTGCTCTCACTTACCCTGACTCAGCAAAGCTCTTACATGTGCTCTGTTTTAAGCACATGCTTAAACCAGTATGTTATGAGAACATGGGTCTTCTGTTGAGCCAAGAGCCCCATGACGAATGACTGGAGCTCCTGACTGGGAGGCAGCGTGTACAAGCTGACTTTCAGCAGCTGCACATGGAGCACACAAGGGTCAGGTGGGTCTCTGGGGGTGTGAGCACGAATGATGCGTATTTAAGGTAGATGTGGGCATGATTGATGCGTGCTTAAGGGAGGTGTGGGCACAGGCTCAAAATAAGTCAATGTGACATTGAAGAGGCTCAGATCTGCTATGGAGCTGGAGAGGTGTCATCAATTAATAGGTGCCAGGGAACTAGCAAATGTGGGGCACAACTAGCACTTGGAGCAGTGGGAGAAGACAGAGCACCCTGCCATCTAAGTAGCCATTACTACAAGCTTGGGCAATTGAGTTCAGCACAGTTTTCTACAGAAAGATCCCATAGCAGGAGGATAAGTCATTTTACTAGCCAGGGAGATGGACTCTGTGCCTGTCAAATGCCTTGAGGATGATGAAACATCAGGAGGCAACTCAAAAACCAATGATCTTCTAAAATCTTTTATGCGTGGCACCAGTCTCCCAACAATTAGAACTGAAATTGTACAGCAAAAGGGCCCTAACAGCCAATGTAGACAGTAGCTCAGGCCCTGAATTTGCAGTCGGAGTACATGCAGCATGGCTTCATCACCTCATGTAATCCACTACTGCAGACAGCAGTGCCAATGCAAAGGGGCATTTCTGCTGCTGCAATGATCATCAAATTGCTGATTTCCTGAAGACATGCTGAATGGCCTGGAGACACAGAGAACATTTCTTTGCTGCTGACAATGCTGAGTTCTGTTCTTAGTACTTAAGTACTGGAAAGGAGGAAGAAAAAAGAAGACAGAGTTTACTTGTAATTGTCTTGTCTCCAGTTCTGTCACTTGCTTTATATTCTTGTTTTTGTCTCCTCATCTGCTCCTGCCATAAATTTCTGGCTGTGCTTGTAAGGTCTTTTACCTGCACATCAGCACCCAAGGGATGCAAGCCGTACACAGGGCTTACCTTCTGTCGCAGGGTCTCCGGAGGGCACAACCGGAGGGTCTGAGGGAAACACTGTGATCTTCATTTCAGTGACACATCCTGTTCATGCTATTTTAATTGTGGTTTAGTGGCTTACAGCCAAGGCAAGGAGCGAATTTCAGGGCAGAAGGCAGACAGCTTTTTACTTTCATTCCAGTCTCTGATATCAGACATGGCTTCAAATCACCATATAGCTTGAAAAATGCATTACAGTGCACAAGCATGCCAGCCTGGTGGCAAAGCCACTTGAATGAAAAACAGTGACACACATCTATTCATTTCTCCTTTTTCTATGCATTGTCCCTTACTCTCTCTTTCTCAGTTTGTCTTCCCTTTCTTTTATCTTCCTCTCTTTTCCTGGAAATTTGGAGAACTTCTACAGCAGCTTGAAACTCATGAGAGTTTTACACAGTTCTCACCTGGGAGCTAAAAATCAAAGTCAAGTCTGCGTCACACTGCTTAGGAGAGACTGGTGCTTTCTCTCTCCACTACGGCACAACCTCATAGCATAAGGGCAAGAGAGACAGGAAAGCTGGGCTCAAACACACCTTCTTGGGAAGCGGCACGTTAACTTCACAGCAATCTCATCTGCCCTCCTCATCTCTACTCCCCACGCCATGTATTTCAAATGTACTGCTAATGCAGTCCAGAGACTTCCAGAACATCCAGACCTTTGCTGCTCACCCTCACTTGGGGAAACTGGCCAAGTTCTTCACCTCAATGGTAAATAATAGTACGCTTCTCGCTTAGAATAGTTTGGCAAATTTATTGTGTTGTGGCCATGGACTGCTCTGACTGGATACAAGGTCAACCTCTGTCAGTCCCAGGTTCTCTCACTTTGCTAGGCAGTAATTTAGACTGCAGAGGGAAGTCCTGTTCCTTGATATATTGAGAAAGGATATAAAGGAAACTATTCCACTGTGTCCCAAAAAAAAGGATTACTCCACTGATGTCTCAGAAAGAAAGGGGCTGACCAGGTCATATGTGGAAATACAAAACTGATGGCTTAACTGCAGGGGTAGGGCAAACAGTGAAGAGGGATGTCGGGGTTTGGGTGTACAGGAACAGCAATGCCACTATTATTTTCTCCCCTTCTTACAAAAGACCTCTTTATTTCTTTCTTTTTCCCTTCCCAACAGCAGATAGCTAAACTGTGACGCTTGTTCCTCCAGGATGCTGTGTATGCCAGATGTGTATGCCATATCCAGTGACACAACCTTGGGCACAGAAACATCCTCAGCCATAGGCTACTGGGAGGACACACGGAGGGAGCTACGCAGTCTGCTTACACTAGTCTAATTTTCTTTCTCTAGGCAACCGCTATTGACACTTGTCAAAGATAAGAAACTATTTTGACCTTTGGTGTGATCCAGTAAGCACTCTGCTATGTTTCAGTACTGGAATTTACTTGGTGACTTCAGCTTTCTTTTAGAACCCCAATGCCTGAAATAATAGAAGAAAATCATAAAAGGACTTACGAAGACTTAGAATTGTTTAATCTCCTGATTATCTTCAGCAAATCTCAAATTGTGGAGTCTCAAGTTTACACATGCTGGGAATCAGTAGTACTGATGCTGCACACCTTCTGATTCAGTACTTATCTGCTCTATTTCTCCATGATAGTGCACTGCTCAACTCATAAAGATGTCTTCTCCTGCTGTTCTGTGCCAGGAACAATCTGGGAGGCAGCAGTAACAGAGGACTTAAGCTATACATTGCTCTGGATGTTCTTCTCAGCCTGTATGTTTGTGATATGTATAACAGAACAGCCCATGCATATCCTGCCATGTGACACACTACCTGGTCTTGTGATGCAACAGGGATCATGATGTGAATCTTCCCATTGCCTCTATATCCTGTGCACCTTCCCAGCATCAACATGGAAGCAGAAAAGTAAAGATTTGGCAAAGCTCAGCCACACTTGATGTTCACTCCCAGGAGGGAAAGAAAGCTGTGCAGGACTGTTGCAGGTGGCAAAACAGACAAGCTGCAAAACAAGCCTCGCTGACCTGCTACCACCAACTGATCAATGTTGGGTCCAATTCTTCTTTGGGGATTTCCATTGACTTAGTTCCTTAAAAGGAAGGAGTTCACTAGTCTGTACATTGATCTGGAAACTGGCAGTTGAGAGAAAAGGCAGAGTAATGCCAAATCACAGATCATGTGTAATCCCATTAATGGTGTCTAAACACAGCAGCTGTAACCTAGGCTCCACTGTAACCAGTCCCCACTGTGGCCCGCACAGTATGGTACTTGAAAATGCTTACAGAGAGAGATTAATGCACACATGGCCAGCTGGGTTGTTTTAAGCTGAGATCCACAGCTTAGATCACAGGGTCATGCTCAACCCCTGTGGCTGGCCATGAACAATTTATATTCCATGGTCCACAGCCCATCCCCAATCAGCACACACAGCTCTCAGAGACATGCAGCAGGGTTTGTTCTGTGAACTGAGGGGCTCATTGAGATTCTACTTATGAAACAGGCTACTTCAGGGATGTCCACAGTTTGAATAATTTAAAGTCAAACTGGACAAACACAAGAATGTATTATGGAGAAAAGCCTGCTCTGGAAGGATAGGAGATAACTTCCTTGGTCTCACCTCTCTCCTCATCACTTCAACTGTGTTAAGAACTGATGCTGGAAAATGCTTTGCCTGGTGGAGTAACATTACGGTCATCCTGTGAAGCATCTGTTTAAAAAGCAGAACTAAGCACACCAGGAAAACCAGCATTAGCTGTAGTACTGAAGACCTGCAGATGTATCTGGTAAAGCATCAGATCTCCACAAATCAGCTTCTCCAGCAGCTGTGAATTTCAATTTAACCACACCCAAAGTTATCCAGGTTAGTTTACTATCTACCCTCATACCCTCTCAACAGGAAGGAGAAATTAATCTCTCCCTCTCCATCAGTAGTGGCTCCTGTCAACATTTTTTCTGCACATATTCCCAGCCTATTCTCTCAGTCCTTTTACCACCATTATTGTATTTTTGCTTCTGCTTTTTCTCTCAGTAGGCTGTTGTGTTACATTATACACCTATAGTATATTTTAGGCAAGAGAACCAGCTGTTCCCCTCCTTACTTGTTATTCTCCCCCTTTTTCTTTCTTTTATGCTTGAATTTCAGTTGGGGTCTGCACATAGAAGCCATGAATCCATCATTTTGGTGCCCAAGGCACAGGATTCTAGGCCAGCTCCACAGAGATACTTAAATGCCAAAGCCCTGCAGAGCTCTGTTCTTCCACATAACCAGACTCTAATGTTCAAGCAAATTATTATTATTTGTACATGTTTTATCATGATTTTAAAGAGCAGTACATTCTAAATCTTTGCTTTCTGTTAAAACTATGACAGATACTACCAGAAGCGAACTTGTTTATTCAAACTTCAGTAATATCATTCCACAGAATTTCCATTCTGATCAGTCCCATGAACAATAATAAACAGGCAATTTGCTGACTCCTAAGTGGTAAGAATTAATTTGAATTTCATGAAAAGAGATACGGATAAGGGAGAAATAAATTAAGAAACACAGTATATCTTCATACCCAGTGATTTGTTCTAGCAAGTTCAAGTCGCTGGAGCAGTTAAGTCCCAGCAGAAAGTTCAGCAAGATCAGCCATGCAAACACAAACTTCTTGTCTCTGGCAGCCATAAGGAGACCACAGTGAGGTTTGTGCTGCCAGGACTAAACTCCTAATGGCCTTCAGTCAAAAGAGCCTTTTATCAGACATGGCTACACCTACAGGAGTCGCAGTTCTACCTCCACAGTTGCAGTAACTCCATTCCAAACCTTTGCAGAACTAAGTCAAGGGTATTTTCTGACATTAAATGTCAAAGGTAGGAAAAGTGAAAAAAAGGAAGTGACATTAGCACAGACCCATATATATCAAGCATTAATTCCTTGTCCTACCATATATTTTGAACGATAGAAAGTTTTTCAGCCTCCCAGCAGAGATCAGTGCTTGAAATCTGAAGCCAGACAAATTCAGGTGAAAAAATGAGGCATGCAGTTAAGCATAAAGTGATTAACGACTGCATGACTTAAACATCTTGATGGATTCTCTGTCACCAAGGCATGTTCAGATCAGACCGGATATTTTTCTCTGATTACACTCTATCTCAAACAGTTCCTCAGTGCAAAGCAGCCATAATTCATGGAAGCTCATGACCTGCAGAACGAAGTTGTCAGTCAGACTTCGGAACAATTCAACCTCATGCAGCCCTTGCAGTTTTGAAGATGCCTTTCAGCCACAACCAGCACCAATACTCCATGCATTGCTAGACCATGCCTGGACAGGATGAGATATGGCTCCGGCTCCATCAACATCTGCCACACAGCCCTGGCAGCAGCAGCTCCCCTATTCCATAGGCAAAGAAGTGCAGCATTTCCTGAGCAAGCACCTCCCTATTGTCTTCAGTAGGCTAAAAGAGATGGATGGATGGAAGTATCCCATGGACCACATCTGATCTGTGAGCTACCAGAAGGACCACAACAGACTAGACAATTGCAATAAATTTAACCTTCTAGTAGACAAGCACATCTGTATTAAGCGCACCATTTCTTAACTTATTAAAGTCCAGTCTAGACTGACACAATGAATTGCCATGCCAGTAAAGCATCCTTATGAGATCTGGTTGAAAGAGAAATCTTGCAGATATAATCAGCACAGGGGTATCCAGACATTTGTTCTGGGAAGGTGTAGAAAGAGTATGAGCTGATTAACTGCAGAGATGAGAGACTCCTACCAGTCTCAGGGAAAATGAGAAACAGATCCCAAATTAGTGGCATATTAAAGCAATACTTCATCAATAGCTAGGAAGAATGGAATGAGATGGATAGGATAGGGACAGGGACACTGATGCTTTATGCACTAAAAATTCAAGTGAAGATCACAAGTTTAGTCTGAGATTTGAAGCGGCAGAGCAGATAGCTCTCACCCACACTGATCAGTCCATCACTATACTGTCACAGTGCTACTCACAGATCAAGACTCCACTGGACAAGGCACAAACAGGCTGTCTCCAAAGAATGGATTGTTCCTTGGGGCTCAGGTGCAAACAGGCAAGCTACAGCAATCAATAACTATCCCTTGGCAGCTGATCTGCAATAACTTTCTCTGTGCATACTCTTAGCCTATGGCAAATGTAAGGCAATTTGGATTAGTTTAGTCTTTACAGGGCACTTACTGCCCGAGAGCTGCCACTTAACAGATCATGTGCCTAAACTCTGTGATTTCTTCTTTACTAGTTAGGTGCAAGCTCATTACATATATCAGGCATGCAAGCTGCTCTTGTCTACATTAAATATGCCAGCACATTTCCAGCGATGCAGCAAACTCCTGCTCTTTCCAACAGAGGAGCTCAGAGTGATTGCAGAATACTGAATGTTATCTGGTGCTCTCAAAATTACAAGCTCTTTGATGGTTTGGTAAATGCACCCAAACCCACAGTTCTAATGCAGCAGAATCTTGTGACCTGAAGATCAGATAAACTGAACCTAATTATGGAAAACAGTGAATAGATCTACTTTATTTCTCCAGGTGGTTCAGAATTACTCCTTTTAGCATAGAACATAGCACCAAACACTGCTCCATTTGATCTTAAATCCATAAATTATTGTTCCCGAACACAAACTACCAAATATTTACAGGCCACAAACTGAAATTGAACTTTCTTTCCAGAAAGACTTAACAGTCTCAGGAATCTCACCCTTACTAAGCTTTCTTCCAAAGAGACCACACCTTAAACTTGTTTTCCTCTTTATGGCCAAGCCTATGCAAATCTTCTTCCCAAAAGACATTTATGTCCTCAGAGCACACACAGGAATAATTTCTTCTGCATTCATTCATAAACCTGCATTTGTTTCTTTTAATTTTCCTCCTCAAATTTAGTCCTTTGAACCACTCAAGACACAGGAAAATTTCTACTTTCCAGGTACATGAAGTTTCTCCAGCCTCAGAGAATCTGGAAGCAGATCTTTTGTCATATAAAGTAATAAAAAAAAAAAAAAAAAAAAAATCCTGTGGTGCTGCATTTCTCTCTTAGCAGGAGGACTACTGTTTTCCATTAAGCAATGATGAACGTTTCTTTCTATTGACTCCAGGAACTGTTCTAAAAACCCTAAGGATGCTCTGTTTTATTAAAAGTAGGAAAATCCTCTAAGGTACGTTACACCATCTCTGAAGTTCTGCCTAAACTTAACTCAAACGTGATATCCCATGGAGCAGGAAGATGAATGGGAGACAGATTTCAATTAGTCTTTCTCAGGAATAAAAACACTGAAGATATAAAATGTCTCTTGAAATGCTTCAGTAGAAGAAATAAATTGTATACAGTAACAACTAGAATAATATAAAATTCCAGAAGAACATGCATAAGAACAAGAAGGATCGTGAAAAAAATAGTTGTACTTTACGTTTTTGTGGACACTGCTTCTTTCAGCTTAGTTGGCTTTGTTCTACTGATGGACTTCCTGGAATTTCACCATATCTCAGGCTAAAGATTTTTGGAAATATGCTGGGAGAGGATACTATCATTCTTTTCTACATGAGCTGATCCATTTTGCATGGAATACTTAAATTATGATGTAGGTCAGAGAACAATAACAATTCTCTACCATGGGGTCTAACACACTCTCTTGGGAAATCAGATACCTGGCTTTAAAACTTTGCTCCTGGGAATGTTTAATTATCTCTGCAAGGTGGTATGGCTTCTAGAACCTGTCCTGGTTTCAGCTGGGATAGAGTTAATCTTTCTTCTTAGCAACTAGAATAGTGCTGTGTTATAGATTCAGTATGGGATTTGGTATGAGAAGAATGCTGATAACACATTGATGTTTTCAGTTGTTGCTAAGAGATCGAGGACTTTTCCACTTCCCATGTCCTGCCCATGTGCAGGTGCACAAGAATCTGGAAGGGAGCAGAGCCAGAGCACCGGACCCAAGTTAGCCCATGAAATATTCCATATCATGTAACATCATGCTCAGTATATAAAGGAGGGGTGGCTGGAAAGGAGGGGGTTCTCTCTCGCTTCCGGGATTGCAACTGCAGGATCTTGGTATTTTGGGATTGCTAGCCAGGAACAGGTATCAGTCAGCGGGTGGTGAGCAGTTGCGTTGTGCATTACCTGTTCATACTTTCTATTATTGTTATTTTTTTATTCTATTTCAATTCTTAAACGGTTTTTATCTTCAACCTACCAGTCTCCCTTTACCTCTACACTTCTGTCCCCCATCCCCTGGGCAGGGGAGGGTGAGTGAGCAGCTGTGTGGTGTTTGGCTGCCAGCTGGGTTTAAAGCACAACAAGAAGGAAGACTCATAAAATCCTGTGTCTCAGTGATTAGGAAACTTCCTGAAAGACAATTTCACTCATCTGGACAGACTGTTACAACTCCCTTCTTCTCCTTTTTTAATTTAGGCTAAATTAAATTTTTATTGCCAAAACTGTCCATAAAGTCAGGACAACCTTGCCAGTTTCATGAAAACTAAAATTACAGAGTTTGGAAAAAATTTACAGTTCATTTGGAAAATAGTTCTGTTAAGTTTACCTAACTACCTCAGCACAAACCACATCCTCTCTGTGCCAGGAACTGTATGAATACCAAGAGAAAGGTAAGTTCTAACAAAAATAATTTATTGTTAAAGCATGATACAAAAGACAGATAGATGCATACAAAAGGAGAACAGATAGTGGAAATGTGTCAGAACGGTTGATCTAATTTCTTAATGAGTCAGGTAGAATTACCAAAATATGTCCTTTGCTATCAGAAAAGAATTCATCATTCCCAAGTCACTAGATATTTCCAGTATTCTGACAGCTTTGAAACTACAGAGAAAAGATGGACCTATTTTCCCACAGTAGCTGATTCTTAAAGAGGATGAGAACAAAACTATTCTGTTACTCAATGTTACTTAACGTTACTTGACTCAGTTACTCAATGTTAACAGTCTGTGGTCACACTCTCCTACTTCTAACCTACTGATGAATCACTGCAGACTCTGTTTGCTGTCGTGTAATGTCATCTCGTGTTTTCTGCTTGCTTTTCTAAGATGGGGCTTCTGCAGACGCAGTGGTCTGAGGACATAAGAGACAGGGTTTGTAGGAGGAAGTGCCATTAAGTCAACTGATGTAAGAGGAAAGACTTCAAATCTGAAGTGCTCATGAACTTCAAAGTTTGTCTACTCACAAGACCAGTTACCCTAATAAAAGTTATTACTCTCCCTGCAAGTCTTGCTTTAAAACTAAGTAGGGCACAATATCAGGGTTCTATATAGAGCTGATATAGTCTAATGCAACCTTAATTTAGCCTTGTCTTCAAGCACACAGGGATTTCCACTACAAAGGCCATTGCCTCATGAGGGAATTAGTAGGGCCCATGGTGACATGCATGGCTGAAAATAAACAGCATGCAGTAAATGAAGCACTGAGCTGGAAAGAAAGAGAAAGGACAGTTGCATGACTAAGCAAGTAGACTGACACCCTGAAGACACAGATGATTTCCCTATCTCTCATACAACCAGGTTTTGTGATGCTGGGCAAAACATTTAAGCTGAATTCTGCTAAGTGAGCACTACAGTGTTATTTACTTCACAAACATTCACCTCTGGGACTTCTGATACTATTTGTAGAAATGGTGAGGGTCAGCGTTTTCACTGAGGTCACAGACTTATGTTTTGACTCCCGTAAGAACAGTCTCCACATCAAGGTATTCTCGCTACATTAAGAATTGTTCCTCAATTCGCTATCTATGGAACAGGAATAAACCCCTCCTCATGCTCAGCAGCAGTCCTGTGAAACCGAATTCACCAGGTTTTAAAACACATTCAAATACTGTGGCAGTAAACGCTAAGGAAGAGCCCATGAGAAAATTAAACAGCATCTGAAGAGAGTGCAGATTAAGGCCTAGGGCCATACATTAAACAACAGGGGGAAAATGAAATGTTTAAGAGCTTTTCATTAAATCACTGTGAGCATGGGAAGAGGGGTCCTGTGCAAAAAAAAACCCCACAACAACATGTAATCATTTAATTAAAGACTAACATAAGGCACACAAGGAAACTAGAGTAATGAATACAAGAAAAAGTTGAATGAAGGGATTCACTAGCAACTTTAAGTCCAGTACTGTTTATATTTTTTGAGTGCCTGACGTGGTGATGATTTCTCTGATGTATATTGTAATACCATGTAGAGATATCTAAAGGAGCCCTGAACTTCTATCAGCAACTGAAAGTTTACAGCTGTGGGAGTAATCAGTAGATAAATTAGTTCTGACTAATACGAGTGAGCAGCAGCTGAAAGCTGGCACTGCAGCAGTGGACCATAGTGCTGGCGGTACCCTCAGCACTTCCACAAGAATACCGTACTGGGCCATGCGCACATAGCCTTGGTGCGAGGGATGCTCATCCCTTGGGCACACATAATCCCAGGGACGCACTGATTTAGATCAACTCTGTGTTTGGTGGCATGTGAAATTCCAGCTCAAATAACCATGAAAATCCTGAGTCTTCAACATATATTAGCACTTTCAAGCAGTATAAGCTTACCACTTGATCTTTGCTGTCTTGAGAAGTAGAAAAAAAGCCAGGAGTTTTAGTGCTTCACAGTTTGGACATTTTGTTGGGTGAATCATTTCTAGCACAATGCCTTTTAGCCCAGGCCTTAGAAAAATCATCAAGAATAAAAAGCACGAGTAGGATTATAGGATATAATAAGAATGCTTCATCTTAACAGCAGTGTAGAAACAATATCAGATGGCTTTTACGCATAACCAAAATCTTCTGGAAAATCTGCCCAATACCACACAGGGATTTAAAAGCTCCTGAAAAATTAAATGGCATAGAGGAATAGAAGCCAGCTTTCTAACTTTCAATCACATGCTACAGCCATGGTGTTTGCTGACTTACTGCTCGCATGCAGCATGCTTTCCCCCTGCTGCTGGGATGAGTAACTGGAGATTACTTTGGCAATTCCCACCACATCAACATACCCGCGGTCCTGTACACCCTAACCACTTCTTCACACTTGTGAGAAGCTATCATCTGCACCCCCTGCCTCTAACCACACTGATATTGCATCATCACCTCTCCCTCAGCACCCATTAGTGCTCAGAAAGCACTATTCCTGCATTGTCCAAATAGGGAGAGGGCTCTTCTGCCCATGTTGGAATAATTGGTAAGAAATTTTCTGTCTTAAAGCAGTCTTGCTACATTAAATATGTTCACACATATGCCTCTCATCACTTTATTTGACGAAGTGGCTGCATTAGTTTTAAACAAGTCTGTGCTGTAGGTCAACTTTTCAAAAGTGCTCAGGGCCAGATGCAATAAATGACATAGCTGCTTACAAGCCAGGCATTGCCACTCCTACATTGTCAACATTTTGAGCCCACTGTGAGCTTGAAAAATCAGCGTATTAGGGGTATTAAGGGGAAGAAGCTATCAGGAATTGCCTGGCATGTGTGGTACCCCTTCTTGGGCATTTTTTTACACCCACCATCTGCTGAGGAGCAGAGCCCTACCTCTCAGAGCTCTTCCAACCAGCATACAGCTGTGTTTGCTTTCCCTTGGTTTCCTTTCCAATTCACCTGTCTCTCCTGTGTTCAGAAAGGACAAGAGACAGGAGAGCCTTTTTGAGTCTTCAGCAACAGCCAAGAGCTCATTCTGGGAGAAGGGAGTTTGAATAAGGCTGAGAACCAAAGCCACTAGATGAATGCCACAGCTGCTAAAGCATCATGTGGGCAGTTTTGCCTCTTCGAAGCAGAGTTTCTAAAATTATTGGTGTTTTATAATGGACTCAAACCTTCCAATGCATGTTAAACCCACTCTGAACCCACATAATGCAATGAGCCATTGAAGGGCATCAGGTGTGTTCCCAGATGAAGTGAACTCTTACTCAGACTGTTTCTGATTCACAGAGAGACTTTGATGGACTTGGGTGCTTACAGCTGGGCAATTCTCTCAAACAGCAATGCTCTTGTGGCCTAGGGATCATTTATACTAAAAAATGGAAACATCCAGTAAGGTTGTTCAAACCCTGAGCTAGTTTTTTCAATCATTTGGATCTACTGAGCTACTAAATTCTCTTTAGATACCCAGATCTGCAACTGACATAATCTGGAGATAATTTGCATTCAGATTTCACTATAGTGGTCCTATAACACAAACCAAACTGCCTGATATTCTTCCAATAGCTTCTCAGCTGCAGGCTTTCCTTTGCAATCTGTCTTTGTTATGGAGATAGGCAAAGGTACTGTTTGTAAAGGACTCTGGGACTCTGTGTAGAAACGCTAGAGCAAAGCACTTTGACGAAACAAGAACATACAATTCTACAACAATAAGGGAAAAACAACTTCACTCTATTAAATTTGTGCACACAGACTATTTGCAACTTAAATGCCTATAGATGTTGCTGCCCTTGTAGTGACAGACCTCTTAACATCTTGCCTCTTGAAATGGAAAAGTGTTTGGCCTACAGGGGAGGTAGCTAGAAATCCTCAGAGAAATATCATATACCTGATACAACTGACACAATTTCCTTGAAATGCAGCAATCCAGGGACTCTTGAATAAACCTGACTGAACAATCTTAAAAATATGTGCAAAGGATAGATTCAGCCCTGTATAACCCATTTCACTATTTTTTTACAGAATGTAATAACCTTTACTCATTCAGGAGATTCTTCGCAAAGTTGTTTACCCTGCATAATTAAAACTGAAGTTCCTGTTACCTAGCTGGAGGGAGAGACCTCTTCACTGGCTGCATGCAAAATTTCAATAGGTTTAGTTATAGAAGGGGACCTCATATTTTCTCTGCTTCCAAGGGCAGGTATGTAATCCCATAAAAGTAGAGTTACTGAAATCTATCTTTGCCCAGTCTTACTGGAAGACCGTTCCAATACTTTAAAGCTCAAGATCTTAGAAATCTTGTAATGTCCAGCCTAAATCAATTTATGGACAGATTACAGCCATCTATTCATATTCCAACAATATCCTTTATCTTAAAAAACTTTACTGGCCCCCAGAGAAGGGCCCATTGACCTGAATAAATGAGAAGCAGTGATTACTGAAGCCGACTAAGAAAAATGCTGGGAATGCCTGGGTCTGACAATGAAGCTTTCTCCTAGATAAGTATCTTGAGGATGGACAGATTCTCCATTTCCACCCTTGCCAGCAAAGGGGAGAGAACAAGCCATAGAAAATTCTAATCTCCTGCTTTGATAAGAGATAAGACCCATTAAGTATAAAAAGCCTCTTTGCTTCTTAGCAAGCACATGAATTTACATTTAGAAAATCTGAAGATTATGTCATTGTGAAGTAAAGAAGAGATTTTGGTGCCGTACGTTGCTGAAGTGCTCTGAGCTCCAGGGAAAGTAAAGAGAAGTAACCACTAACTATGACAGATACCTATTCTAAGTTTTTATCAGAAAGTTTAGCAATGTCAATAGACAAACTCAAATAACCCATTTGACTAAAAGCAATCACAGATTTCTTCACACAATCTTAGAAATTTTGGGTATCCAAACTGATGTTAAGAGTCTCAGTTTACAGATAATCTCGTTGCCCATTCACCCCTTAACAAGCCTCTGCCTGGCTTTCATGAAAACTAATGAAGCAGAATAATAAAATAGAAATAGTCAAATTGTCTTGTCTGTTTGGAAAGTCACAGCTAGCCTGTATGATAGGGGGGAAAGGGAGAGAGGAAAGGCAATCCCTAATGCCCAACATGTATTTTGCAATCAGCCAATCAACCATTCTTCTTCTGTTTGTAGAAATGCCTTGAACAGAACAGAACGGTCCTGAAATGGCTCATCACTCACAAACATTTGATGAAAAGTGGATTCGGTTTTTGGTTTATGATACAGCATGCTGGAGGAGATGAGTTTTCTAGATGAGATACAGGCAGTACACATAAAACCAATCTACTTCTTTCTGCTTTCCAGTGCTGTGCAAGGCACTGCGTTAAAGAAAAACACAGGAGTGGGCTACTACCAAAATCAGCCACATGGATCTCACTTATCACTGTTACAGACATTGATCCTTGTACAATTCATCTACACAGCATGTGTGGCAAACTGGAAAAACCTCTGTCACACACATGTGCTATCATTTGTTCTTTAAGTTACTTTAAGCATAAAGCCTTGCATTTTATTAGTGTTCCCCTCAATATCTATCTCAGCAATGTGCCATTCAAACAATGCTCACCAAACCTTTCATAAAGGTACCTGAAGCCTGCTGATTGAGTTGTCTCGCAGAAGCCTTGATAATAATATACAATTGGAGTGCTTTTAATCATTTTATGAAGTTAGGAAATTTTCATCTATTGAACTTCAGTGGACCACAGAGAAATTTTATGGCTCATCACCAATCGAGATCAGGTGAAAGGAATGCAGAATGGTGCTTTCAAATTAAATTACAGTTTTTCAGGTTGGACTGGCACAATCTGTCTTTAGCAAAAGAGGAACCTTTTGTGGAACTTTTAGAGCAAATTCAATCCTCTGATTCACACTGCTGCTCCCTATATTTTCTACTAAATTGCACAGTTAAAAAGCTGACTGTGGCATTCTCACATATCTTTCCAGCCCAATAGCGTTGTGCTATCTGCCAAAAGCCCACTTCCAGAAGAGCTTCAGTTTAGCACAGGCAGGAAGAAACAGTGAAGGAACACGGTTGTAATTTGAGGGATTTCACATGCAGATTTACAGAATGGGATTAAACTGGCTTTAACCTTGCTCTTAACCTTCACCTTCTCTCTCTAGTGCCATGAGGCACTTCTTTCTAGCTCGTCCAAAGAGGAGAACGCCACTACAGAGCTGTGCAGTTGCTATGAGCATCCTTGTATCTGGGAGAGAAAGACAGTATTCCCTCATGACCCAACATCAGAGAAGACAGCTGATTTCCTCTCTTCAACTTCCTCTAATATGAAGTTTGCCCAGTGCCTGGAGAAGAACAGCTTATTGAGGAGCATATAATTTGCTATTGACTGAACTGTAAAAACAAAACAAAACAAACAGCCACAAAAGTAATCCTTTTGGCCATATTTACACATGCTCTGAATTTGCATCCTGGGAATTTGCTAAGTGACCTACCCTGAACAATCATGGGACAAGAATTTCAACCCACCCTGAGCTTAAATGCTCATAGACAGTGAATGTTTCAGCGATGCCTTCTGAAATGTTTCTTACCAGAAACCTGACCCATGCCATGAACTCCATTCTTGCAAACCCACATTGACAGACCTGGACAAGAGTCTCCCAGAATGACTGACTGCAAGAAGAAAGGGGTATAGAAAATGTGCTTTTCAGTTACAGATCTCCTAGCTGAGCAGGCACGCATAATGGTGAAGGGTCAGGAAAGATGAAGCCTCATCCTGAAAAGCCACATTAACTGCAGTCATGTCACACAATGTAGGAATGTGGACTGCACTGGACGGTGATAGTGTGGGAAACTCTCAGCTCCTATCTGTAAGTGAAGGCCTGAAGGTACAAGGAGATTCTCCTTGGGATCTCTCCAAACACATGCTTCTGTACAACCCTGTAATACAAACACTGTTAATCCAGGTTGAAGTTACACCAAAAAGGAATATATTCTGGTATAAATTGAAATGGAAAGGGACAATGTTTTGTAAGTGCCAAAATATACTTTGAATTTGTTATCCACAACGCAAACATTTCATAAGGATAGTAATTTTTTTTTCTCTGAGATTGCAGCTGTAACACTACATAACTGGTCACTAATTAAGTATTACAGAATATCTTGCTAAAGACATTACAGAAGAGAAGAGGATGAGAACTATACACAACCAGTTTTTTTGTCAGGTATAAGAATATGAAATACCTGGTGCATTCTAAAGAGAAAAAGAAAAAAATGTAGAAGTTATCATAGAACCAAAATATGGGAGAAATGGCTTCCAACCTCTCCCCTCTAGGGATCTCAGAACACTTCAACAGAGGTGGGATAATGGTGGGAAAGACATTTCAGGAAAAAATATGAGACAAAAAATCCTCTTCTCCCAGATTAGGGAGAACCTGCCCTCCTGCCCAGAGCTAGTTCCTGGATTAGGCTAAGTGGAAGGAAAGGGCAAATGTGGAATATTCTCTCTCACCCATGAGAAATACTTTGTCCTATAGCAAAAAATATTTTAGAAGCAAAATTCCTTGGCTTCCAGTATCAGAACTGGCATCCATCTGTGCATCACAGCTTTCCTCTTTCTTCTTTCCCTTCATTGTCCCTTGTCTGGTTTTCATCCCCTTGCTGTTTTCTCTTGCTTTTGGAGTCTGCCTCATTCTCTCCCCCAGTGGGAAATTAAACTGAGGTCACTGCTTGAAAATTTACATCCAGCCTCTTAATCAGTGCATCATGGCTGTATCTCCTCTTGGGCAAAGAAGTTGTCTCAAAAAGGTTTTAACTCACTAAAGCAGCCAGAATAGCTGAGACATCACACACATAAGGCAGAGAGTCTTTGAAAACAGGAAAAAAGAAACCTTAGTGACAGCAACCACAAATTACTCCATTCTGCCCATCTTCCTTTCCACATTTGCTTCCTTTTTTTTCTCAGTGGCCTTTCCCACCTTACCAAGTACATGACTTTTAACCCAGACAACCCTTCCATCTATCAAAAGCCTGACATGCATGTTTATACTCCCCCAGGACTAACCTTGTCACTTTACCACATTAGCTCATGTTTCCATCTCTGACAACTTGTGGCATGTTTTCCCTCAACCAACAACCACTTTCTTTTATATGACACATAGCACTTAGCAGCCAAAGCACAATAGTCTGATAACTGCTCATCCAGCATCATGTATCTTCTTATTATCTGCTACATTATCCTTATCTAATTGCATGCACTTTGGCTCAATCTGACATTTTCAAAACTACAGATGCTTATTAGCTTTTCTTAGCTAAAAGAAAAATGTGCATTATAGTGATTATCAGCTCCTGGCACTGCCTGTGGAACATTGTAATGAGACAGACCTTTAGCCCACCATAAACAAGCACAATCAGCCCTGTTTTGGTTATTAGCAACACTCCCACAAATGTTGCCACTGTCAGAATTAATGACCACACTGCTAATTATTAATAATCTCATGTTTCTATGGGTTCTTCTTAGCCCAAAAGCATAAATTATTTAATTCTGCACCACTGCAGCGAAGCCACAGATGAAGTCACAGCCTTGATTCCTTTATGGTACCCAACAGATGCAGGTCCTGCCCCACCACGATAAATAACTAGCTGAAGGTCATGCAGCAGGTCAGTGGTAGACCCAGGAATGGCAAGACTTCCCTAACGGTCACTCCAATGCTCTACCACAGATCCATGCCACTTCGAGGTATAGAAATGTGCCCAGAAATCAGTGAGAATTTACCCACTCCTCGAAGAAGCCTCTTCCAAGCACACCAAACTCAGACACCGAGTATAAACAAGGCAAGTAAAATAGATCAGGTTACTGTGATCCTAAACCTTGGCTAAGTCAGTCTTTATCAATTACTCTCGTTTTCAGTGGACCACTGTATGTGTTTTGACAAGTGGTGTTTGTGCTGCAGTTCACAACAGAATGAAGAAGCTGCTTCAACAGCACCCACTTTATTAGAGACACCGTTGTGAAGCACTATAATACCTTTAGTGTTTTCTCCGGGTGCCTCCTCTTGTATCTGAAATTACAAACACCCAAATTTAAAAAAAAGTTAATATAAAACAGACAGAGGAACTGTATCAATAAAGTGCTTACATTCAGTATGCCTGGCAGGAAAACTAGTAAAAGTGGAAATCTTAGGTTCACTATAAACCATTTATGTCTCTATGGCAACATCATTGTTGATTTCTACAGCTTCCCTATCAACAATGTAATAGATGCTTTGTCTTTTAAATATTACCTTTCATTTCTGGCACCTAAAGGAAATAGGAAAAATGAAAACGGAGCCAAACCATATTTAACATAGATTATTCAGAAACATGAAAAGGGATTTAGCAATAAATGACAAACAAATAAAGATAGGATTCTGCAGTCACATGTAACATAATCCCATGAGCAATCTGTACAAATCTGAGAGCTGTGTGTGCAATAAATTTATCTTGGGACAATCAGTCTCTTATGCAAGAGGTCAAGCACTATTTAAAGCAGATCCAAACATCCTCTTTCCTCTCTGTTCATGGCTCCTTGTGTTGCTCTGGAATACGAGATAACCTGACCTGCCTGTCCTGAGAAGAGACCAGGGGAGACAGGCAGCAGCTGAAACTTGTGTTTTGCAGTGCCAGAGGGCATGTCACTGTGAAGCAGCTGGAGAGGAGCCATCTAAGGTTTTGCTGGGAGATCCATCTTTAGGCGCCAGGGCAGAGACAGATAAAGTTGCCAGCAGCCACCTGTTAGATCGGGAGGAAGAACTGACTCATGGCTTCCCAGCAGTGCAAATAAGTTTTTCTCCCATGACATAAGGCTGGGGAAATGGAGAGGGGAAGAACTGAGCTGTGCCTGCAGTCTCTATTGCTTTTAAGGGACTGGGAGGTCTTGGGAGCAAATGGGAAGAGCCATCCACTCCAGAGCCACCTCCCGTATCACCCACCATACCTGCCAACAGCAGCTACCATCAGATCGCTTTTCTATGATCCTGACACAAGCATAAATGTCTGTTTTGCTACTGTCAGCAGTTCATACTTTTGCCAAAGGCTGGCCTTATAAATACAAGTCTTTTTTAGTCCACCTTAGCAAGAGGTACTGCAGGACATTTGAGTTCATCTTCACAGACACAAACTCTACATGACTGGGCTCTGCAAACCACTGCTTATACCCTTGAGAAGGGACAACAGGCAGTAACAAGCCTCCTGCTGCTGCCCAGATGCTGGGCATTATTCTCCCTCTGTTTCTGCCAGAATGGGAGGAAAGCAGCAGGAACAGGGATCCTGTGTAAACCTGCTGCTGGCTCTGCTCACCAAGTGTCTTCAGATCTACAGCTTGGAGACTGCAGTAACATCTGTAATTGCTCAGCCTCCACGGGTTTAATTTCTCCTCTGACCAAAATACCACAACTACTTTCTTTTATGGAGAGTTGGAGCTCATTTTAATGGAAAATAAGGAACACGCACATATGTTTGTCACAAACACTTTAAAATTAATGACTGTGGTATAACTAGAGCTGAGGTTACCAGGCATTTCCCACTGCTGCTTTTTCGTTTCGTGTAGCTCTGTATGTTGAAGATAGCAAGCCTGGGGAGAAATTTGCATTTACTTTTGAGGTCTGCCTAGAGTGAAATCTACTTGAAATGCTGGAGCAGATGTTATTGACAAATACAGAAAAGAAAAATAAAAAACACCACCCCACCTCCGAAATATCATATAATAAAAGTATTAAGACACTCCTATTGTCCCCGCAGGATGCTTTAAATCTCCCTTCTCTCAAAGCAAGCTCCAAACCCTTGAACAGTGAGAGGAAAACATCAGACATTTGAAATGTCACATGAAAACTGTCACTAATGAGTGCTAGATACAGCAAAGTCTTAAATGTGCCAGACTTCACAATTAGTTTTACACCTGTAAGAATATCCTTACAGATAACTGGAATAATTTAGTCTTAAAGTCCCTGTGGCCCAGGACCAGAAACTGCAATAGCTCAGAGGGCTGAGCCACAGCAAACCATCACTGCTGTGGAGCTGAGATGCACTGTCTATGAGACGTGTCAGCTCAGCCTCCAATTTTCCACCTGCAAAGTGAAGATAATAATGTTAAATGCAGTTTTAAAAGGCACAGAGACTGTAACTCATGGAAGAATCTGTGTAATAGCAGAGCTCTACTAACAAGCACCTTGTTTAGAGGAAAATAATTTACACTACGCAAATGATAAGCAATTAAAAAATATGCTCAAAGGAAATCTGGTAAGATTTCATCAGCAGAGACTCACAATATTGGCCTTTTTCACATTACCTCACACACTCTATTAGCTTTGCTTAAACTTACTGCTAGCAATGTGGATGAGTGTCAGACCCCCTCTTCCTCTTTCCCTGGCTCTGCGTTACAAGTTCCCTGAGGCTTAAAAACTGTGTTCATCTTTGCTGGAATCTTTGGGAAGACTTTCAAGTGCTATTTTAACAAAACAAAGTATGAAAGATCTCTAAATTAAAGTGCTTAAAAGCTGAGAAGTAACTAAAACTCTGTTTGAATGTGGGAAAGGAAGGTCCACAAACACTCTACAGGTGAAAAAGTTGTGAAGGACTTGTGTTTCCACTACACAAAAGTCACAGCCCATTCACCCTTCAAAACACATTACTGGATTGCACCACCACATTCTCCCTCTGTTCCCTTTTACACCACTCTGTGCTGCAAAACATACATGTGCCCAGTGCCCATGTTTTACTCTCATTTTTAGTTACATATTGACGGCAAGGACTACAGGACACTACATCTCTTCATATAGACTAATGCAGAGACTCAAGATATGTTTTAATTCAGTTAACTCATCCACACTGAATCTCATCATTACCAAACACCCGCAATTTAATGAACAAAGATAACATTTTCAAAGACGCATAGGTGAGTAAGAAGCAGATCCAAAATGAGTATTTATGCATCTAATTAGGAAATAGATTCCAATACATATTTTTGGATTTGACCACAAATATCTTTTCAAAACAACCCTGAATTTACAGACCTAAATTATCTGTGTGTACAGTACAAGTGCAAGAGGCTTTTGGGAAGAAACTGGTTTTTTGTTTTCCTTTTGGAAAAAAGAGAAAAACATTCCCTTAAAAGATCTTCCCCCATGCTTGAATATGGGACCATTTAAAACTGCTGTTGAACCATTTTTTGATGAGCTTTGAAAACAAATATTTCTCCCTGATGGTGAAAAAGAGAGTTACAAAGCTGTCATCAATTCAATCAAACCTAGAGAAAGCAATAAGGAGTTGAATAGAACCCTCACGTGTCGGCATGAGTATGTAAACAAATGGTTGGTTGGTACTTTACTATAAAAGCAATGAAATGCCAAACGCTCTATAGGAACAGTGTCATCAAGACACGCTGCCACCCCTTGGTCACAGGATGAAAATGCATGTACATCCCGGCAACGTGATGGGAATCATTCAGCAGATCAGGCAAAAATCCCAGTAAAATCAACTTGCAGCTAATGAATAACAGGAGATTTTTCCTGGACCATCACAAGCATAAATATATTAGCCCAAATTAATGCAAAGGTTTTTATTTCAAGGTACAAAATCTTCTGACTCCCAAAGAGCACTTTCAAAGTTGTGATGGACACTATAAGACCTGTCTTCTTTCTGGCCTCTTCTGAAACAAAAATATACAGAGGAATTGAGAGCAGCACATGCTCATAGATTTTTTTTCCCCACCCCCTATGTCTTTGAAAGCCCCTTGAAAACCGGTACAAGCTGCTCTGACCCTGGGCTCAGTGTCTTCTTTCCACACTTGAGCTACTAGCTACTAGCTGAAGTAACATGAGCTGAGTACTCTACATGAGGTATCCCAACTTATTGCACAGTTCACTACTATCAGAGAGATGATTCAGCCTCTTCACATGGTTATTCCTGAATACTTAAAAATACATTCTCTCTGGCACATTTTTTTTTAGGGCCTGCATCATCACCATGGCTAGTAAAGATTGCAGAAACAGAGGCAGATTTTAAAGGCAGCAAATATCAGAAGGTGGTTTAATTCTAAATATAGCTATAAAATAAAGTATAAAAAACATTGCCTCCAGAGTGTCCATCATCCAGTAATCACAAAACATATGATGGGCTTCCACGCAAATAAGCCCCATGATTTTTATAAGGTTTATAACTATTTCTTTTGAAGGAAGCAGGCTGTAATTTTTAATAATTTCTAAATGTGAGCTTACAGAATGTCAGTAGAGCCTAACTATTTCCATTGAAAGAACTTGTCCCAGCTCTCTACATCTTAATGGCTGCAGGATAACTGAATTCAACATCCAAGAACTCACCAAGAAGAGACAGAAGAGGAGATTCTTACAGACTTAAACACTAGTTTCTGTCAATAAGCACAGCAGTTCAGATCTGTAGATAGACTTCTGGTTACAATTCAAATTACTGTAACTTACGGTAAGGCTATGATTCCTGCAGTCCTACAAACCCTTCTATACAATCAAATCACTCATCTCTTTGGGAAAAGACCACACCACTTCTGAAATGCCTGTTGTCTGCAGTTCAGGCCTCAACCTTTCTGAAACCCTGTCCTTGACATACATTTCTAGGAGGCAATACCTCTTCCCATTAGGGAAATAATGAACTGAAAATTAACACTTTCAATTACATGCAACAGCAAGTCTGACATACCAAATTAGTTTTTTTACACTAATGGCTTTGACTCGCACTTCCTCAGGCTCACTCTATTAACAAATGATATTTGATTTACTTAATCCTTAATTTATTCAAGCAGGAAACACAGTTTTACTGAAGCATTTCAAAATTATCTTTATTTATATCTGAATGAAAAACTTCTCAAAATGTAAATCGGTCTGAATAATCAATTGCAAAACTAGTAAAGTATAATATATGGTCAAATGTAGTTTTAAGCAAATGCAGGAAAGAAAGAAATATTCAGAATTCACTTATGGAAAGAATATTCACAGTAACAAAAGCTTTTGTACTTTGGGTCTGGCCATTTTTATATGGTTAAGTATCCCATTAAAGCCAATAGGAGTTCTGGCTAAGTAATGAACCTGTAAGAGTGCAGCATATGGCTCTTTATATAGAAAAGTTTTATGATGTTTCAGTGGAGGGTTCAATATTCTTAACACATAACTTATCATACAAAATTTAATTTAAAAAGGGCTTCTCTGGTCATCATTTTATAGTCAGTGCCTTATAAAATAGATCAATATTTGTGTTACAGAAAAGTGCTGAATTTCTTATGCACCTGATTAATGCATTGTTATCATCCCCATAATTAAAAGGAGCAGGGTTATACACAATCAGCATGATACATCTTACTCAGCACCTCCTGGCAGTTGCCTGCAAAAATTAAACTCATTAATCACTATGATGCCAAAGAACAAAAAGCTTGGAAAAGATGAAGAAGCTCTATTTTATGGAAAAAAAATCTCAAGTCAACAGCTAGGAGAAAATCCCTTCCACCATACAATATGGAAAGCATTAACCTCATCAATCTAAAAATGATAATTATGTTACCAAAATTCTTCATAATCTGCTATACCACCGCACTAGGTTTTACTGAGTCTTCACAGATATTTTCTCATATCTAAATAAATGTAGTCAAAAGGTAAACCTATAACAGAGCAAACACATCATCAGAATTTTGTTTACAGCTGTTGCAATAATTAACTTCTGTATCAATACTGCTACAGAGCCAATTAGGAAGTGGTTTTCTGGGATCATTTATACAGGACCTAGTTTCCTCATTACTTCTCCCATAAATAACATGATTGTCTCATCAGGCTAATAATTAACAAGAAAAAAATGGAATATTTAACCCAGATTTTGTTCACAAGTTAGGTCTACTATACACATTTTCTCATATACATACACTGACTTGAAACACAGTAAGAACTTGTTAAAATACTGAAGAATGTTGTGACTTCTGCTTTGCTGTACTTCCGTGTTACAAAAACAATGTTCTCAAGTCCATCTCAGTGGTGGCTGTAAAGTGAAGCGAGCAGTTGTCATATTAAATCACAATTGTCTTTGTTTTAAATTTTGTTTATTACAAAGTTACTGTTTCCTCTTCAGCCTCCTATAGGTTTCACCTAGTATTTTTCCACCAGTAGTACTTCCAGTGGACAAAATGCTTACTAACAATACTGTGACCTTCAAAGGAAGATCCTGTCTTTCCTTCTGTTTTGTACTGCATTGAGGTCTGTACTGGTGCTTAAAAAGATAGTACTGAATGCAGCGCACATATTTCAATAGGGAAAGTCATCATCTGTAACCCATAAAAAAACCGCAGTTCTCTCCCGATTATTAATCACGTGACAAGCTTAGGAACAGAGCAGTCTCATTCTCAGGTTTGTTTTGGTATTTCCAAGTGTGGCTGGGCAACAAAACTTTGATTCTGTATGTTTAAGCTCTGGCTTTTCCTACTAGATTGATGTCGAAGGACAAAAGACAACGTAAGTGCCCTACTATAGTATTTTTGTGAAACAGAAAACAGACATCTAATCATTTTAGAGATTACCAATGCTGCCTTCCCTGTGATAAGCAACAGCACGTGGTCCTGGCACCCTGCACAAACAGACCCCCTCTCTTTGCACTTCTCCCACAGTCCTTGCCTGCTGCCTCCCTCGCTTTTCCCTTTGCCTCGGGGATTTCATTCCCGGGGCTGCATTCGCTCGTCCTGGGCAAGCCCGCCTGCTGCCGCCGGGGGCGGGAGAGAAACCCCTTCTCTCTGCTGGGATCTCGCCACGGCCAAGGGCAAGAGGCCGCCGCCAGCTCGCCTCGGCGCCGGTCTGGGGCCGGTTCAGGACGGCGGGCAGCTCCGCCCGGCCCGCCCCGTCGGGTTCAGCACCGCGGACAGCTCCGCCGCGCCCGGGACAGGTGCGGTTCAGCACCGCGGACAGACCCACCGGGGGGTTCAGCACAGCGGACAGCTCCGCCGGCCCCGCCCCAGTGCCTGCCTGTGCCTGCCCGCTGCCTCCGCCCCCCCGCCGGCAGGAGCCCTCCTTCCTGCCGCGCAGGCTTTAACGGCCATTTCCACCGGCTCCGTCACGGCCTCAGCCTTCCGACCCCAACGACGCTCCGCCGGAGACCCCCCGCGCAGGCTGCCCAGTCTCCGCTAGACGGGAGCACCGCCGAACTGCCCGACTTGGTCCGCCGCACTTGCTCAGACGCGCCGCCCCCTGTAAAAGTAATTCCCGCGGAGTGCTCACGTCACCCCAAATCCCTGTGTTCTGGCCATGCTTTTTGCACTTCACTGCGGGAGACACCTAGGCAGGCACCTTTCCCTCTACAGATGGCACCGCCTAAAAGTGCTCTGCACCCACACACAAACCCTGAGGGAAGAAAAGAAAAAGAAGAAAAAATAAGACAAAAATAAGGAAAAAAAAAAAACCAACAACCAAAAAATAACAAAACCAAACTCGTCTTTTAGTAGTTTAGTATTACGCTTATTAGTATTATTTTGGAGCCTGTCAGCACAAATCACTCGCACACGCTAAACTGCGTCCTTCGCTTCCAGGCTCAGCGCTTCTGGCGATCAGAGAGGCGGCTCCAGACATCTGCCGTCTCCAAATCCAGGAAAGCAAAATTAAAACAGTCCAATAATGAGGAAAGCGTGCCTGAGCCCAGCCCCGGCGGCGGCGCTCCGCTGGTTCGCAGCGACACCCAGCGCCCGGCGCGCCGCCGGGAAGGGCCCCGTGTCCCCGCCACGCCGGGGAAGGGTCACGGGTGGGTGCGGGCACCCGGGCACAAGGACAGGTCCCCTCCCGCAGCTGGCCAGGGCCAAGGAGCAGCGGCGTCAAGCTCGCTGCCGGTGAGCAGCGGCACAGGGCAGAGTTAATTCAGGGTCCCGTCGCCGCTGGTCCCTGCGGGCCATCAGCGTGGCAATCACCTCGGGGAGATTTAGGTCGATTTGCCTCGTCGCTGGCAAAAGTGCATTTGCTCTACGGGCTGCGAAAGCCTTTACGAAGGGACTGGTAAAGGGACAGGGAACTAAAAGACAGCCCGAGGAAGTTTCCCTGCGAACACAACTCTCCTCCGAGTGAGACAGACCCGCTGTCTCGGCTTCAAGCGGTGCCTTTCCTGGGAAGACTCCCGGAGCCAGAGCTGGTCCCTGCCGCGAAGCTAACGCGTCCCACCCGGGCGAGAAGTATTTTTAACAGACACAAACATTATTCCCAACTGCAGCTATTTGCTTCCCCTTGTGTGTGCTTCCCCAGAGACGAAACACACTTAAACCCCCCTGCAAACCTAACACTACCCGGCGATGGGGAGACACCCGGTTTGATCTACCGCCGGCCCTTCTTCCTCTCCCCGTTTTCCAAATTCCGCCCCCCCCCCCCCCCGAGAACTAGGCGCGATCGACCCAAGCTAGTAGCGAGCCGCGGCCTGGGTGAGTCACTCGTTACTAAGGCGACATGCAGATGCACCCTTTGAAGTCGCTACTCTCGGAGGCAGCGCGGGAGCGGAAGGTGCGCGGCCGAAGTTTGCGGCTTCCCCGCGGGGGCTCGCCGGCTAGTGGCGGGGAGGGAGAGAGAGAGCGCCCCAGAAACGGCTGCTCAGGGGTTAAAAAGTTTCCCCGCTGCCAGGCTGGGGGGAAGGCTAACGGGAACGCAAAGAGGGAGGGACAGGGTGAAGACTTCTGCCCCGGGGGCGTGTTAAAGGGTAAAACATGGAATAACTATCAAAAAAAAAAGGGGGGGGGGGGGGGGGGAAGCCTTGTCGCCTCGCATGGAGGGAGACGGCCGGAGCTTGCACTTGCCGTTTCCAAAAGCACTGACCCCGCGGCCCCCAGCCCTGCTCCGCGGCAGCGGAGAGCCGCGCAAGGAGCCAGGTAACGGAGGGGGGGCGGGGGGGCAGCGCGGGGGCGGGCGAGCCCCGGCTCCCTGCGGGCTCCGTCCCGTACTATCCCCGGCACTTCGGGGGAAAGAAAAGAAGCGCAAAGACCCGCTTGGAAGAGCGGACAGAGAGCAAGAAACCGCCGCGAGCCTAGAGGGGCACCCAGGCATCCGGCAGGACGGGGGGGCGACAGGAGGGGACACCCAAACCCCAACCCAACCCAGCGCGAAGGACACCGGCGCTTACATCCTCCTCCTCGCAGTCACTTCGCGGCTGGTACTGGAAGCGGGGCCGGCTGCTTTCCTGTTGCAATGGACGCGAGGTCTTGCCGGCAGCGCCGTCCTCCTCGCTGCTCTGGGCGCCCAGGAGGTGACTCGCCTCGGGGGGAACGGGGAAAGAGCGGGAGGTGTTGATCTTCCCGCTGAACCGCTGGTACAGTGAAGCCATGAAGTCAATCCGCGGGAAACGAGGGGGAGGGAGGGAAAGAGAGACGCTTCTCCCTCTCCTTTTTTTTTCTTTCTCTCCCCCTCCTCTCTTCTTTTTTGGCTACAGCATGCTACACGCGGGCAAGGCTCAGTCCCACATCAGTGGAAAGGAGAGCGAGGGATCCTGCTCCCCAGTCCTCTGCACCGGCACCCGGAGAGAAGTGGGGGGGATCGAGAGAGCAGAGAGGGGGGGAGTGATGGAGGGGGGGGAGAGAAAATAGATAGATAAATAAATAATAAAACGCAATCGAGCCGTAACACCACAGGCCCCAGGAATGTTGCACCATCCAGTGTTGGGGAAAAAAAAAAAAAAAAAAGAACAACAACAAAAAAAAGAACAAAAACACTCCACGAAGACGTACCCCTGATAATGGCGCCTGAGTGGATCAGCATTAAATGTGCTTTGGGGGTGTGCGTGTGTGTTTGCAAAAGCAGGGGGAAAAAAAAAAAAAAATGGAAGGGGGGCTGGCTCAATCGCTGGCTGTCAGCGGCTCCCCAGGCAGAGGTGGCGGAGCCGTCGGCTCCGAGGTCGCATACCAACAGTGTGCACAAGCCAGCGGCAGAGTGACAGAGTGTGAGACGGAGTGGAAGAGGCTGGGAAGCCTCATTCAAAGCACGTTGCTCTTCTGGGGAGGGAGGGCTCTTCTACAATCATCTCCTTTTCGGCACCTTCTTTTCCTTCTTCCCCATTTCTTTATTTTTTCCCGGGGAAACAACTTAAAAAAAAAAAAAAAAAAGAAAAAAGAGCAACAGCAGACACCTGATCGCCAGCCGTGAGAGAGAAAGAGAGGTGGGGAGGGGAAAGGCGAGGCGGGGAGGAGGGAGGCGGGCCCGGCAGCTGGAGGGGTGCCGGGAGGCCGGTGTGCCCGGAGGCCGGCGTGCCCGGAGCGGCTCGGCCCCGGGAAGGGGCCGGCGGAGGGAGGGCGAAGCCTCGCCGCGGCCGCTGCCGCGCTCGGGGGACAGGCTCTGCCCGCTCCCTGTCCCCTCCGTCCGGTCCTCTGCCTCCCCCCGCCTCCCCGCGGCCGGGGAGAGGGGGCGGGGGCGGGTTTTTGGAGGTGGTTGTTGTCGCTTTTTAAAAGAATCCGGTAAATTGTGTCTCTTACTATTTTTGTATTAATTCATTTTTGCTGCATTAAAACGTGCTTCAGCGCCCCTCAGTGGAAATCCGCCCAAAGTGGCTCCCGGCAGCACCGGCCGGGGATAAACAACCGCGGTCCCGGCGTCGGGGGCGGCCGCGCCGGGTTGGGCCGGGGCCAGGTTGGGCCAGGTTCGCCCCCGGCGCTCGCCTGCTGCCGTCGCCGCGACCCTTACGCGGCCGTGGAGCAGCCCTTGCGCGGGGGCGCCGGGCCACGCTCCCTCGGCGCGGCGAACCGCGGCCGCTGATCAACCCCCCCGGAGGAGAAGACGGGGAGATGCTCAGGGAGGCGCGGGGGGAGCTGGCAGCGAGGTCCAGCCGCTCCCAGCACGGCTGCATCGGGACAGAGGGTGACAATTCCTGTTGCTCCAGCATCAAGCTCCGGGGTTTCCATAGCAACAGATGCTTAGGTTTAAAGGGAAATGGCAGAGTTACTGTCCCCTCCTCTACACCCCGAAATCCTCCTCCTCTTTGACCTCTAAGTTTGCCAGAGATACTGGGACCACCGGGCATCCTCTTGTGGGAAACACACAAAGCATAAAACAGAGTTTGCCCATTCCCAGTGAGAGACTTGCTGGGGAGCTCACAAACTTGATTGTATCAGCAAGTGGATTTGATGGGCCGAGATGTTTCTAAACACGGTTCTTAAAGTTTAGCTGTTAAGAAAATGCCACCTTTGATATATGTCATTTCATCAGTCTTAAAAAGAAATCCCACCTCAAGTAGATCACGTATACAATATTCTAAAGTGCAACCATCCCCCCTCTATGATTTCCACAACTGCCTGATCAAAAATCTCTTTACATCTGAATAGTTTCACCCGCTGCTTTTTATTTGTGTCTTCAAAGCCAGGGATGAAAAGTCTTAACATTTAGATGAAAAGGGAACCTTATCTCATCAAGTGAGAAAATAAAAACAAACGCTCTGTCTCCTTCCTGACGGAACTTGAAAGAAGGAATCATTTTGATCTTCCCAACTGAGATCCTGACATTTAATTAAAAAACAAGATGAGCACACAATGCTCTGAAGCAGAGGTCTAGCTTCTAAGTCATAGCTCCATACATCATAACAGAGGTAACTTTCCAGAAGCCACTTGGGCACCTTGTAAGTTATGTTTCGGACACAAACTGACTACACACTTACCAAAAATCTGAACAGTTAGCTCAGCTAAATTCCATCTTAAACTGCATTAAGAGTGACTTTCCGACTATTCAGAATTGGTGACAACTAGCACTGAAAAAAATAAAGTAAGAAGAGAATCAAATTAAAAGAAATAATACATTTTTAGCTTCTAAGGAAAACTAGGACACAAAGGAATAATCAAAGAAAGCCACAAAAAGGCAAGACGAAACCACCAGGCAGAAAAAAAACCCTCCAAAGATTAAATGTCTGAATTAAAACATCTCAAAGAAAGTACAGAAAAAAAGCATACACTCTGCCTCACAGTTCAGTTCAGAACTGAAAGAGCCACTAAGGACCAATTCAGTTCCAAATACAGTCAGTTTGTAGTTTTAATTCTTAAGAACTAAGATTTCACATAACTGAGTTTGTCCAGTCATGCATGCACATATTGTGCATGTATGTGTGTACACAATTCATGGAAAAATTATATTAAGGGAACATAAAATTGCAATGTCAAATACTTTAAGAGCTCAGTGAAAAACAACCAGCCAAATTGTCCTCATCCACCAAAAAAAACCCTGATCATGCAGCTTTGGGCTGTGATTCATTTGGCCTGAAATAAATAATTACAGCTATTTAAAGGCCTTCCTGATTCCAGTTATCCGCTCCATGACAGACCAGGGACAGCAGAAGCAAAGTCATGTCATGCTCCGGGTATCGCGGTGGGTGAAGGAAGACGGTTTGCACCAGTTGGGAACTGCAAGACACATTTCTGTAGCCCCGCTACAGTGAGAGTGACCTTGTGTAGAAGGGCTGAGCAGGCAGCTGGAGGCAGAAATATCTTGAATAACCGCCTGCAATAAGCTTCACCAGAATCAGTCTGTTGATGCCATTATTGAAAGCAGGAGGATTTTTCTGAGTCATAGGGGACCCAGATGATTTCATTAGGGACTCTGGAGAGCACTTCAGTCTGCCTGTGCACAAGTTATCTCAGGATGTAGCTTGTCCCCTACAAGCATGTATTATGGTAGTCCTGTCCGCCTCTCAGGGAGGGACACAACCTAGCACTCCTGAGTCACAGCTCAGTGCTGGAAGTCCTCTACTTTCCGCTCACAATTCCACAGTTAATTTGGTGTTCACCTGTGCATGACACAGAGCCCAGGGTCCTCTACAATGTCCCGGTTCTATGACCAGATACTGTCATACAGTGTGCACACCAACAGGGCATGGAAAACAGGAAGGAGCCAAAGAAAGAAACACAGGAATCATTGAGACATGAGAGTAAAATGGCAATAAACAAACACCGTATCAGTAACCAGGGTTTCATTACAGCAAAAGACCTTTTTAGCCTATGTTGAGATTTGAGGAGAAGAAAGCAACCTGCATAGTGAAATATGTTTAAAGAGGCAAAATATTTCAGAAGTACAAACGTAAGATTATTGTCTTTAAACACACACCTTATACGTAAGAAAGATTCGTTCCCTAAATCCTGCAAACAGATCCCAAGATAAAAGTCAAGGCATTTCAAAACAGTGTCCTCAAGCATCTCTTAGTTGTATATTTAATTCAGTATCCAAAGTTTTGCAAGGAGGTTTGGTTCCTAACTAGTGACATTTCCATCAAAATAAAGTGTGTTAGCTTAAGATATTTTCCCTGCAGCAGCAAAGTAATTATGTTTTACTGACATTTTTAAAGCATACAGATAAAAACGACACTTGGTTTTTTCACGTTGTATAAATAAACAGCATTCCCACATTTCAGCACTATTAATGTAACACTATCAAAAGCAGGTCAAACCCAAGTCCTACTGCCTTTAAAACTATACATAAAAGATTTCTTTTTGGACAAGCCTTCTCAGAATAACACTGACAAAGAAACAATCCAGCAATATTTCTCTTTGACATTTTTAAAAAAAATATTCTGTCTGTCAGGGAATTCAAGCATCGTTATTCATGTTCTATTCTTCTGTTCTGACTAAGCAATTTATGTTTGCTTAAACTCTGAGCTTGTCATCTAAATAATACAGTTTGCTGCAGAGCTAAACATGTTTTTAGTTTTCCTGTGGTGATAGCTATAAGCAGCTGATTAATGAAATTTAACAAAAATTAATTTTTCAACAGTTCAAGTACACTTTTTATTATTTAAAATATTGTATTTTCCTTTTCCAATGAACTTTTAAAGGAATTCTAGAATTTCTTGGTTATCTTTTCATATAACTCCAGAAAACCCCAAATTAACATTTGTTCTTAAAATGACTGTATTTATTACTATAATCCCTCTGATTTTTTATAATAGCAACTCTCCAGGCACTACAAAGATATGCTATTTTAACTCCTATTACTATTGTTAGCCAGGATAAAAATGTCCAACTTGTGAATCTCTAATGGCCCCAGGCTTATGCCATCTATACATCTGCTGTCTGGTGTCATCTACAAACCCAACCAAAACAGAACAGAAATTCTCTTTCCTATGTCAAATGCACCAATTCAGCAGTCCCTGAGGATACACTTGATCATTCATTTTGATCTAACATGTGTGCTGGGGGAAGCATACCATTGTGTCAAGATAAGTAACACTAGGGCTGCTGAAGGCTGAGGGGTATTATATACTGTGGAATTAGTATGCCGATCTCTTCACTTTCTTATGTCATTATTTGTGCTCGTAGCATCTAGGAGCAAATTCTGTAGAAATGCAGCATTGGACAGTGAGTGAGCTTGGGACATAGAGAGGCACATTTCTCTCCGGCATCACACCGATTATTAAAAAAACAATACCTTGCAGGCCTTAAAAAACCAACCAAACAAGCTAGCTGTCCAGGCTGGGCTAAGAGAAGCATTGGAAAAATCAGTTTTCTGGGCACTGCAAGAATAATTCAATCTTCCACAAGTGGTTAAATAAAGGCTCTTTGTGGGGAAAAGAAAACACTGATACTCTAGTACTAGGAACAGTAGGCAAAGATGGCTGTACAGGATACAAGATTTTGAGGAAAAAAGAAAGTAGGCTGGAAGAAAGGGCTCTTCAGGGGAAGAGATGGACCCGGAGGAAGCAGTGAAGAAAGAAAAACAAAAGCACATAGAAGAGGCAGGGACACAGTGAAGTACCAGGAGGGCTGAGAGAGAAAGGAGACGAAGGCGAGTGAGGTCAAAGAGGCAGAGAAGAAATGGACCAAAACTGGCAGAGACAGAAAGCACCAACATGCCTGGAGAGTGGGGAGACAGGCTGGAGTGGTACAAGGTTAATTGGAGCCACACAACGGGAGGATTTTCAAAGCCAGGGAGATCAGCTGCTCCGGAGGGTACTTCTGGCACCTGGAAGATAAATGTTCACTCATTGGTTAGCAGACAGGTGATTTTATCCACCAAGAGTCTTGATACACACCTAGGCCTAATTAAATGCAATCAAGAACCCATAGTTGCATATTGGCAAGTACTTCCTAGTAGTGTAAGTAGGACCGTTTCCAAAGGAAGTAGATGAAAGTCCTAATGCTGAGGACATTGATAAGTAGTCTGTATGTGCTGTAAGGCATAATCCTGCCAGTTTGTAAAAGGGTAGACCACATAACCATATGATTTTTTATGATTCTGCAACTGGTGCAGGGGTGATGAAAGGCAGAAAAAAACCCCAAAACCACAGAAGAGAGCACTTGGGAACAACGGTTGTGCGAGTTTGCTGCTAGAAAAGGTAACTGTAAAGCCTAAATAAAAGAAGGTGCAGATGCACATGTGTTTGTACAGCTGTACACCACATTGGGGTCCTGGCCCACCACTGTACCTAGAATTGCCATAGAAGCAAATAGGAATTTGTGCTGGAGACCTTCTTGACTTTATTAATATTCTGTCTTTGGAAGCTTTATCTGAGAGAAGTTAGGATGAGATCCCAATTCCATGTCTTCAAGAGAAGCCAGGGAGTTAAGCATTAAATTTACAGATAAATACATTTTGCTTTGGATGCCAAGAGCAGTTGGCAGCCATGCAAGACTCAGCTAATGTTGCTGAACTGGTGTCCACTGCACATATTTGTCTCTGCTTTGTAACTTGCCGGTATTTGATGCTCAAGTGAGACATGCCATGACAACAACCACTTTGTCTGATTCATATGATCTCTCATGGGGGTTTGCAGTAAGAAAAAGAAATCAATTTTTCTTCAGAAAGGCAAAGTAGGCTGTTGCAGTTCTATCAAAAAAGTAACCATCTTGCGAAAGTATCCACTGTTACTTCAGTCAGCTACTTCAGATGGAGTGGTCTTGAGGCAAGAGAATATGCTCAGCTCTGTATGTGAAAGGGATGCACAAGGTTCCTGCTCCATCTTAAGTGCCTGAGCCACATCTGCACATCTTCAATTGCACATGTTGGCCAAAGCTGATAGAATTCCTCCCTAATTCAGCACTATAAATTTGGTGGCACACAGAAGCAGCATACCTTGGAGAAATTCTGAATTTCCACTTGCTGAAAAGAACTTGTGCATGCAGAATCTTAGAGAAACAGAAGGGATTTAACCAGTCAGCATTTCAAATGCATGCCACAGATTTCAAAGGGAGCAGACAAGACAAAATACTTTCATTTAAAGACTTCTTTATAATACAGAGATTTTCTTTAAACAGATCTGTGACTCCTCGGACTAGCTGTCACTAAATTGACAGCTTTCTTGTTGTTTGGAAGAGAACTAAAACCTAGATTTAATAAAAGACCCAGGGGAAGTAACGATGCAATTTTAAGTTTTGAAATCCCACAGCTAAAGGGAAACCCTACAGAGAAATATGAATATGCAGAGAAAAAAAGCATATATAGAGAGATGGACATCTCAAAAAGGCTAGCTGCCATTAGGCTAACAAAATATCCTTCTGCTCCTTTGTTCTCATTCTGGCCCTGCCAAACATACATTTCTTCCTCCAGTTTGGCGCGGCTTCAGCATGTTCAAATATTCTTCTCTTGCAGCCTTTTACAAAGAAAGGAGCAACGATGGAGGTTTGTAAAAAACCCACCCTGTGAGACAGCATGTTGGGTATTCTCTAGGAATAAATAACAGATCAGGCAATCCTGAAGGCTGTAGGTACTATTCAGCCCAGTTTCTGTCTCCTATCAGGATTACAGACAGAGGAGTTGTCTTTAGATGTCTTCTCAGAGCAGTTTTGAATGTACAAAACTGCCACTATAGGTACTTCAGAAAGTTTTCAGACTGAAAAGCATCTGATGAATTCCAGTCATCTGGAGTTAGGTGGGCTGTAAGCAGGGACTTAATGGAACACCATTCTAGATTAGCTGTCTAAAGTCCCCTGAAATCACCTAAAGGTAAATAATTCCTTTTTGGATTTGGCACTAATTTGAATTGGTAGATGTTTGTGCTACTTCACTATTAGTGCTGGTGCATGTTCTTTCCTGCCCATTTGTCTTCATAAATTGATTAGGAAAAAAGCTTACCAGTTCACTTATAGTTTTCTAAGTACAAATTATCCCATTCATCCAATTTACCTGTCTTAGTAACATAAAGTCTAAAACGACTGAGGCTCTTGGAAGCTATTTTAAAGGTTTGCTAATGCTTTTGGTCAACTGCCATTATGTAACAGCAAATATACAGGATTATAAATAGCTGCCCAAACAGTGGATTCATTTTTCAAGAGGTGGGAGACACAAGGACAAGAATGGAATACTGATAGGAGATTAATAAATTATGTCCCTACTGATTTAACAGAGGTTTATGAGCACAGTTATTTAGGATCAACAAAGAAACCAACCAAAGAAAGATTTTCATAAATACCTCTTGGGATATGCCTTGATTTAAGTCATCAGCATAGGTGCTTCCTTTTAACTTTACCGCACTCTTTCAGCGTACATCAAACAGAGGCACTAAGGTCAGTTCTGCAAAGGTATTTAGCAATGTGAGGTACTGGAATACACACTGAAATTATCAAAATCAGATCAGTGATGGTGTAATCAATATGAGCTGCTGCTTTGGAAAATTCCAGTGGATATTTACATGCATCTTGACATATTCACTGTATGTACCTAAATTTAGGGGCATTTGATTTCTAGTTGCTAGTTAAGCCGATACAGATCTGATTGGCTCACTAAGTAATATCTTTAAAAAATGAATAAACCCAAAGCTTTGTGAAACAAGACATGCATATTTCTAGTCCCTCCTGACTTAGAGGTAGATGTATTATGTATATTTATTTACATATGCCAAGGAATCGTAAAAACATGCCAAGTGAACCAAACTAAAGAAAGTGTGAAAACTAACTTTAGGGATGTTCCATAATTTTGCCGCAAAGATACAAGCAATCCAGGACTCTGCTATGCAAGAAAATACAAGCTGCTTCATCATGATCTGAATATGACTGTGACAAAGGCAATCCTGTGAAATTCTGACTGCAACTGATACTTTCAAACCTCTGAAAGAAGTCTGATTCGCTCTTCCAGAGAAAAATAATCTAATTCCCTCCAAGTTATGCAAGCACACAGCAGTATTCAGATCCTCTTGTTCCTCTCCACAATGTAGGCAAGCAGCAACTAGGCAGCTAAAAATGTCACAACAGGGCTCCAGGAACCAACCTTTGAGTCCATCACAGTTTCTGCAACAATGACATCAACAAGACTTCAGCAACACAGCCAGAGCTGCATTTTGTAAAAGCACCAACACTGAAAGCAATTGTTGAAAAAATGAAGCCACCATGACTTAAGGCAGTAACAATTTCTGATGAAACACCACTTGCTACACTAGCTGATGCCTCCGCTCCAGGAACACTATCAGCAATGAGCAGACAGAAACAGCACCACCATTTATCTGGAATTTAAGGTTCTTGATAATCATTAAATTGTTTCTCAACACTACATCTTCAATGATTTCATATAAATAACTGCACTAAAACCTTCTCCAATTTCATGAGACTGAGCAAAGTTTACCATTTCTCTGTGGGAACTGTTTATTCTAGCCATTATTCACCAATTTATATATGTCTTTGCCTATCTAGTAACTCAGTAAAACAGAATTCACTACTGATTCTGGGGATAATAAATTTCTTGAAAATATCCTTTACTGAGAAAAGAGTATCCCCGTTCAAAGGAACATATCCTTGTCTTGGTATTTCTTGGTATTTTTGGAAGTGGATGACACCTCAAAACCAATCAGCATGGCCTAGTTGTGTCATCTAGAAACATAGGGGTCCTTCAAGATAAAGCACATGCGGTACTGATATTTGCAGCACATTATGACAAATGCAGGCAACAACTTGTCAGAGGTGGAAACATTTGCTGGATAACAGAGATGACATAAGCAGAAAGTGGGACAGTCACCCAAAAGAGGGGCAAAACTGTGTTTTGGCTAGAATTTGAGACATCATGTTGGACTTGCAAGAATTTAAATGACCTGGGATTTTCCTACCACAGGTATCTGCCTCATCTTGAAACACACAGAGCTTTCCTTGTGTTAAGAATTTGCAAGGAAGTATTGCAACCTGGCTCGTATCAGAAATACCGTGGCCAGCAGGACTAGGGAAGTGATCGATCGTCCCTCTGTACTCGGCACTGGTGAGGCCGCACCTTGAATGCTGCATTCAGTTTTGGGCCCCTCATTACAAGAAAGAGATTGAGGTGCTGGAGCATGTCAAAGGAGGGCAACAAAGCTGGTGAAGAGTCTAGAGAACAAGTCCCTCCTATGAGGAGCAGCCAAGGGAACTGGGGTTGTTCAGCCTGGAGAAAAGGAGGCTCAAGGGAGATCTTATCATTGTGTGGTAGGTGTACCCACCCAATGAAAACAGAGCTTCTTGGCTGCTGAAGGGTAGCAGCTACTGATCGCCTTTGTTCTCAGGGCTTTGGGGTAATTGGGGCCTTTGGCCAATGAGAGCCGCTATTGACTACAGGTCAGATTCGGCCTGGGTATAAATGGAGTCCCCTGGAGGAGCCATTTTGAGCTTGTCACCTGGAGCAGCACACTGTCATCAAGGACTCTCCCCTTGTGTCAGGATGCCATGCAAGAAACCTCCTTGAGGTGACTTGGGTTGGGATGCTGCCCTGAGTAGGTCCTCGAGGTTGAGAGCCCTCACTTGTTAGGTGAGTGACAGAGCATTTTGAGTTGCTGTTAAACCCTAGGGAGTGGGTCTTTGTTCTGTGTTTTGGGTTGCTTAAACCCTAAGGAGTTGTGCTTTGTTATGTGGTTTGGGTTGCTCACAGACATTCAAACCTGTAATTTATGGAGAGCTAGTTAATTCTGTTAATAATAAACTTTTAATTTTTGGTGGTTTGAGAGCCTCTATAACACGCTCTCTACAACTACCTGAAAGGAGGTTGTAGTGAGGTGGATGTTGGTCTCTTTTCCCATGAAACAAGTGATAGGACAAGAGGAAACAGCCTCAAGTTGCACCAGGGGAGGTTCAGATTGCCTATTAGGAAAAATTTCTTCGCTGAAAGGGTTGTCAGGCATTGGAACAGACTGCCCAGGGAAGTGGTTGAGTCACCATCCCTGGAGGTATTTAAAAGACATGGTTTAGTGGTGGACTTGGTAGTAGGTTTTAGGGTTGGACTCAAGGATCTTAAAGGTCTTTTCCAATCTAAATGATTCTATGATTCTATAAAAGAGGAAAGAAAACTCTTGTAAGGGGCTCAAACCTTTGGAATTTGCTGGTCTCTTAAGCCCAAAATAGTGTCACTTTCAGAACACTCACCAAGGCCTATTTCTAAATAAATACACTGGCAATGATTTCATCTTTGGCCTGCTTTTTCCAGGGAGCTGTAGAGAAGCACTGCTTTATCTGTAATGTACCTGTGTGTTTAGTTTATGATCCAGGGGGCTCCCTGTTCTCGAGGCTGACTCTTGACTGGGATTCTCATGCTGAGCTTCAGCTCCCCTCTCTGCTGTGGGCAATTCTCTAGCCAGGCCACCTAGTTTAAGAGACGCAGAAGCCGCACGTCCTGCCACCTCGCAAGCCCCACATGTGCCCCAAAATGTTTTGAAGTAGGTTTGTGGGTCAGCTGCAGTGTGGGCTGCTGGCATATCCCAGCTTAGTACTGCAGCCATGGTGGGAGAGGTCTGATTGCACCTTTCTGCTTATTTTAGGAGCAGCCTAAGGCAAGTTTACAAAGTAATCTCTCTCTTTTTTGTGTTACCAATAGTGCCTCTCTATAGAAAAAAATTTAAAAAAAAGATACTGATGTATTCACAGTGTGATTTCTAAGCTGACAGCAGGCCTTTAAGATGAGAGCACAGACATTATATTAAATATGTTCCATCACACATAATTTTTGTCTATTATCTAGTTCATATTAGAAAATAGTTGTCATTTCTTTATCATATCCCTTTGGAAACTCACTACTGTTGGACCCTGCCCTCTACTGACATGCTTCTCTTGCAAACACAATGCAGTCTGTTATATACATGACAACCTAGATGGCACACTTTAAATGAGATGAGTCTTTTATGGAGAGGCAAAAAAAAAAAAAAAGAATGATGTGAGGACAAAGCCTAAAATCTAAAATGCTAGCAATTTCTATTTCCTATGCCAAATAACTGGGAGAGAGGGAAAAAAAATTTCAGATTTTCTTAATAATTATTAATTCTTAATCATAATCTGAAGATAATTCATTGGGATCAATATAGTTTTATAAATAAGAGTCCGCATCACCTTCTACCCTTCAGAAATAAAATTGGTTTGTTTATAGTGCTTGTCAAGCCTGTTCTCTGAGTTTGATACAGAAAACACACCAGACTTGGTAGAAGCTGCAGTGGTAAACAAGCAGCTGTGCCATTCTGCTAACCTGCAGCATTAGCACATATGGCACAAAGCAGTGCTGGTGGCGAGAGAGCACTTCCACTCCCACCAGTCTGTGCCCTCTGCCCAGCACACACTATTATAAGAGACAAGAGAGTAAGCATTTTCATATCTGTTTTCACTTAAGGCCCTTGGAGACAACATCCATTAAGACTTACGGTAAACTTCTAAAATAATACTCCTTGTTGGCGTTTTACAGATGAGACCAGCGGAGCCAAGTGATTTGCTCATGCAAGTCTGCACTGTGGGCAGAAGAGTGCACAGACTTCATCCTGTGGCCATTTATTCTGTGAGGTGACGACTCTCTTTATATCGAGTACTGGGAAAGCTCAGCAGAATTAGGAGGAGGTGGAGCATCAGGGCAGATGCCACTTGCTAATTTTGGAAGCAACGGGCCCCAAACCAGGGCCATTCATCTTGTCCGGTACACAGCTGCTTGCTTAAAATAGGCAGCTAACAATAAAAAAGCTGAAGTCAGAGAACTACACCATGAAGATAGTAAAATTTCCCTGAGAAATAGCATTCTTCCTAAGTCATTACTACAGATGTCACTGGGGTGTGTGTGTGCACTCAAGCAATTGTGTTCCTTCTGCCACAGTTGTTCCACGCTTGCAACTGCAGTCCTGAGAAAAACCCTAAAGTGCTGGTTTCTCTATCTGTAGGGTTCTCCGGTTATTTATTCCAGCCCAACTGACAGAAAAGCCAGAGTTACTGCAGGCACAGAGAATGCTTTATGCCCTCCATAAAAATCATTTGACAATCCAAGGAAAACTTTCTCAAGCCTGTTGTTCAGATTCCAAATGTGATTAATTGTATTCAGTGGGAGCTTTACTTGAGTAAGGACTGCGGGGTCTGACAATATCTGAGAAGGTCAGCTCAAAACATTAAAATGATTCATAACACTAGAAATAAACATTTGGAAAAAAAAAAATCTGTAAATACAGATCAGCATCACCACTTGAGGGTGCTGCAGTAGTTCTTAAATATTAACTCAGAGATGTGCTATCAGGCAGGTACTGTACACAGAGCTACACGGCAATAATTCACCTAATTACTTCCATGGTGGCACTCAGAACATTTAGAGCTAAATTCGTAGAAAATACAGCTGAAGGAGATCTTCTTCTGAAATAAAGGTTAAAATGCTAAAACCTTCCTAGCTAACTAAGGTGATAAAATAGGATTCTCCTTAAAAAGAGATGGAAAAATTAAGTAGCACAAAAGAGGACCCTCAATTACGCAAGCAAATGCGTTTCCAACTTCAGAAAATTCATTACAAGTATAAATTCTCAGCTCTGCACGCACATTTCCTTTGACTGTAAACCAAGTGAATGTTTTTCAAGGCATATCAAATTGATTTTGCTATAAACTATTACAGGATTATAGTCCATTTGAATAGTCTTCACTACAGGAAACACACAGAACTAGTCTCTGTGGGAAATATATTGAATAGTCAGTAAAACACAAAGCAATACCAACAGAAATTGGTTCAAAAAAGCCACAGCAACCTAAACAGTTGCTGAGTCAAACATTATCTAGGATTCTCCTATTTTGCAGAACCTCCCTTTTATCATAAAAGACATTATTTGCTCATGAGGATATAAAACCATGAAAAAAGAATAGATGATAATGAAGTTAAAAGAAACTTGTGAAATCACTATATATGTGAAAGCATAGTGACTGCACATAAAATGAGCTCTCATTTGGAAAGCATGTCCAATTAGGTTCTTTTATCTGACTCTTACCAGACACTCAAGAGAGCTGGTCAGGAACTATTTAATGATACTCGCAGAAAACGCTGATCCATCAAAGTTAAAACTGCTGGTGGAAAAAGGGCTGGTTTAAAAAAAAAATCCCAGTTCAGAGACATTTGTGGATGGGAGTTTTTGTTTAAAGTTAAAAGATATAAATGGTCCACTTTCAGACTGAAAATAACACAAATTTATTTCCAAAAATGAAGTGATTTTGAAATCCCGATGAAGAATGAAAAAAACAGGAGTCTGAAATGAAAATAAATCATTTCAGTTGACCCAAACTGATTTTATTCTTTGGCTTGCCACAGAGCAGACACTTCCAAGATGGATTACCCATCCCAGTTCAGAGCAGCAAAGTTTCTGAAGCCTTGAAACCTGAGTTCTTCTCAACTCTAATCTCTTTGCTGGGTGTCTACTAGAACATGGTACATTGAAAGGCTTTCTAAAACGATTGAAAAAGATGGTGATTACCCGGACCTTGGTCTTGAAGCCAAAGTACTGTAATCAGCTAGAAGAGTAAGACTGCCCTGGTTCAAGGAGGACTATACTCTACGAACAGGTAAGTACTAGGAATAGCCCTTTGCAATGAGAGGTAGAGAGTCTCACCCTCCTTCCATGTCTTCTCCCTTAGGTGACTATTCAACAACATGCTGCTGCTAAAGTTGATACCACCCATGATCCACAACATGCATTTCCCAGGGCTGTACTCACATAGATAAGGAACTGATCCAAATTTAAAAGAAGATTGATTTAACCCTAATGAACATCTTTACGCAGTACATACGCACTGCTCAACAACTGCTCGCGCCTCACTTTCTTAGCAAAAGACGACAAAGGGAAAGCAATGAGATGAGGGTGAATGTGTCAAGGAGAGGTGTGCAAGATCCAGAAATTCATTCTGCAAATGGTATGATTAGCTACACACTTCATCTTTGGCCTTAGCCCTCTAATTGACTGGAGTCATTTGGCCCCTATATTGCAATACTCAGCATCAGAAAAAGAGAGCAAAAGCTACTGTAGACACTTTTCAGAGACAGAAGTAATCCCTGAGCCTACGTAGCAAGACATTGTTTTATAAGGGCATCTGAAATTAGAGCCAATATGTCAATATTCCCTTTCTTTATAAAAAGTGTGTTAGAAATAGGCAGACAATCTTGACATTACGTGGGTTTTTCTATAGCCTATTCACTTCTACATTGCATTGTTCAACTAGTTATTTTTAAATTTTCATTACTTTGCAGACAGTGCCCTGATTATTCCCCTGAGAATGGTAACCTTTTAAACACCTTTATAAATGCCTTTACACATGATTAACATTAGCGCAAGACCTACCCACTTCCCTATACCAAGGTCACAAATACCAGATGAACATTTCCAATGAGCAAAATAAAAGATACGTATAATTTTTACAAGCTAGAGAACTGCTGTGAGGACACTTTTAAAGACAAAAATAGTGGAAGAAGGCAGAATACCATCTTGGCCTCATTTAAAACATGAGTCCATCCCACACAGGTTTACATGGGGCTCCAGCTTAGCCTGCACGTATAGGAAGAGTCAGCAAACAGGCCACAGCCAAATGATGTTGCTGTTGGATGCACAGACTTGAACTTCTCATTACTGACTTGCATCTTTACTATGTCAGAAATTATTCTCCCAGCAAAGTGATGCATTTACCTCCTATTAACTTCAGTCAGACCAGGATTACAATTTTGGGCAAGCTGCTCTGACTCTGTTTAAGTTACCCCTGGAATAAAATGTGTACATAATAACCTCCACCTACCCCAGATGGGGCTGTGAAGATTAATGGTAGGAAAGTACCTGCATGCCAAGGACAGACATTTGTCCTAGTTATGTCTACATATGAAAAATGATCAGACTCTTTTGTCTCTCAGAAAATGGTCACAGTTACTTTAAAATACATATTTAAGCTAACAGTCGTGAACTCAAAGACCAGAATAGTTGAAATTATTAACAAGTAACATGTAACACTGTAAATGTATTTCACTGGGAAAAGGTCAGCATTAAAGGTGTAAGACAGCCTTTTACATTAGAATAACTCATATTGCCTTCTCTTCATCAGTCATGTATTTCCATAACTCCGTGCTTTCTTTCAGTCATCTTATGTAACAAAAAGGATTTATGTTTTGTGGAAAACAGCACTACAGAAAAGGCATATTCATTAAGTTTGCCACTGCAAAATCTTTTGTATTAGATAAGTGTTAGCAGCACTTAATTTTTTCAATAAATAGTTTTGTTATTTATTGCACACTCCTACCTTATATTTCATTCAGCTTAATTATACCGGTAACATGCTGGGTAACATTTCTAATTTTCCTTCTGTAAATAACTGGTATCATAGCAGATGCCTGTAAGCACTCATTACAAATGAGGAATGCTAGTTACTCATATTAAACCACTGTGGTTTGCTATGCACAAACGTTCTTAAAACATTCAAATATTTGGGCTGAAATATTTCATTCAAAGGAGCATGTGGTTGCTTTGTGTCAATGTACACAGGAAAGAGTGACAGCTGTTTAAACACTGAATTATGGCATACTGCAAACTAGCCCAGACTTCTCCATAGAATCACTTCAAAACATCCGCCCTCCTACAGGCAGGCCTTGAGCACTGCATTTTGTGCCTAGCAGGGTCAGGATCTACCATGCTTTTACTCCTGTGCAGCATGCATAGAAAGAGGACAACAAAGTGATTTCATTATTCCTGCTTCACATTCTCCCTTCATGGCTTCACTAGATGAGCAGGAATACTGCTACTGTTGTGATAATTAGCACAGGCAATTAGTAAGAGATTGCTAATGTTTCACTGAAACACAAATAGCAAAAGATAAATAATTCCTCCCTTAAGATCTAAACCAGAAGAATAATGAACAGCTGTAGGGGAGGAGAAGCAAGAAGCTAGAACACGCTCCAGAACTGCAATCTGCTATCCAATTTTTGCAGGAAAACATGTGTGTTTGTGCATTATATCCTTTACTCAAGCACCTATCCTGCATCAGCAAAGAACCTGAAAAGTTCTCCACTGAGTTCAGTGATAGCAGGATTGTACCTTGTGGTGGTTTAGCCCCTCGCGGGAGCGCGGTGCACTCGTGGTTTTGTACATCGTGCTTCCCACTGCTGTATTTGGTAGCTATTTTGCTCTGTTAATTGCTATCACTATTACTGTTATTGTTATTGTTGTTGTTTGTTGTGTTGCTATTGCACTGTTGTATTAAACCTTTCCTTATTTCAGTCTTGGGGCTTTGTATTTTCACTCCCTTTGTGGGGGAGGGGCAGCGGCCGCGTGGTCTCAGACCCCGGCAGGGGCTAAACCACCACATACCTGAAGTTGCAAATGCTCATCCTTAGAAATGGGTGATCCTAATAATGTGATTATATGGCCCCGTCCTGCAAGAAATGTTGTTCAGACTGCACAGAAATCTTTGCAAGATCAGGGCTACAGTTTTATATTATGGTGGCAACACTGTGGACAATCACCTCATGAACCAGCATCCCTCGCCTTTACTCTGTGAAGAGCTACAACCCTTCTTTCACTCGTTGCTTTCTCCAGCTCTACCATTCTCCTTCCTGTTAAGGCTAAAGCTTGACTACTTCTCAATATTTAGTAATTTCTTTTGTTCCTCAGGGGGAGTGAAAAACGTGCAAAGTATAATTAAGACTTATCAACAACCCCGTGTTTTAACTCAGGATCCCTAGAAAAAGCAGCTGAAACTAACCATTCCTTCCTTTCTTGCTGCCCCAAGTAGTGCCCCGCCTCATTTCTCTTTAGAAGACATCCTTCCATGCTCTGGAAGGATCTTGTCCTTGCTGCCCTGTTTAGACACGAGTGCTTATTTATGTTCTGCTTTGAGACATTTTGGTTTGGAGCTTGTGTTTGGGTATGTCAGAGAAAACTTCGCTGGGCAAAGAGCTACACACTGATGATACTGTGTGTAAAGAAAGCACTGCCCATCATTGTCTGCCATTTACATATCTCCTCCAGAGCTCTGCCAAGCTTCAGGGCATGGCAGAGGAAGATACATGTGCTTCACCTTTACACACAGCAATTCTGATTTACTGTGTATCAGTACAAGGACAGAGGAGAGGTAGGCTTCCCCTTTCTTCTCTAGGCAGCAGATGAGCAGGTTATGTGGCTAATCGCATGAAACACACCTCTCTCGCTTCCCTCGTACAAGCAGCACCATATGCTCTTGCTTCCAGACTGTCTCTCCACACAGGATGGCCAGAGGGCTCTGCAATCCAGGGCAGCGTAGCACAGGAAGGCAGGAGTACAGAGGCAGTGTTTCTATGCCCAGCTACTTTCCTGTTTCTAGGATTACTGGTGAGCTGAGGAAGTATGGAATGATTCACATCCATTTCTTAAAATCATCAAACCAAATCAATGAGATGCTTTCTGTCTGCAGCACTGAGCAAATGGGAGTTCTGGGGGAAAAGGTAATTTATAAAGAACAGAATGGAAATACTGCATGTGCTATGACAACTTACTTCTTTATTTAGATTTAAAATGATTTACAAATTTGTCTCTCCATGGGTCTCAGTGCCCTAACATCATTAACCACTCAATAAAATTTTAAAGTAATCAGTTTTACAGAAACCCAGTCAGCCAGCCACTTTCACAGCTATCACTTGCTTCTGTGCAGCAGGAAGAAAACCAAAGTCCTCTCTGCCATTTGCAACATACTCTAATTCTTTAAATATGGACTATTTCAGATCGGTGATTAGAACCACATTCCAAAGTCCTGGAGAACACTCTGCTAATTGCCTTAGCTTTCAATGGGCATAAGGGTCAGCCACCCTTCTGATCTCAGCTCGATGATGCAAGCATGATCCTTGCACTGAGCATGCTCCAAGCACAGTAGGTCATAACTGGCATCTTAGGCACCACCCATGACCTAAAAATAGCCAGGGGAGATCCTGGGCTGGCCATGCCAAGCAAAATTACCCTCAGAAGGAAAATCTGTGCATCTCCATAGCTGGCCTGGGACAGTGTGACAATAACCTGGCCATAGATGACCAGGCATGGACAACGCAGCTGGGAAGAAAGGCCAGCAGGTATTGTCCAAATGGGGGTCAGATGTAATTCCTTCTTTCTAAGGCGCAGATAATACCTGCTTCCTCATCCTATACTCAAGACCTCCATATTGCTATAGATGAAGTTCAGGCAGCTCAGCTTCATCCACACCCAGACACGACTGGAGAGAGAAGCTAATTTCCAGCACTCCAGATTCACCTTTGAAAATGCTAGCAAATATGTCAGTGTGTACATATACATTTGTGGACACAGACACACATACATACACAAAGCACTGGTTTGGCACAGTTTGGAACCCCAGTCCAGAAAGGAGACATGCAGGACTTCCAAACTCTTGACAATCTAAAGCTGGAAACCAGCCTTGATCCAAAGCCCACTAAAGACAACGGCACTCTCTTCACAGTCTCCAGACGTTAGGCCTCTGTGTAGTGAAAGAACAACTGAATTCCCCCATGACTGGCAAATTAAACCCAGACAGGTACTGGCTAGGGGAGTAGAACATTTGTGAGATTTGTGAGATACTATGCTCACCCCTGGGATTCTTTATATGTGAGGAACCAGGTTTCTGGTTTATCTGTACAGAAAGTACAGCCACTGCACGCTGTTTAAATGAGCAGTCTTTTGATATTTCAGGAAGCATTTCTATTTATACAATGGGGCAATATTTCACTCTCCTCCTGCACTCTGAATTTTGCGTGTGATGCCCTTGTCTGTACACATCTTTCATGACTGGCACAAATGAGTACCACAGACATTTCAAAGCACCACCAGTCATTTCACTAGTGTACTACAACGCAGTAAAATATATGGCATATTGCAACTACAAAATACATTTTAATCTTTCCAAAACCTGCTTCCTGTTGATAGCTCATATAGGGAGAAGTTCAGAATACTATTTCATTGCTAAGCTTCCCTGCCCAAACTCCTACATTACAAGCTGAGAAATACTATGAGTCTGAATGAACTGACCATCTGCAATAACCAAATTTCTTCCTACTATTTGAAAAGCAAATATGCACAGGAAAAGCAATAACCTTCTATATATGTCAAAAGGGCAAAAGAATCCTTAAGTTCAGTGGCCTGTTCATATAATATCAATGCCACAAACTTGTATTAAGTGGGCATTGCTCTTTTCCAGCTGGAATTACTGTGGTTTTCTTTTAGCAAAGCAATGTAAAAAACTAACACAGCACAAAAAGGGTTGCATTAAAGCAATTTCTGATACCACCCACTTTGTCCATTTCCTTACTGCAAATTTCCTTCCTATTTTTTTGTTTCAAATCAGAGCAGCAACCTTTGCTTTCTTAGATTAGCACAATGACTTAATGCAGACACTTCACATTCACCATTGCCATGATTAATGGAAATAGATTTGTTCCTACTTCTTAACGTTAAACAGCTGAAGTCAGGTTATATGCTAATTTAAACTTCAGACAATCCTACTGGCATCATGTATGGAGCAAAATGTTGCTTCAGTTGCATTTCTCTCTCCTGAAGCCTTCCATTGTATCTTAACATATGTCTTTGGTGATGTTCTAATGGGTACACAGCAATGACAGTTATTCGCAGCAGATGGTATTTTGCACTGCTGCTCACAGATTGCAGCACTTGGATTTGCCAGTCACATAACAAACAACTGGCCTAAAAGCAGACAATAAAAGCAGGAGATAAAAATCCAACATGTATTTTTGTGGAGCAGCAGAACTAGTGAAACGAACTTTTCTATCAAGACATAGCTAACGGTTAGATTCTCTAGTGTCTAATGAGGTATCAGCTCCAACAGAAATTTGTCCTGCAGGTGGGGCATTTCATAACAGGTCTCCCTTTGCAAGACCTCTAGTGCTTGATAAAACCAAATATTACACTGCAATCTCCCTTCAAGGGTCTATGAATTATGTCTTTTCTTACCAGACTACCTACTTTCAAAGAAAATTGTGGAAATATAGACTTCTACTCTCATATAGCTTTGCCAGAGTTGGTTATAAAATTACTGAAAAAGGGAAAATAAGAGAGAAACACACAAGCATGACGGTGAATGCCTCACCTTCTTTGGAAACTGGAGGAAAAAAAAAAAAAACAACAAGAGAAAGTATTAGAAAGGTATACTTACTATTTACAGTTGGGGTGTTCAGTCAATGGAATGAAGCATGCTTAAAATTTACAAGCTCTGAAATCATGTGGGAAAGAAGCCACAAAATCACACTCTGGAAAGGTATCCTCCTCTCCACTGACTACAGAGATTCCTCCCTAAGGTACCTGAACTGAATGCCTAGAATGAATATTCCTTAAGTTGGCAATTTTGGAGAGAAAAAGCTCTGTGGACCTAGTGGATCCCCCAAAACATTTTCCTCCATGGAGTCAGGGAGTTTCCTTTGAAGCATGATTGTCAAGTTTTAAAGGTCTCTGGATATTAGACAGTCTATGAGCAGCCCCACAAGCACTATGTGCCAAAGTTCATTCTGAAGGACTTCTAGGGAGAGAAGCAACTGGATCATTTATGCTGAAGCACAGCTGGCACAAAACGAAGGAGTGGCAAGATTTCAAAGGTACAGAGCTTTTGTGAGGCTGTTCTGGCATAGATATGACACATCCTCTGGGATATTTGTGAATATTAAAATGTGGTGTGATGCAAGTACTGTTTCAGCAAGAGAACGATGCTGCATTTGGCAAAAACAATTGCTCTTTACATCAGTTCGATATGCACAAAACAAACCAAACTGCCACAGAAAAGTCATCACCATTCCTGCACCTGTCACTACTGGAAGGCCATTTGGGACCACATCTTCAACTTTATTTCTGGTAATGCTCCATTCCAAGCTCAGCTGCAGTCACTGGGGTTCTGTTCTGACATCGGCAGGATAACTGGTAAGCAAGGACTGCGTGCATTTTCTGAAATGTCTCAGCAATCGTGTCAAATAACTGAGCACAACTAGGGAAATACGAAGAGATGCAGAGTTAGAATTAGTGAAAGAAAAAGGAGGTTTATTATTTATATTCCAGCAGGATGTAGAAACCCCAACTGTGATCTGAGCCTCAGTGTGCCAGACAACATATAAACATAGAGTGAAAGCCAATTTTGGCTCTGAAGAGCTTACAGTCTTCAGAGGCAAGACAGACAGAAGGTGAGAAAAGAAACAGAGAGAACTAACACAGACACAGCAAAATCAGTTGCAAAGCTGAGTAAAACTCTGTTTCACTCCAAATCCCGAAGCCTCTCCTCTGTCCAGTCTGTCATACTGCCTGCTAATCAAAACAGTTTGACATCTTGAATGCATTCACTTTCCATTAGATCTCTGCCAGATAAGCTATGAGAAGCCTCAAGCAGAAAGCAAGCTGAATCACACCTCCAGAAACCAAAATGATCAGTTTATTCTGCTATAATTCTTCATGAATTCACACTAGGTTATTGCTCCTTTGTCCTTTACTTCTCTTTTACCATCTTTTACCGTCTTTTTTCTTTCCTAAGTAGGTCACCTCATCTCCTGAAGTATGAAGCCATAAGACTATGAAAGCATAAAGGAGATTTATTTCTCTCTGTGTGCATGATCTTCTCCACTGAAAGAAGTATGGGAATGACTACAAGGTTCATCATTGACTTCCAAGAATAGACAAATGCCTTTGTTATGCTTCTGTGGCATATCTCAAACACAGGCAGGATGAAACCTACAGTGAAGACAGAACTCTTACCATTAAGTTGTCCACTAAAACATTTGAGCATGGTCCAAAGGTGGTAAAGGGTCAGAGACTAATTTCATTTGAGAATTTTAATTTGCTAGCCTTAACATAAGGCCATTAATGTTTTTTTTACCTCTCTGCCTCAGACCTCTCTCTGCTCCTAGATGCACATTATAGTAAATTTATGATTTACAAGCATCATGATAGACTGACCTTTGCTAACCTTAAATGGCTCTCAATCACAATGATTCTTCACATATGATGCTTAATTATATTTTAGTAAGTTGTTCTTGAGAAAATAAAATCTCCAACAAGTGAAGCTGACAAATTTAAACCCTGCACATGCCTAAAACACAAAGTCTTTGCAGAATAAAACCAAGCACTTTTTTTTCCCCTCAATAATCTTATTTTGCATCTTTTTTTACGGATTTCTGTTTGTACTAATTCCAGAGGTCTCAGTTCACACCACCAAAAATTATGTTATTCACAACAGATGCTTGTTCTCAGGAAATTTCTCCACATAAGACAAGGCAAGATTGAAAAAACCCACAGAGTAAAGCAGGGTTGTTTGCATTCAAGCTGTCTGTAGTGAAGGAAAAGCTTGTGGCTATTTCATCAAGAGACAGAGGCTGATGCTATAATTCCAGGATTATTTATGAATGTACTAGCACACACATGCTCACATATGCAGATAAACACAGAGTCAGGAAGAACCTTGATTTACAAGTGTTCATTTAAATAAATATACTGTAATACTGACATTTCAATCTTATGGAAAATGCTTCTGACAATAGCCTAATAATGTACGTCCTTAAGAAATTAATTCTGTAATTCCATATCCAAACGTCTTTGAAACAAGCAGACTCTTTTCAGTATATAAGAAAAAAATTATGTGGAATAGGAAGATTTCCTTAGAAAGTTAAAGCAGAAAAGAACACATTAAGAATCTATATCTTTTAAGATGTTCTTAACACAAATTTTCACTTACATTAAAAGTGCACTAGCTTCCCTAAGGATCAACAATTGTTAGGATCCAATGCCTTTCCTAGGAATTAACTACAAGTCCATGGACTCTACCACCACCAGAAATACCATCTACATGCCTCTGCATCTATCCACTCCCTCAGCTTTACACATTTTTTCAACTAAATGCAGCCCTGCTATCTGGACATTCTTTATCAATGCTTCCTCACTTTTGACAAAACATTCGAAGAAAGAAAGCTTTTATGTGCAAATAAATCAATGAAGTTTACAAGATGCATTAGGTATCTAGCTATGCTGAGATCTGATTCCAATGAAATCAAAGGCAACTATACTTGTGTAGTGTCTGCTGACCTGGAGTTTCCATTAGATCCACAGGAAATTTTAAGCTCTTAAAAACACTTGTTAATAATGCCAGATGACACAGTTATGCAATTACCTGGCCCATTAGTTTTGCAGTTTACAACCACTAGCAAATGGTTTTCCCACACTCTGAAAACTTTTATGAAAGATAGTATTTACAGTAGAGTAGCTGATAACACAGTGCTGATACCAGAAACGCTGCTCAAGTCCCTCCTTTGATTATATCGAGGACTGGAATAAAGGTCTCTTCTCAGAGTTAGAAGAAGCGGTTAAGATCCTGTCTCAGTGTATGTGAGAGCTCCTAATGCCTCCAGTATCTGTCAGTTCAGGTTCCTCATGTGTTTGAAGCCACATAATTCGAAGAGCGAGATTTTTCACACAGTTTAGTTGTTGCATCATGCTCCAGGAAAACTGTGAGCAGAACCACTGACAAAGAAAGGACACACTGAACATCCACTAAATTTTGAGACTTCATTTGACCTACGAGAGTGGGTAGCTTAATAGTGCTCCATCCATTAGTATTACTGGCCAAGGCTGCTCAATAAAGGCTTTACGATGAAAGCATAACAACCACAGCAGGCATAATTCTTCGTGTTCTTGTGGACAATGACTAAATCAATACTGAGTACCAACCTCAGAGTTTCCAGATAGCAACACGGTAAGTCTTCCTTCTTCATATAACTTCACTAACAGCATGCAATAAACCATTCAGCAGGCACAAAATTCCTGCATTTCAATACAACAGCACAAATTTTCTCCTTCTAGATTGTCCTCTGTTGTGGAAACAGGATAGATAGGCCAGTGTAAAGTATGCTACTTAGACACGCATTCACTTCTATGGATTTGCTCCAGCACAGCAAAACTTCTCTTTTGTGATATTTAGATGAATGCACAGTTATATAGCTCCAATGCACCACTGTGTCAGGTGCATCTGCCCAATGAAAGCAGAGCTTCTTGGCTGCTGAAAGGTAGCAGCTCCTGACTGCCTTTGTTCTCAAGGCCTCGTGGTAATTGGGGCCTTTGGCCAATGAGAGCCGCTATTGACTACAGGTCAGATTCGGCCTGGCTATAAATGGAGTCCCCCGGGGGGAGCCATTTTGAGCTTGTCCCCTGGAGCAGCACGCTGTGGTCGAGGACTCTCCCCTTGGGTCAGGACGCTGCCCAAGGAAACTCCTTGAGGTGCCTTGGGTCGGGACGCTGCCCTGAGCAGGTCCTCGAGGTTGAGAGCCCTCACTTGTCAGGTGAGTGATAAAGCGTTTTGGGTTGCCGTTAAACCCTAGGGAGTTCTTTGTTATGCGTTTTGGTTGCCGTCAAACCCTAAAAAGTTGTTGTGTTCTCCTCTCACAGACATTCAAACATATAATTTATGGAGAGCTAGTTAACTGTGTTAATAATTAATTTTTTATTTTTTGGTGGTTGGTTGTTTATTTGAGAGCATCTGTAACAACCACAGTTGCCCATTTTCAACCTGCATCCTCAGTTATGTCTGCAAGGTCATACAAGAAAAACCCAACAATGATGGAGAAGGATCTCAAGCCAACAGTGTGCCAGACATTCCCTAGAAACCAAGTATGGAGTCCACAGTTAACTCCCTGTTTTTCTGTTACCTGAGCTGTTGGCCATGCTACACCCTCACAGTACAAGCTGAGCTTTCTTTCACACCTTTAAGCACCTACAATTTAAATATTTATAGATTGGCTCTAGTTACATAAACTCCCTTTATAAGTAATAACCACTTTAGGTTAGGAGTCATTTAATCTATTTCAGCACCTATTTCATACAGAGATGAGTTCTGTGCAAGCCTCAGTAAGTACACTCAACTAGATCCCCACAAATTTCAGTAGGAAAACTGGGATGACGAGCTCAGATGTAATGTGTCTACCCTGCATATGTCTACCTTTAATCAGGAATCCTAAATCAATCATGAATTAATCCTACCCTGTGTCTGTCAGTCTCCTAAGCAGACCATAACACTGTCCTCTCATAAAAATACTGTGAAGAAAAACATATTAAAGACTCTTATATATGGCTATTATGGCAGTGTGGCCACAGGAGGACAAGACAGAGCTAAGACTGAATGGCCCTCAATAAGCATATATTCTGACATCTTCTTGGGGAGAATTTAGGTAAATAAGGGGAGCTTTCCAGCCTTAGGACACAGAAAAGTAGACACTACAGCTGTTAAGCCACGGGTATGCTTGGGGTCTAACCTGAATAAAATCTAGCCAGCACTCTCTGTGCAACATATCTATGTGTATTAAATCATTTTCAAATATGTCAAAAGCAAAATAAACCAAGTATGGTTTCTTAATTGCATGCATAAACATTTCTCTAGTATATATGTAAATAACATAAAGGCAGTGCAAACACATAAGAATGTGAACAAATATTCATTTTAAATGTCTGTAAAACCCCAAGCTACCTAGGATTCCTGGCCTCAGTTCCGTATCTGACTTGAGGGCACAAATGCCTTTGATTTTCAACCATTAACTCACTTTTGAAACTGGGATGCACAGCCCAGTTGACTTGAGAGTGGTGAAAAGTGCAAGGAACATTAAAGAAAAACTGTGACTTTACCTACGTGTGAAGTCACTCACCAATAAATGCAAAAGGAAAAACAAACACAGAGGTGATGGAGAGGGTAGGGTATTGTCACAATCAACTTTCACAGGAGAAGTACTGTTTTCTAGTTTAATCCTCTTTCACAATGGATTAGCTAAAATGGAAAAAGCAGTGAAGATCGGTGTCTGTGTAACTGTCCCAAAACTGCTCCATGTATAGGCAAGCATCAATGTACTGAAACTCCCACTGTCAGGCTACCGAAAAAACACTGTTTGGCAGTGTCTGTTATACTCCGAATCAAGTGCACCGAGAGGCCAAGATTAAACCTACACAGATATTCATATGTGGAGTCTCTCTTCTGTCAGATGTGGGTATGTCCCCATGCATCACAGCCCAGTGAAAGAAAAGAACCATGAAGCCAGGCTGCTGTTGGGGAGCATGCATCCTACAGGGTCACAGCGCAGAGAAGAAACCACGCGTACTTCAAACGCAAGATGCACAAGCCAAGGGGCTTGGGAGTGTGAAGTAGAAGCCAAATGTGTGATCTTATACTTTATGTGTGAGACTTGTCAGGCCTGCCTACAGCCTTACAAAAACACTCAAAACCAATACTCAGCCAGCTGGTTTGTATTTTCATTGTATTTCCTAGAGGCAGAAAACAGAGTCTGCCCACAAACTGCATTCATATTCTCCTCGTGTAAATTTTATTTTTCAGCACAGCTATGATGGGTTTAATTTCACCTTGATTTCTTTGGAGGGTAAAAGCATTACAGAAAAAATACATTTCTTCTGCTTTGCCTTCAGCCTGAGAATGACAGCAACATTCTCCCTGTGAAGAAACTGGTAATGCTGCAGTGATTTTTATCACTAGCACTTGTATCTCCTGGATATTAATAGATGTTTGGAAAATGCTGTAGTATCTCATTATTTATAAAATATAACTGGGTATAATTCTGCAAAGAATTGAATACCTCTGTATCAGAAGCTGAGCAGATTGCTTGTCTTACCCTGTAGTTCACATCAATGGCCCACTAAGGTTTGGCTTGGAAAGGTGATGTTAACATCACAGACCGGACAGACCTACAGTCCTTATGCAACCAGCATCTACCTTGTCATGACAAGGGTAAAGCTGTACTCCTCCTACCCACTGCAAAGTTAACAAATGTGAGCGCATCACCTGTAACATATATCTCTCCAGCTCATTACAGTGCACAGGTATGTCTTATTTTGGAATAAGCTGACCAACACATTGCTGTATTAGTCAATGCCAGAGTATCAAAATTCAAACAGATTTTAAACTGGAGAAACAAACAAACAAACAAAAAATGCAACAAGGACAAGAAACTACATTTCAGTGAGAATAACAAAGTACCCAAATATGGGTTGGGGAATTTCCAGATAGACGGAAGTTCCAAGGGAAAGGATCTTGTACTAAAACAAATCTTAAACTCAGTATGAGACAATAACATCATGGTTTTGAGAAGTGCACATACTATGCTAGGACCAGCAAAGGAGAGAAAAGCTTTTAATAGACTTCCAGTAAGATTTTTACTTGACTCAGCGTTCGGGGTTCTGTGCCCGTTTTGCAACACAAAATGTAGATCAGTTTGGAGAGAGCATGGAGAAAAATGAGGAGAAACACCTACACAAAAGGTAAAGTAGCTGTTTAATTGAGAGTGGTAAAAAAGCCCAACAGCTTTTTATCAGCCAGTTATAAAGGAAGTGGCAAAAATTGCTGTGTCTGTGGTGGACAGAACGGATAATACAAGTTAGGAAGGTAAGAGAGGGAAAACCTTTCTAAGGATACAAAACCTCCCTGAGGATGCTGTAGTGTCATCCAGAAAGACTGTGAAACCTACCACATTATAATTTTCAAAAAGTTAAACAGACACATCCCAAGAGTGACTAAAGCAAAGTTGATCTTGGCTTGCAGCTGGGCAACAAACTAAAACCTATTGTTCCCTTTTAGCCCTATGTTTCTTTTTTTGTTGTTGGTGGTGGTGAGCTTTGTTTCTTGTTTGTTTTGTTTTTCCTGTGGATGAACAAGATAGAACATCCACAGTCTGGCTTTCAGGTCCTCATGGGAGATTGCAGGGCTTAAACGTATGGAAAAAAATCTTTCTGTTCTATGGAAACTGGCCATGTTTGAAATTATGTAATTCAGCAAAAAACCTTCAGAGCCTTCAAACCATCATGTGTCAGAGTAGGTATTTTTAAGATGATTTTCATTATACTACACATCTCTCACTTGATTGTATTCTGATTCTATTCTCATTTTAGCAGGCATCACTCCTGCTGACTTCAATGGCATTCTTCCTCCTGTTTTTACACTACACTAAATGAGACTAGACCCAGCCCTAAAGTAGTAAAATGGATTTGGGATTACAAGTGCTTAATGTTCTGGGGCTTTTTGCAATTTACTACTGTCCTCCAGGTTTCATTTATGCCTATAAATTGTCCCTTTGATGGCAGTGGCATGAATGTATTTATTTAAGACACTGCTTGCTTCCATAAGCACAGAAAGACAGATGAAGCCCTGCAGAACCCTGCAGCTGGGGCTAGATTGATCTGTAACTCAATCCAGCAGTTCTTAAATACAGGTAACATGAAAAGCTCTTCAGCAAGCTGTGGAATACAGCAGTCTGTTTAAAAACAATAGAAGTGACTGAGTATATTCATCTCATTGTAAGAAAATGCTCACAGAATAAGACAAACTTCCTCAAAAGGCTGGGTTTTTGTTACATGCTGTGACTGCATCCCCTCATGAGTTGCACTTCTGAGTGCATGAACGCAACAGCACGCAGGGAGGAATACTGAGAATCTGGGGCTCTTTTTAGACCTCAGTCCACTCTAGACAAAAGCCTCAATGACCTTCAATATTTTACACACGGGCTGGATCTGAGGAAATGCTCATAGAAGAATTACCCCAACAACAAGTCTAACAACCTACAAGTTAAAACTAACCCGAAAATACTCTGAAACTATATTCTACTAAGTATTCTAAAATTACATTCAATATTAAAATACTAAAATCCCCTGCAGTGCCACATCATTGCTCAAGTGGGCATCTTTCACACACAAATTTCATTTTTGCAGACATAAAGCTTCTCCAGCTTCAGAGTGTTAAACTGAACTTGTAAGATTTGAACAGAAAACTCATGAATGAGATCTTGCCTCTGTATATCTCAGAGAACTCTCTGAAGAAGACTACGTGTAAAATAACAGCGTACCTATTCAATATCAAGAACACTGGACTGTCAGAGATAACATATTGCTGTGACTGTCCTTCCTGGAGCCCCTCTAAGAGTAAATAGTCCTGACATCCAAAAAGATGCTCCACCTCTAAAGGCTCTACAGAAGTCACAGTAGATAACTTTTAGTTTGCTTTTCTTCAAACACAGTTGTCTTTAAAAGAATCAAAAGGGTAAAGGGTCTAATTCTCAATAAACTAAAAGCTAGTTTAGGTCCCCTTCCAAAATAATATTTTACCCTGGAACATAACTGGCACTGGCAAACTGTATGTTTTTAGGGAGCCAGAAGACATCAAGTTATATGCCATGACCTTTTTTTGGTTGCTAAACTCTTTCAAGAAGGTTGAACCTGAGGAAATCCACAGTGCTGATAATCATGAAGATTATCTTCCCTTGCAAGTATAAATAGATAAGGTAGAAGTGTTCTTCAGGTGGAAAAGAGTTTCATTACTTTCACAGCAAAGGAATTCTGCCTAACCACACCTTTAACACCTTTCTTGTAAGACAAGTCATTATGGTGACTTTTACAAAGGAGAATTTCTGATTTTTGCACACGATATAAGCAGAAGATCCTGGAATCCTAGATGAGAAGTAAAAAGGAAGTGCTTAAAATGGAAGTAAGCCCATAAACCCCAGCACCTGGAAACCAATCTCGGCTCTAGAGCTGGGGTTAACTGAGGACACTATGAACACTTCTATGGTTCATCAATCAAGATAAGCACTCCAAAGGAAATGCTTCACCTCTCCTCCCTATAAAAGAGCTCCTGCTGTTCCTCACATCGTGCACCATTGATGGGAAGCCATTTCAAGAGAGAACTGTTCCCCTGATTGTGCAGACTGTCAGCAGCTGAGAGGATCTCTAATCAGGGAGTCACAGAAGAAATCTTGAGCATTGTCCTGTCTCAAATCTATGATAATTCTCCAGGTCAGGAGTCAAATCCTCTGGCAATTAGCAAAATAAATTAGTTTGTTAATCACCTTGGAGGAACAAGTACCTAATTAATGGGGAGGTGTTGTGCATGCATAACTAAAGATATTCACATAATCACATAGCTAGAATGACCTGGTTTTGAATGACATATCCTACCCAAAATAGCCTGGGGCAAGAGAAGTGCTGTTGACAAATGGTAGCTGAGTAAAGCTGTTTGGGTATGCAAGAGTGGTATGTTGCCTTAAGCAGTATAAGTGGATCTGTGTGTACAGCAAAACTACATCTTTGAAACTATCTCAGAGTTAGAGTTGCAAGAAGCTATTCAGAAAAGAATGCAAAAAACAGGTCTGGTAGCATCGATCAGAAGTTCACGGCCCTTCCACTTCATGGAAAATTGGGAAAAACTGCACAGAACTGAAACTGGGAGAGCAAAGCCATGGAGAAATCAACTGACATAATAAAATCACCCACTGGCTATGTCTTGGAACTAGACTTTCCCTTAATATCACTGTATGCTTTGCTTCAGGAAGGTGTTCACCATCTACTAGCACTTATAAAATTGTATCCTGAATGCAGGGATCAGCGTACCCTCAAAACTTTCCAAACAGCAGATCTGGAATTTGCTCTTATTTTAAGATGAATGGTTACAATTCATACAGCTTTCTAACTGGATCTTGTTCTCACACAACCTTTAGTAACTGATGCCATCCAGAAGGACCGTGATGGGCTTGAGGAGTGGGCCTGTGCAAACCTCATGAAGCTCAACAAGGCCAAGTGCAAGGTCCTGCACACGGGTCGGAGCAACTCCCAGTATCAATACAGACTGAGGGATGAATGGATTGAGAGCAGCCCTGCTGAGAAGGACCTGGGGACACCGGTGGACAAAAAATTCGACATGAGCCAGCAATGTGCACTCGCAGTCCAGAAAGTCAACTGTATCCTGGGCTGCATCACAAGAAGTGTGGCCAGCAGGTCAAGGGAGGTGATCCTCGCCCTCTGCTCTTGTGGGACACCACCTGGAGTACTGTATTCAGCTCTGGGGTCCCCAGTACAAGAAAGGCATAAACCTGTTAGAGCAAGTCCAGAGGAAGGCCACAAAAATGATCAGAGGGCTGGAAAGAGTTGGGGTTGTTCAGCCTGGAGAAGTGAAGGCTCCAGGGAGACTTTATTGAGGCCTTTCAATACTTAAAGAAAGAGGACTTATAAGAAAGAGGGAGAGAGACTTTTTACCAAGGTCTGTAGTGACAGGACAAGAGGCAACAGTTTCAAACTGAAAAAGCTTAGGTTTAGATTGGACATAAGGAAGACATTTTTTTATGATGACAGTGGTGAGACACTGGAACAGGTTGCTCAGAGAAACTGTAGATCCACCATCACTGGAAATGTTCAAGGCCAGGCTGGATGGGTCTTTGAGTAACCTGCTCTAATGGAAGATGAAACCCCCCATGGAAAGGAGTTCGGACTAGGTGATCTTTAAAGGTCCCTGCCGACCCAAACCATTCTATGATTCTCTGAACTTTCTGTGCTTCCTAAGCAGCCTTATTGCATTCAGTTCTGGACAAGTATTATTCGAGATCCACAGAAAGACACAGTTTCTGCGAAGCAAAGTACTTACCCAAGGAAACTATGGGCTATCACACAAGAAGGATTATATGTTCTCTCTCTTACCAACAGCTTTTAAGAGAACCCAATGTCTTCTTCTAAATGCCCCAATTACAAAAGCCAAGGATTTAACTTGTTTTTCTTTCCCCCTCTCAAGACTGTCCTTTCTACCATTTCCGAATTACTTAAAGTTTCCTAAGTGAGGAACCTCAGTCCAGACCCGAAGTCCTTGGTTAAAGTTTTATCCATTCAGGACTTTGATAAAATTTCAAGATCTTTATGTGTATTGCTTTTCTGTCTTAGGGTTCTCTAGGGTTATTGACTTCCTGTAGGAGGTAAAAACAAGTCTCCAGTATAATGAGCAAACAGGCACAAGCTCATGCAAAAATAAAAGAAAGAAACCTTCCAGATTTCTCCTTCCTCATCAGATTCTTTGAGCCACTGGCATGGACCAGAAGCCTGACATATACTGGTGCCCAATACAAGCATAGAGCAGAAAGCATTCCAGTCTTATGTAAAGAGGCAATACACTCTGCAAGTAAAGTCTGCCAGTCAAACTAGCACAGAAGCTCTACTGGGTCCCCTGTGGACTGGTGTTGGCTAGAAGCTGTGATTAGGTTATCATAATGATCCCTTTTAGGCCACGAAATCTATGATTCTTTCCATAATCTGAACTAGCACATTATCAGAGATAATTCTGTAAACTGATGTCAACATTAGAGAAACTCAGATTACTACTCGATCAATACTCTGAACATTAAAATAAATTCCTAAGAGTCCTTATGTGTATCTACTGCATTAGTAACAGACTGTAGTATTTGCAGAACTCAGGGAAAGTATCAAGTCTATTTGCTTAGTCAAACAAGAGTCCTCTGAGTTCCTGGTAAATTTCTCTGGCTTAACTGACATTAGCTAACAGTTACACTCAAAAATCTTACTGCTTTTATTAACGAATCCAAGGAAAAAATTCTGGGATGTATCAACAGGACCAACCTTAACCTCCTACACAGAAGCAGATTTATCAATAGCTTTTCAAAGAACTAGGAAGTCTGCTTTGGAAACACATCAGTAGACATCAGAGCTTGCAAGACACCAGCTTTCCCTGATGCATTCCTGATATATTTATACATATATATATTATGTCTACTATATCTTAATCTCAGTTTTATTCTTAGAGACCCTAAATGTACACATTCATCTATAAGGACCCTTACCATGGACAAAAAAAGCTTAGATAACCTCTTTTGACTCACCACATCAGGCTTGGAAGTGAAATGAGGGTGGGGCACTGCGCGGTGCTGTCTTTTTGGCTAAAGCATCCATCAAGAAAAAAGTCAGGAGAGAAGAGCCACCTACTGAAAAGCAAATGTATACCAGTGGGAAAGGAGAAGCTAGAGCTCCTTCCCCTTCTCATCAATACACAAGGAGCAGTAAATAGTAATCAGGCGTCTAGTCACAGTCTGATAACCTGCTCTCAGCACACTTCACTGGCAGAGCACCTGGGTCTCTCTCCTAGCCTAGTGCAAGCAGTAGTCCCCAGCCCTAGAAGCTCTTTACAGGCAGAATGACAAAGGCCAACATGCACAGGATTTCAACGGGCAGCAAGAACTACTTGAAAACAAGCCATTAAAATCAACCTTGGTTTACATAATAGTCTACGTTGCTCTGGATCTCTTTGGCTAACTGAATTATCTGGCGAATAAAAAAAATTTTCACACATTCTCCTGAGTGTCTTGCCCAAAAATACATAATCTGAGACATGTAAGATTGGTGCATAATGAGCTTCTAATTCTGAACTGGTAACCATAAGCTACCCAACCACACTAGGCACCAGAGTGAAAAATGCCTCATAGTCAGATGACTACTTCTCAGCCGACATGCTTAACTCTGTCACTGATGTTTACATTGGAGAAAAATGCTCTGCAAAACAGTTAGTTTACTACAATCGTTTACTACACACCAAGTTTCCAACTCAAGACTTCAAAGAGGGTTTTTTTGGAGATTTTTCCACAGAAAAGAACAAGACTAGAAAATGGACACACCAAGAATCAAGCCTTCTTCCTGCCCCACATCAGTACTTCTAAGTATTTTAACTGGTTCTTTTGAAGTCCATCCTGACTGCTGGATGTTTATACGTATAAGAAAAGTCAACGTCCTGGAAAGGTCTAATTAGTTCTTTTGGAGTCTAGAAGACAAATGAAGGTGAGAGAGAACATAAAAAGACTTCTTTTACCCCTCAGCACAGCTTCCAAAATTTATGGAGGAGTTCTTTTAAGATGTATATATTTGTTTGGTTTTGGTTTTTTTTTCATTGACAGACTATAGAACACAGGTTTTTGACCCCATCTGACAGAGACATCAGTTCTACAGTCACATGGGAGCCAAACCATGAATATCTCCTTAAAATTGTACCTCTTCTAAGCCATAGCAATTGGTATCATGCATACAGCCAAGAAAAGGCAACAGACGCACAGCTACTGCATTTGAAGTCTGGTATTGTGTCAGAAAATAGTCTAGAATTTCCTAAAATAAGTCTCAGAGCATAAAGTATAGCACTAGACTCCTGCAATGTAAAGTCTGCCAAATCCCTTCAAATCTGAAAAACTGGAAGTGAAAGGAAGTGAAGCATTAGGCAGTTTTGGTTTTCCAGCCTTGCATGTTCACTAAACGACTAATTTTTATCTGCATATATACATATACACGTATATATTCCTGACAAAAGCCTGTGGTGAGCTACATATTACAAATTTTAAGATTACTGTATCCTGCTAATATTTCTCATAATGTATTTTCTAAAGTCATATCACCATCTTTCAGAAAGGCTGTAAAATGGGGAAGGCAACTTAAAGCCTATAATCCAATCGAGATATGCCATAAAAGTGTTAATTAAGAAACCTTAGGAAGGACAGGGGAAAAGATATTATTTAATACTGTCACAGTACCTGTGACATCCCAGTGTCAAATCACAAGTAACAAAGTGAGGTCTTGTAAAGGGACAACCGATCAAGGCTAGATCACTGTATCTTATGTTGAAAAGAAAGCAGGTTGCTTTTTAAAGACAGAAGGAAAGGAGAATATCAGGTCTGATGGGTTGTAAAAGTTAATTATCTGACTTACTTGGAACAGATAAGGAAAATCCCTATTGCTAAGCATAATGCTAGGGACATGTTTTGGTCTGGTATCTCTTGCTTTCTTATTTCTTTACTATGCATTTATTTGATTTTTTATTGTTAAATCTTCTGTAGTGATAAAGTAGATTCTCAATAATCAGATGCCTACCACATGGATCCTTTATTTAAGTACAGACCAGAAGAATTAAGACAGGGTTTACTATCCACTCAACTACCAGTTCCAAAAGCCTGCTCAAGTTGTCAGGCAGAAGAGGGGCATCTTTCTTAGCATAGTAATCTCAGCTACTCTGACAAGCAGTGTCAACCCAGTATATTACCATCATTACTGGTTTTTATCCCCTACAGAAAAAAAAAGTTTAGCAGGAGGCCTGACCTAAACTATTACAATCAAGTGAAATGCTTCGTGAAAATAAAACACTGAGTAGATCTCAAAGCCTTAAAAAAATAACTGTTTGTCCTCTGTACAGTTCTTTACACACTTTATGACCAATCTCCTAGAAAAAAAAGTGAAGTCTTATGAATTTCTGAAGTGTGAAGACAATACTGACAGCCTGAGCAGTGGGATTAGGAAGTGCACTGCTTTCAGGGATCCACTTGCCATTGGCATCTGTAGCAAGCTACAAAAGTATTACATCTAGCTTATTTTATGAAAACTATAAACTAGTTTTATTAATGCAAATCTATTTTCATGCAAGTTTTTAATAGATCTTGTTTTATTAAAATTCCTCTTGTAACAAGAACTACGTGTGTCCTTGCCTTCTAATTATTTACAAGCAGAGCTAAGTAAAGAATTTGTAAATCTCACATTTCCTTGCTCAGACAGTAGCTCAGCAATGTCTGTAAGGTGTCTGTAAGGATCCTGTCAGTAAGGTTCACAGAAACAGATCAAAAATCTTTTAGCTATATGACACAAAACATTGCTCAATGGAAACCCATTATGCTAGTCTGAATTCATTACAGAAGTATGGAGAAGTTGAGGTTGTACCAGCAGGCTTTTGGTGAGATCAGGTAGAGTCTTGTCTTCTACACCAGCCTTGAAGGCTAGCATGCATGCTAGGGAAGCTGACAGAAATTTGGGCACATGCCAAAACCCAATTTAGATCCAGTTCGTCTTTCTGGGTGATCTGGTAGTCCGTAGATGAGTACAAATGATTTTGAAGCCGTAGCTTCTGCCTTCTCCAGGGAACACAGACAGGCCTGTCTATTCCCACCAATCTACACTGCTCTTAAGATTTAATATAGTTTGAAAAGCTTCAACAGCAATGGTACAGGACAAGAGGAAGTCTGGACCACAACACCGCACAGAACAGCAAAACCAGCTTTGTTTACAGTGTTTCAGCAATTCTGGACAATTCAGTAATTCTAACAGAAGCTCAGAAATGCAAATCAAAAGAGCAAAGGCAGAAATAATATCCACCTTAGCATTCCAGAGGCTTTCAAATGGCTGAGCTCTTGGTTAGTTTTCTAAGTTTCTGGGGGCCTAAAAAGTGTAAGAATACAGGCACAAAAGAACTGTTTCTGGTCAGGGTACTACCTGCGAAAAATCCTGGGGGTCTGATTTTCTAATGAGGCCAAAAAACTGTTCTCTCTTTGCACATGCAAACTTCCTAAGAATGATGAATTTTGCAATTGAAAAATCATATTGCTTCTTGGCAGTACACACAAAAAAATATTGGTGCAAAATAGCTATGGCTGTATGCAGTCTAATAGCAGGCCTCTTCTGGAAGGCAGGCCCAAAAGAACTTCTCCATTACCAAGACATCAAGGAGACTTGGCTTGGACCACTCCTGTTCGTTTCTGCAAGATGCTCTGAAAGTGCCTGAAAGATAGAGTTTTTAAAAAATCACTGGGATTAAATACAGACTTGAACCAAGCTCTCCATAGTCTGAAGCAGGTCATGATGTTATCAGTCACACTTTAAGTATTTCTACCTCGTCAATGATGCATAGCACTAAGCACTGGTTGGCTGCACTCATTTTTTGAGGGGAAATAAAGTACTTCAACCAAAACCATAATAAACTATTTGTTAACTCAGTCATCAGCAGAAGACACACAAACACATACTACACAAGTCACATTTAGACCAATGTGTTGTAATAGAAATGTCCTTAACCTGACATGATTTGTTAGCAATATTGTGGTTTTTTCCTACAGTATTTTCACAAGCAGGAGACTGAGGAGTGTTTGCAGCTCTTTACTCTGTTTTAAGGGGGTTTGATGCCTGAAATTACATAAAATGCGACTTCTGCACTATTTGGGCCTTGGCAGTTAACTAAAACTGAAACTGATCCCCAGACCTATATTGAGCTGGATATTGGAACAAATACCACATCTCACTAATACAAGCAGACAGCCAGGTACTCCACCCATTATGAAGTACGTTTGAAATACTATTCCTTATGACATTGGTAGCTTTTAAAATGAGCTGCAGCTGAGAAGGTTTTATAAGAGGTTAAAGTCAAACATCAATTGATATCTGACAACCAGGGAGACATGGGAGAAAAGCCACATCTGTTAAAGGTGGTCCCTCAATATTTGCAGCATCTTCACCAAGGCTCATTCCTGCACAACAGAACCTATTTCACTGTATGGATTTTTCTCTACATGTGGTTATCCTAACAGAGAAGGAAAATCACCGTACACTTCTGTTCTAAGCACCTGGATTAGGACTCTGTGCAGTGTTTGCACAGCACCAGACAAAGTCACAGTTCTGGTTTGTGAATAGGGCTCATAGTACTACTCAACTTGAATTAGTATCTTTCTAAGCTGGGTGAACATTTCCTTGTAAATAAGGGAAAATGTAGATAAACTATCACTTTCTGCCTAACTGTACTTTTTAAAATTCTGCTAATGCTGTGCCATATGTCTAGTGCCATATGTAACAGCCTGGAATTAATGAGAAGATATTTGAGGATCTATTACCTTTTTCATAGCACCTACTGCAGTTAAGTTTTAGAACTCTACTGAAGATTTATTATGTTTCTATAAAGTGTGTTTTTCATATGGGGATTTTTGTACTGGAGGAAAAACTAAAAAAAAAAATTTAAACCAGTGTTTTCTTCCCTCTGCGTGTACATGCTTGTATATTCTTTATACTTTGTCCAATTTATTGAGTTATTGTTATTCATTACATTCCCAAGTAGTACCCAGAGCCATCACTGAATGTATGATAAAAACATACACCAAAAAGTCAGCTCTGCAATTTCTAAACATGTATGAATTATTTCCAGGGCTAGACTTCCCCAAATACTGCAACTAGCCTAAAAATCATGAGGTCTAAATATTATTTACTCACAGTGCTTTTATTTGCTGTTCACTTTTCAAATGACTAAGGTTTCTATTTGCAAGTTCTTTCATAAGCACCATGGACAGAAACTGCCTTTAAAAGTACTGTAATTGAATATTAGATTTTCCAATAAACACGACTGCAAGATTGTGACTGTAAGATGGGAGAAAGTTCACTCTAAAATGTTAAGCAACACTGACATACTCTCAAAAACATATAAACTGGTAATAGAAAGGCTATTACTGCCTTAATTTACATGAGAGTACAATACCCAAATATAACAAAGATAGGAGAGGAACATACGGTAATAACAAGACCACAGCATAAACAGAAGATACATTTGCACTGAAATAAATATTAATTACTTCTCAATCCAGAACGTGTACATCTATGCATAAACCACGAAAGTAGCTTAGTCTAGTGTTTTTGCAACATATTAATGTAAAATGTCAGTAAGAACACAGAGCTTCTTTCACCTCCCAGTAAATTTAATTAACACAGAGCTCTGCTGAAAGACAATCCAAGTCAGTCTGCCCAAACTGGGGCAGCGCACACGCAGTGATGGAGCATCCAGCTCATCAGTATTATGCTCTGACCTTTCCATTAAATTTCTGTGTTGCTAATGCTTGTAACCTGCATGTGTAAAGGTAAGAGACAAACAAGAGTGCTTGGTGACAATGGATGTGCTTCCCTTGCCTTAATGGCAAGAGATTGCTGCCTAAGCATAGGGGAGGAAGCCCATCCATACGCCAATGCCAAGCTGAGCTGCTACTTGCAAAGTACAAAACCTAAATGCAGCTGGTCTTGTGAGGGTCCTTCCTAAAGCTGGTTACAGGCCAATCCTCATACATATTTCTGGAGGAAGACCCACTAATACCCAACTAATCCCTATGCTAATGGCCACAAAAGGTATTCAATGGGTTTCAGGATCCCAAGGGAAGAAGAGTTATCAATGCCTATGCACAGGTGGTGGTCAGCCATAAATTTGGTGCAGTTTTATGATAACTTCCTGGGGTTCCTGAAAAGCAAAATGAGGGACAGGGTCTGTTGCTACCCGATGTATCACCTGCTTCAGTTTCTAGCTTAGGTATGGTACTGAGCCTGGATTGCTTTTCAGAAATATATGAGACTATGTAACAAAATTAATAACTGCAGAAGAGTGAAGTATTTCAGTATGCCACTCTGCACCTCTCAACACCCTTTACAAAGTGGGTTTTTACTGCTTCACAAGTAGGAAGAGATACACAAAGCCTCCAGGATTTGCCCAAGGTCACAGAGATCAATGCCAGTGCAGACAAATCAAAGCACTTCACCGGAGGTTATTTGCTGTGTTTATAAAATGCTGAATTTGTGATTTCTCTCCAATTTCTATTTGCAACAGACTAAAGCGACAAAGATCTGATTAAGGATTCTTAGTTAGATCAGGTGTAGAGAGAACGCTTTTTAAATATATGCTGTGGATAAAGGTTAAACAAAGGGGGATTTTAGAGAGCCACTGAAAGGAGTAAATTGCTTTTGCACACATTCCTCCTGTGCTCATTTTTCTCCTGTATAAAACTCCTCTTGCAGTTGAGGTGCTGATTTTTTCAAGTGTTTTTATTACTGCAAAAATAGCAAGGTAAACCGAGAAATTCCCTGGCCTAAGGAATATTTACATTTATTTAGTTTTTGATCTGACAGACACAGTTTATCACCTGGCTCTTTAGGACAGGTATGCTATTTAAAAATACAATGAAAGAAGCCATCCAATGTCAGTTTGAAGGACTCAGAGCTATAAGCAGTAACTGTTTAATTCAAAATACATCAACAGGCCTAGAAGCAAGAATGAGAACCCAAGACTCCCCATTCAAAGATAAGCGCTTTAACCTGCTGGCCAGTGGGTCTTGTGGTGTCCCTTGTCCCATGAATCCCAAACTGCATGCATGCCAGCCTTTTAAAGGACAAAAGGAAAATTCTCTTCTACATCCAGGAAGGGACATGTGGGCTTGAGTCCACTCAGGCAGAAGAAGGGTCTCGTGCTTTATATAGGGGAAAACTCTAACCACAAGATCCTATGGAAAAAAGATAAACCATTGCTCCTCTATACTGCTCCACCATTCTATCTGAAGCAGCAGCTGTAAGTGGGTTTTTTTCAGTAAGATTTGATGAATGCCTGGGAAGTACACAGTGGCAGCACCTACTAGAATAGCCTTGATGAGACTTGGACACTTTCTCCTGACACAGCACAGGCCAAAGGCTGTTCCACTTTGGAAAACAGAGACAAACCTCAGCATACAAAGAGAGGCTGTCCAGGCACTTGGCAGACTAAGATTAAAAAGTAAGATATTAAAGTCATGTAGGTATCCCAAGTTTTAGACCGTAGCTGAGCCAAGGTTCCCAGGACTGTAACTCTAAATTTATATGCCTAAATTCTTGACAGCTTCAGCTTTAATCAGCTGAATCCCAGTTTTGGATTAAGTTTTCATTCCCTACAATAAACATGTCTGTATCACAACTTTACCCATAGTCTGTGCAAAAAAATAAGACTGATGTGGACTGAGGAGAATCAGAGGTCCAGATTACTACGAAATTATTACTCGAGTCATGTGTGAAAAGAAAACAATAAAGACACGAAAACTTGTAAAATGGCCAATAGCAAAAGCCTAGAAAGATGAATACCCAGAAAACACAGACATGCAATGGTGGATAACAATCTAAATGAATTCATTTTCACTCGACAAATTACATAGTTTTCCATTGCCTCATATATTGCCAAATTATTTTTCTACCACATTGGCCAAACACCATGAAAACAGAAGAGAATAAAACAGATCTTGAAAAGAGTTTGGTGAAGATATAAAGTGATCAATACATTTTCACATGGCCTTCTTATTACATACAGTATTTTCGCAAGTATTTCTCTGAAGAAAAAATTAGTCCAGTTTTAAAAATGGGAATTCTTATGACCTAGCAATTGATATGAAAAAACACAGAAATGTAGCAAAGAACAGAGTGAGAGTAACAGGACAGAACATCTTTGACGAGAAAGTAAGGCAGACAGATGAGGATTCAGATTTCTGGTTGGCAACTGATGGAAAGCAGTTTTCTACACAAAACCTTTGCACAAACATAGAGAACAGCGAAAGAAAGAACAATCTGTACTAACAGCTAACTATCAGGAATAAACATCAGAAATTCTATAATGTAATTGTGGAAAAAAATGAAAGGCCTATGAGACAGACTTGCCAGGAATACTGCCTCAAATTCAGTAACAGCTAATAAGAGTGTTTAGTCAGTACCGACATTCAAGGAAAAAAGAAAAAAGAAAGGGAAGAAAAAAGCCTGGCAAGAAATACCTTTCTTCATATAGTCAGAACCAGAAACGGAACAGAGTGGTTGGTTGTTGTTGACCAAGCATTGCTGAGCAACTAGTGCTGAGGGGTCATGTCTTGTAGTAAGTAGGACCTTTCTGCAATCAGCATGTGACTCTATAAGCATCAGAGATTTCTAATCCCAGAAATGTTTGGGACATTTGATTCTATCGTATAGGAGAGACACTTGAATTGCACCTGACCTTAGAAAAATGGTTGCAAACAGCAAAGGTAAGTGATCTGACAGGGAAAAGATTAAAACAGTTAACAGTACTGAGGCCCAAGGTAGAAAGAAAACAAGAAGCAGAACTGATACACAGGCATTGGGATCCAGGATACATGGAGGGGGTCGAGGGTGGAGAAGGCAAAAGGCATGTCACGTGCTGAAAATCACTACCATTTTAAAATTTTAATTTTAAAAACCACAACCATTCAAAGAGGAAAGAAGGCAATGTATGCAGTGATTGAAGATATAGAGATTTCCAATTAAACAGAGCTACACAATGTGACTTCAGGAAATCCAAGGGCTATCAATGTGTACACACTAAAAGAAAAAACTGCCAACAATTCAATCACCACATTGGCAACTATGCTGTTAGGTCAATGACCAGTTCTGTTCCAGGAGGACTGAATAGCCAGCTGCAATGTTATCCCTACAACACTGACAAGGCAGTAACAGCAGACCATAATACTTGTGAGCAAGAGCTGACAATAGACAATACAGACATGTTGAGGCCAATGGGCAAATGGAGGATGTTGGTAAGAGATCCGCAAAAGCAAGGGCAAGTACTGCATAAAGCTCACAGCAGCTGACATGCAGGAGAACCAATCACTGCTGGGAAGAACAAGCTATGGATTTAATCACAGTACAACATCAAGAAATCTTAATGTGACGCAGGAGGGAGAACTGTCACCAGAGGCTTTACGCTGCATTGTATTACAATCAAAAAACATATTTTGAGGTAATGGGCTAAAACATGGCAAGCTAGAGCTAGAAACAACCATCCCATATAGCCCAGGAGGCTAGTGAAATACAGAATTCATGTGAGTCATTGAAAAATATCATGGAATTAAGAGCATTTCTGCATCCACTGAAAGGACCACAGAGCTGATGATCAACAGCAAAAAACCAAAAAAATAATTTATGAACACTGAGGACTGTCTTTGACTTGAATCCACCTTCTACAGCACTTAATGGGGAAGTGTCTGCTCACAGGTTACTGCTCCAGTTTCTCTAAACTGAGAGTTCTGAAAGTGTTCAGGCACGGACTGTTGAAACAAAAGGAAAGTTTGGCATAGGTAGCACATCTGTTGTGCTGGGTTCAGACAGAGGGCTAAAGTAGACGCAGCCAGACTGTGGGGAAACGTCAAAGCGTTGTGGTGCCAGTTCCTCCCATTCATGCATGGAGGACAGCAGAAGCAGCAGTAGAGAAAACCAAGACACTGAACAGCAGAGGCAAGAGGAAGAATATGGACTCCCTACTCAAGAACGTTGAGACACTGTAATTATCTCCTTCCAGAGGACAGTCAGGATTCTGCTAGGTCTCCAGAACAGACAATTGCAGCCTAGCAGAAAAATGATCATCAAGCCAAGGAAGCATCTAGAAGTAGTCCAAACCAAGGAGGAATCCTACTGAAGTAAAGAAGCCAAGATCCTAAAGCCATTGCAAATAGACAATCTGGGCAGCTTCCAGCTCTGAAACAGCCACACAAAGAAAATAAGCTAAACTGCAATAGAAAACACATCGTACTAGATAGCTACAGACTCAGGGAAGCAAGGTGCAGGGAGAACAGTGCAGAAGGTAGCTAAGCAGTGGAAAAGGTAACTAAAAGGTAAATGCAGAGAAATGGACCAAAACGGGTGATCACGGCAAAGCAAAGAGAGACTTCCACTTGCTTTACTTTGAAGGGGCAGAACTCAAGCTTAAGGATCTCTACAGTGTCAGCCAACAATAAAGTCCTCTACAACAGCAATAATAACAAGACTGATCAGTGTTTAGCAGAGCACAAGCTGTAGGTCATCCAAAGTGTTTGTTATTAACAACCACATCCAAAAACGTATTCCAAACTGGCAACCATTGTCTTGAATGCTGCCATGCAAGACACAGTAATTACATCGGACACTGCATGGAACTTGCAGGGTGGTGCACAGGTAGCAGCAGGAAAACTAGAGGAGCAGCAGAAATTTAGTCTGTTCCTCTATGGACTGAGTATCAGTCAAAATTGTCACATCAGGGTAAAAAAGTTCCCTTAACCTATGGCTGTTTTACTTTCAGGACTCCCAAGTCCTCTCAGGTTATTTCCCAGCATGTGAAATGATTTCCACTCATGCAAAGTGAAAGTAAATCACAACAATTCAGTTGTGGCAGCGGGTTATTCCTCCTTGCCCAGGCTGTTAATGACTGCCTCAAGCACAAAGCATTGGAGAGGCAAGCTGGAAATTATAATGAGTTAAGTGATCAGCCAAACATATTAAATACTATGATGATCCAATTGCACTGAATTAGCATATTTTGATAGACATGTACATTAATAAATATTAATATAAATGCTTAATATGTGAAATTCTATCAATTTGTTTTGCACGGATTGATTTTCCAGAAATCTGAAAATATCAGCAAGGTTCAACTGGCAAGTCTCTTCTCAGGGCTTCGCAACTGTGAGCTCAGTTCCCAGGTAAGAGCTGGCATTTTCTGCAACGTTACTAAAAGCTTTACTTACTTATTTCTTTTAAACACAACTTTAAGTATGACATCACATCCAGGATGAGTTTTTCCTGTCTAGAATGAAATTACTTGCCATCTCTTCATATCACTTGGAAACTGTGAGTTTAAACACCTTTTCCTCTGCAGCTCTTGTGCCCTGGAACCACTTTGTGCACATCGCTATCTCTTTGTGCTTCTATACACTAACCAAACTCCCCCAAGGAGCCATGACTAGATCTCTTCCACTTCTGTTGCTGCCAAATGTCCGTAACATCCACAGAGCTATACTGTGCTTACAGCTACTCTCCTAAAAACATAACTAGGTGTATTTCTGTTGCATTATCCTCTGCTCCATCTGTGTATTTCATTTACCTTTTGCCTCTTGTTGTCCATCAGGAACATCCTGTACAACCTGTGCCTACCACACCTGGCCCTTCTTCCAGGAGCACAGCCCACAGGTGCTCCTGGAGTATAAATAATCACATAAACCATTAATTCTCAAATCTCACCAGGACACATTATTCTGCTCTTGCCTGCAGCTCTTAATTTGCTTCTGCCTTTGCCATTACTTATGATTAAAAGCCCTGACTCTGTTATTTAACTCCGTGAAGCATGCAGCTTGTATGAGATGGTGTACAACGCAAGCTGAATCTCGCAACTTGAAACACTTCATTATATTAAAAAGAAAAAAAAGCCTTATGATTAATTTTGATTTCAAGTCACAAATGAAACAGTTTAAAGCAATCTTAAACATATTTCTCACAGTAGGAAACCCAATAAACCAACAAAACAAACTAAACATTATAATCAACCCAATTATTACCTTCTATTAGCCAAGTGCTTAAGGGATGAAAAACACCAGAATTTTAACTCGAGTGAAGCATTACTGAGACATTAACCTGGGGAATGGTTTCCCCCCTACTTTCAGCTTAATCCTCAAAAAAGATTTGGCTTTCTCTTAAGGGCATTCAGGTGATTGATCTTACAGGTGTGCAGGTGCTAAATTAAATCTTAGGACTAACTTTTGGTTCAGTGGTCTTCACATCTCTAATGGAAGAGCATCAGCAAGAAATATGAGGGATGCTGCGTGATACTCCTTCCTTTATTAATAAAAAACCATGTACATAAACTAATTGCAGTGCACTAAACCACAATCTGCCAAAAGTATCGGAAGGGCGAAGGGGAGGGGGATCCAAGAGGACCCATCAAGCAAACAAATAACCAGACGATCTGATATGGCCCAGTTTGGCAGTGCATATGGCTCCAGGTCACTGGGAAGAAAACTGCCTCCCCCTCCTCGCCGGGGTTTAGAGAAGCACGCTGGCCGAAATTTAAGCTTTTTTTTCTCCTCGGAGACAGACGCAGCCCCACACTCTGCCAGCCGAGCGAGCCGAGGGGCCCCGGGGTGCCTCAGCCCAGCACCCGCTTCCCGCCCCGCCGCCGCCATGACCAGGCACCGGCCCCTCTCCCTCAGCGCTCGCCAGGGGAGGAGGACGCAGAGCGGCTCCATCAGGTACCGAAAGGGACTTGCTCTCCTCGGCGGGATTTTCTCTCCCTCTTTTCACTCCCTCCGCCTCTCCCCACACTGTTTTAACGGGCAGCGGCGTAAGTCCCGCCAGCTCCCGCCTGCAGCGTGAAGCCACGCCGCAGCAGCCGGCCCGGCCGCCGCTTTCCGCTGACTCTGCTTTCCCGCCCGAGGAGAACCGGGGCGGCGGGGGGAGCCGAGAAATACAATTTCGATAGTAATTTGTAGGTCGCTGAAACAGTGAAACTGCATCGTGGAGATTAATTTATCCCTCCGTTTTACGACGCGCGCTCTCAGCGCCCGTATTTAAAAGCGGCTCCAGTTGACATAACTCACCCCCTCCCCCCACCTCGTCTGAGGCGCGTCCGCCGAGCGGAGCCGGGCGGCTTCGGCTGTCCCGGGCACCGAGATGGGGCCGGAGGGGGAAAAGCTGCTCCGTACGCAAAGCCCCGGCAGGTTTTCCTCCTGGGTGGGCAAACTCGAGGGAGGCTCTGCACGCCCTGTCCCGGGAGGGCTGCGGGGAGCCGGGGTGAGGAGCCAGGGAGGCTCATGGCTGGGGTGTGAGGGCGGAACACCTACCAGCTGGCTGAGAGGAGTGGAGGCCAAGGAGAAGGAGGAGATGGTTGTCACCTTCTGCTGAGCTGAAATCATAAACGACATTGTGGCAAAGATGGTGGGAGAGGGAAGGAAAATCCCCCTTCCCAGTCAGGTCACAGCTCGCCCTGCTCCAGGCGCCTTCTCCAGCTGAAGGCTCCGATGGATCTTGCACCCGCACCCTGGGGTCCTCCCATCAGTTTTCTCATCAGCCTCTCACTGCCTCCATCAGGGTTTGATCAATCACCAAAATAAAAATCACCATTTCCCCCTTTCAAGGAAACCATCCTCCCTTCCCCAGCTGTGTGTGGTGGTGGGCAGCACTGGTCCAGTTACAGCCATGCCAAGGCACCGCTGCCTTGAAACTTCATCCACCCAGTGCGGCAACAGCTCTCGGCTCTTTTATTTCTCCTCTCCGTTCTTCAAGACCACCCGTCTTCCACAAGCCTGAAGTGGTTTACCGTTTGGTTGTGATAACAAACTGATGATATTTATGCTGGTGCCAAGCCTACTGTAAATTACAGCAGCTCCCAGGAAAACAGCCCCTTTGGCTCAGCAGAGTATGCCATTTTATTTATGTTGCACTTATACACCTGAATATTGAACTCTGTATTTAAATGGGACAACAAATCAATACTACATACGGGATGTGTGTGGGGAAGGGAAACACAGAAATCTTTAGCTTTGCTCCCAAAACAAATTTGGAGGAGCAGGAGGAAAAGATGCTCATGAGACTGAATAAAATTCATCTGAACACACTGACCACGATCCTCATCTCTGGAAAACAATTACTGTCACAGATCTAATTAATTCTTGCAGTGTGTTAAAATGAATCAAACAGAATGGAAAACAATGGTATAGATGATTTTTGATCAAATTTGAATTTACTTGTCTGATTTAGGAATAAAAAGTTGATTTAAGCTGCTCCATTTTCTAAAATCTAATGTTATCTATTGGAATTGCAGGAAATTGCTAGTTATTGATTATTGAAAGTTAGGATTATGAGACTCATTTATGCACACCCAAGAGACACAGAAGAGTTTAAAAGATACCTATCATGTATCAGATCACATATCAGTTTTTCTTTGGAGTTATGAACAAGTTGGTTTGAAATAGTGGTGAATGCTATACAATAAAATAAGGATTTGGCTGTTGCAAAGCAATAGAAATCACTATGGGCAATAGCACTCCCTGGCTAGATCCTGGAGCCAATTGTGATTACAGCAGGATCTTTGCCTGAAGGAATAGTATAGAATCAGGCACCTGTATTTTTGTGCTGTATAGTAAATCATATCACAAGCATCAGCATTCTGCAAAATTACATGACTGATAAAGCAATACTGCTCTGGTGTTTTTTATGATAGGCTGGTGATGACGGTGATGTCCAAATTAAAGGCCATCTCCCCAAAGCATAAAAAATGCACATATCCTCTACAGACTCTTAAGAAGATGTTAAATCACAGAGTGTTATAGCTTAGACAAGAACATAAAAAATGAATGTGGACAAGGAAAAATACACCCAAAGTCAGAGAAATGAGAAGCCTGATACGACAAATATTTTTAAAAGAAAACAAAAATACAACTTCCCAAAGAGGAAGTGATTTTCTTTCATTTTGTTTTTATTCTATTCTTCATTCAACCTTTAAAGTGACCATGAGATTTTATTTAAGCAATGTGAACCATATCATTAATGACAAGAAGAATCATGCTTTGAGAGTTTGGGAAATGCACTTAGCCACTTCATCATCATAAGTTCCTCCCACCTCCACCTGCAAAAGTCATTGAATGGATACAAGTTTTGACATCCATTGAGAGCACCCTCTGAATGAAGCTCATCCCTTTAAGCTTCCCACTGAGACCTGCAAGTCTTTCAAGTTTCAGGAATCACCAACATGAATTCATAACCCTACTAAAAGCAACAGTTTGTTGCTATTACTATTTCCTCCTCCTCTAAGAAGGTAAAATTGAATCTAAAATTGAGGTTACCCCAGCCACCTTTGAAAGGAACCAGAAGTTCTGATGAACTCGAGACAGGTAATCCCTCCCTTGCTACGGCAGACACAAACAGTATCTAGCCCTGTTTTACTGTTGCCCTGAAACGTTTTCCACTGACTTAAATGGGAACAGAAGGGGTCATGAAGAATAAAAACTGAGTTGTGCGAATCCCTAATTTTCTGCTAGTGACTGATTAGAGAGAAGTAGAGAGCATGGAGGTGAAGGTTTTAAGCAAAAAGTTGGCTGTTGTAGCTTCATAAATAAATAAGAAACAGAAAACATTAAATTTTGTTTTCATTAAACACATCCCTTTTGTGCTTTGGGATAAGTAAGTACATGTGGTTTAACTATAAAGCAAATGCTAAAGGAAAGTGTTTTGACTTATAAATCTTCTTTTTCCCTTTCTGGGGTTCAAAGCGATTTGCCAAATTCAGAGCAAATTTATGCACAACTTTTGGCTGACCTGAAAAATACACTGTTGCTTAAGCTCACTACTTGAACAATTTCATCCCGTCTAAACCACAACACAGTACATGGCATGATATGTAGCGTAAAAGTCCTTCATGCACCAAATGCCTGTTGACAGCTCATTGTGCACAGGATCACAGAATTACAAGAACCTTTCAGGAACAGATTTACATAGGACATGGTAAGCACCACGAGTGGTCACCCCCACTGAACCTGGATTTCATACCTCTGAAGAAGCATCACTGATCAATGGTAAGCATTCGTAACAGGACCAAGAGGATGCTTTTATGGTTATGATTGAACACAGGCATTTACTGCCAAAATGTGTTAAAAGTATGTTCACTGAGTAGATTTCTGTGTTTTGTACTAAGACCATATATCAGTAAAGAAGCTCTCAGAATAAACATTTAACAATGGCAGATTAATTCTCCATGAATAAATTAGCTCAAATTTATGGCCCTCGGATCACATGTGAGATTAGGTATCCACACAGTGTCAACAGCCTCACCAGAATTGTCTTGACAGTTTAAGTAACACCTTTTGTCAAACTTTGCACCTTTGCTCCTAGCCCTCTTTCCCTAAAGTCAGCAGGAAATTCATATCATGTATGCAAACATTTTGCTTTGCTGGGGATTTTTCTGCAACTTTTTAATTCCTATTTGCTTTCATTTATAATTGCTGATGTTGTTTTCTTTTATAATACATTTTCTTTTCTGGAATTGGTTTGTCCCAATTACAAAACAGTACAAAGTTAGGTAATGTGTATATTTTTTTCCATAATCAATATACAATATTTTTTCCCCTCAGATATTTCCTTTACAGTGAGAATCAAGAAATAGAGCCTGTAAAAACTCCATAACTCCATCAAATATATTTTTTTTTTCTTTCTAAAAATCACTACAAATATGAGGTTCCTACCCCATAGTCCACACCAATGAACCGCTTTCTCTGCAACAGACAATCAAGGCATTATGATCTTGTGCCCTCTGGCATTTAATCTACCCAGGGATGTCATCCCAATCCTACCTGGGAAAAGCTGAGTGATGCACAGGGTTCAAGGAAGTAACGTCACAACTTTAAGTCCATTACAAACTTCCTGGCAGTTTTTTGCTAGTAGTTACAATATACAGTAGCATGGTATGCTGCATACATCTGAGAACAGTGGAGGCGTAAAGCCTAGCATGGAGCCTCTCAGGCCTTACTCAAAGGAGGTCCTGGATATACTTTTCATAAGCTAAGGCTACAGCTTACTGATTTTCTTATCTGCTTCTAGGTGGTCACTTGGTTGCCAAGCACATTATTTATGTCTTATATCACCACTCCTGATCTTTGCCATATATTATTTATGTAGTCTAATAATTTAGGTACCAATGTGTACCATGAACAACCATTTCTTGAACATCCATTGCTTTTTCTATGCCATACTGGTCTGTTTTGCTTTCCCTTAGAGCCAGTTAAAAGTGAAGAAATGTAGTTTATTGTTCATGCTATAGAGGGGTTTCCATCAAGACATCTCAAAGTGCCCAAGCATCAATTCATTGCTGCCGTCTCATTTGTCAGTCCATGCAATTTACAATAAGTCTATTGTTTTACACTAATAAGAGTAAGTTCCTATCAAGCTGCAGTCTCTCATCTTGTTAATCAATGCAACTCCTGCTGACTTTTCACAGGGGTCAACCATTACCAGAAAGTAGATTATTACCCATCAGCAAAGTTTCAGCTCTTGATTACTGACCTAATTATTCCATTCAGCATATGTAACTCAAAGGGACAGGATAATGTACAACTGCTGGGTTCTACTTCAAACCATTTTTGTTGTTAATACCCCAGGCATGCCAGACCAGTGTGTCTGTGTGCTCTGTTATAGGAACCTTTGCACAATTTTAGCCTGTTGGCTGTAGCTGATCTGCTTACATCAGGAAGCAGATAGATTAATATTTCTTTATAAAAGTTCTAATTTGGGGCTATGTAGATAGTCCCTTTTCCCAGCTTGCCTAAGAAAATTCATGGAGTCAAGAGTCACAATTGCTTTTTCATTGGCACAATTATTTTATAGTTGTAGAGGTAAAACCAAGACAATCATAATTTGGCCAATATGTACTAATTCTTAAAAAATCACCAATAAAAATGAAGAATCACTCCTTGTACAGCCTCCTCAGCACAGAGTATTTAATCATGCTCTCAGAGGAGAATACAGATCTAAAAGTAATTTACATATTCAGTTACAATCCTTTGCAATTACCACCTAATGTTTATCCAAACCCCAAACTCCATAATTAGCAATAAATTTACATGTATATGGTCCCTGAATTTGCCTTGAGAAATGATATAGTTTGATATAGTTGATAAGGTAGTAGTGTAAGACTGTGCTAATTAAACATTTGCTTCTTTCTCAATATCCTCTTCTGAAAGATATCCTTCATAACAGCAAAGAGGTTTATCACCGAGAGATCCATTTCATCAAAAGACTAAATATGCAACCACTGCATTTTTTTCAGATAGTCTCTCATACAGAAATGCTGAAATCCAACCTCAGACCAACACACTTCAGAAAAGCATCTGTACAGACTAACATTGAATATCTCTTCTGTATCATATACTCCAGAGAATAAAAAAGCCTTCTGCTAGATGCCTATCAGAAGCTGCTTTTAACAGTGAGGTGACACGTAAGTAGTGGTATTATCAACTTGTTCCCTGGGTTGCAATACGCAGGGAGAATGAAAGCTCACAACAGTTAAGGTTTGTCTCACTTTTCAAAGATTTAAAGTGATATTTTCAGTTTTCTTTATTGCTAAGGGATCCATCATTTTGAAACAATATCGTTAAATGAGATGGATCCTTTTGTGGTGATAGTCATTGGCATGAAACAGCTCTGCATTTAAGCTACCAGAGAATCCCTGCTCCATTAAATACAGCCCTAATTATTAGCATTTATGATTTTTACCACAGCCATACCTATGAGGTCTCACCAAGCTCATGATTTCACTGACATTTTATAGAAAAGAATGAGAAACCGTCCCTTCTCTCAGAACAGAGTTTTCTTATGCACAGCTGTATGTGGGCCAATATCAATATACATTTTATTATCCGCATTGATGTAAAGTCCTGAGGCAATAAATACTACTGCTACAGGCCTGTCTAATAACCTCCATTTTTATTCCTCTGCCATTGCGTGGGAACAGGGATATAGAGGTTAATGATGATGTCTTGTTTTTTTCCTGAAGTGATGATTTATATTGGGGTGGACCAACCAACCTTTTCAGGTGACGAGATGTCATGCTTAAGACCCCTCCCTTGCAGTACATGAGATTATTATTGAAAGCTCACAGCAGCAGGTGCTATGATTCATGCAGGGGTGTGGGGCAGTGTGCAGCTGTTGAGAGTCACACACTGCCCTAGAATGAAGCCAGTGTGGGAGGCCAGAAATTATCCTCCAGGTTACTGGGAACAACTGTCAGAACTGGGATTCGGGTTTAGTATTTCTTGCTTTGCAATCTCATCCTAGGATCGGTCCTGTGGCATGTGTTGTCAGCAGGACTGCAGAAGGTGTCATGTCAGCCTGAATTAAAAAAGGAGAATGCTGTCATTTTTGATTGGGACACCACAGTGATTGCCTTGATTTCACTTAACACCTACAGGTCTTTTTTCTAACCTCCTCCTTTTGTCTGCTATCCCTATAAGGAGGATGCTACCCATGAAATTACATAGAACTAATATTGTCAATGTTACCAACAACTTTACATTCCATAAAGTCTGTGCAACAACTAGTGAAAGCTGAAATGATAGAAACACCGCTGTAGTGAACAAGAAGCAAGCTCCTGTTTTACCAGTAAGCCAGTAGCAATGCTACTTGAGATTTTCTTACTATTATCAGATGGGGAGGTGGATCAGAGAAAGATAGGGACAGTAACGTGACATCCAGTGAGGATAACTTCTCTCTCCTCTGATCCAGGAACTGAGCAGAGGACGTTTTATTCACTGTGCAGTCTTCCTGGTGTCTCCTCTCCAGCAAAGAGCACCAGAAAAAGTGGCAGAGAGTCTTCCAGACACCCCAGAAAATAGAAACAATTGTGGAAACAAATATATGAGGAGCTTTTGACTGTTCACGGAATCACTTGGAGTGCTGCCTGGACTTCCTCCACTGTGTACTAATATGCTATGTGCTCAAACTCTCTCCACCTCTGCCTCTCACATCTTCTGCCCCCAGGCTTCACTTTGCACCTGCTCCATTGCTTTGCTTTTAGCTGAGTCCCAGCTGAACAAGCAAAACCACTGTAAAATGTCCCAGAAGCTAGTATGAAAGTGCACTGCCCTGCTCTGTGCACATAAGACTGTCTTAATGCTTGTCTGAAGACTAAAATGTGGACTCCTGACCTATTCCTCACAAATCTATCTCATGCAGACCACACGCTTTTAGGGTAAGAGCTGCCTATTCTCTGTGTCTACAGTGTCTAAGATACCAGGGCACTCTCCTTGGTTACTTGGTAATAAATGCAACTTTATTACTTGCTAACAAATGAAACTGGTAATAATAAAGTTCTTCCCCAGAGACAAAATATCTGTTAAATCTACTAGGAAAAAATGAACAACCTCATTTTAATATCCTTGTATATAGAAAGACCTCCTTAATCAGCATGAAGCTTAAATGAGGTACTTGCTTAGCAGGAACACCTACACAGGAACTGATTTTCAGCAAATTGTTTGAGATGGCCCTCTACTCTGGATAATTTTCAAAGTGATTACTCCATCATGCCCGAGGCTGAGGAGTAGGACATTACAGGTACTAACAGGTACCTGTGTCCTCTACATTACAAGCTGTGACATTCAGATCAATTTTCACACTGCATCATATCTCACTTGCAGCTGCATTTAGGCTTCAAAGCCAACCCATTTCATTATTCAGCTACATGGGGAAATTAACTGCTGTGGCTACAAAGCAGGAAAAAAAAAAACCATGGTTACAGATAAATTAATATTGTTCCAGTGCATGCACTCTAATCTGGAATAAAATAATTTTTATTCTGAAATAATATTTATTCTGAAACTAAGACCTATGTAGCAACAGAAGTATAATTAATCTTTTATATTTATATTGCTTTTCATCTGCAGAAAATTAAAGTCCTTGCAGCACTGATTACTACCCTGCATTGATACAGTGACCAATTAACCACTGATGCATGTGTCAGCATTCACCCTGGTTGGTTCCAATGCATCCACACTGCTCACTAATTTGGCAGCTCCTGCTCATTTTTTCGTCTTCTGTTGAACACCCTTTATCTGAGAAACAGGCAGGAAATTGAGGCATATGCACAGGTCACGCACCCGCAGCTATCCAGGCTGTTGCCACACTGCACTACTCTGCACCATACATACCGTGTGGGCTATCGTGAACTGAGACAGTCCTGTCTCTGTATTACCACTGCTAATTTTGCCTTGCAAGCACAACTAGTAGTTCACTAATCAAGTAAAAGTACAGTTAAAAAACCCAAACCAAAAAAATTATCATCTTTAAACCCAGAAGGTTCCCCTTTCCCTTCATTAAGCCATGTTTAAGCTCATCTAACACCATATCAACACTAAACAAAGAGGCTCCTTCTTCAGCTTCTTTACTGAGTGCTCCTTGTTGGCCCAGATGTCATGCTGTGGCTCAGTGAACCAGATCAGTTTGTCAACGAGCCAGACCCAGCAAAAGAAAGTAAGATTCGGTTTCAGCTGGATTGGTGAGCTGATCTCACTGAACATGAGCACTACTGCTGAGCAAGGGAAGGCAAAGTACCATCCAACTGTGGGAGCAGAGAGGGGGAGCACGGGAGATACTTTAAGACTGACTTGGACTGCAAAACTCTGTGCTGAGACTGCAGCCATTCAAACTGGTCTTCAGGAATCTAAAACTTTACATGTGGGACAGAGAAGGGAACAAGTGACAGGGCAGGAAAGTACTTGGATGTGCCATAAATGGAGAATGCAGCTGATCACTTCATTCAGTCACTATCACCCCCACTATTCCTCCCACCATTTCCTGTGCTGTGCCAAACACTGAATCAAAACTTCAAGCAGAGATCTGAAACAAAGATGGTCAAGTTCTTCTGCAGGGAGCGGGAACCTCTTAAGAGTATGAAAAGGGTAAGGGAAATGATAATCAATAAACCAGCTACTAACACTCCTAGTATGGACCTCCTGGTGAAGAGACACCCTGAGGTTCATGTTGTGATCAGCTGTATCACAGTTTCACCTCCAGGCCTTGAAAAGCAGAGGGTCGCAAAGAGAGATGGGAGAACCATTCCCCAATTTAGAGATCGTTGGCAGATATCTATTTACCACATTTTATTTTCAGCCTTCCTCCATATAAGATTTCAGTGGGCCTTGGCTAAGTGCTCACTATCCATAAAGGAAAACTAAGACACTGCAACAAATCACTCCAGAGAATTAAATACTTACTAAGGATGGGAATTATCTGATCAAATTTAGATACTGTAGACTTCTGAGCTGGCCATCCGCAGCTTCCTTGACAGCCAACAGCCTGTGAGGCAGGATTCCTCTCTTCCTAATGTAGATCTCTGAAATAGGTCAGAGTAATTGTACCCTAAATATGCCAATTTCTCTCCACTGACTATAAAAGAAGCCCAGAATAACTAACACGAATGGAGACATTCACACTGTAGATGACTTGTTGGTACATGACTTGCTTGGGTCACCTCTTTGGTGACTTAGTTTCCCTGTTGAGTAACTGGAATTAAGTTATTTATTCTCCTTTGAAAACCACTTTTATCTCTGTGGACAAGAAATATCACAGGAGTTAATGCTTTTAAGAAATTATCTTTTCTGTTCTACTAAATGGGCTAAAATTAATTATATCTAGTTAAAAGAAATTAATTTCTTGAAATCTAAACTGAATTCCTCACAGGAATGATTTAAATGATTTTCATAAATTGGTAGTCTGGTAACCTTTTGCCCACAGCACATTTCAAAGTTGTTTCTAACATGTAATCAGCATACTGTAAGAACCAAGTAACTCCTGTTAAAAAGGATCAGTTCAAAAAGACATCTGAGTTGCTGAAATCACAAAGGGAAGTCTGATGACCTTTTAGTCACTTCTGATGTAAAAAGAAAATCCAGATTTACATTTATCCCCTAAACTCTGCAGCTTTTAATGAACACGGATACCAGGTTTGAGGAGTCTAGTTCATAAAAAATATGGAAATAAGTTGTCACTCACCCTACTGGGGACAGGTTTTTATTAGACTCAGACAGTGTCATGCCCCCAGGAGACCTGTGCCAGAGAGCCCTAGGAATCTTTCTCTAATTTATATTTGAGATGACAGGCTGGGATTTCTGCACCACACTCTGAGCAGAACCACCTGCTTCAACCACGTTGGGATCAGCCACTGTCCCTCTGTGCTCCTCCATCTTCCAGCACTCTTAACACAACAAGAGTAACTGCATTTGACATCTCTAAGCTCTTCCACTCAAGGGATATCTAAACAGTGAGTTGACTAAAATGACTCTAGGACTTCAGCACAAAGCATTTTTTAGTCAGACCCCCAAAAGGAACAAAGTACATAGAGCAAAAGAGGAAAGCAGTAAAAAATTCTTGAGTCTTACTCACATTTATTCGCCTCATTTAGTGTTTTGTTTTTTTTTTTAAGTTCCCCTCAGTTTATCTAATTCCAACCTGAAGAAGCAGACTGTCCTGCTTCTAACATGCCCTTTCTACATCATTCTTATGAATTTGCCAGTCTTTGTTCACTCAAATCTGTCCCAGTCTCTCTTACCATATTGAAACATGCTCCCTTACTAAGTCAAGAGGACCATGGCACTGATTTCTAAAATCCACACGACATTTTGATCATGGAATAGGACTGGCCACACAGAGGATTACTACAGAATAGTGAGCAAGCTTTCTATTACCCTGTAGCAACTCTGCAGTAACTCCTCTTTGTAAACATGCTCTGTGTTTTCTCCTTCATTGCCAATTCTCAGCATTGCCTACGCTGCTATGGTATGCCCAAAACTGGGCCAAGAAATTAGTCCTTCAGGGCTTTAGAATTGGTTATTTTGTTCTAGGTGTCTCCTTTATATCAAACTCCTTCCTAAATTACCCCGCATCAATTTATAATTTCAGTAAGTTATGAAAAAATAATACTGACATTTCCTACTTAACAGTGACATCTTCAAAGTTAGTGCTGGTTTGCTGGAATGTATTACGCTGGAACAATCAGATCCTCATACTCTCCTCTTTTTGTTGGATAAGGCTGCAAGCATCTTTAGAGGACTCAGATTACAGTACTGAATAAAGCTAATACCTAAACTATAAACAAAGCCCTTGAGCCTCAAGAAAGACAAACTAAAGCTCTGATAGTCCTAAAAACCACAATGAGAGAATGCCACTTAACCTTTAGTTGTGACTACATCTGGGAAATTCCATCACCTCTGGGCTAGTACTGCTGTGCCAATTAGACCCGCTCTCAGCAGGGTTGCTCAGGATTGTGGATTAAAACACTAGTGCCAGCCCATAGTTTGTAGATGAAGCATTTGTAGATGAACGAGTGGGACAGTATTAGATTGCCCAGTGGACGCTAGGCCCTTAAGGCTGCTTTATAGCTTATCAGGAAGGAGGCGGGGGGGGGGGGGGGAGCACTTTGCTTTGATGTCTACCTTCAGTGATACAACACTCTACTCCCCAGCAGGAGGCCCAAACTTGTAAAACAGATTGTATGGAAAAAAAATTCAACTGTCACTTGAAAATGCTGAAAATTAGACATTAATGCTGGGGTAGAGAAATGACATATTTCTTTAGCATTGTTTGTACATCAGACTTAAGTTAATCTCACCAGTCAGCTGGCTGAGAAATGAAAAGCTGCTTTTGAAATACTGAAATGGCTTCATTTTGAAATGTTTTCAATGGCTTCAAAAATACAAGCATATATTTACATGTATATATCTATATATATACACACACTTAGCATGCAACATTTAAACTTTTCAAGACAAGAGAAAGTAATTCTCAACATTTTCCATTTATGAAAGTAGATCTAGATACTAACATGCTGGAAATAAGTAACTATGACTAATTTTGATAATAGTTGCAATGACATGATTATTTTTTAAACCTGCAAGATTGATTAATTTGAACTTTGGAAAATAACTTTTTAAAAGAAAAAAAATGTAGTTTGAACAAATTAGAACCAGTCATGGGGAATATTTAATCAACCACGATTAACAAAGCATGCTTTAAAAAAATAATTTACATCCAGATGCCTACCTTCAAACTGGTAGATTTCTTGTTAGACCTGAATTTGCTCAGCTCTCATCTGTATTCACAGTGATGATTTCCCATTTCCTTGTGAATTCTTTTTCTGACACCATAGTAATTTTGAAGACTAAACTTTGCTACCAGTTGGACTATAAATCTTAAATTATGAGTTTTTTGGGGCAGTTACCATGTTTTTATTCTGCTCTAAGTACCATGGGAATCCTGGTCTGTAACTTAGGCATCACAGGCACTAAAGTTATACACAGTCATTCATAATTAAAGGCCATGATTATATCATGTCCCACATCTCACACCATCTTTGCTTTAGCTGTTCAGTCAGGCTCACTGGTTAAGAGAATCTCACTGAGCTCAAAACAAGAGCTCTCCCAGCAGTATCCAACACAGTAGGCACCTCCTCAGAACTCTGCAGCCTCTGGCACCCTGTGCTGGGTGGTGGAGCCTATCTTTCACCATTATGTTGGATAACGTGTTGTGATTTAACCTCAGCCAACAACTAAGCACCACACAGCTGCTCGCTCACTCCTCTCCCCCCCACCCCGCCCTGGTGGGATGGAGAGAGGAATTAAGAACAGGTAAAAACTCATGGATTGAAATAAGAACAGTTTAATAATTGAAATAAAAATAAAATAATAACAACAACAATAATAACAATTAATAATAGTATTTTAAAGGAAGATAACAAAAAGAGAGTGAAACAAAACATGAGAAACACAAGTGATGCACAATGCAATCATTCACCACCCACTGTCCGATGCTCAGCCAGTCCCCAAGCAGTGACCTGCCTCTCCCAGCCTAGTTTATATATTGGGCATGATGTCATATGGTACAGAATATTCCTTTGGCCAGTCTGGATCAGCTGTCCTGGCTATGTCCCCTCCCAACTTCTTGTGCCCCTCCAGCCTTCTTGCTGGCAGGGCATGAGAAGCTGAAAAATCCTCGCCTTAGTATAAACACTACTTAGCAACAACTAAAACCATCTGTGTCTTATCAACGCTATTCTCATACTAAATCCAAAACACAACACTATACCAGCTACTAGGAAGAGAATGAACTGTATCCCAGTCAAAACCAGGACGACAATCCCTCAAGAACAAGCAGTGAATATAAGTAAGGACTTGTGGCTGAAGAACGGAAGAAATCCCACAATCAAAATACAAAAGGGGCAAGTGAGGAACTAGATGGACTCAAGACCTTTATCCATAACACTGGGGACAGATTGGACCCAGTGTGTGGCAGCAGGAAGGTTATGACAGCCACTGCTGGGTTGGGGCATCTGAGGGTGCCACTTAGGTCTGTGCCCTACTGTGCTAGATGCTCTACAAACCACTGTTGAACTAGTAAACAACTGCCCATATGAACAAATACTCACTTTGACTACTCAAGCAATGGAATATCACAGTACATGCCTATTGTATCTCCTCCCAGATGCAGATTACGGAAACTTGGCAGAAAATAAACTTTTTAGGCTGTCAGTGCAGACTCATGAAGGGATCATATGACATGGTGGCCTGCCATGCATTCAGAAGATGGTTTCTTTGCTTAGAAGCAAATTAACCAATTGTTAAATTTGAGGTTTTATTTTTTGTTTTGTCTTTCTAAGAACACACAGCTAACAAAAACAGTTCACTCTAACAAAACCAGCTAGCTTGTTTGCCCAAACCTTACACTGCACTCCACAGAGCTCTGACATTGTTTTGCTGTGAAATTGGAGCTGTGCTGAAAGAGAATTTGGATCCAAGCATGGAAGTCAAATCAGTGCATCAAAGTGATAAAACCTAACAGCACTGAATAAGCTTCTGCGGTGATTTTATAAACCTATCCTGTGGGCAAACTCTGCTCCACTTTCAAAAGTCTATTGTACCAGTACTGAGTGTGGAAATTTGGAAACAAACCACAAGACTTGTGCCCTTATTTGCATTTAACCCCTAGAATGCTTTTCCATGTCCCAGCTATTTCACAGCTTGCAGATAGCAGTGTCAACTCTGACTTCAGAGTGAAAGTTCAAGGCCTTTGCTTACGCACTGGATTCTTTCTAACATGCAAAAAAAAGGCACTAGTTCCTTCCCCACATTTAACTTCTTTGGCAACACACTTCGAAGTACAGTGCCAAAAAAAGGCACTGGTTGCAGATCTCCGACAAATCACACCAAATTTTGTCATGCTGAAAGAAGATAAATCAAAAAGCGTCTTTCTCTGAACAGTGCACAAAAAATGTTCAAAGCTCAAAAATGCAAATGAAATTGTATTTGTACGAGCCTTCTGATTACAGGCAAAAAGCAAGAATCTTCTGTTGCATAACATACTGCAAGAGGCCCAAACTCTTTGCTTTCTCTTCCTTGGATAATTCTTCTCTCAGAGTAAGCTGGCAATAACTAGAGGAGCAATGACAGGGTGCTGCGCTTCCCTTCTACTCTTTCTTTTAGCTCTTATTTACTCTAGGAAACCTGGGCTGGCTAACTCGAGTGCCGTGGCCTCCCACTCACGGTAGCGGCGCCAAAATCTTAGGTGAAGGTGATGCTTTGCCTTAATAACCTCAGAGGGCAGCATGCTTCTGCTTTCCAAGTCCCAAGGGTCTCATTAGAGGATCTGCTAAATCAGGCTTGTATAGTCTGTCATTAACTGCAGAATTTAATTAGTCTACGTTTTCTCTGATTTGCATATAAGAAAGACTGAAAGCTTGCTGAGTTGTTGCTGTTATCATTATCATGCTGCATTTATCTTTCCCTCTGTGTTCGAAGGGGTTTTTTACAGTACATAAAGGTCAGGGGAACAAACATTCTTGGTGCAGAGCCACTCCTGAAGGTGCAGTCATACTGGGGACTGAGATAAATGCTTACTAGTAACAGAACAGACTTGGTAGCAATACTGGAGTATACCTACCCCACATATCAGAACAGCCAACATTAGAACGGTATAATTAAAGAAATTGCAAGAAGGGCAAGATGATGGAGCTTTCACATTGAGACTCTGAAATGCACCCATGGGACATGCATTTGCAAACTGCTTATTTAAAACATACAAGTTCCCCATGCCCACAATGTCATTGAGAAATGCCCGCTGACTTCAACGAGAGCACTGCTAAGCCTGACACTTTTGGTAATCGCATCTGTAACAGTGAACTGCTGATCAAGCTTTTTGCTGTCTTTTAACTACCTCACCCTGGATGAAGACTTGATAAAAAACATCCCAGATTGTTCTCTCACTTTTAAAGTTTCAGTGATATTGCCTGCAGTATTAATATGGTTTATATTCTGAGTATTGGCAAAAAGAGGTTATTTCCTTCGGAGTTCCTGCAATATCTCTGGAAAACAGGAACTCTGCTGGTGTAGCAGAATGTCTCATTTCCCACCTCACAGGGTCTCCACAATGACAAGTTCCTACTCCAGTTCTTTGCACAACACCACAGATCTGAGAAGCCTGTGAAAAGCTTTTTCTATTCTCATTCTAAACACAGCCAAACATAATCACTCTGTGCCAAAAGGAAAAGACTGCAGCTGGTAAGGAAATTAAATTTACTCCAGATCTTCCAGTAATGCATTATAGCATAAATGATGGAGGGATAACAATCAAGACATGCATAAAAATGTCTCAGAGAGTGCTTTAAAAGTTTAGGGCTTTATCTAAAAGAGCAAAAACCCATCTAGTAACCATGTCCTTTTTTTTTTTTTTCCCTTGTGGATGGATTAATAAGACGAACAATGTATTAACAGCACAAATACAAAGTTTACTTACTCTCTAGTATTCATTTATCACACAGCTCTTTTCAATCCCACTACATGCTAAATCTTTTGCCATTTTTTTTAATGGAAGATTGTAATTCCAAAGACCAAGAATTCCAAGACAGCTCATAATTTTTTTCTTCAGTGCAACCCACCCCTTACTGGGCCTTATTTCCCAGAAGTGCAGAGATCCTCCACCAAGAATCTTTAAAATGTCCTCTTTAACACTGGAAAAACAAAAGCCTGCTATAGAAATCACTCCTGTAATTCTTGCTTTCACACCATTGTAGTAAAAAAGTTGTATATCAGAACATAAAATGAATTGTGCCTCAGTTTTTTTTAACCTTTGAACATGCTTTTCATCAGAATTTCTCAACTGAACCTGCATTAAAAAGCTCAATCAAAAATCCAGAAAATCCAAATTACTTCACTGTCTTTGCACTCAAATAGCTAAATTCATACTCAAAAACATTTTGAGGTTTCCTATTAATTGAATTTTAGGTCTACTGGAGAAACTTACAGAAATTCTACGATATGAATGATTTCTGGAATTTTTTTCAACCTCTCTAAGATTGCTTCAAGCACGTGGAATGCATTGCTAAGCACTATACAGAAATGATTCTGTTTTACATATTAAAATCCAATTTATATCAGAGAAAAATGCATTTGTGAAGTATTTATATACACAAAGAAGCGTAACATTAACTGCACTGTGGAGATGTTATCACTTACAGCCACTGAGTGCCTCAACTACAAATTAGAGGATAATTAATTTAAAATAGTCCTGTACTAAAACACAGAATAAAGTAGTTAAAGGAAAAAGCTGTAATAGTTCCCATGGTAGAATCTTCTTTATAGGAAGGACATGAATGTTACATCAATTTAGTTAAAAATGAAATATTGGAACACGTTGTAAGGTAGGGTTGACCTTACACAATAGAGGGCCTTAAGTGAGATTTAGAGGCACAGCTCTATGCTAATCCCAAATTTGCCTCTGCCCCATTTTGAGGTCCTGTTTTACCTCCAATCTCTACTGCCTTGTTTCCTGCCTCTTGACATGCGTAAGTCGCTGGCTCCTCTTTTACAGGGTTACAAGCAATCGAAAATGATTTGATAAATGCTTTGGAGTAAGAGCTCGAACACAAGCAGTTGTGGCAGAGCCACAATCCCTGAAACTGGGAAAGGGGGAGGGGTTGGACTAGTGCTGTTCCAAACACTCGCTGCATCACCGTTGCGTAAGACCTGCTCTGATGGCCTCCAAACGCTCAGTCACATGAACACCTCTGCACAAGACACACGCTTCAGTGAGTTCCAGGTACGAAACGCAGACACAAGTTGCTCATGCACTTAAGCATTTATGGATTCAAAGCCTTGTCTTTTGCCTAGGCCTCAGATGGGGAAAATCATGTCTGGGCAGGGCCAAACTGTTTCAATTGCATATTTAACTTCTCAGTAAGCAAATATTTCTTATGGAATAGATTTTTTTATATATATAATGCATTTCTCCTTTCTAAAATTTTTCTTTTTACTCTGTCTAGAAGCCCATTGCAAGTTTGCAATTACAATCAAGAAGTAACTTTCTACATGGAAAGAATTTTATTCCTTCCAAGCTCTTAGGAAAATACACTTGGTTTTGTGATTTGGTTTTTCCCCCCCATTTACTGAGATACTAACATATGTTTATTTTAGGTTATTAACTTTAGGCTATTTAATGTTTTTCAGCATATTCAAATATATCTGTAACCTCAGTCCACACACTTGGAAAAAATAATGTATGTATCAGTAGCGAATAATATATATCCATTAAACAAAATTCTTACTTGAAGTATACTTCATGCTTCCTAAAGGCCCACTGACAGATTGCTCATATCTCAAGTAACTGTGCTCTTTGCAGCTGCTTTGCAGTATTTTGCAGGAAAGCTAGGGGCACAAACTAGATGTTTTTGTGCTATTCCAATGACACTGAAGAGAAACAATCATTCATATTAGAAATTTTCAACTGTCTAGGTAAATTCTTACAATTATTCATTTAGTTATTTTTCATCTTAAAGATGTTCTTTTTAATTAACAAATGTTATTTTTAGTTTTAAAACTAAAAAGAGGATTAGTGATGCAGGATTTCTTTACAGTGGCGAAAATATGTGTATTTCATAGCAATTATAAGGTACTGCATGATTTCCCATAGCCTTCCCCAATGACTCCTTTTGCATCATTATTTCCCCAGGAAATATTAATCTGTGCCTGCAATAAAGTACATCAACAGCTTTGCATTACTTCACAATACTGTTGCTATTAATGTTTTTCACCTCCTAATGATGAAGACAGACTTCCTGTAGTAAAAGCTGCATGTATGTAAATGTAACTAAATTAAAATTGCTGGAAAGCACACCACTGGTCTCCCAGGAAACTAAAAGTTTAAAAAATAGCCTTAATATATGAGAAACAACTTTAATTTTAAAAAGGGGTTACAGTCCAGTGCTCCTGCTGCCTGTAATAAAGCTGTAATTGGTAAGCTACTTCCTGCAAACAAGTCCTTATACAGCCAGGACTCAAATTTGCAGAATGATTGTATCATCCAGACTGATATTAATTCTGAAGAAAAATTGGGACTTCTGAATTATTAAGGAAGACTGTCATTGAAGTTTTCATTGAACATCCGTATCCTGAAGCCATATAAATGTCACAAAAAGCCACAGCACTTTAGCTCCGATTCAGCACAATTCTTAACCAGTCAATCAAACTACCTGTATATTTAAAGCTAAGCATGTGCATGGTGTTCCCTGCTGAATCAGGCTTCAGATTCCAACTTCACTTTATGAATCTGTGATTAGCATGTTTCTAAGCAGAACCTAGGATCATAAATTCCACAGGAAGATGCTTGTAGACCACGACAGAACCTGCTTTGTCTATATAAAGGGAAAAATACTTCAAATTAAACTAGGATGTGAATTTATAGACCATTTACTGTTCCACGTCAATTCCCCAGGTGAACACTTGGTGCCCTTGTTCATTATAACTTTAAAGACTTCCAAAATATACTGTTTAACAGCAAATAAAGGTTTTCTTGTTAAGGACTAAGGACCTGTTTACACTGAGATTCTCAGGAAGATATATGTAAATTTGCTTTGTAGATGGATGAGTTATGCCACATTAAATATCTGAGAGGATAGTCCCATATGGAATTAAAATAGCGCTAATTTAATTTAGCTTAATTCACTTCATGAGTAAAATAAATAAAATTAAATGAAGGCTATTTTAATTCTGAATGAGAGTTCCGTGTGGCTCAAATAGCCAACTGCCAACTATTTAGTTAATTCAGATGAGCCTTGCTCAGGACCCCCTAGTAGCTGAGCTCTGACAGTGTCCAAACAGAAATAAGATGGGGCAGGTGGTCTTTTATAAATATTCTCCCTCGTATATCACACTGATATTGGACAAGGCAGAGAATAGTTGTACTGTGTTTTCAGACTGGCTTCTGAATGGCTAACTGTGGCCATATTTTAAGAAGATGCCATTCTTGTGGCACCTCTGGAGCAAGCCTCTGTACAGCTCTTTGCACACAGGATTCTATTACAATCACTTGTTCGTTTCAAATGAATCCCCGTGTGCTGACTGGCAAGAAGAGGGCTAGACCAGCGGGCTATAAACCCGGGGGGAGGGCAGGCACTCATCCCTCCCTGTGCTAAGCAGAGCCTGTGCTCAGCCTCCGCCTCCCCCGGCGGGGCAGCAGCGTTCAGCACCACGGACAGCCCCCACTCCCCACCGGCCGCTCCACCTCTCGTGATTTTTTAAGCTTTGCAAAAGGCCCGTCCAAAGAAATGCCTTTGAATTGAGATCCAGAGGGTAAGCCAACAAAGCACAGGTCATTCTGAAACCGAGGTGTTCAGGCTGGGCTTTTCCAGGCCACTTGGAGGATTATTCTGTTTCCTGAGAACCAGGCATTCGAATCTCATCAAGGCTTTTGGAAAACGTCCGACTCAGCAGCAACTTTAAGAAGGATGCTCATAACATCACTCAAAGCTTATTTAACTAACTGGTTGATTCTGTGATTCCAAATGACCAGGCCTGAAGGAAAGAGCAATTGAACTACAGACTTGGTTTTCTTCCTCGCTTCTGTAAATAAAGCCTGCTGAGGAATTCTGACAATCTTCAGCCTGGATGTGGAAGCACCTCCCCGGTGTGCCCTGCTGTGACTTAAATCTACTTGGAATTAGGTGGCTTTACTCTAATTTCTAAAGGCATTGTGTGTGTATGCATGGGGAATACAAATACCGATTCTCAAAACCAGTGAGCAAACCTGCTTTTGTACAGGAGCAGAGTGCTATCATTTTGGTGTAAGTGCTGAGCTAGGCTTAAAATGGAAAAGAAGAGCAGTAAAATGGTGCGCAGAATCAGTGCTCTTCTGTAGTGTCTGTCATTCAAGGATCTTTAAAAGTTGCTCTTCAGCAAGCCTTACAACACTCCCACGTGATAGACAAATGTTAAGTTGCCCACTTTACAAATGGGTAAATACAGATACAATGAGGTCAATTAGTTTGCTGAAATAGAGATTTTTTTGCATCAGAGTAGCTGCATCAGTGCAAATCCCTGGCACAAAGCAGCAATATGCCTTATTCTTCAAAATAGGTTCATACTGCATCAGCAACAAGCTGCATACTGAACTGAGCAACCACATCTACCCTATGTTACTCCAGAATACCCAAGTCTCCAAAAGAACCAAAACAGATAGCCCCTCCACAGTTATCTGACAGGCAAGCAGTCAGCTTTGATATATGTGAAAAGGAGAAACAACATACTAAAGTCAGCTCAGAGATAGATAAAAAATGCAGATAAAGAAAGACACACTAAGAAGAAAAAAAAAAAAAAAAGAAATAGAAAACCCTAAATTACCTTTGCTGTCTCACAAAATGGGGACCCAATATTAAATTTGTTCAGGTTTGCAAGTCTATAATAATAACGCCTGCAGCAGCTATTTTGGCACCAGTATTAATACTTTACCTTTAGACAGATTTGAAAGATACTATGTTTCCACTAGAGAGAGTAATTAAACAAAACAAAAATACTCACCAAAAAAACCCCATCCAAACCCTCAAATGAAGTAATTCTTTGATATAATCTACCCAATGGCTGCTTGAAGTTTAATTGCTTTCATTTTTAGCAATGAATAATAGCCACCTATACAACAATCTGATTAGAGAGCACAGATTCCATTTGCTGTAATTAAAAATCTTGTTCAATGTCTTTTGCTTCATTGGTCCTCTGGTTAGAAAATGCAGAGTCATTTATGCAAATGATAATCAGGGTCATTTATAGGATCACTCCATCCTAATCACAGCTCCACAAGTCTTTGCTGTGCAGTGCTGGGGCAGCCCAAGTGGAGAGGAAACACAAACATCCCTTGCAACAAAAACATCCTTTAGTCTATTTGGGTCAATTTGCTAATAGCCACGAATTTTCGTCATTACAACGGAGAAGACTGCAGATAGCATGACTAGAAAGAAATGGTCCTTATGCACTGCAGCTTTGAGATGAAGTATTGTGTTTGCTTTAAAAAAGCCACATCACTTCATTCTCAATAGAAGTTGGCACCCAAACTCCGTGACAGCTTCTGTGTAGAGAAATATGCAACTACCTTGCTCACAGCTAAATCCAGTGCTTTGGATACAATATTTATCAGTTGCATTTTGCAAAAATATATATAGAAGTGCTCCTTGCCACATTGCTGAGTGAAAAAATAGTAAGAAATAGGAACACCTCAGTGTAACATCCAAATTCTCCCCTGGTGAAGTACAAAGACTGTCTGCCTCTCCTGTACATCACAGCAAAATAAAGACCATGACCTAGATTACACCATAACCCTGTAAAGGTACAGAGAGATAAACCATGAGGAGGGCATGACTTTAATCCCACAGTACACTTGCGATCATACAAAAGGCCTGAAGGAAGGTGAGGGTGGAAGCTACATCTTCCATGCTGGGGAGAAAATCAACCAGGTTAGGACTGCAGTTAAAAACTTTGTTACTGATGCTTTCACAGGGTTATTTTACATGCAGTCCATCCAAGAAGTAACAACACTGTAGGAACTGAAACAGTATTTAAATGAATAATCCTTTGCAAATTAGCTCCAGAGAACTCCCTGAGTGCTATGCTTCAGCACTTTTCTTCTTTTCTTTTACTTCCTTCTAAAAAAGGACACATGACTTATAGTGTAAACTTTGAGGTGTCTGCTTTATGAAAAAACAGCAAACCACTAGGCCAGCTTTTGTGCATAACTCTCTTCTGAGTCAGTTGGCACCATTTTGTAGATAGCTGCCATCTACCCTGGGACACGGGGATCTCTCACCTCAAACTCACACTCCTGAGAATACACCCCACACTCTATCAGCCATGCAAATCTGCTACGTAATAAGGATTACCTTAAGCAATAACATTTCTCTAGGAGATATTTGTCTAAAGCCAACACACAAATCTCAGCAAATTTGGCAAGGCAAACAATGACAGAATAAACTGTACTTAGTAAAAATGAACAGAGGGAGGACTGTGATCAAGGGCAAGTTTAAATGCAGTCAGGGTGTGACAGCAGGTCTAATATATCTGTACAAGCAGGTCTGGGATGATATTAGATAGTCATGGGAACGTGGTGCTCCACACAGCTGCCTGACCCAGAGTCACTGTCAGTGGCTGACTACTTGTAAAAAGGATGAAGAGTGCCTTTATGTGCTGTGGTTTCACCCTGGGCATCATTTCCTTCTCTGTGCTCCTCCTGAAAGGCACAACTGCATGATATGCATGAAGAACCAAGATCTAAATGGGTGGCACCAAAACCAGAGGGAATACCCAGTATGGGGTTTGGATGCCATATTCCGCTAGGCATGTTTGAAAGTTTTGTCTATTTGGAGATCTTAGAACAGTCTGCTTGAAACCAGCCCATGGTGTATGCCAAAGACTTTAAGGATGCCTTCAATACTCATCAGTGCACTCGGTAATGAGCGACTTGGGAAGTACATTTTTGCAGGAATATTCATGGCTGCAAAGTACCTATTGCTTTCTTATTGCAAAAGCTGTAATGACTCCTTTGGAATCATCTCAGACCAACAGGACGTCAAGACAAAGCAAGCTATGCACACCCATTACAGATCTCAAACAGCAAATGTCTGTCTGATGAAGACAGAGAAACAACATGGTTCTATCCTGTAGACAGTTCTAGACCCAATCCTGCTCACTTGATTTATACAAACAGCCTGAAAGGAGTCAATTCATGCTTGAAATACCATGCTGGATATTAAAGGAGTTGTGCACAGAGATTGTGGTCTCGCATAAGCAAAGGATGAATTAAGCACTGACTAATAGCTTCCATCTAAATACGTTTTCTTCGGTCATTCAATTTACAATACATTTTTAATGGTACTGATAGGCTGTAGACGGATGGCAAAATTATGTGCTAAAAAGCAAAACGAAGGTGAGGAAAGGAAATTAAATCTCCATTTAGCAGAAAAATTATTTCAATATTTGTTTTCCTTCCCAAGCAAGATGAAAACAAGGACTGTTGAAACTTCCCAGTTCCCATCTATCAAAATGTCTCAATCTATTAAAAATCAAAATAATTAATTTTCCACATATTATTTATATAACATAAAAGCAAACAACCATCAAGGATTAAATTTCAAAGTTTTTTCCAGATGTCAGACTTTGGCAGAGTACTTCAATTCCTCTTTTTCTAAACAAAGCAGTATCAAAACCATGATGTTCTTACATGAGGTAAATAGTGCAAATACAGAAAGAAATATTTGATCTGAAAATTTTATACTAGATTCCACTATCTGTCAGAATTTTTTAATCAATTGAAATATTACCAATTTATTAATACATAGGATATTGCCTGATCCAGTAAAAAAAGTTAATTGCTGTGCACCATCTGTGACAAATACTGCTTAGATTCATAAGAAAACCCTGATTCAGACACAAACATGGACACGAATAGAAGCCATTATCCCCAGTTTTCTATGTAATTTAGAATAAATCTGTTCTACAAGTGTAGCTCAAGTGCTATTGTACAGATTTACATGTTCCTATCATCTCTTACTGAACGTCATACCTTCAACAGATCAATGACATTTGTATCATTTAATATAATGCTAATTATAGACAAGTACTTAGCACAATAAGACACAGTTTATATACTAAATAAATACAGATGGATAGTATGGCAGCTTAAAATACCACAGTGAAAACATAGAAAGAAAGAAAGAAAATGGAAGAAATTATCATCCCTATTTTACAAATGGGGAACGGAGATAAAGACCAGTGAGAAGCTCCATGCAGGGTGCAGTTACCACAGGAGGAGGTGCTAGAGCTGCCCTGGACTGACACAGCTATACCGCGCATGGCAACAGTATGAGATTTGTCCAAGGTCACGCAGGAAATCAGTACCATATTCCCTCTAAATTCAAATTTGTTGCATGCCAATCCAAGCATATTCACTAAGGACAGTGTTTCTCCTCAGAAAACACATGACATGCCAAAGCCTGCATGAAGGTGATAAGCTGAGGATCCCACAACGGCAACTGCTCAGCATGGGTTCCTGTAAGCACTACACTTATTGGCATTTAAATATGGTTTCTGTTTCAAATTTCATTTTTTTTATGACTACATCAGATGCAATGCCCACTGGTTAAATATCACACTCTCTCAATCACATACAAAGTCCCTACACTTTCCATTTTAACAAATCACAGTTGTCTTACACATCCTGAAGCCTCCAGTAGTCAGGGAACCTTTAAAGCCATTTGACTCTGTGCAGCTCCGGCAGGCAAATGAAGTGGCAACAGTGAAATGTAACCACACTCTGCAATCAAAATGGACATCAAGGGCAACATATACTGTAAGAAGAAAACCTTGTAGACTATGGGGCTCAAGTGACACATTCATATAAAAGATTTACTATTCAGATTAACATGCTGAATTTTGATCAGACACTTTGCATTTCATTACCATAGGTTAGTCCTTCCTTTCGTTTATAGTCAAATCTCTAGACTTGCTTTTCTCCCCATGGCAGGACACATTTGCATTAACAACTTCTTAAGTTGCTCCATATCATAGCAATGTGGCACAGACTTTCCAGTCAGATCGCGTGACACATACTTCCACTTCAGCACAACATATACGGGACTGCATCAGTATTCTTTTGCTTCTCACCCCAGTCTGTCCTCATTATAGCTGAGAATTGTTAGTGCCTTTCTTTTCATCATAAAGTTGTTTCTCTACAGAAACATCAATATCATTTTTGCCTCTCCTCCCACCTTCAGCATACATTCCTACTGCTTGCAAATAAAAATAAAATAAAATGTATAACAAACAATGCCACCGCTTTAGGACTTTCACTAATATCAACTTGCTCTGCCTCACACTCTCCTGTCCTCTTACAGATGCATGCACTCTATCATTTTATTGATGCCACAGAATCTTGAATGGATCTTCTTGCTGATGGCGCTTTGTCTCACCTTGTATTACAAAGTGGCTCCCTGCATCTCCTCCACCCTTGCTGATTTTACTCTCATGACTTAGAGCATTTACAACCAGCCTTAAACTAATGCCTTATTTACCCACAGAAATTACACAGCTTGGCTAGTCTCCATTTAGAAGGACTCCGTCTAAGAATGGAAAAGTAGTAAAGCTGATATGGGAGTCAATTAATAAAGAACTAAAGGATAGGAGTATAATTAATGTTAGTCTATACAGGTTTTTGGAAAATACAACTTGTCAAACAAACCTGATTTCATTTCTTGATGAAATTACAAATTTGATTGATAAAGATAATGGTGTAAGCATAACAGACGTAGACATTTGGAAATGCACATGGCTTAGTTATTTGAACACATTCCATCATTGGACTCTCACAGTCCCCAGTCCGCCTGCTACCATCTTTTCCAGTCATGTCTTTCACTGGCACAGTTGCCACCACATGGTTGGGGAGGTCAGGAGATGTGATCTTCGCCCATTCTCACATCATGTGTGACCTGCCACAGCGTACGGATCCTTGCTGTTAGCATGCAGTGAAAGAAAGGCATCAATTCCTGAGTATGTGTGAAATCAGTGTAACAGGCCTCGGTGCAAGACCTTGTGGAAGAAGATGGTATTTATTAACAAAATCTGAATATGCTAGTTTTATCCACTCACAGAGTTCATTCATCACACTGTCACACGCACCAAGATGTGTATGTTCAGGTGGTCTGGCTGAGACTACTTGTATGTGCCACAGTGGTCAAGAGATATCAACAATATTAAGTTCTTGTACAGAAACACTTGTTTTTTCTTGACTGGCAATGACAAGCTAGTTTTTTGGCAGGTTTTTTATTACCTTTTACAAGCCAACAGTTGAGAAGGGGTGGTCCTTTGCTTCAGCATCTTGCCTACTTAGGCATTCATAAGTATTAGCAAGGTTGCAGCTCATTATCTGGCTTTGCTTGTATGGAGTATGTCTGAAAAAATACACATCTGTTTGGCTACAGTGCAGCTCCTTGTTGGCCTAACAGGAAAACGAACTTGTGCTGGAGACATGCCTGTACCATGACTTTTATCAGAGACCAGGCCTTCTGGGCTTGACAGTGCAGTACATTCCTCAGTTTTATTGCTGGGAACAATGTTCTTTATTATCAGTACATGACATTCTTCTCACACTTATTTCGATATTTTTTTCCAATGTCTACCAAAACACATGTGCATCTGTATTTCATTCATACTAATCTTAATAGTTCTGTTACAATTCTCTACATGTTTAGTTATGTGAGAGGAAAAGTGGCTTACTATGAGAACCTCCAAAAGGAGAAAGCACAAGATACTGAATCTAGCAGAGTGGATGTGCCAGTCTGACGCATTTACAAGGCACAAGAGAAATAACCGAATTCACTTTTCAGATAGTAAATGTGTTTACTGGGCTCAGCTTATGTGATCCAATGGACTCTACTAGCCTCAAGCACAATTTCTCCTATGTACACCAATGACAAAGACACTATGCTATGATTACTTTAGATAGCTGGGAACTAGACTCTCTATCCTCCAATCCAACGCTTCCTATGAACTGCAAGTTCTTAATGTGCCTGTGCATGAATTCACCAACTGCAGCATTCTTTGACATACAGACTCTAACCATAAGTGGAGACTGCATGTGTCCCGACTACAAATTTAGCTTGCTCTTTATTTCGCTCCAGGAACCAGGACGTAAGCGTCTGTGCTTCATACATGGCACTTTACCTCTAAGCTGCTTTCCAAGCAATGCTGCTAGCGCTCTGCAAAAGGCACAGTTCACGAAGACAGTCCACTCCAGAGCCTGCCCCACAAAGACAGTGCGCTTAGGTCACACCTCCTCTTCCTGCAACTCTCCCTCAGCTTGTCTCAGTAGACCTTGTACTTTTAACCCCTGCATGCAGCACACACACATTTGTATGTCACAGAACAGAAACATCATTCAGAAGGACTGAATCCTGCCCTTCGAACTGAAAACATACATGCAAATTATTTTAATTACAGTAGCAACAAGGCCACTTGGGGACTGGGGGGTTCCTGCCAAGTGATGTGCAACATGGACTCCAACAGTCACTTCCAGAGAGTGCCTGAGCAGCATGGCCACAAGCTGGTTCACAGCAATTGCTCTCTTCCTTCTACAGCATACAAAGCATACAAAGATTAGCAAGCAAGCAATGAATGTTAGCAACCATCAATAACTATCAATTTAGGATAGATCCAGGCTGTGACTGAAGACTGAAAGCTTCCCCATACCTAAATGCAAATTGCCCAAAGCCTTCCAATCTTTCCATTGTCCTACCTTTCTTTACCCGCAGCTATTCATAACATGTCTTCTTTAATATAGCAGGAAGCAGAGAGCTCAGGATAGCACTACAGCCATTTGTCACTGTTCGTGGATTAGCCCACTTTGTCTCAATGTTTTCTATGACATCACTGTTAATCTGCAATGCTTCACAAGGATATAACTCCTTAAAAACTTAAGAAGTTAGATTAAAAAAAAAAACAACAAACCTGAATGTGAAAATTAAATACTAGGAAGCTCTAGAAACCAGATTCAAATGTGATAAGCAGGGAATCTTTAGAGGAAACCAAGACAGCCTCTCCCTGAAAATACTGGAAAGCTAAATTTTGTGCCACTGAATTCACTAAAATGATCATACCTCTCCTCATCTATTTAAGCTCTCCCTAAAAACGTGTGCTTTTTCTCTTCATTTTAACCCATCAAAACACCTGAATGGCTAGTATGATTCTCACTGCTACATTTTCTCACCTTGGCCAGTTGCTTCTAGGCATACTGTGGGGTCATTTTCCTTTCTTCATTTGGTAAATGACAACCCCCTTATTTCTACAATGGGACTCCATCTCATTTCATTTGCTTTAGTGAATAGATAGAGAGATCACCTTTGACTTCACGTAATTTTGCCTTTTCTTGCAAGACTTTGGAGCATCATGTTTTCTTTTTTTCCCTGTACTGAATTAGAATTCTTTTGATTCCAATGGTGGTTTTTTTTTTATTGAAGATACAGACATGATGGACTCTGACTAATAATGCAAAGAAACCTGTAAGGACATTATATTTTATGAAAAATATCTGCAATTTATACGTAAAGCCAGCTTCAAATCTTAAACACTCCAAATCAAAGACAGGTGAGGTTTAGGGACAAATACATGAATAATTCATGAAAGCACAGCCATTATTGGTAGCTCTATAGAATAAATAGTCCTTGGTAGACACTGTGAATTTGAAGGATGCACCATATTCATGCTAGCAATATGGAGCTAAATTGATATTTATGGTGTACTCACAATCCATTCAATTCTGTTTCCATTTGAACACACTGGTGAAATACAGTGCAATATTCTGTTTCAGTTACTAGCAAAAGATACACAACTTCAAGCAGAGCTCCTGATAGCCGGAGAGCGCAGAAGAGCTGATGACTGCACAGGGTGCGCTAGGGATCTTGTTATGCCAATTTAATTAACCTGGAAAATGCTCAGCTAGCACCATGCTCTGGGCTCGCACACAGATGGAAAACGGGCTGTTCAACTATTGTGTGTGCAAGGCAGACTTCTCATAACTCCCAAGTCAGCAGAAACATTTAAGCATATGCTTACCATTAATGTTAAACAGGTGCTTAAGTACACTGCTGAACAGGGAACATCACAAGGAACACGCCTCTGGAGTACGTGATTTTTGCTTTAATTGTTATTGCATACATACAGATTTTATTTATTTGTTGCCCTTAGATATTACCAACAACCTTCTTTCCCTACCAAGACCGCAGATCTGTTAAAATCTTAATAAGAAAATGGTGAGAGATGCTCTCTTTACAAAAACCAAGGTGTATCTGTAAAGGTGTATCCAAGATACTGGAATAAATAAGGAGTTAAGTAAATTTTATTTTTAAAATTTCTGGAATATTTTATAGATTTTGATTCCTACAAGCATGTCCAAAACCAGCTGAATAGTATCTTCCTTAATGAAGTTTTCAACAAATTATAAATGTAAACGTACATGATTAATGCAAATAAAATGCACAGAGAATAACATAAAAGCAACAGGGAATATAGCATGAACTTCCCTTCCTTGAGAAAAACTCTCAAATAGTGAGATCAAGAAAGGTTCATTCATACTGATATGAACTACAATTAATTTCTGAATTACTGCTCTACCCACAGCATTTTACGTATCCTTCATGTGGACCACAGATCCGGTTTTTAACAAAGTCAATAAACTCAGAACTCATGAATAGTAATATTCCTGCATTACAATCATTTGCTTTACAAACTAGATCTTCATAAGAGGTACTTTCAGCCCCCTCACAGCCGGATGAGAAGGCATTGATATGAGCATATTTTTCACATCCTCATAATTAGGCACAAGAAAAGAGCAATACAAGCTTATTTCTTGGTTACTTTGGTTATATCATACACTACAGAAGAACTACTCAGTATTTACAGAAAACATGCCAAGCTATCATTTCAATTTTTCTCCACATTTTTAATAACTTCAGTCCCAAATCATAAACAAATAAAAATGTTTCATTTCCAGCACGTTTTCCAGTTTACCATCATCAGTGAAAACAAACATAAGCAAAAGTGCAAGGCATGCAGCATGCTCTTTGAAACATCTGATGGGGTTCTCCATGGGGCACAATTTATAAAATGAGATGAAGTAAAAACTCCAGAGTGCTTTTCTTAACCTGCAGCATTCTCTAGGATAACTACCTCACTGCTTTTCTCCTGCTTGCTTTCTTACCCTGCCCTTCACCTTTTTTTTTTTTTTTTGTCAACTCCAGTATATTTCACTGTTTACTATCTTTAAAAAAATACTGAAAATCGGTAGTGACACAGAACATGGTGGGGTTTTGTGTTGAGACTCAGGTCTGAAGGCACCTGAGCCTCAGACAAATTTCTTACTCATTTCAGCAGAGTAGTAAACCCATTAAGTTCAGCAAAAGTTTTGCTTGAGTAAGTGCCGAATAATGACAACAGAATGAGGCCATCTAATGTGTGACTGGAATTCATGCCAAGCCTAACTGTCTCTACATATGCCTGAGTTGACAAAATCTTCTGGCCAGTATTCCCTGTAACTTGAAAGGGATTTTTCACAGCACTGATCATTCTGCTTACCATCCAGTGCTTCACCTGGGCATGCAACTTACTACTGCAGCTAATTCCACTGTCTTGAATGGTCAGTTTTCTCATACTTGCTTTGGCTGGACATTTGGGTGCATCTCTGGGTATCCTCTAGAGTCATTATTTCATAGTAATTAGGGATGAGATGGTGGAAATATTTCATAGTTGGTAATAAAATGAATAAAGATTCAGCCACATCACAAAAGAGGCCTTATCACAAACAAAATCCTGTCTTGGTTGCTGGATGCGCAGCGAGTTTGCAGTTCTTCTATTTGCCTTGTAAGCATACAGATTGGGAACCACCTATTTACAATCGAGGGCTGAACTCAGATTCAGCTACACATGCAATAATTCTCCTTGCTGGTCAAAATACCACAGGCGATTCCACTGCTCCTGTTCCTACCCTTTACTTCTACCGTAATGGGATATCACTGTCCATATAGATCCCATAGGGAACACATTGAGCTTGGAAACCACCTGCAAGGCACACCCTTCTTTCCAGTACACAGCATAAGCTTTACAACAGAGGTGCTCCAGGAATTCTCAGGACCTTACCGATATTACCACAGATGCACAAAGCCAGTTTTTGCAAAAGCAGAATTTTAACATAAACTTAATAATCCACTCCAAGGGCAACCAGGACACCACAAATGCAAACTTTGTTTGCTACACTGTCCTTAAAAGGGTAGAAAATCCATAGCATCTATAGGTGAATGCATGCTACAGTTGGGATGCAGTTATCAATGTATTGTGAGCATTTGGGCTCTAATGGTTTATTCTGAAAATTAGATTTATTTTTAATTTTTTTTTTCTCAACTGCAGCCTTTTCAAAGTGAACACTATGGGAACCTGATAAATGTGATGCTCCACTGGGAAGGAATGCCAAGCTTCCTCAGTGACAGCATTATGCATTAGTGGATTACACAAGATTTACAGTACATAAAACAATTTAATAAATAGACTTTGCTTGTTAATCTCATGTGAGTCACTGTTTAGTTCAATACTGTACAGACAACAGACATACAAACACACAGACCTAGAAGAATAAATGCATGTACTGCACTTGTGATTACTTTAAACCATTAGGATTAAGTAATTTTAAAGCCAGAGGTGCATTATAACGTTCTAGGGCAGTTTGTAGACACGCAAACCACGGACCAAGCAATTTCTGCAAGATGGCATCTGGCTGAGATGGAGCTCTTCTCCTGCTGCAGCTGGACTCAGTTCTGGGAGACCCAACCTGCTTCTGCACAAACATTCTGGGACCTAGAAAGAGTAAAGCTCCAAACTTGCAGCTCATGTATCCCCATATCCTGCTGCAGATGCAGTTGACAAACCCTGGAAAGATGTACAGAGTAGTACCTGTCTCACGTAACGGCAGAGGCCTGATGGGGTGCTTAGTGTCACTGGAATATCTGTGACTATGTTTAAGCAATGGACGCAAGATCTAGATATCTGCAGAGTAGGTATTTATGGTTCAGCTAGTTCCCCATATTTCCTTAAGTCAATGGAGAGAAACTGGCATTTAAGAGTGCAGATCCTCTGACCCATTTTACCCATCTACATGAAGATGGGATGAATCATGCCCCAGACTCCACTGACTAAATTATAAACAGAGCCCAGGCTGACTAACTTAGATGTAGATGTCTACGTTGAAGAAGCCAATGTTTAGTCAGAGGAATCCAATCTCTGTCTTGTTCTCATGAAGAACTTCAAGAGCTAGAGAAACTACTGCACTCTCACAGAGACTGCTCCAGTAGCTCATCACCTTCACTGTAAAAACTGGGCACTTTATCTTCTAGTCCAAAATGCTCTGACTCCAAATCTTGTTCTGCCCTTGTCAGCTACTTCAAAGAGCCTGTTGCTACTAGAGGTTTTGTACCAAGTGGAAGTGTTCTTAGGCGTGATTCTCTATTACCTTCCCCTTTATATAGTCAGTTACACCAATACTAAGTGAGTGCAAAGCTCTGCGAAGAAATGTGACCTCCAAGATATACATGAGTGATACCTGGTGCAAGGGAACATGCTATGAAGTATCTTCCGGCAGTTGAAAGACTCATTCCACAGTGCAGAGAGGGGAACTCTCCTCATCAAATAAAGCCAAAGCCTCCGGCCAGCAACATCTCCAAAACTTACATTTTAGGTATTTATCTTTAGACAGAACAAGCAAATTAATGAACAGAAGTAACCCCTCAAATATGGATGACTGCAATGCTGTCTTCTTTACTGTGCAGACAGCTCTGTGGCTCTGTTGCTGCTCAGGGCTCTACTGAATGACAGCTGAGTGGGTAGCAGTAAAACTGTAACAGTCCCTCCAATTTCTGCTCTCTTACTGTTTGGGAAAGTAGTGAAAAGATTCTGAAAGGGAGGGGAAGGGATAGACTATCCTGTGAACAGTGAGATGACTCAGAGGAGGGAGCAAGCAAGAGGAAGCAGAGGAGCTGCTGGTTAATACTGAAGAGAGAGACGCAGGTGGGAGAACCACCATCAGAGTCAAGATTTTGAACCTTCCCAATATGAGAATTAAAGTTAGACCACAAGCCCCCCTTCATTCTCACATTGCTAAATAGCGAGCTAGCAACGTGGACTACTTCACATGACTGCCAAGGTTATTCTGAGACAGTCTGGACCCAGTATTTCTCACAGGACTTGCAACTTCAGTGGATCTATTATCATTCTTCAATACACCGTAGGCAGGCTCTGCACTTCTATCCCCTAAATAAGGATGTATCTAAAGAGACACTCTACATTAAGTGGACAAGGCGGAGATCCTACTGGATATTTCCTTGTGGAGCTCTCTGCCATCCCACCTTAAATGTGCAAAGTCTCTTAATTTCCATCACTAGCAACATGACATTAGAACAGGCCCAGCACATCTTACAGCTTACACTGGGCCACAATGCAGCAATTCCAGTACCTCCTATGGATTGTGTACCCCCTACTGCATATATTATCCTAACAAAGGGGAATGTTTGTTCCCCTTTATGCCTGACCCAGAAAGGATACCAGACTCTTACAGTCCTTAAAATGCAACTTGCCTGTCCATAAACAGCAGCAGCCCAAAGATCCTCTGCTGCAATTCTTGCTCTAGTTTGGCAATTGAATTTCTGCCTGGCTTTAAATTTCAGTTGGAGTCATGATAGCTCATCTTCCCCTGCTTTCAGCTCTGGAGGATACCATAGCTCCCCTGCTTTCAGCTCTGGAGGTCCCTGTGTTTCAGCTGAGGTAGTAGACAGCACACAAAATCTGGACTGCATTTGGTTTCTAAGTCAAGTGGAATCTGAGACAGAGGGAAGGATAAAGTAGCAGGGAGTCAGCACTGGGTCAGAAACTCCACCACCTATTTCAGTGTGAGAGTTTCAAGAGAAATTAATCTCTATGCAGCTCCTTTACCCCATGGTAGGACAGCTGCATTCTTGGCTGAGAAACATTACACCATGTTTCAGTGCAATGTGATTGATCACTGCAAGCAATAAACCTGTGGGTAAAATACAGCGAATAAGGAAAATTACAATGGAATGTCAATGTCTTTTATTTATGTTTTTAATATTAATTTACTGCTCATGAGAGGTACCAGAAATACAAAATGAGCAGAAGCAAAGCTGGATTTTCTATTTGGCTGCACCAGTGTATCTCCAGGAAGAGCAGGAGCACTCCAAGGATGAGAATAGCTTAGTCTTCATGCCATTTGCACCCTTGAGGTCTCTGAGGTCTCAGAGGTGCCAGCAGACTTCCTAGGGGATAACACTTGCCACTGGGCTTATTTTTGGTTTTTATATGTACAACCAAACTGCAGCTATCAGAGTTGGGATATAAATGGTCAAACTAAACATCTAACTCTCCAGACTCTTCTACAAGTCCTCTCAATGAACTAGAACTGCCTCTTTTGCCCCATTCATAAATTATCACCAGATTAAAGCAGAAAAGTGACACATCCATCACAGTTTCTCTTGGCAGTTTCCAAACATTAGAGCAGCTGCTGGCTAGACTGCAATTCAGAACAAGAGTTTCACAGCAACATCCTTCTAACAGAGATACCTAGCTACAGCAGAGTCCTTGCTCCTTTTACTGGCAACTAAATGTGCCAAAATAACAGCGTGCTCACACATAGCACTTTCAATTTTGCCTTCAATATGCCTATGCACTCTCACTAAGACCATTGTTTCCACTCACCTAATTGCTTACATTGGAAGGTAGTAGCTCCTTTCTATCTTTACCGCACCTATACCTCTACCACATTGAGTTCTCAGGATTTGCGTGGGTGTACGTAAGAGAAGAATCTAGCATTACTCTAAAGGTCCTCTTCAAAACAGCTCTTTTTGATGTACTTGCTTGAAAATCCATTAAAAAAAAAAGCTCATGTACATGATAGATCAGTCCCTGGGAAGACACAAGCAAGAGTAGAATAAAACAAGGGTAGTTGGTATTATTGTCCTTGACCTGACAACTGAACAAGTATGGGAAAAGACAGGAATATTTTAATGAAATAAATTATACAGCTGTATCTAAGGTTGGAAACAAATGTAAGTGCATTAAATTTATCTCCAAAAGTGATAAACATTTATCTCCACACCCTACCATGGCATATTAACTTGAAAAAGACTGTGGAAAACTCATGGGCTATGTCAGTTCTTACTAGAAGAAACCACTGTGTATTAATCACTCCCTACAGTATTTATATAGAATTAAGAGAAATCCCATTGTAAGACCTTGAACTATTTCTATAAGTTACATTCCCCTGGCTCAAATGATGAATGGGAAATAGAGCAGTAAAATAAAAATAGGCACCTTTCCAGGTAAATGTTGTTGTTTAAAAAAGCCAAAACAAAGCCCTGGTGAAATACTGTCACAGGGATAAAAACATTTATCTCAGCGTCACAAGAATGGCTTCGTTTTTGCTGGTCTAATTAGGTCGTAAAGAAGTCACAGGTGTAGTGACTTCATGAGCTATCACCGCACTTAAAAAGGGCCCACTGCATGGCCAGGGACCAGTATGCCAGTATTATCACTTGCTGTCACATCATTTTAAGAATGAAATAGCTCAATTTAAGAACGATTTTTAAAGAGAAGAAAAATCAATACATAGTTAGAAGCTTGTCAAGATTCTAAGCAACAGCAAAACTGCCAGAAAACAAACAAACAAAAAAAGAAGAAAACCATGGTGGGCTTTGAATCTTCAATGACTTTTCAAATTCTGCTAGGCAATTAATGCAATGCACACGGTAATGCACCTCCTGGGACTTCATACACACCCAACCCCATATTCTCAATGACTGCCAGGTACGTGAGAGAAGACACTCACAGCATTAGTTTTTGGCATGACTAGTGCAAGATTCTAATTTTACTTGGAACAAAAGTGGTAAGTAAGAATACTATTGTTTTTAGTGATTAAGGAGAAGGGTAAAGAAAGTACTAGTCTTAACTTGCTAGAACTTCCATTGAAGGTGTATCTGAGATTTTGATATTAGGTCCACTCATTATTATCCTGAAGAAATATGAAATCTGTCCAAATATCTTAAAGCTCAAATATTCACCTAAATTTAATTCTTGCTTAAATAAACTGCAGATCCAGTTGCAACCACTGACCAGATTAACACAGAAACCAGCTGTGTGTGTTTTAGGTGGCCCATAAAAGCACAGGCATTAATTAAAGAAATCATCTGTGTCAGTGTAAGTTTCCTTGTCTTGAAATTTCATTGACAGTGTCTCAAAAATGAGTTCTTCAAAGGAAAACCTTGCATGCAGGTCCAGGGAGACTGCCCTGAGTCACAGTAAGAAATAACTCTGATTTAGCAGCCTGGGGGGGGGCGGATCCTGCTCCCATTTGAATCAGAGGCAAAACAGAGGCAGAAGGGTTTGAATTGTGGACAGCCCCTGCTACACAGCTCTGTGTGCTCACCAATCACTCCAGCCTTTGCTCATCTCGCAGAGGTGTGGATATGCGGATCCATTTTGCCACGCTCAGAAGCACCAGACAAAAATCCCAGCAGAAGCTTCAGCCCTTTGCTGAGTGGCAGTGGGGGAATCCCTGCCCGCTCATCATTCCCAGACTTCAGAGACCAGCAAGGAAAACGTGCGAGAGGTTTTTATTAATTCTGTGACATTGTGTATATAAATTAGATTAATCCTGTACTTTAATCGAACAATATCATCTCAGGTGGTTAATTATTTTTTCTTATTGATAGAGAACATCCTAATCAAAGACTATAATGACCTCCAGCATCAGTAGGCTTAAGCAAATAATAATCTAAATTTCCCCACGTCAAAAAAGTTCCAGCACCAGATATTACCCAGGCATTTTAAAAGGCATAATGAAAGGAGTACGATGCAACCACACACGTTGTGCAATTCTCCTGGAAAAATGTTTGCAGAAGTTCCTGTTCAGTTCCCTTAGTTGAATTCACAGGTCACATAGCATTGCACCTTCCTCTTAAAAACTACTGCTGGAAAAAAGCAGTATTACTGGAGTTGGAAAAGGAAGCATTTCCTTTAAAAGCCAGCAAAGCATTTTACTACGGAACTTAATTAAAGGATGAAGAATACTTTGGCCGCTGCTTGAACACGTCAACACAAGGCATGAGAGAAACAGACACTACCTTTGTCTTTACATTTCCCCTCACAGGGGAGGCAAAATACACATACGAGTGCTTTCCTTGAGAAGAGGGAGGGGACAGGAGACCAACAGGTACCCTTCACAAGCCTCAGGCTATTTGAAATAAGTTGTTATTAATGCAAAGCGCCCTGAAGCCATCCCGCTCTCCACCCTGGGGTGCCCTCCGGCCCTGCCTCCCCCCGCGGCGCGCTGCCCCCCGCCGCCGGAGCCGCCCGCATGCGGGGCGCCGCACACCCCGCCACACCGGCAGCCCCCCGCCCCGGTGGGTCAAGCGGCAGGCAAAACACACAACTATATTTCCATCAGCACAAGATGGCAACCAGCACTTCTTCCGGGAGAGCAGCTGGCTTTTTTTTTTTTTTTCCTTAAGGGGAGGAGGGGGGGGAGATGATTTAAAAGGCATCCCGAGTAGGTTTTTTTAAAAAATGGCATTAAGACGAACGTTTCCATTAGGAACGCCGGAGGAAAGGCAAGGTAACCCCCACACCCGCCAGCTCACACACACACATCGTGGTCATCAACTTGGCGAAGTTGGCCGTGCCGGAGCGAGCCGGGCGCGCAGCCCGCCCCGGCCCCGCCGAGCCCCGGCCCCGGAGCCCCCGCCCCGGCTGCCCCCCAGCTCCCCGCAGACAGGGGGACGCTCCAGCAGCCTCCGCATCACCGGCGACCCTCTTCGGGAGGGGGAGGACGGGCAGCAAGCGAAGGTGCAGCCTCGCCCGGCTCCCCGGCCAGCTCAGCCCCAGCAGCGGGGGCTCCGCACCCACCATGCGGGGGGTGGGTAGCCCCGAGCCCCAGCAGGGAGCCCCGCCACTTACTTACAGTCACCGGAGGCGCCAGCAGCAGCCACTTACCATCATGTTTCCTTGCATTTTAGCCGTTTGAAACATTGCCTTTTCCTTCATTTTTGCCGTGTGTGTGCGTGCGTGTGCTGTTCTCCGAGAGTTACTTAATCCAGCGGCTGGATCACTTTAGTGAAGAACTGGCGTGCACTTGCGATGGCTCTTTTTGGTGTGGAGTGGAGGGGACTACGAGCAGCGGAGGGGGAGGGTGCCTTTCTTTTTTTTTCCTTCCCCACCCTTTCAATATATATTTTTCCTTTTGCCCAGGGAAAAAAAAAAAAAAAAAAAAAAAGGTAATAAAAATAAAACAGCCCCTGTCAAAAGGGAGGAGAGGCAGGAGCGGCGGGGGGGCAGCCACTCTCAGTCACCACCCAGATTCAGCTCTTGCCCTGCGGGAGCCGGCGGGCTGGGGTGGGCAGAAGGGAGCCGCACACACGCCCCCCGCCCCGGCCATGCCCGGCCACCGCCCCGGGCGGTCCCGCGGAGCCGCGGCCACCCCGGGAGACCAGTTGCAGAAAGAGGCGGGGGGGCGGTGGACGGGGGTGGGGGACACACACACAATCAATAAAAAGAGGGAGCTGGAGAGGGTGGAGGGGTGACTGCCCCCGCCTCCCCTGGCTGTGCCCTGCTCGCTGCTCTCCCGGGGGGGTGCACACGCTTTTTACAAACAGGAACCGGGGAGGGTGGGGGGAAGAGGAGCCGCCTCTCCCAGCGTTAACTGTTCACCGGCTAGAGCCGGCGCGGCCCCAGCCAGGCCACGTCTGATGCAGGGAGGGTGGGGAATAGAAATACCGCTGCCGCGGGGGAGCGGGGGCCGCACGCCGCGTTTCCATGGCTGCGCCCCGGCCCCGCCGCCGCCCGCAGCCCCCGGCCCCGCCGCCCCGCTCCTGCCCGCTGGGTGCGCGGGGCGCTCTCGGGGAAGGGGTCGCTTGCAGGGACCTGCCCCAAGGCCAGGATTTGGGAGCCGGGGTGAGCCCCTCCGCACGCCGCAGGAGGGGGCAGGGGGATGCCGGAGCCTGGCCCCACCATGGGGAAGCGCAAAGGCACAGCCCACGTCTGCAGCTGAAGCCCGGCCGTGCCCTTTGCTCCTCTCTAGCAGTGTCGCCGCTTTTTCCGTGGGGTCTTCCACTGCTGTGAGCTGCAGTCCACCAGCTGAGCTGCCCCACAGGTGGCTGGAGCAGCTGCTGGAAGATGGTCCTCTCCTGCTGCTCTCCTCGCCTTGGTGCAGCTTCCCAGGGACACAGCCTTGCCACCCATCCCAAAGGTTTACATCTCAGCCTGCACATGTGGCAAAAATCCTCTCAGAGAGCTGTCTCTTTTGTCTTTCCTTGGTGCACCAGAAGTAATAACAGCCATCTCCAGGAGATTCAGGTGCCCATCGATTTCATTTAGCATGAACAGGGCTGCTTCAGATGTTGCCCACTCAAAATAAGAGAGAAGAAATTCTGAGAAGAAAGTGATTTGCTTAATAGCTGAGAAAGGAAACCAAGAAGAAAAAGCTGAAACTCTTCTTGTCATCCAAGGTTTAACCGAGCCAACGGCTAGAGCAAAAGCTCTCTTTTTTCAGTGGGGGAACTGCAGACCCTTCTGTGGGTCCTTTTGGTGTACCCATCTGTAGCACCTTGAACTCTGGTCCTTCACAGCTTGCAGCATCTTCAGTTCTCAGGCAATGGCTGTTCACTAGAAATAGGACACAACATGTGCAATGTCATAGTGTTGCTCACACTACATTTTTCTTTAAGCCAGCCAGCTGTTGAAGGATATTCAAATACAAAATGTCACACCTAGGATGTTGTGTATCTTGAAAATGATGGTAATGGGGAAGTGAGACCCCAAGACAGTTGTGGGAAATGCCAACGGCAGATGATGCTGGTGCCCCTGACGATTACCTGTGGGAGCTTTTCTTCTACAAAAATGTCACCCCTCACTTGCAGGTCTTGATTATTTCCTCCCCTTGGCTTTATTTGGGAACTGCTTACACCTCATACATGGTGCATCTTGAGCTGGAAGTTCTTCATTATGTTCCTCAAACTCTCGTCTCTTGCTTTCTTCAATTTTGATGTTTTATCAGGCAGTTCCTGTTGCATCTCTGTATTTTACCCTCAGGTGTTTTAATTATGTATGAAGGCAAAATATTTGTTATCTATCTACTTCACAGTTAGTAGTCCCATTTGCCTCCTACGTTACTTTATACACCAATAGAATTACTTACCATATATTGAACTCTGGCAATAGTGGGTTTTTGGATATTTTTCCCTCAGCTTTATCATAATGCAGTTATTGAGTTTGTCTTCTTATTTTTATTTAATATTTAATTTACCTGCTATTGGCATAACAATTGCTTTGATTAAAACAGCTTTGTTTAAAGTTGAGACTACTGGCAAAATGCTTGGTTTCACCTCTGACAGTATCCATTGTTGAGCTGGGTTTTTTTATTATTAAACACCAACCAGGGTGCATTTGGCCAGCATTTGTACATCACTATGTTTCCATCTGCCATCAACTATGCTTCCATCATCATAATACAGAGATTTCATGAAAAAACGGACACAAAAGTCAGTGTTTTTTAACACTGTGCAAAATGGTGACATTGGTGACATTGGGGCAAAAATATCCCATTATGAGAGAGCAATTCCTGATTTGCAGCTTTTAGTTCTCTTTTTTTTTTTTGACTCATTCGACACTTTGAGAAAACACATAGTGAGCAGTTTATGTCTTAAAGTTTTATGACCAGAGTCCACCCTTAGAGGTTTCCAAAAGCTGACTGGATAAAGCTCTGATCAACCTGGTGTGATCTCAGAGCAGACCCTGCTCTGAGCAGGAGGTTGGTCTAGAGAACTCTGGGGGTCTCTTCCAGCCTACATTATCCTATGACCCACAAGATCACAACACTCCAAACTGAGTAACCTTTTTTGTTACAGCTTAAAATATCGGTTTAAGAAACAACTGTTGTGTCACTTCCTAAAATGTTTCCAAAACCGCATCCCTCATGTTCCCAAAGACTTTGGGTTCTGCCAATCATGACTTTGGCTGATATTTTTCATGTCTGAACCGCTTTCATTAATGGCAGATGGAACAACTAAGACTTGCTCAGTGTGAGACTAAATTGTGCTGCAGATTTGTACCCCAAGCTGTGGCCAGGTGATTCCGTTGCAAATAGTCAATGAAACTGTTCTTCAGGTTTGGGACATTTAAGACAGCTACAACTGGTATTACCACATTACTCCCTCGAGTACATTAACCCCCACTGGACTCCTTCTCATCTAGCATTCAAACAACTGTTGAGCTTTTCTTCTCGATGGATGTTCTCCATGCCATTTTAATGGAAATTCACTAGAGCGACAACAAATACTTACTGTCACTGACCAAGGAATCAGCTTTTTTGTGATTAGGAGGTGAAATGGTGAATGCAGAAAGATGATCTGAAACTTCTTCCACATTTTTGTAGGGAACATTTTTTACTCTCTTTGAATGATGTGGAAGGATAGCCAATCTCCCTGGGACCCAAGAAAGTAGTATGATTGCTGGTGGTTATTCTGTATTTAAGGCCAAAGATCTGGCTCAGGAAACCCCAATAAAACATGAAAATGTTTCTTCATCATGTCAGGCTTTTTATCAGAGGAAAATTGTCAAAATTCATGACTTTTGCATGGTTTAGTCTCAGTGCACCTCCTTTTCAGTAGAGTTACTTCTACTATAAACATTGGAAAATTCAGCCCAGACTCAGCTGCATCTTAACAGCAAGATCTTAAGGGAAACCCCCATATAAGGAGGGGTTTCTCTGAAATCTGTCCATTTCTATCCAAGGTGCATACCAGGAGGAAAGCCCTGGGAACTCAGAAAGGTTTCGTTTTATATCTGATGTAGAAATATTCTTCATATCTCAGGTACTATGACAAAACCAAAATGGCATCTTCATCCACCAACATTTTTATAGGCCATTTTGAGGAAATGTGCTTTTCTCATATCCCTCACAGAATGAGATATATGGGGGGAAAAAAAAAAATTCTTATAGATATTCTATTCTTTGTGGGTTTCAGTACTCTGAGGCTGACTTTCTTTATCTGAAAAGGAACACAGGCTACAATGCTTACATCCTATTCACAGTACTTTATTTAAAGCTATGATGATAAGAGAGTGGGAGAATTTATTTTATCAAATAAAACCCATTCAGTGCATTTGATGCTGGCTCTCCTTCTCATAGCCAAACAAGCCTGAAAACAGTCCTTCTGAATAGAAGGAAAGAATTAATTTCACACAGTATTAGCTGGCTGCACAGCATAGACTTTTATTTATTCAGTATTTTTAAAGAAAAATATTTTAAGGCTGTAAGACCACAGACAAATACAACAGTTGTTGTACTAAAAGTCAGTTCTAAGAGTATCAGGATTTCACTTCCTCTCCTTAATTTAAGGTTATTTTTTATTCTCCCCAGTAAAAGAATTTGTGTTTTCAAAATATAACAAATGGGTTTTTCTTCTTCGTCAGACCCTTTTGTGAGGATCCCATCTTCTTCCTGTCAGCCTGATTCAACAAGCCTGTGCTCAGGCTTTTCTCCAGCCTGATTTCAAGACTGTGCTCTCTATGATCAGGCCAAGTCATACTACACCTTTGCCCAGACTCCTCCCCATCCCTTACATCCCATCAAACCCAGGTCCACAGCACATTCTTTCATTGTGCAACCCATGTCTTCTTCCCTTCACTGGGCCAGTAGGATGAACTAAGGGGAGTCTGATTTGCACTTTCTGTCGTGCAACCAGGAAAGCTTGTGCTTTTCAGTAGAAATGCTGAGGAGGAACCGAACCCAAATGCTTGAGATCAGAAGATCATTCACTCAGGAGGCCTCTAGCCCAACCTCCTCCTCAAGCATGGTCAGCTCTGATGTCAGACCAGGTTGCTCAGAGCTTTCTCAAGTCATGTCTTGAAATCCTTCAGGAATGGGGACTGCACGGACTCCCTAGGCAACTTGTTCCGACAGTTGACTGTTCTCACAGGGAAAAAGATTTTTCTTATATTCAGTTTGAACTTCTCTTGTTTCAACTTATGCCCATTGCCTCTCATCCTCCTGCCATACCTCACTGTGAAGAACTTGGCTCCATCTTCTTGATGGAAAGCTGTTGTCAGGTCCCCCCAAACCCATTTCTTCTCCAGTCTACCTCCCCCAGACTCTCTGCAAGGGGTAAGTGTCCTAGTCCCTGACCACCCTGGTGGCTTTCTGCTGAACTTGCTCCAATTTATATCGGTCTTGTACTGAGGGCCCAAAACTGGACCACAGATGTGGTCTAATGAGTGCCAAGAAAAGGACATAATTGCTGAGGGAGAGATCATCTGTAGTACTTCCTTTGCTATTAACTTACACCATTCAAGAGGCATGGGATTGGTGATATCCCAGATAAAATGGTTGAGTGTTATATTGTGCAAACCTAATGGAAGTCAGAAACAGAGCTTTAGTAATAGTATTCCATAATGGCATTTAGTAGTACAACACAGAAAAAAACAGTTACAGCAAGCAGCCTTTTTTTCTTCTTAAGTGGATCAATTTTGAGAATTCTGTTACTCAAGCCATGCTACATGTCTATTCTGGAAAATCTTCACTCATACTATGCTAGAACTTTGTTCATATATTTACAACCATAGTGATTGCTCCTTCTAGTCTTGTCTTCTAGAGAAGTCTAGGCTTGTCTTCTAGAGAAGAAATTGGAGAGACAGATAAAGTAAATACACTGTTAAATAAATTTTAAAATTACTTCTGAGGATTGCTAATTCTTCACGAAATTAGAATAATGACAGAGTAGCTACTGTTAAAAAGTTAATATTTGCTAGCTCTTACTGCATGAGGGTACTTAAGCCATGTTTGTTAACCTAAATGGGACAAGAGAGTCTGAAAAAAAGGGAAATTATATTATCTCAGAAAGCATCCTCTGTTTCCTCTGTTTTCTGAAGGAAAAATGAATATGATGGGGACCACTGAATTTTAGAATGATTTCTCTTTGTACCATTAACTTTTTTTTTTTTTTAAACCCTTACCTGCATTTTTGTGGGTTACTGCCAACATTGTCACTGCATGATGACATTCTCCTCCTCTCCCCATGTTCTCCACCTTATTTTTTGCAAGCATGGCCATTTACTTCTCATCCCTCCCAGTGAAACACAGGACTTGGCAACTTTACATGCTCATGGAATTTGCAACGGCATAGCTGAAAACTCTTGCCTTTGAGAAAAGACCTACCGATGTGATTCTGTTACACCAGTAGGAATGTATTTTCCCAGAGGTATAATTGGACAGTTTATTTGTCATGTACCAACTCCATCCCAGGGAAAACAGTGGGGAGCTCAACATGTCTGATTTCTCCTGACACTACTTAGACACTAAATGCCCATATATGTGCTTTGACATTTAGTCCTTAGAAAACATGGTAATTTGTTACATTTGTCAGGGATTTGGCTTGAGACTCATTACCTCTGGACAGCTACCTGGAATACAGTCAGCTCCCCATTATCCACGAGTGAATTATTCAGCTGCAAATAGACCATAAGATTGGTACAGAGATTGCCAGCTTGTTTTCATATAGTCTATGATAAACCCAAGAGTTTACAGCCTCACATGGGGCACTGCCTTCATGTTGTTATGCTGACACCTCAACTAGACTAGACAGAAACTTCCACTGTGCCCTCATGAAAGCAGATCAGATGGGAGGTCTCATACTAAGATCCACAGCACTAATGGACATGCTATATTTTCACCTTGTTAGGTAGAAGTACCAAGCATGTATTTCAAATTCTGGGACTCAAAATGAGTCCCTGTCCACACTGAGCAGTGAGGTTTCTTCCTAAGACAGGCAGCAGATAGACTCCATAGTGCAGCCTGGGCATGAGGCAATGTTGACAGCTGCAGGCTAGGACAGGAAGGCAAAATCTGGAGGATTTCTACCAGTACAGATTCCCCCTTAAAGCTTCTGTTTTTTCACATTTCCAGCTTCTAAACTCCATTAATAAAAGCTAAAAATATACAGTATTGAAATAATTACTTTGCCATGAATGAAATTGTTGAAGTTGCTATGGGATTCAGAGTAGGAGGAAAAGCATTCAGAATATACTTTCTGCATAACAATTGGGCGTATGAAATTTAAATATATGGGAATGCTAGGAAAATCTGGGCAGAATCATTAGACTCACTAGTGGCAAGAGAAAAGCACTAAGAGGAGGCATTACAAGACCTTGCTTTTCAGGAAGATACCACTTCTGGTTAATCAGAGCTAGTATTTTTTTTTAATTTAAAAACTACAAGTCCTGTAGTAGAAATGACATACACCTCATTAATCAATTCTAGCAAGTGTACGTTGGATTTTCAGCTGGACTTCACCAATTCCAGGGCCTAACCAATGGATCACGTTGTCTTTACTAAATTAAGAGTATCCTGTGCTACCCAGCTTCTCCCAGTAGAAGTGGGTGCTGCAGAGTTTTAAAAAACAAACACATAAAAATACACAAAAGCGTTACTAAAACATAGTACGCTAAAAGCAACATATGTGCTAAGTTTTTTCATTAACACTGAATTGAAAATATACAGACTTGCGTTAAACATTTGAAGGTTTGTTATGCAACAGATTTTATCCTCTAAAACAATTTTATTTTAATACCGTTCTGACAGTTACATTTTTTAATGACAATTATGTTGAGAAGGCAAAAAGCATCAAGGTCCCCTTCACTCAAGTGTTCACTTCAGACAGTTGATTCCAGCCAAGTTGGAAAGATATCAAAACCACAGGTCCTAGAACCAAGAAGAATCTCACATATTGCCAAGAAAATGCCAAGTGTTAAGAGCCAAGCAAGCTCATCCCATTGAAATCAGCAGAAGTCCTGCCACTGACTCCCACAGTGACAGACAGGGTCTAGCCATAAACTTTCCTTCAAGGTGCAACACCACCATGAGTCAAGCTCACTACTGGTTTAAAATAGTACAGTTCCCACTTTAGCCAAGTAGAAAACCTGGCCCCACGAATGCACCTTCTTTTTAATACATGCCCTAGTGATGGCATATTATTCAGAAGGCATTCTGCCTTTGGTATATGTTATTTCACTATTTCAGTGCAGTAGTCTTGCAGATAACTTATTTTGTGAATATCAATCAATGTATTTCTATTTAATTCATGCAATTGTATAGGATCTTTTAGGTAGATAATTTAATGCTTGCCAACTTCCATTAATTTTTAACTAGACGTTCTAGCCTGGAAGACATACTGAAACATTCTAATTTCAGATCAGGTGGGTCTATGTTTTTATTAAAGTGCCAATTTTTTTTTCTTTCATTGTGATACAGATGATTAAATTTCTCTGCTAATTATCTGTATCACCTCAGAACATCCTGTGCCTGAAAAAAATATTTCAACAAAATATGACTACATTTAATTGCATTACTCCATTTTTTTACGACGAGAGATTGATATAAGCCTGTCAATTCACATCGAGTTCTTCTCCACCTTGAGGGCAATGCTAATGTTTCTTACTGTTGGATGATGTTCCTACCACATCTGCAGACATTTTTTGCTCTACTTTTCAGTGGACTTCCAGTGGAATTTCATTACGGTGGATGACCAAATCTTACAACATAGGCATTACAACACACAATTTATTCTTCCTAGGTGTATGTAGTAAGTTAAATTCAAATTCTCAATTATTTGAGATAGGTACCTAAGTCCTTTTCAAGAAGTGGATATCATGCTTCCAAGTAATCTGTATTGTCTATTGGTGTGAACCAGTTGTTAGGATGGTGTTATGGCATTCACCAAGGTCAAAGATTTAGTTAATCTGTGTGCCAACACTTAACCTTCTTTATTTGAGTTTATGAAAGTGTGAACTCTCTGGAGCAGGGCCTATTTTTATCACATGCTGGAGCAAACAAGGCCCTGACTTTTATCCAACAATATAAAATATTACACTAGAATAGTTGTTTTTCCAGTGTTATAGCAAGATGGGTCCAGATCAAGAGTTTGTCTCTTAAATGCCTAAAACGTTTAGGAAGAATAGTCAAGGATCTAATTGCTTTTCTCATGTTTCAGCTCTAAATTGAGGTATTTAGAATGCAAATAACTTACATCATAATTTTGCCTTCAGTTAAGGACTCAGTGCTGCCTAATATGGGGCCAGCACTTTTCCTAGTGGAAGCAAAAGGAGCTTTCGGAAAGCTATTATTAATTTTTCTAGATATCAGGTTAGGTTGCCAGCTTTGGGGTAGAAGAGCCAAAGTTTAAACCTGCCTTGGACCTTACTTTCATTAAAAGATATACTCATAAGCTCTATTTTACTTGGAATTGTAAATTAATATATCATCTTAATTTGCTTTCTAAGGCATCCTATTGTGTCTAATTTAGACACAGTCATTTGAATGTGGGGAAATGGCTAAGAAAGGAAAATGGTGTTCATTGCAACAAATGCTTGGAAAGCAGCAAAGAACAAGCTCTAGAAGTCCCATCAAAAAGAACAAGGATTATGCCATCCTTCAGTAACAAAAGCACAGAGACATAAATGCATAAACCAAATCCACTAACTGTAATGGGTTTTAGGAAATTCAGCTATTGGCACTCATTATGGGGAGGTGAATGGGGACCTCTGTAGGCGTTCAGTTAACTTAAGCAGATACAATGTGTTTAAAAAAATAAATAACAACAACACTGTTTTGCTCCAATACAGTGATGCAGAGAGTAGCTTGCTGAGGTATTCTACAGAAAGATATGAGAAAAAATAACCCTTGCTCAACACTTTGTGTCTCCCTCTCTGTAATTATGCCAGAGGACTAATAGTCCCGGCAGCTCACCTGGCTCCCGAGTGACCACCCTGCACAGAGGAGCACCAAAGCTTGAGCCATCCCTTCAGAGCAAAAGACTTTGTGCCGGAGTCTGGGGGGAAAAGAAGGCATATGCTGTGATGTGATCCCTGCGTTGCCATTATAGCTTCTTTGCACGTGGCACAGGGCAGCATAATATCAAACAGTATTTTGGGTGCTACTACCTCTAGCAAGCACATTTCCTGGCTGATCCCAATTCAAGGGGTTTTAAAGATGTGTTTCCCAAAGCAGCAGTGCGTGAAGGATCCTGGCCAAGGCTGTTCGCAGGAGGAGACTTTGAGCTGTGGACCTGGTGGACAAGTGAAGGCTATGGCTGTGATGAAAAGCAGGATGCTTGTCTGGAATGCAGTGCGGAGACTCTGTGATTTCAGTGGGCTTTCATTATCTATTTTGTTTTCTATTTCAGTCTTACTTGTTCTCTTTTTTTCTGAGAGAGCAATAGAGTTCAGTGGTTGGTTTGGCAAGAGGATATTTACATATAATTTTTTTGCATAACAAAATATAATTAGAAAATGTAAATATAAACTTAACTCCATTACTGCACTGAACAATAAAATGACCACAAGACTACTCTGGCTCTCCGATAATTCATCATCCACATTATACACCACATCTCCATTAGGCAGTCCTTTTCCACAAAATTCATCTTGCCTTGTCATGGCTGAAAAACAAAACCAATTTATTAAGTATCAGTACAAGTAAAACAATGAAGTTCAGTGTTTGGAATACAGCAAGAGAAAACATTTTGAAGTACGGCTGATTAAAACCTTCTCTTACAGACAAGAATATATTTTACGCTGAAATTTTTTAAGAAAAAAATATTCTGCATGAGTAACTTGGTTTTGAAATGTGGTTGGTTTGCATCATGGGAGTTCATATGCCATTAACCCTTTCTATAGGCCTGGATCCTTGGTTAAATGACATTTGCTTTCAACTACTGTATTCTTTACCAGGTGTATTATACACATCCTGGATATGGACGATGTGACTTGCACAAGGAATCTTAACCAGAAACAACATGGGCATGACAAGCCAAAGCATGGTTATAAGACAGCAAAAACTTCTTTCCCCCTTACACAAGCAAAAAGAAAACATGAATGTTTCTGTGGAAATTCTGGCCATGAGAACTTCTATTTATCAAAACCTGAAAATTGCATCTCAAAATTGTTTAGTTTGAAAATATTTGTTTAAGTATTTATTAAGCCACTAATTTCCAGAGAAGCTGAGTCCTGAAAGCCCCCAGTAACTGTTGCGTCAAGTGCAAGTGTACAGACTGCTGAAAAAAAATCAGGCTACCATTTCTCAGAAACTAAGCTAAAAATATCTTTAAAAGGAAAGACTTTTGTAAGCAACACTTGCATATTTTATATAAGAAAAGCTATTGACTTCTGTGATAGCTATCTGAAAGATGTTTTACAAAGTGAACCCATCTCAATTATCATTTATAAAGTCAAATAAAATGCATTATACAAGTGGAATCACTATTCCAAGGATGAATCAGTGGCAAATTCGAAATGTAAAGAGCATGTTTTAACAAATTCATGCTGTAAAAGGACACAGAGATCAAGCACATAGCACAATGGGCAGAGTCAGGAAAACATTAACACAGTAGTTCTTCAATGGAGCAAAAGGAATCAGGGCCAGTGGAAGACTTGGTGGGCTAAAGCAGGACATAAGTGGAATTTAGATTTTTTGGTCTAAAGCTGAAATCATAAGAATTACTCCTCAGCCCTCACCTCACTCTGATGTCTCTTCAGCTCCATTAGCATTGGGGTTTGTGACCTGCAAAGCTGGCCTGGGCTCACAAACACTTGGGCTGCTACACACAAGTGTCCTGGTTTTGAGTAGCCATGGTGCTCCGAAGCTTGCCTGCATGCTTGGGTTGCCTGCAAACCAACATCCAGCAACCACTCTACAGCTTTGGGGCAATGCATCCTCTCCTCAGCCCTTCCCACAAGGAAAGTCCTCTAGGGCCAAGAGCTGTAAGACACATGCAGATACCCTGAAAAGCTGAAGAGAAAGAGAGCTTGGAAGCAGTTTTTAGGGAGAAAATGACATTAGTTTCTCAAGACTTTACTGAGGGACAAAATTTATCTTCCTATGTCTGCTACTGTAGTTAGAAGTGGATTGAGATCCTAACCTTAGGCAGCCACTCACTCTCTCTTCTGTCTCCCATTCACTTCCACACAAATGCTTGCTACCTCCTTGAAATTCAAGTGTTCAGTGTTTTTACAGAATGCAAAGAAAATAACTTCTGAACTGAAAACAGGTCTTACAACTCTGGGCCAAAGTCAGAGTAGAGCAATTTGATGTAACTCCAAATGCTGCATAAGATTGGCCATTAGAGTTGTTATGCCTTACTCCCTCTTAAAATCACTGGCAATTTTTTAAATTAAATAAAGTAGGCACTTTTTGGTACAAGAGATGAAACAGTTCCCCAGTCAGCTGTAACATAAAACCTGTTAAAGCAGTTGTTCTAACACTATTTTCCTCTCTGTAAGAGAATTTGAAAACAAAGGTGCTTATGAGACAGGAGTTCAGAATATGTATTTTGGTGTTCTCTTTTTCCCGATGTTCCTCTTGCTGCTCTTGCCTATGCAATAAATACTCCATCTGCTCTGTTTTCAGCTGAGTCTGACTTCTGTGTGAATTTATGCATCTATCAAGTGAATAAAGTAGATGTGAGCTGAGATGATGGAACATAAGAGAAATTATTTTCTTTCCTTTATAACTCCCACAGATTCATTCTAATGTCACAGCTATTGTTTTTAAAAATAAAAATGGAAGACTACCAGTTGAGTTAACACGATAGCTCTGCAACACCTAGAGAACTGAGTTCAGAGCCAGGCTCCTGCACAACTAAAATGGGCATAAGTGTTTCTTCTCCATTCATGTGCATTACAGAAAAATGGAGTGGTTCCGAGTCCTATATAAGAGGCAATGCACAACCCCCTGACTGCTTCTGTGCAGTGTGCTCATGATCCAGGTCCCCTTCTCTTCTCTCTCTCCCCATCTACTCCCAAACGCTTTTAAATGGCTCATCTTTGAAAATGATCAACCTACCCTTCAGATTTGCTCTCATTTTCACGAATTATTTTCCATTGCTTGTCTCCATTTTCTCTGGCAAAAGTGTGTCTTTATTAAAATAGCCTGTGGTCTACAGTGGTCAGTTCTCAGGTCTAAGCTAACAGCAAAGACCTTCATGTCTTTATCTACCAGGTTTATATTATAACAAAGTGGAAATCTGCATGTTGCCCTACAGATTGCATAGTACTAGCCTCTAAATGTACAAAGAACTAACATGCTGTGACATTTCTATGAATACAGAAGCAATTAAATAATGGACATAAGTTTGTAAATCTTATTAATTACAGAGGATTGATGCAGCACAAAAGAAAGAGGGTTCAATGAAGACTTCTCATGTCTGCTGATATTGCTCCGTGGCCTCAGGCAAGACATGGGCTAGTTCTTGAAATGTCTATAAATGGCCCACTGACTTCAACAGGGCTGAGTGCCAGGGAGCAGCAAAAGCAGGGCTGCTCCATGAGGGAGAACGAGCCAGGAGCCAAGGGTGACACAGAGCAAGTCCTTACTGACAGGGCACCATCCCACAGCATCTGAGCAGGTCCATGGTGGTAACAGGTCCATCCACATGGTATAATGGTGGATCAGGTCCTGGTCTATTGAGCGAGCTCCAGCAGGAGACTAGTCTGGAGACAAGCTACCAACACTGTAGGTTTGGGGTGCATCCCGGGAGGGGAGTCAGTGCCAGGAGAGCAGCAGACAGGGCTGGGCTCAGGGAGCTTGCCTGTTCAGGCAAGCCCTAGACACCTGAGCCCAAGCTTAAACAGACCTCCTGGGCCATGAGCAGAGAGTGTGGACAGTGGTCCAAGATGAGGATGATCAGGTCAGTTCAGGCCTGTTAGTGCACTCACAACCCTGACGTTAAGTGCCAAAAACCTTTGAGGACCCAGATGTTAGCTTCTCTGTGTATCAGTCCATGGAAAATTAGGACACTACTAGCTCTATTCCAAGCTTATCCTTAGAAAACGTGTACTGGTGTTCAGAATTTGTCCTAATAATATCACTTAGAGGCTGAAAGTAAAGTAATTACTGTCAAGAAAAGAACTTGCCCAGCAATAATGCAACCATTCAGATTTTACCTGCATACTCTTTTCCTGAATGTTCACTAATGAAGAGGAAAAAATTTACATCGAATGTCAGAATTTTCAGGTCTGCTTGCACCCAGCAAACCCCATCCAGCTCTTCCTGGCACTGAGCAGGGTCTGTGCAGTGGGTGAATAGCCTGTGTGCTGCCTTCCACAACCAGCCTTTCTCACAAAGCTTCCAAAGCAGAGCTGTATCATCTCTGCAGAGATGTTCTGTGCCACCCAAAGAGTCCTGAAATCTCAAATTTCAGGAAACATGGGATTCAGGACATCCAGGATGGGACCTCCATGCAGTTCTACTTCAGCACAGAGGGGCTAGTTGGGAACGACTGAAAAACCCCCAACCCCTATATCACAGAAATTCCTTACTGTGGAATAGATGAGCTATTCTGTGTGCAGTTACACCTCCTGATTTGAGGAGTTTGGGCTGGCTTCTGCCTTCAGACACATTCCCCAGTACAACCAGCATTTGTCCAGCCTAAGAAACCACAGCACAAAATTCCCACAGAGACCGAGAGAGTGGCTGGCACATACAAGGCATGAATTACTGGGACAAATGCCAAGCTTTGACTTCACCTAAGGAGATTCAGAAATCAAAGGCTGCTAAGGTTGACCCCCCTAGACTTTGGGAGAAGCCTCCCTAGTCAAAGCAATTAGTGGGCTCTCCATTGATACAATAGTCCTCCTTTTCCACCTACCCAGCATTCAAATATCCAAATGCTTTTCTTCTTTTTTGTTCTTTTTAAAAAAGATTTCTTCCCAAACACAGGCAGCTGACTCACCTCTGCCTACTTTGGAGGTGCTGCCCCTGAGATGAACTGCAGAGCCATGGGCACATTAATTTATCATACACCTTTCACCACTGATCATTTGTTGCCTATCCCATTTTCACAGGGACTTACTTTAACTCCAAAACTGATGGTGAAATAAATAGACAAATAAATCAGTCAGCCAGAAATATCTCCCCTTCTATTACCTGATGCTCTAAGATATGCTGGCTTCCTCCTCATGTCCAAATTTAGTCTTGACTGGTGGGCAGCTCAGATAATATTCAATCTCTATGCCTCTTTCAGGTTATCCATATATAAAACTATCATGACAAAAAAGGCAACCTGCTGGCTCTGGAAAAGCTATAGCACTATTGGAAAGAACTTTTTTAGTTTCAGGGCTTTTCAGCGTAACCTTCTAGCACATCAGGGTGTGGATACAGAACTTCGTAGAAAAAATACTTGAGCTTTGTCAGCACAACAGCTCTCAGCACGGCTTTCTGGTTCACAGTCCTGCTGGGGGCTCCAAGGAAGACTACAAGAGAGCTGTAAAAGGAGCCCGACAAATTGTCATCAGCTGCTTGTAACATGTTATTGGCACTGCCACAGATAGTGACAATAGTGCCCCACTGTGCTGGACAGTGCTTTTTCAGTACCAATAAAATCTGGACACAGGGTCAGAACAAAGATCTACTGAGCATTGTCCAGTCAGCACTGATTTTCTTCTTGGAACTAATATATGTTTGACATAGCATTTTGGTAGTAAAACAGAACCTGGCAGACCAAAAAATGATGAGCAAGGACAGAAATTTGAAGTGGCATGATGAGGCCAATAAACCTTCATTACAAGTCCATCCAACAGAGGAAAACAACAAATGAGAAATGACATTAAAAATGAGACAAATCTTCAGCCAGCACAAGTCAACACAACTCCATTCAGGTCAGAGAACTTACACTGATTTACATTAGATGAGCATCTGGCCTCATATACCTTATGATTCATTACAACAGAATTAGCTTTCATGGGTATGACCTCATAACTCTGGAATCACTCTTGTAGAGCTGTGTCAAAATACAGTCTGTCACAGATGTATATGTTTGTCACTATTATTAAAAGCAAAAAACCAAATGAGCCTTAAAATCCCAGTACATACTTAGAAATAGGATGCAGCATCATTTCATGCCTTGACTGCAAGTAGCTGCATGCACGCTAAAAGCATTCAGTAAATCTGTGGCAGGCAGCCTGACTGGCAGAGAAAGAGCAGGAGCTGCAGCCCCTTGGGGGCTATTCCCTGGCTGCGAATACAGCTTGCTGGAGACCCCAGGCCTTGCTAGAAACAAGCTGTTAGAGGGAAAAGAGCAGGTCTGTTTGTGCAGATGGTTCCTGTCAATCAGTTGTTAGTTTGTTCCTGATGTTCAGAATTAATCCCACTGCAGAAACTTTTAATCCAAAGAAAAAAAACCAAAACCACCTTATTCAAAAGTAGCACTGTATAGAGTCCTTTTTAAAAGGAACAACTCTTAACAAAATAATTTAGGGAACAGTTCACACAGCAGAGGTCACTGACTGGAAAGATGACACAAAAAATTACATAGTCTTGAGGATGAAGTGTGTATGTGTTATATCATGTAATGGAAAACTTCCTTGGGAATAACAAGAATGTAACATCTGTAGCTGGTCATAAAGTCAGTGATGTAATTTTGCAATCCAGTAGAGGGCAAACTTAGCCTATATATTCTCAAAGTGTTCCTAAAACAGTCACCAGCCGATGTTCAGACATGTTTATCTTTCATTTGATAACCTATAAAGATATGTAGCAACCTACAGCACCAGAACTTATAAGATGAAACAGCAACAATCATACCTATCGTTCAGTGGCTCTTCAGCCAAATCATGTTTATTACAAAATCAACAGACTGATAAGGAAGAATATACATTTTGAATATTTTCCATTAATGTACTGCTTTATCCCATTAATTCCAATATTTTATTAATTAGTAATTACAGACCTATTTTATAGAGGTTGCCCACATATATGACAGAGAAATGAAGAACTCACCTCCCTGCTCTTAATACGTATCAGCACGCCTGCTTCAAGCAGTTTGGTTTTCACTTAGCGGCTGTCTAAATATTAAGCATCTGTTTGAAATGTGGGGTTCTCAGTTATGTGAAGGAACACAAGCATTTTTGAAGAACATTTTCTTGAAGAACCTCTTTCCTCTAGCACAAAATCACGCTGCTATTATTGGCTATGCACAGTGACCACAACCTTCCCAGCAATATCTTACATGGTCCTGGCCGGATAAACTGAACAGACCATTTTTTGCTTCTAAAAGACTATTTCACATGTGTGCCCTGTTTCTTTCACAGAACTAATGGCTCCCAGCCAACAGGTGGAGGTGCAAGAAGTTCAAATCCAGTTCAAACTCTTTCTATAGGATTCGCAGCAAAATTAGCACTTAGTGCTTATTCCTGCTGGAAATCTGAAGGAGACTGATGAGTGACATCTCTTCCTCATGCCCCCACAACAAGCTTATCCCCACAGGAAAAGGTGTGGGGATATCATCGCTCACAGTGACTGAAGGAAGAAGGAGTCCTGCTCACTCTTTCCATCACCCAATATCCTTAACAGTATGAGATACAGAGACCAAGTGGCAACTAATAACTCCTTACACAGTGACTTTTTATGATGGTAGAGCCAAAGGAGCCAAAGCTGCACTGCAGTAGTTACCATCCATATGCCATAGTGGCTCCTCAGGGAGGCTCAGCTGAACTTACTCCCAAAACAGGCCCATGGCTCAAGAGACTTGACTTTTACTTGCAAATCTGCCACTGGCCTGACCTTCTCCATTACTAAAATGAGGCAAAATGACAGCCTGTATAAAGTGTTTAGATGAAAAGCACCATCATGTCTGAATTCTAGGAAATAATACTATTACTGTGAGCTGTCTTGCTCATTACAGTCTCCATCGTGCAAAAAGCTGAGCAAACTGATTCAGACCAGCCAAGCATTTATGTGTGTGCTTTGACCTACAGTGACTATTCCTGTGCCAAAAGTTCAGCACATTATTAAACACCCTCCTGGACTGGAGTCAGTGTGCTCAGTAGGACCCAGATTTCTGCTGGCTCTTTAGAAACCATCAACAACATCCTCTCTCAGAAGACCCTTAGCTTCTCTAAGACCTTTAGGGAGCCATTGATGGGATACACACACATAAACATGCACAAACACACTATTTAGACTCAAGCAAATCCCCCTAGAACACAGTCAATGAGACTGGTGTAGGAAAGTCCAGCTGAAGAGCTCATTTCTGCAAGAACAAACCCAACACAACCAGTTTCAGCTGTGCTCTTTCAGTAAATCCATCTCATGGTCTGTCCAGCTGATGAACCTCCTAATCTAAATGAGCCACATGCCATTAATTAACCTCTCACATCATTGATCTTGTCGAGGACACCAACCTGTCTGTCTGAATCTGCCATCCAACCCATCAGCACCTTAAACTGACATTACTAAGTGTTACGTCCTCTTCCTTCCCCAGAGCCATCAGCAACTGCCTTGCCTCAAGCTTCCCATGAAACAGACACCTTTCTCTGAACATGGCTGGTATAGGCATTAAAAAGAAGAAATGGAGAGACAAGGGAAAAAAAAAAAAACTAATAAAGAAATGTAAGCAGCACAAATACTGTGCTGATCTAGGTCTATGTTTCCCTTTCAGAGAAGGAAAAGGCTGCTGCAGGGCTCGGAATTAGCCCAGGTTTTTTTTTTTTTCCCTTTCAGTATGAAGTCTGGCTGAGAAGAAATGTCTAATGAGAAAGTTAACCTCCTAGAAGCAGACATGGCCCAGTATCTACCGATCTACTCTTCAGTTTGAAAATGCATATAACGGAGTCAAAACTTTCCATCCCAGAAGAAATGCTGCAGCAGAGCAGTAGCTACACAGTAACAGCAAGGTATTCCAGGTTTCAGTTTTATTCCCACAATGGTACCTACCACTTCTTACAGCCTCTGTTGATACACAAGTTAAGGTTACAATCCACTTTCCCACAAAAAAGCCTCAAGTTTGGCCTCTCCTGCCCGCTCCTCTTGTAACCACAGATGCTTCCCTGCATTTTGGATTTTTCAGTGCCTCCCTTCACCATGGGTGAGTTTTCTGCAGAGTGAATGACCTCAAAAACTCATATTTTTACACATTTTACATAGAGAAATAAAAAGTTTTAAGTACGGCTTTGCTTTTATTTCACTACACGTAGGCAGATTACAAAAGATGTAGCTCTAGGAGAGATGCTGTATTGAGTACTAAAGCCACTGGTGAATGCAGGTCACAGGTGTCATCGTAAAAGGAAAGAACCAGGAAAAGGTCCTATGCAAGCAAAGCAGCAGATGCTATCAGGCAAACATCCTCATGGATCTGCTGAGGGCTGTGTCATTTCTGCAGGATGTGGCTGAACCTGATCAGTTACTAGCAGAGGCAACATTGGTCAGGAGCAAAAGTCCTCATAGCCAGAAACCGGACCAATAGTCATATCCAGTACAGCCAACAGTATGTTTCTCATAAAGAAAACTGAATTCCTCTAGTAATATGAATTCCTAGAGATGCTAGCTATTAAATACTGCTAGTGGCTGGGCTTTATGCAACATCAAAGAGAATAATATTTTTGGTTTCATATATGCACTGAAAAAAAAAAAACAACTTAGATTGGGTTTTCTAACTTAACATAGTTTCTTATGAAGCAGAAGTTAGCTTTTTTTCTTTTTTAAATTGAGTCTGCTTAATCCTTCCTGTGCCTCAAACCATTCTAGACAACGATCTCAACTCTTTTCTATTTTGCTGTATTATTTTACACACATAAGCAATTTTTGTTGTAAAAACTATGGTCAAGGGAGCTAATACTGAGGAATTAGAAACTCATTTTAATATTAGACTGAGTTAGCAAAGATCACAATTTAGTAACATCAGAGCATTTCTCAGGGTGTCATGTGGAAGCTCTCCGTGAAGACCACCAGCCACATAAATCGCTGCAAACTTCTCTGTCAATCTCAGCAGAAAAGCATACCTACCCACAGATGTTACCTTGGCCCATCCCCGGTGAAGAGGACTCCACATCAGGCACCACACACCAAAGAACATCTAACTGCTCCATCACATCTCCTCTGGACACCATGGTTTCACTGGTGAACCCAGGAACACTGTTTCTTCTAGGGATGTCTGTTTAACTTCTGATTCTGGGTGAGATGAAACGGTCATCACAGTACCAACTTCTCAAGCTGAAAGCACTATATTAGAAACTAAGGAAAGTACAACTTGAGAATGGAGGAAGGGGTGATGGGAGCCTCTCCCGTAGGAGCCAAGACACACAGTCCTAACACCATTTTTACAGTCACTTTTCAAAGGTGACTTTTCCAGCATTAAGGGGCTGGGGATATTTCGCTGTCAAAGATCTTAACATTTTAATACATTTATTTCATTTATGTACTTCAGAGACACACATGACAGCATGGTGCTTTCCAAGAAGGCAAGCACAAGATGAATAAGACAGCTATTATAGTGAACTCTGGCTGTGAATTTAATTCTTCTGTTTGACACAGGCACACTTGCTGAAGAGTCTGCACCAGAGATGCATGTTTAAGCAGGGCACTAAATCAATATTTACCATAATTTTGAAAGATGTCTGAGCACAGCCTGGGAACCAAGGCAACACCTGATGCATAACCATCAGTGAAATACAGGGCTCTCAAACTTTCCAGATAATAAACTGCTCACAGGGCACTGGATGGCAAAGGCAGCTAAATCCCCATTAGAAGTACCCAGACCCGGATAGTGCCGTTCCAGCCTTCCACGCCGTGGCCTCAGCTGCAAAACTTGTGTGCCACAATAGTTCACTTTTTTTGTTAAATGCACTGTCTGATAGCCTGTGACTCATCTAAGCTCCTTCAGCATGCCTTCCTCTAGTCTTTGTACCCTTGCTTCTTAGAGACAGTCTTTGAATCACCTTTCCCAAAACCCTCTGCTGTCCTCCACACAGTAAATCATCTTCTGCAGAAAGGCATATCTGTAACTACCAAGTCAGTTTTTGGTACTCAAGTGACATCTGGATGAAACCTCTGGTGCCAAAGGCTGCCTAAGCAGGACTGATCTGGATCATTTGATAATAAAATAAAAATCTGGAGAAGCTTTATTTCCCACACAGCATAAGAAATATGGAGAAGGGACTCACTGCAAGTTTATTGTTGGAAGTAGGAAATTCTGAATTTGAAAGAAAAATTGACCATCTACATTTGTCATCAACACAAAACTCTAAAGAAAAAAGCACCCATCATAATACAGGAAAGTTCCAAATCCAAAGCATTTTAATTAAATATTAAATATTAAATATAAATAGATACACAATGAACAGCAATATGAACAGTGTTTTGAGTGACAGTATGACAGCTGAAAAAAATAAATCAGTAAAAATGAAATATTTTGTATATTTAAATGAAACAAAGCTGACACAATTCATTTACATTCATTCTCTATTTAAAATTGTATCAAAACTGAAACCAATTAGTTCCTGCAAAATATGTCTACTTTGATTAAGCTGCATTTCCTGATGGTTGTTAAATTTGCAATGTTTTTGATTATCTCTAATTGAGAGAACTCTTAAAGTCTAGAAACTGCTTAAAACAGAAAGAAAGTATCTGAGATGAGAAACAAAGATGTGACTGGGTGCTGGGTATGTGAAACGGTCATTTAATGATGGCATGTCTCAGAAATTTGAAGAGAGAAAGGAGTAACACATGATTTCAGAAATTTTTGTGAAATATTGTATATGTCTTCTCACTAGCTCCTACATGATCTCCCACACCTGAAGCAGCAGGTTTTAAATCCCTTCCAGAGTCCTACTTCACCAGTGAGGCCCATAAATGTCACATTTCTTAGTATAAAAGGAAGAGCATGTGGAGAGTTTGTGTAACTGCATTAATAAATCTGTGTTAACACCTTTTCTGCATCTCCCAAAGCACCTCAGCTGTGTGCATCTTTTAGGCTCTGACTCTTCAAAGGCTTTCACAGTTGTTTAACCTGAAGCAGATGAACATATATTTCTAAATGTTACATGTATTTTTAAGAGACATATATTTTTTTAAAGCGAAATAGACACCTAAATCTATGCAGTACTGAAGCGTCAGAATATAAACTCCCTGAAATTATTTTCATATGTATCTCATACACTGCTGTCAACATCTTTGGTTCTTGTCCTAAAACAAACACAATGTGCTAACTACAATAATAAATAATGACGTTTTCAGGACACACTTTTGGGACTATGTGAAAGCATGAAAGAGAACTGTATCTGTTTGACAAAAGATGAAGGCAGTCTCCAGGCTCAAGGGGCCAAAGTGAGCTCTATGCCCCATATGACCCTTTGCTGGCATGCCACATGTCCCAAGCCACATGACACATCTTTCTCCCAGCTTCTCAACCCTTTCTGAGCAGAGGGCAGTGCTCAGGCCACCAACCTGTGCACCGGGACAGGAGGAAACCTGCGGTGTTAGCTGTAATGAGACAGCATGCTGCAAAACTACATAGCAGCTCTTTCTCCAGCATACAGGTGCAAATGAAGAAGGGTTAGAAAGGGGAAATATCCTTTCAAAGTCTACTGAAGAGACGTGGCCACACAGATGCACAAGTTCTCCCACTCCCCTTTGAGCCTACCCTAGACACTAAAAAGAAACCAATGGCCTGAAAAAGCACCTGGGAGAAGAAAACGTGAGTCACAAGTGGAAAAAAACCACCATACTATTAGATACAGATAGTGGGGGAAAGCAATGTGTAAACTTTCTAGACCATGGAATGGGTTTTCTTTTGTTTGAAATAAGCTCAGAATTCTATAGATGCTACCAAAAATAAGAAATACTGCCACCTCACCTACCGCAGGTATCATTTCCCATTTTTGATGCAGATTATTTCTTCTTTATTGAACCTTGAATAGAGATGACTACTCTTATTATCAATTATTTGTATTGGTCACCATACACATAGAGGTGAAGCAAATCCAAATAAGACTAGGTACTGAGGAGAATGAAGAGGACCATCATGCCAGCACAGAGCATGTGCTATGAGAAAAAAAGAAGTTTGTCTTGTTCAGCCTAGTAAAACAAAAGCTCAGAGGGGATATGAATGTTGTCTATAAATACATCAAGAAATACAACAAGAGAGGAAGGAGAGCTATTTAAGCTAAAGGACAACATTGGCACAAGAACAAATGGATATAAACTGGCCATGAATAAATTGAGGCTGAAAATTAGAAGAACGTTTCAAAGCAAAAGGGAAGTGAGGCTCTTGAACAATTTCCCAGTGGGAGTAATGGTAGCAAATGACCTAATTTGTTCTAAGATGGATCAGTTAATTAGTTTATGAAAGGGTTTATCTGACAGATGCTGGCAATGGCAAGGGGCTGGCCTCAGCCCCAGATGTCCTTTACAGCCCCACATTCCTAAGTAATTTGAGGTGTTAATTCAGTTCCGTATTGAATGGTATATCATGATAGTTTCTTAACCCAAAATGATTTTTTTTTTTTTCTGAGTGATTCCATTACGCTGTGCCACTGATGTGCATGTTACTTTTCAAACACCAAGAAAAGGTCCCTGCATACAGGAGTTATATTTTAAGATACACACAACTGCTTGTGCTAATGAGCTCTAAGTGGTGTGGTGCTAAAATGCTTACAGTATAAGACATGGAGATGAAAGACAAAGGTAAACCAAGGTAAGAGCACCATCCTTGTGAAAGTGCACAGCCTTTTTTGAGGGAAGCAAACTATGGCCTTTCCTTACAACTCTTAATCTTAACACTTCCTTCTTATTTCATATTTTTATACACCAAGCATCAAGTGTTTTGATGAGAAGCAAAATTGTGAAGTAAGGTGGTTCATAAATTTCTGAGTGAAGAAGATGGAAATAAGTGGCACTCTGGAGGACAGTAGCTGTCTTGCTTACTTGTTTCTGGCTGTTCATCACTTCTAGCTACCTGAGAAGGCAGCTCTCCTCCTGCCTCTCACTTTGGTGACATCTTTTCTTGGTACCCAGTCATATACTCTGGATGCAATGGTCTGTGCCTTGGTAAGTGCTGATGTCTCTGTGGGAGTGTACATAGAAGAGCACAACTACATCTATTTCATGAACTTCTCATCCCACCTATTAATAGAATTTATTGTATTTTTTAATTTATCTTAAGGATGGAAACACACTTTGGCTACTTGAATGACTGTACAAAAATGTGAGCCTGGTGAACTGTCTCATTTCCTCAGACTGTTTTCCAATGCAAAGCATTTTATGAGGCAGGCAAGTTTGCTGAGAAATCTTGGAGAGAAGGACTCTGCTCTTTCACATGCTCTTAAATGCTCAACACAGTCCTTCCCTCAGGGTGCAGCCTCTCTCTGTTTTCAGTGTTTGGGGAAGAAGGTTGGGGATTTTTTGTTGCATTTTTGTTCTTATTGCTTTGTTTTGGTTTTTTTAAAGGTAATTCCTTCTTGGAGGGAATTGAAAATGCACGTTGTGTGACTTAAGGGACTACCAAAAAAATATTTTCAACAGATGTAGCATTTAAGGACAGAATACAATTGCACTTAATAAACAAGCCTATTTTGGGACAAGGATGGTCTCTTGTCTAAATGTCACTCTGGTATTTAACTTCTGTTGCTGAAAAGTGAAATCGTATAATTGAAAACTCCCTGCAATGTTGTGTTTTATGTCTGAGGTCTTCATAGAGTGGTTTTTGTTTGGGGTTGTGGGGTTTTTTTATGTGTATCACTTGACAGTGAACTTCACTGTTTCTGGTTAAGTTGTGAAAGTGCAGGTTCTTCCCTTAAAGGATACATGTGAAGGATCTCATCTTTCTCTTGGCCAACCACCTACACATGATGTCCAACTAACTAAAAAGTCAACCATCAGTTTTGAAAGCACCATTGAACATCCTGCATAGATCATTTGGAGGATTAGCCCATCATGATCTCAGCCCAGGACATTTTGTACCTACTGAGCTGTAAGTAGGAGGGATGTCTGGTGACAAGGACTGAAGGACAGGACATCAAAATTCATTCCCATTTCCTTCTGTGCCTCTTAGTATCTAGTAGTCAGTGGCAATCCTGCCAACCTTTCCTCAGGCGCTCAACTCCCTGGCATCCAGTTCGTGCATCAAGCGGAACATTGTCTTCTGCATCAACCCACAGTGATACACAAAGCTATGCAAAATACACGGCTTAGAACTGCTTGTTTTGTTACCAGTTTGCATAGTTATGTCTATGCAAAAAGATAAAATAACCCACTGAACGGTCTCCTGTCTGCAGGCCAAGCAGTATAGTGCCATCCATCCAGCAGAAGTCCCTTGCTCCTCAAAACAGGGAGCATATGCTGACAGCCCACTGGGAAAGGTCTTTAGCCTCTGCTACGGCTGGAGCTGTGCCCAAACACTTCTGGGGATAGCGACAGATAAAAACTGTGCCAGCAGCTCTGTTAACAGATTAACAGCATGGACAACACAAGCAGCTGTCAGGCCCTGCCCTGGCCCTATGTAGTTCACTAGCACAGATACACTCAATACATCAGGCATTTCAGAGGCAAGAAGTGATACCTCTGTAGTCGTACAGTGTTTTTGTAACAGAATGGACAAGACTAACAATGATATCATATAAATTTTATAATTTTTTCTTTTAAAATCCCTCAGAAGATAATATGGGGAAAATGTTGGTTTTAATCCAAAGCCCTCTGAAGACACGAAAAGATACTCATAGCCAACTTCAGTCGGCTTCTGTTAGGCTCTACAGACTCATAGGCTGGGAGAGAAAGTAATGCCATGGATTAGAAACTGGTTAAAAATAAAACAGTAGAAATACATGGCACTTTTCAACACAGTGAGGATAGGAAGAGGTTTTTCTTATGATCTCTGTTTATAGATTTTGGAGGTAACGTTCTCAGAAGTGACAACAACTTGCAAGAGCAAGTTATTTAGCTGTAGTCAGGCTAGGAAGTACTGAAAGAAACTGTATTTAGCAAGGTGAATGACAGGATGATTAGATCAAATCTATTTTGTCAAATGACCAGTACATATGAGGCAAAATTTGACGAAATTGCGTAACTTTTCCTATTTCAATTTGGTTGCCAGGCTAATGCAGCAAGTAAAATAAGCACATATAAAAACCATTAACCATAAAGGACAGATCATCAATTACTGTAAATTGCTCCTAAAGCCAGTAGACCTAAATTAATTTAGGTTACTTTGGCTACACTGTTGTGACAGCAGTGATGACTAAAAAATCTGAAAGCAGACTTAGATGAATTTGAATTCCTGCAGCACAAAAGGACACTTAGAAAACAGGATTGCACCACAGAGAAAGGAATTAACAATAGCCTATCCATGAAAAAACATACAATATTGGTATATTCACCCCCCCCCCCCCCCCCCCAAAAGAATTAGTGAGCTAGCACTGTATGTAAAATGTTCTGCAAACAGATTAAGCTCCCGAATCTGTGTGGATACAGACTATATGCTATTGTAATATAAAAACACTGATATGGTTCTACTCTCTCACTGTAAGGTGAGGACGTTATACTGAGGACACAACTTTTAAGATGAACAAATGAACTAAAGAGACGAAGATTTCCAAACAGGGCAGCAAGCACTTCAACTATACACACAGAAATTGATCAAACAGTAAAAAAGGTATAAGGACCAAATTCTTGATGTTGTAGGTGAATGCATTCTGAAACAGCTACGTTTAGATAGTGCAAAAGCGTAAGCTGGTTTTCCACTTATTTTCAAGTAACATAGTGACTGGTGCATGAAATGGATGAAGCTGAGTTGTTACACTAGGAGCTATCACCTGATTTACAAGTTCAACAATACTGGGGGACAACAGACAGCGGTACTGAAGATGGAAAATTAGATAGGAACTAGCAAAACCATCAGAAACCAATTATAGGAATTTTAAGGTCAAAACCAAAGAAAGTAAAAGTTCTTTTTGATCCAAATGCTTAGACAATCTTTGAAGTTTTGTTTTGGTGGATGACAGTCAGATATTTTCCCTAATATAATTCTGCTTATTCACAGAAAAAAATTCACAAAATCTTTTTTTTTTTTTCCTGGAACACATTGGGAAGGTAAGGTACTGAAATACAATTCAGAGGAGGAGTTTTCTGCTCAAAATACTGAACTTCCCTTTTCAGCAAAAACTAATGAAAGAATCTGGGTTTTTGTGTTCATTAGGGCCATGCTGCAGTCTCTTCTACTGTTTTTGCCTGCTTCTGGACACTGGACAAGCATTGCACCAGCAGCTATGCCCAGATTCCTGGGTGTCGGCATTCAGTCTATTTGCCTGACTGCTTCCACCTTTTCAGCCCTTGCTAAACAAGGATCTCACTTTGGCCAGCTTGGCTGCAAGGCAGGCAGCATGTACATCACCTGCAATGTGTTGTATCACTCCCACAACACAAATGCACCTTTCCAAGGAGGTCCTCCACCATCAGCACAGCAGTACAGTCGCATCCAAAGCAAAGAAGAAAGAAGCAGAAAGGTATGAGAAAAGCTGTAGCGATGAATGGCAAGGTTCACTAAGTTACTCAAGTCTAGCCAGTGTCCTTACAAAAATGAACCTGGCTTGAATTAAAGTCCATAGAAAGCAGCATAAACTACAGCCTGAAAGTCCATAACGGTAACAGTGTGATGGCTAAGATTAAATATGAAGGCTGATGTTGGCATTCATCTCATTTCCTCTGACACCCTAACCTCAGACATCAATGTCAGATATTGTCAATGGAGAGAAATGGGCATTTCCAGCAGTTTTCATCTAAATGTCTCAGCTGGTGATAAGCAGTCCTTGAGAAGTGTCTCCTTCTTCCTGAATATCACCCCTTCAGTGACTAGTTCACCCACAGAAATTAACTCTCATGGCCCTCAGTTAGGAGAAATGAATTGCACCCCAAACAAGAAATCTGAAAAAACAAGATGCTTGTGGTGTTTCATATATTAACAGTAGGCATTTCTGTTAGCCACACAAAAAGCTAATCTTCATTTTAAGCTCAACTAGTTCCACTAAGTTATTTTAGCATTTCTTAGTTCCACACAGTATTGGAGCATGACTTTAAAAAACTGGCAATAATAGCAAAATTCTAAATGGATTCTGTGGCCTTTTACCCACTTTTCTCTTTGCTGACAAAATGTCTTTTTGATGCAGGAATTTTCATTTCTTTTAAGATGGCATTGATTTCCTTTTTCTTTTCACAGTTACGGGGTGGGTTGCTGGGGGAGCTGTTTGAAAAAACTGCCAAGACTTCAGAGTGTACGAAATGGCCTTGTCACGTCTTCCTTGAGATAGTCTGGCTATTGCAAAAATAATACAAAAGGATAGTCTCCTATAAAGTCAAAGTTTTCAGTGATCAATGATGCTAAAAAAGCATGATTAATTATCTTAATTACCTTTACACAAATCCTCTGTGTTCTTTTTTCCCCTATGCATGCCTGCCATTGTAAACTGATTTAAAAGTCAAGGGTTACAGTACTTTGTGTAGAAATTACCCCCCCCCAGTATTTACCTGCAGCTGTTGTCACATCAATCTTTCTTCAAAGTTTCAGTATCCCCTTCTGTGCATTTTTTTTTCAGTCTGATGCAGTTTTGTGACACCCACCATTTCCTCCATCTCTTGCAATTTTATGCATCTCATTCAGGACGTTCACTCTTAATAGGAATGAATTTTCCTTAAGCTGTCTTTTTAGTACATATACTGTCATGGCACAAAGCTCACTCGTAATGCCAGTGTTTCCTGTCTTCCCCCTTATTTTTACATTTTTTTTCTTCCTCCACAAAATGCAGAGTTTCAAAGCAATAAAGTAAGTAATGGAAAGTACACATTAGTGGGGTTTTCTTGGAGACAGGGGCTAAAGATGCCCAATTCCACAGGAAAACATGCTGATTCCCAATCATGTTAACAGAGTTCAGTGCATTAAATACAGCCCCATGTCAGTATTTTACAGAGCTGCTGTGCACAATAGACAGTAATGGCTCTATAGAAGCTCTTAGGGCCTTTTATGAGAACTCTCAACATGAGAGAGTCTTTTATTCTTTTTGACAAGTTGATCCTTTAAACTACTCTAGTAAAGGGAAGAATGGAACAAGGCAAAGCTAAAATTTTAGCTTTTGCTCAGCATGTCCAGATCAATGCTAATTAAGACAAACTATAAAAGAGAGACTGCTAGGGATTTCAAGTCTAAATGTAATTATGTGTAATATAACTATTAAAAACAGAGCAGAAAGCTGGATGTTGAGTTTTAATGAATCTCCATTTTCCTCAGACTGAAACCTGAAGTTGTATACAGAGAGCTATCTGAAAAGTACTCACAACCACCCAAATTTAGACCAAATTCACCTGATTTTGTGCCTTGTTATGACAGCCAATTTATTAGAGTTGCATAATCCTTTTGCTCCTCTATATAGGCAGTCAGTGGAGTGAGCAGAGCACAGAGGTGATGTGATTTCAGTAATCCATGTTGCTGAGGAAGCTTATAGCTCCATTCTGAACTACATGATTTTTTTTTTTCCTGGGCATAAAAACGTAATTCTTTTCAAGGTCAGATAACGTATGCTGCAATAATAGAGGTGGGAAGTACTGAAGGCGTTTAGTGTACAATCGAGCCATCAAGCCTGCATTATTTCCGGCAAAGATGACACATAGCTCCCCAGAGATGGGAAAGTAAGTAAGTGAGAGAGAGTGTTTAGGAAGGAAAACTCAAAACTGCAGAATCTGTTGACAGTTTGCCATGGGCAGAAAACTACCTTCCATTGATGAGGCCCCCCACATTTTTCCTTTCTGCCTCTCTGTCTGCAGCAAGAGAGGATATTTTTAGTAGACTCGCTGATAACACTGGAAAAACTGTCAAGTTTTTGGACACACAAAGACCTTCTCCAGGTCTGACACTGAAACACTGATCTTCAAAAACAAATGTAAGCTAAGAACAGCTGTTCAGAATTTAACAAAGTATCTTAATCAGTTAGACCATCTGAGAGAAAAGGCAGCATGCACCTGTGAAGCAGAAGGGGTTCTACTGAAGAGGTCAGGGTGGTAAAGTGGCTTGTCCTATGGGAAATGGAGAGGAAGACAGGTAATTCATCAGCAGTGCAACATGGAAGAGTTCCCAAGGAAAATGGAAAGTTTCCTACAGATATAACTTTTACCAAGCTGGCACCTGGGTTCAGCTAGCTCCCAAACTGAAGGGACAGGCAGAGATCAGAAGTGACATCAGGGCTGCCACTGGAGCCGGGCAGCCTCCTCATGGGACAACTGAGTTGAGTTATGCAGGGGGAGGGTAAGACTACAGCACTGTGGAAATCCAGAGAGGGCTGGGGGACTCTGTGTGCAGTCCTCAAAGAAAAGCATCAATCATTACAAATATTTTCCTGGAGTGCTGCCACCATCCTTCGGTAGGACAGCAAAACAGCACTGTCAGCTATGCTGAGCATTGCAGAGGTCCAGAACTGGGAATAAGAGTCTGCTCCTTTCCAGAGAAGTAGCAAGGGTGCATCCATCACTGCTCCTTCCAGTCTGCCTCCTGGCTTGAAGTCAGACTGCAGAATTTATAAAGCCAGTGTGGCCAAATCCAAGTTTTCTTCAAGTACATGCTTGAAACTCCACAGTTCCAAGTCACCAAGCACAATTCTCACAAACACTTCAAATTTAATGAAACCATCCAAGCACCAAAATTATAAAGATGAAAATGAAAAGTGTATGTTACCATAGATTATCAGGGGTTTATAATTTTCAGGATTTTTTTTTATCTATGACAGTTACAGCTGCAAGCTATGTCTGGTACTGATGGTGGGATTTTCAAAAGTACCACTGACATGACCTGGCTCTTGCCAAAGGCAAACTCACTTCAGTTAACTAGTAGTCACTGCCTCACAAATATGTCACGTTGAGTTATCATTCTTCCACTGTACCAGGACACAGCATGAGTTAAAAAGCCCTGAGGACTTCTGGGCCTTGAAAGATATGCAATTACCCTGGAGATGAATACAACAACTAAATGCTTTACAAATCCATATTTTTTCCTGCTGACTGAAGAAAAGGGCAGCAGAAATGGCTGAGTGGGTGAAAGATGGAAAAGTATCTTTGTACCTGAACATCTGATGTTCCTCTTCATCCTGGTTTTTAACCTCTCTAATCTGAGTTACGAATTTTCGGATCAGTAGTTAGTGGGAAATAACCAAGATAGTGAGACAGATGTTTGTTCAGGAGTACACTGGTATTGAAGCGATATTCTGCACCTATGCTGAAACTGTGTGGGCTGAAAGAAGCCAGTCATCAACCAGCACGAAGAAGTCAAGTGTGAGTTCCTGCAATACACAGAAACACCCATTGGAAAAGGGATCTCTCCAAGGAAAAGATCTACAAATTAAAGCTGTGAGATTTTCAGAATGATTCACTCTGTCAGGTTGTTGCACTGTCTCTTAAAGACCTTGCTGCTGTTGGTTACTTCAAATTTGTAGCACCTGATCCAAAGGTTTTCTATAACATGGATTCAAAGCTCATTCTGGACAGAAGCACAGGAAACATTTCCAAATAAATTTCCCATGCATCTGAGATTTCTTCCGTAAGTTTTTTAGCTGGGATGAATAGCACCATCACTGGGGTGAAATCTCTCACATGCCCATCTTTCACAAATATGTTCCCTGCTAATACATTTCATATTAAGCAATAATTTAGTATTAAGCCAGAGATTGCCCAAAGTTTTTATACAGATTCATTTTCCTTTCTTGCTATATAAACCAGAAAATTCTACCCATAATCATCTTGCTTGAAACAAGATGATGAGAGAAAATGTCCTGAGGCACTATCTCAGGTGCCAAGGTCACAGGACAAAATGTACTCCCATGAAGAATAAAGGTAATGGCTGGTATTTTGAATTTAGTGTAATGTAGATTCAGTTTTAATTGAAATTCAGCAAAATTACTGCAAAGGTTCTCTTGTTCTTGATAGTGTAAATGCCATCAATTATAAACATAGATGAGCAGTATGAAAAGGAAATTATTTGTTTCCAGAGACATCCAAAGAGAGGGAAATGGGATCAGTCCGCCTAGCCCATTTATAGCCCTCATGTCAAATACCCATGTGGTAGTACAGTTCAGAAAATATTAGTTTTCTTACACTGCACTGACATTTTTCAGTGTTTCCCTACTATAGCTTTAACATTACATTTTACCTGTTGATTTCCTTGTTTTCTTGCATCCTGTATTTTAATCCATTCAAAGTACTTGCAAAAGTCAAAATAGTCAGAGTCTGAAACATGCAGAGTAAGAGAACATACTCCTAAGTCTTGTGCTGAAGCTACCTGATTTTTTTTACTGCTTTTCAAAAAAAAGCCAAAGGGCATGCCCTACAAATGGCATTGTAAAGGGATAAATCCCACCCGTTGAAAGCCCCACAGAAGCAAGAAAACTTTTCAAAGGCTTCCACTTGAGGGATGCAGGTTCCTGGACTTGAAACTGTGCTAAAATATGCAGTTCTACCCATACGCTTCTTTCTCTGCTGCTTTTCACATTTAACATGCATTTTCAAAAGGAGTTGATTTCATATTTGCTTGTAACCTTCCCAAGATAAAAATCACAATAGTACAATAGTTTTGGATGGATCACAAAATTAAAGGTAATTTCCCATATCCCCACTTTCCAAACATCCACCATACGCATACACCTCTGCGCAGCACCACTGATGCTCCAACCTGCCACCCGAACCAAGGCTGCTGCTTGCTCTAATGCTGAAATAGTCTCAGATAATCCAGCTCCCACTGGATAAATGAGAACAAGGAGTGAGCCCTGAGTTCATGATTACTGACTATATGCTTACGAGAAAATGCAGGGTGGGCCTCTCCACCACATGGGATTAGATCATTAAAAGTGATGGGAAAATGAAGTTCAGATTTAACTCACACACTGACATTTGCTCTCCTTACTCTCCTAATGCCTCTGTAGGGCTAGCACCTGCCAAAATACTGTCACAATGGAGCCCTAGGGTTTAGGCCTATGGACATTAACTACGGCAAGGAGAGGTCAGGACTGGGAGAAATGCCTTTGGAGCAATTCACATGAGAAAACTGCTCCCACGTTAGCATCAGCCAGGGTGCATCTGAACACCCACTGGTTCCTGCCCCCACCTGCCTTTGCACTGACTATGGACTGAGTGATAGCTGTGTTCTAGAAATAGAAACAGAAATAAAGAAATGAAATTAGATTCAGTCCCCTACAGATGGCTCTGTCACTATAAAAGCTGCCTGATCTCAAATTAACATTTGTTTATACATAAATTTAGAACACTATAATAAATTAACACCTACCCAACAGAATTGAACTCTTCTGACTGGTTCTTCTCTCCCCAGTGGATAGCAGGAAGGGGAAAATGCTATTTTCCCTTGAAGGCATTCACAGCAGAAATTCAACAGCAGCACAAACAGTGGAAGTATTGTGGATGGAGTAAATGCTTCCTGGGTGCCAGCATTCACGCTGAACAAAAGACTTGGATAGGGTTGGTAAATTTGCAAATACCGACTTGGAGTAGACACAGAGTACCTATATCAACCTCTCAAATCTAAAAAAAATGTACAGCCAAGTATTAAATCAATAAAGTGGTCAAGCTTAAAGTTTATGTGAAAATGAAGAACAGGTCTTGGGGGGGGGGGGGGGGGGAAGGCAGAAAGGGAAAACCATGATAAAAATGACAAGTTTTAGCACACTGACCAGGAAAGTGATTTGGAGCTGTTTAAGAGATTAAGGATTTTTACTGTGAGAAAAAAAATCCCAAAGCTGTTAGTCCAATATGCAGCTGAAATGAAGACAGCAAACAAAATGTGCGGTTGCTAGGGGAATATAATATAAATCAAAAGCACTGCTATAATTGCTATACACTGTAAGGAAGTGATAAGACCTCTCTGGGTATATTATACCTGGTCTTGGTTATCATATCGAGGAAAGCTCCCTTTTCCCTGCTTTTTCAAAGAATGCAGTGCAGAGCTAAACAAAGTGAACAGCAAGCGTGCAAAATTTAAATAACTACAAAAATAGTTTGGATGAGAAACTCACAAACAGCAAAAGACAAAAGCTGACAGATGTGAGTCTGAAAACTTACATAAAAAAAATTCTGTTGAGGCCTGTCAGCCCCAAAGTTTGATTATTTATTAAATTCTTGCCCCTTCTTGACAGTTGTGAACTACACAAACAGCTCCTAACCATCCCCGTGTCCACCATCTCTCTAAGGTTACAATACAAGCTGTTTCAAAGTCCTAAATCTGTCCTGGTCAAAAGTAACCCACCTTTGTAGCCAGTCCCAACTGAGATCTTATCCCAAGTGAGATCTTATCTTATACAGACTCAGAAGTGAGTCTTGGACCTCAGTCCAAGCCTCCTTCCAGCAGAGGCCCCCTGAAATACTTTGGACAATGAACTTCTTCATGCCAGTTGCTAATTGCAGAACAGGGCAAGGAGGACTTCCCCACCTTCCAGAAGTAACATGACAATGAATGCATTAAACAACAATGGAATAACTTAAATTAAACATTACTTCTCTTGACAAATAGGCAGATTCTGTCTCCCTTGCCCCCAGACATGTTCTGATAGGTTTTTAGAAATATAGGATGAAAAATATAGAACAGATGTCTCATGCAAAAGTCATAGGACACGGCTCTTAGTTTTCGCATGTGTACAGAAAGATAAAAAATGATCCAGAGTCATCCCACCTGACTTTTGGCTTTTGACTCAAGGCACTAAGTTGGGAGTGCAGCTACCTCTAACTACAGTCTATGCCCAGGAATGGTTTCCCTCTATGAGTTCAGATATGGCGTCTCCAAAAGAGGACAAACTACAGCCCATCTGCCATGGGAGAGTTTCAATCCAACACCATAATCACTCTACTCCATCATCAGTGCTTAGTGTCAGCTAGCCAGTCTCTGCCCTGGGTGATGAGCTCTCACAAGCCCCCTTTTTCACTGCACTTCGAGTGACTCCAAAGATCTTGGTTTGTGCTTCTTCATTTGTAACTCATGTATCTCCATTAATGATCTATTGACCTTGGTTTTAAGTTTCTTAAATATACAGTTAGCCATATAAACTGCAGCAATGTAGTCATAAAACATAAGCAATACATTAGAAAAACTCATTATCAAATGCCTTCTTATTGTAATAGAAATCAAAACAGTAGTAATGTCACTAGTCTATTTTCCTAATACACGAGTGTTTTGCAACCTTTTTCAGCACAAGAAACACAATGGCCAAACACTGACACTGCCTAGACCAAGGCTGGAAGCTCTGGAACAGGTGCTTGTGGAGAATGTTTCATATATCAGGTGGGAAAAATTACTTTTGGGCACATCCATCAAACCCCACTGACTATAAAGAGAGCCTGCAGGGGACCAGCCTTTTCACTTCAATTTGTCAGTAAGGTTGGATGAACACAAGCACCTAACTCCCTGTGGCAAAGAGAATCAGGTCTGTGCATCAAGAGTAAAATGCTGCTGCTGTTATCCAAGCTACCTGTTGGAAGTGGGAGAGGATCCTACCATATGGATACAGTGGGGATGGAACTGGGCAGCTTACTACCAGAAATTATACAAATGCTAAAAAAAGATTCAAGAAATAAGGCAGGAGCAGGACTCAAGACCTGATAAAGCACTAGCCAAACTCCAACCAGGTTCAAGTAAAGAGAGAAACACAGTAAAATTCTGGATAAATGTCCCTTTTACTTGTGGGGAAAAAGCCCACAAAATAAAACAAAAACCCACAAGCACCTCTGCCTGGAAAGTTCTTTATCAAAATGCTAGAGTTCACATTTCTCTTTTCATTTCCAAAAAAAAAAAGGAGTAAATATCCATGTGTGTGTGTGTAAAGTACAACTACTATAAAAGTAATACCATACTTTCATCAGGTATGAGCTCTGACCCATGGTGTAACATGCTATACAAATCAGAACAGAAAAAGAGCTTATGCACCAGCAATCTCAAGCCAAATTCCAGATAGGAGACAGCACACAGATATAGACAGGCAGACAGGAGAGAAACAGGGAAGGGAATGAAGGACAGTAAGGAGCAATAATGTGAAGGATGATAAAGGATGATAGTGGGATAGTTTCATGAATGCTTACACAGAGCTCCTCTCATGCAAAGGAAGAAAGTGTGGAAGTCCTGATTTGAAGATGCATCTAGGTAAACAGCACTCACGTGTGCAATCACAACTTGTGAGTGTGGCTCAAACTGCTCATTAGCTGTTTTCATTCCTTTTTCTCTTTCAATTCTTCCACACATAACCATGCTATTGAAAAGCACCAAAGGACACTAAGTCTGGACACAGATACTATATTTTTTTCCTGCCCAACTGCTCCTACAGAGACTGCTTTCCTTCCATTTCCACTTGTGCTGTCACTGGAGTCATTAGTGGGTGTTAGCTCAGCCTCCCCTGGGTCACAAGCTCCACAGACCTGGGGCTTTGTACAGGGGTCATTTGCCCAAGGAATCCCACCCCTCATAGTAACTCATTAGACATTACAAATAACCTGCTCACTCCAAAAACGAGCAAGACCTGCGAAAAACTACACACTTCCCTTTTATCTGCTGGTCCTGAGGGCACAAGTCACAGGCTGTGTTACAAAAGGTCCATAACTCCGTCATGGCACAGCCAATCCTCAGAGCAATAGCTGCTCCTCACCCACAAAGGGCCCAATCTTTCCTTACAGCAGGAATGCCCACAAGTTTAAAGTCGGATGTAGAGACCTTATGCTTCACCATTACATTATCGCCTCAGGAAGGCAGCACGCTATAGAAGGCAGTTTCCTTGCTAGTAATTTCTTTGCTGGGCTGCTTTCCAGAAGTCTTAAGCAGGATGCCATATATTCTTTATTTTTTAGTGACCCATAGCCCTTAAAATAGCATTATATTGCTGGCTAGAAGAGCAGAGAGAAAGAAAAACAAGGGGAAAAAAAATAGCTCCCTGGGCAATGGAGCTACTGAAGTCTGGTCTTCCATGTCCCATGGCTAGATTCTCTGATGTCTAACAAGATATCAGCTCCCGCTGCTGCTTCTCCCTTGGCTGGAACATTCCTATTAATCCTCCTTTGTACAGTGCCTTCAGTGTCCCAGTGAGCAAATCCAGACTTTTATATGGTGAAGGCACAAAAAGAGTCTCTCTCCTCTATGAAGCCATTGATTTTCATGAAGCTTGTTGGGCCTTTCATCAGATCTGGTTGATGTTGGCCAGTTGAATCAAAAAACTGCTGGGGAGGAGCAGGAGAAGCAAGTGTGCATTCACACACACATTGTGATCACATAACACCTTATTTCCCCAGGAAACAAGACTAAAGATCTTACTCTCTGTACATGCCATTGAGCAACCATTTCCACCAGAATGAAATTATTCAGACTATATCACAGAGGCAAGTTCTCAACATGCACGCTGTGCTAACTATGCTCAGTCAATGCAGAATCCAGCAGGTCCAGGCTCTGAATTAACATGCAGACCAGCAATACAAAGACCCAGTCTTTTCTGCAGTTTCAATTCATCAGTTCAGGCAGGGATGAGCGTATTTTATTCTTCTCCCCAGATGGTTGGAAGCTGCAAAGTAATTTAGCAGCCTATGTTCTTCTAAAAAATTATCATGCTTTTTCTTTCCTGGGTGACTTCTACATCCCCTGCTGACTGGTTTAATGGTACCAAGAGTTATGGAATGATATTGTTTTTATTATGTGCCTTCTTTATTTTTAAATTACATTTTGACACATAGTCTATCCATTCATGGGTCTTTAAAAAAGAAGCTCTGCCCAAGTGCCTCCAATATCTAAGTAACAGAATAGCTACCTTGAAAAGACACTGAAAAGAAGCCAAGGTGCCTTTGGGATGCCAGTGTTCATTTTCAGTCCTTTCATTTTGCCATTCTCTAAAGATGCTATGAAACTACTTACTGACTTGTGAGAGTAAGCGAAGCACTTCAGGGAAGTTTTTCCTCTCAATTTTAGTCCTAGCTTGGAGCCATGTAGAAAAATCAGGAAATTGCGTGATCTTAAGAAAAGTTTGTTCTCTTCACTAAGGTTTCACAATGTTGGCATCTTCCTGTCCCTTGTGCACCCAGGACCACTGGGCATGACTGTGGGACTCGTCCCCTGAAAGGAAAAAAGGGAAAGGACCACATGTCTCTGTGCTAATAAACTAACCAGTGTCAAGGACCATTTGTGGGCACTAGTACTGAGGCCTTTATAAAATTAAATTGTTAACAGAGTCGCAGGCATGGTTTTGGCCCTTGTTCCCCCAGGCAACTCCTGGTGCAGTTTGGGAATTAAAACAGGTGCTAGCCCATCACCGAAAAGCAATCGGCATCCTTTTTGGGAGGCTCCAAGAGGTTAGCAATAGAGATGCAGGCAGTTTATGCCAGATGGCTTCAGCATCTGAGAACTGTCCCAGGCACATTTAATCTACTGGAGTCAAGGCAGCTCATCAGTCTAAGGGAACAGAAATGTGCAGGCTGTTCTGCATGGGGACATCACGTACCCTTATCCTGATGCCTCTCCATAAGGACCAGTCATTACAGAGAGACTATGTAGGGAAGCAGCAGCGGAGAAGGGAGCACTATGCTCAGCGATACAGAGGACAATTAATTAAATCCCACTAACACTCAACGCAAAAGCTGTTGCTGGCAGATTATGGGGTAGCAATCTAACATGAGGAGTGCAGCAGAGAAAGGGACAAGTCATACCATAGCAGCACAGGACATCCAGCCAGCTGCTGGCACCCAGATTTTAGGCCACACCAGCTAATTCAGTCTTCTGTTGACAGAGAACCAACAGACTTGGCCCAGAAGAGATCATAACTCATTTAAGGTGATGGTCATTGTCTTGCCTAACTGGAGACTTAAAGTAGGGCCCTCCATTTTTCTGGTCCATACCAGAGACCTCAGTTGCACCAGGGCTGAGAACAGCAACCATGTTTCTCCACAGCTGAAATCTGTTCTGAAATCTGCTCCAAGCTACATCTTCCTGCCATTTCTGAGTTCAACAGCAGCAGCAGCCAAAGGCACCTGGGTTGTCCCTGCCATCCATCAGCAAGAGCTCTCAGGATCAAAAACACCCCAGGAAAGCCAGCTGGGGCTCTGACTGTCCCCTTCCAGACAGCAGCTACTGAGAAGAGCCAGTAACATCTACTACTCGATGGGAATTGGGGATCTACAAGGCTCCCCCCACCTTCTGCCACTGACCTGCAATGAGATAGTGAGCAAAACACTTTGGTTCTCTGATTCCACATTTCACATGTTATTTGTTGTTTATTTTTAGGGATGATGAACAGTAGAGATGTTCTCTTAGTGCAGTTTTAAAAGCAACTAGCACATATCTCTAATAAAAGGCTCACTGAGATTGAAATGCAAAGCAATTCTGTGATAGACACCTTCTCAAAAGCTAATAGATTTTTGCTCCTTTCTCTCCAGTGCCACTTTTTCTTTTCGTTCATCTCTAACTCTGTTCATTTGCCTTAACCACAGAGGCCAGTATAAGGCAAGCTTTGGGAAATATGCAGCATTGTTTAAAGATTTATCCCTGCTGCAACAACATCCTTTCATGCTTCTGATTGCTAATTACAAGCAAATACTTTGATAGCTGTGGAAATCAGTTAACTATCCTTCCACATTTCAAGGCACTGCATCAAACTTGTCACTACCTATGAACACACATCTTAATCTAGTTTGATCACAACCTGGAATGAATAAGCTAAGAATAGGCTGATGCAACTGAGCACATGAAAGTTGAAAACATTTGCTTATATTTGGGACTCCATTTCTATTTGAATTAATGAACATGGTGCTATAAATATCCAATTTCCATGAATTTCAAATAATGTGGGAAGAACATCTGGGATGTCAGTGCTGGGAAAGAAGCACCTTTGCTTCTTTACTACAGCAAACCAGTGAAATTTCCATTTTAACTCAAGGCCCCAGCCAAGTCCGCACAGGAACTGGGACTTCTTCCTGCCAACACCTGACGTTCCCTGGAGGATTTTTAGCCAGTGACCGCTTGTGCTGGGGAAACGCTACAGAAGCCGGCAAAACCCCACAAACTCTAACCTGCTTAACTACCTGTGTTAGAAATACTATTCACATGGACAAGAAAAAAAGAACAGAATTGAGCCAATAAGCCAAATTCAGCATTGCTGTTAGAAGAGACATATATTCACTGTAATAAAGCATACTTCTGTCATTTAATCCGGCACATGTAATTGAAGGATATATGTTAGGATGTTTGACTTATCTGGAATACATTACCTCTCTGAATGTTTACTATGAATGTGTTGCCTTCTACAGTGTTTTTTGTCCATCTGACAGCACATTCAGCTCCCTGATAGAAGACTTTGCATCTTGAGTTTGAATATGCCTCTTCATACACCTACAGCTCTCCATCACAGGCAATAAATGTATTTCTTTAATCTTTTTTTCTTGAATCTAATTTTATGTAATGCTTTGTTTGCTCCAGAGAGATGTGCATGGCTACATATGTGCTAAAACTGTTTTCCCAGAAATGAAGATCAGTGCTTAGAAATGCTGCTCAGACCAAGAGCTGAAACTGGAGATGGATGGAGACATGTTAAGTCACAAAACAGCAGTTCCTCTTCTTGTTGTTGTGGATTTTTTTTTTTTTTTTTTTTTAAATGCACAAGCAGACAACTGCCTCAATTCCTCAGTCACAACAGTTTTAGGATCCATATGTTCTTCAACAAGATTTTTACTGGAACAGATTTCCATCAGGAAAAGCCAGATTGAGAAAACCAGCTCTGTTTATGCACATACCAATTGTGACAAAATTCTGGAGGAAAGATAAATTCTGATTTTTAATCATCTCCAGTCTCAGCAGTTGATTCATGCACAAAAATAAGTGCAGAACTGAAACCTCACCCTTTATAGTTTTTTACATATCCTGGCTCCTCATCTAAAAAACTTGAATGAGCAGAAAAAAGGGCTGGATCCAGTTATACCATTAATCACATCTCCAGTCTGCTGCTATGAGACTTGAAGTGGGTCTCTCTTGATATTATGAGGGGGAAAAAAAAAATCTCTGTGTTACTACTGCATTAGATTTATGTGCATAGCAGGGCCATGGGTTGCTTCCATGCATATTGGTGTGCTTAGAGCAAGAGCAGTGCTGCAAGAAAAACTTCAGGACTGGTCAACAGAGCTCTGCCTTTAAATATTTAAAGCAAAACTGTGCCAGCTTAGTCAACACTGAATCACAATAATGCAGTGCATTTACCTACTGAGAGATGCAGAGTCTCTGGTCTTCCATTAGCCACATTAACACATGGACAGCCTGTATTACAGGTTCAGATGCTACAAAGCCCAACTTCATTCTGCAGCTTTCAAACAGGTCCTGAAATTTTTCTGTTATGAGTGACATCTACATAAATCCCTGAATAAGACACACTATAAACTAGAGAAGCTCCTGTAAAAGGCGGCATTGAACCCACAGCCTTTAGTTCCCAAAGCACAAACCCCATCTCTAGAAACAAAGAGGATAGGTTTGGTTAATAGAAGTAGCCCTGAGATCACCAGACCTGAACCTGTCAGCAATCCAAATACAGAGTAGATTAAGAGGGAGCTGTGGAAAAAAACCCAACAAACAAACAAACAAACCCTCAGACTCTATCAATGAAGTAATGTCTCCAGGTCAACAACTCCTGAGCAAGTAACCCACATAATTAACCACCACAAATGTCTGTAATTAACCTGCAAAATGATACTAATTATGAAAGTGAGAAGAGAGAGTATTTGGAATATCAGATACTTATTTTCAACGGAGGATATACACCAGGACAAACGACAGAGGAACCCAAAACTTCTCTGAGGCAAGCTAAAGAGGACAATGTCATCCAACTGCCAATCAGTACCTGAACCAGGCAGTGCTTGAACCCTGCCAGCTCCATGGGTATCATTAGCCCCCAAAAAACATCAGGTAGGAAAATTATGAATTAACAGAATTATAGGTATGAATTAACAGAATCATAGAATACCAGGTTGGAAGGGACCTCAAGGATCATCTGGTCCAACCTTTGTTGGCAAAAGCACGGTCTAGACAAGATGGCCCACCACCATGTCCAGCTGCATCTTAAAAGCGTCCAATGTTGGGGAATCCACCACATCCCTGGAAGATTATTCCAATGGCTGATTGTTCTCACTGTGAAAAATTTTCATCTGTGTCCAACCAGAATTCCCCAGGAGTAACTCGTACCCATTACCCCTCATCTTCTCCATGTGGCTCCTTGTAAAAAGGAAGCCTCCATCTTCTTTGTAGTCACCCTTTAAATACTGGAACATGGTGATAAGGTCTCCCCTAAGCCTTCTCTTCTCAAGGCTGAACAAACCCAGTTCTCTCAGCCTTTCCACACATGGCAGGCTTCCCAGTCCTTTGATCATCTTTGTGTCCCTCCTCTGGACCTTCTCCAGCCTGTCCACAGCCTTTTTGTATAGCAGTGACCAAAACTGGACACAGTATTCCAGGTGTGGCCTGACAAGCACTGAGTGGGATAATGACTTCTTTATCTTTGCTGGTGATGCCCTTGTTGATGCAGCCCAGCATTTGTGTTCACTCATATTGAGCTTGTTGTCCACCAGGACCCCCAGGTCCCTTTCCACAGAGCAGCTCCCCAGCCCAGCAGATCCCAGCCTGTGCTGCACTCCTGGATTATGTTTTCCCAGGTACAAGACCTTACACTTGTCTTTGTTGAACTTCATAAGGTTCTTGTTAGCTCTTCCAGTTTATCCAGGTCTCCCTGCAGGGTAGCTCTCCCTTCTGAAGTGTCCACTTCTCCACTCAGTTTGGTATCATCAGCAAACTTCATCAGGGTACACTTGATCCCATCACCCAGATCACTTGTGAACATATTAAACAGCATTGGGCCCATTATCAATCCCTGGGGGACCCCACTTGTGACAGGTTGCCAGTTTGAAAAGGAGCTATTTCCCACCATCCTCTGGGTGCAGCCTGACAGCCAGTTACCCACCCACTGCACAGACCACTAACCTAGACCGTAACACATCAGTTTCTCTAGGGGGAGGCTGTGGGGAACCGTATCGAGAGCCTTGGAGAAATCCAGGCAAGCAATGTGCACTGCTTGCCCCACATCAACCAAGCAGGTTACATTGTCATAGAAGGCGACCAGGTTTGTCAAGCATGATATGACCCTGGTGAGTCTGTGCTGCCTTTTCCCAATCATGTGCTTCATTTGACTTGTGATAGACCCAGGAGGATTCATTCCAGAACTTTTCTGGGGACTGAAGTAAAATTGATGGGCCTATAATTTCCTGGATCCTCCTTTAAGCCCTTGTAGATGGGGCTTCTTCCAGTCTTCTGGGATGTCCCACAATCTCCCTGACTTCTCAAGGATTATGAAGAGTGGCCTCACAATGACATGAGCCAGCTCTCTTAACATCCTCAGGTGGATAATGTCAGGGCCCACCAATCTGTAGGGGTCAAGCTCCTGTAATAGTTTGCCTACCAACTCTTCCTTCACAGACAGTGGGTCTGTGTTTGCATCAACCTGGATTTTTGTTCCCAAGGCCTGGGGCCCAGCAGTGCTGGTAAAGATAGAGGTGAAGAAAGTGTTGAGAAACTCTGCCTTTTCAGCGTTATTGGTGACTAATTCACCTCTCCTGTTTAACAGTGGGCCAATATTTTCCTTCTGTTTCTCCTCGTTGTTTACATACCCAAAGTACCCTTCCTTTTAGTTTTTGACATCTTTGGCCAATTTCAATTTGAGATGAACTTTTGCATTTCTAACTGCATCTCTGCATACCCTGTCAATGCCTTCAAACCCTCTCAATGGGTATTCATCTACTTTGCCATCTCTGGTACACTTCTCTTTTGGTTTTGAGCAGACTCAGAAGCTCGTGCCTAAGCCAGGGGGGGTCTCTTGCTCTGCCTACTTCCCTTACCTTTAAAGGGAATGAACTGGTTTTGTGCTTCCAGGAGAGTGTTCTTGAAAAACTCCCAGCACTTGCTAGCTCCTTTATCCTCTATGAAATCCCTCCCAACTGAGCTCTGAGCAAGCTGGTTTGCTCTTCTAAAATCTAAGACATTTGTCTTAGTACTAACCTTCAGCGTGCTCAACAGGATCTCAAACTCCGCAATATTGTGGTCGCTGCAGCCAAGGATATCACTAACCAAGATATAGCAAAGCAGGTTTTCTTGGTTTGTGAGTAGCAAGTCCAGCAGTGCCCCATTCCTGGCACATCTAATGTCTGTATGAGGAAGCAGTCCTCTATTCATTCCAGGAGCTTGATGGATGACATGTGAGCTGCTGTATTGTTCTTCCAACAAATGTCTGGCTAGTTGAAGTCACCCATAAGAACCAGGTTCTGTTGACCTGAAGCCTGCTTAAGTGCAACAAAGCAATATTTGGGTGAGACAACCCCTCTGATCTTGACCCAGAGACATTAGATAGGGCTTCCACAATTGCTGTAGCTGACTTCTATACATTCAAGTACTCCTTAACACAACTCCCCCCTCTTCTTCCCTGCCTCTCTTTACAAAACAGCCTATAGCCATCCATTATGATCCTCCAGTCACGTGAGTTGTCCCACCACCTTCTAGTTATTCCTATATCATAACTTTCTAACTGGGCACAGAGCTCCAGTTTCTCCTGTTTGTTCCCCAGGCTGCGTGCATTGGTATACATACACTTGAGGTGGTTGGTGTTCTGGTTCTGATCTTGAAGGCAGCTAAGGAACATTTGTTGCTGCTCTGGATGGCCTGGCTTATTCCCCAGTTGGCTGCAACAGCATGAGCGTTGCCACTTTGGACCCCACCCACCGAGTCCTTAAGTTTAAAGGAATTTTACAGCCTGAGCTAATGCCTGATTTTTAATACACAGTAGCAGGCTGAATTACCTCATGTTTGAAACAAAGAACACACATAATTGCTCTCACAGTGAAAAACTGCACTGATGAAAGTAAGTGAATCACCTCTTGCCTTATAGACCCACCAGTCTGCAAGTTATGTCACAAATTTGCATGACAACACTAAGCTTTCTGGTTTATGCTTGTGTTTCTGAATCTGGAAAAAAACAGGTTAGAAAAATCACATGTAGATAGAGGCATTCCAACTCCTGTCTGAGAAGGTACCTGTGAATTTTCTATCTTGGCTTTCCTAGTAATTTTTCCTATGCATAAAATATGCCCCAGAAATGCAATATTTCAGGATGAACCAGGGAAAATCTGTTGTGTAGAGCACATATCTGGCCTTTACTGGACTGCTGCCCAGGTGCTTAAAGATAATTTAGGTCCCTGAGTCCCAGCGAAGTTGATCTGTATACCTTTGGTACTCCTGGAGTAGGACCCATTAGTAGCTGTTTTTCTCCATCTTAACATTTCATTTGCTGGATGACTGGACTTTTCGATAGATCCAACCAGTCTTCCACCCCCGCAGGCACTCTCCCTCTTGTGCTGAGCAGCTGCAGTGCTCAGCACATGCATGAGCCCTCTTTGGGGGTGTCTGACTGTTTACAAAGAAGCTGTGCCAAAATTTCCGCTAGTGTGAACAAGCACATTTCCACTGACCCCAGCAGTGCCAACACCAGCAAAGAATTTGGTCACATGTGATTCTTGCACAAACAAATAAAGATGATACAGTTGGGTACTATTCTCTATGTTTGAGTTGCCAGTCAGCGAGCTGAATTAAATCCTAAGGTCATGGTCAGCAGGAGCATAGGACTGATTTCAGTAGCCATGCATCTGCAGGAAGTTGCTCACTCCTCTCAAACAGGTTCCTCCCAGACAGCGAAGGATTTATGTTTGGCAGCATTTCTCATCAGCTTTGCACAGCTGTAATGAGTAAAAACAGTAGAGATCTTCAACATAGCTTAGAGAACTTGTTTCGTTATGATGGGAAGCATTTGCATTATTTTTTTGATAAATACCCCAAAAATAATTCAGCAGGTACTGGTATGGGGGGGGGGGGGGGGGGGGGAAGTGAAAAAAATAATCACAGGCTACCTTTATGTAAAAGACTTCTGGGATGCCTCCAGCCAGCATGGACAGAAATTACCCCATAACTGTCAATCTGAGGATGGAAGAAACCAAGGTCCTCATCTTGGTTTGCAGTAAGGAAACTGCTTAGGACCCAGGATCAAACCACTGTGCCCTCAGCCTGGTCTGCTGCAGCAGCAGTCTTTCAAGCTCTGCCTGTTAACCATGTTTTCAAAGACAGATCTTCAGTTCACATCTCCTGGTTTTCTTGTATGAGCTGTACTATGCCAGTTAATTGCCTCTGACTGAAGTGGCCTCCTTAGCATATAAAATCTCTCCGTGTCCTCTTCTCTTCCCTTCTGCAGTGCACCATGAAAGGAACTTTAAAAGAGAATTACAGAAGTAAATGAAAACCAAACAGGTTGCAACTTAAGCCTTTTCAGATGGAAAGGGGTAGGGTGAAATTGATGTCACAGTAAATGCTTTCCTCTTATGAAAGGGAGCTATTTTTAAAAAATATCTAAATAGATGAATTCCACAGTGAAAAAAAAAAAAAAGTACATATACTTTGGTTAGGATTTTTAAAATGTGATACGCAGCTACCTAACTTTGCTGAATAAATGACCTTATTCTTCTGTGGGAGGCTAAAGCCCTTCTGGAAACAGTCTCCCCACAGGGAGAATCTCAGGTTGGGAACCCAGACCCCTCAGATGCCAAGACAGCAGTCAACGCATGCAAATATTGGCCATTCAACCTATCAAAGAGAGGCCAAGATCTGAGTTGAAAAGCTGAAGAGAATGAATGAAAATATGGAAACCCACCATAAGTGCTAAACGTATCAGCACAGGCTACAAATCAAGGGACACGTAAAAATTAAATAGTCAGAAACAATGTTTATTTTCCCTAGGGAAAAAAATAATGTAGCTTGTCCATAACACAACAAAAAATAAAGAAGTTAAAGAAGAGAAAGACACAGAACTCAGTATACAACTTATATATTATATCTGGGTTTTATTAGAAAAGAGTTAATTTGCTTCTGCCAAGAGATAAAACCAAATTAGAACAGTCCTGATTCTCAGCCAGGCTTGAGACCTTCTGCTCAGAGCAACTGGAGAGAAGGAGTCTTAAAAGTAGCACAGAAGGTGGATGGAGTGCTAAATACTGCACGTCATGCAACAGCCTCTACTTGCCACTAGCACGTGAAGACTTCTTGACTTGATCCCCTGCAGATTAGGATCTCCATCACTGGGATGCTGTGAAACACAGGGAGCACAGGGAGCTTGCTAAACTGGAAATGCATGAACATGCATTGCATGATACACTGTGGCAGAAGAGGGTTGCAATGTTTGGCAGTCACCCATGGAGTAAGAAGGGCCCCGCTGATAAAAGCCATGTTGGCTGCAAAAATATAGTGCTGCAACAACTCCTCTTTGGCTTCACACTGAAAGGTCACCCCAGAGGGGAGGAGAAAGGGTAGCTTTCCGCTGGGAATGGCATGCCAGAGTTAGGTACCCTGTGTCCCAACCTAACCCAAACATTTCAGCGTCATGAGAGTGTTGAGACTCAACTGGTCCATTACTGCCGATCTTTGGCTGCTGCAGTAGTTTCTCGGGATTCCAGAAGCTAGTGTCTGCTTGAGCAGCCTTAGAGTCATCTCTGTTCCCTGGACTTTCCTCAATTTCCCTTGTTGTATTTGGCTATACCCAAAGATCAAAGTCAAAATATGCTATAACTGCTCATATAACACACATTTTCTTCTGAAACTTTGCAACACCAAAAGTACATCACTGCAGCCCCCTTGTTCTGGTTCAATAAAACATGCTATTCATTCCTAAACAGCGTGGTTTTTCTCAGTCTCCTGCTCTCTTTCTGATCTTTATTTGAAGGAAGAGGCAGTTTTGCAGAAGCACTGTGCCTGGTTAGACAGCAAGATTCTTTAATGATGTATATCACTGCTCAAAAATTTTAAATTCATTCCAAGCCACAGCAAGGCAAGAGGTCCCCTTACAGAAAACTAAGCATGCATGTATATATGCGTGCATGTACATATCTTTCACTGTCCTTTTTCTTCCATATAATTAAGGATATGGGAAAACAGGATGTTACAAAGAGAAAAAAATACTAAAATCTCATAATCAAAATATTTTAAGGAGCAGCAGAGCAATCTAGTGATCAGCACAGTGTGTATGAGTCCAAGTGAACAAAAACCTGGGCTTGAACGAGGAGAAAACAGAGCTTCACTCAAGACAGGCAACTCTGCTTCCCCACCCATAAACAGTGCTGGGGATTAGAGGTTCTCTGTAAAAAAGTGTCAAGTAGCATTCAGCAAAAAAACAGCTTAAAACACTCAGGTCACTATACAGTCCTATCCTCCTCTTATCTGCATGCAGCAAACATATGGGAAGAAAGCAAAGGAGGTAGATTCTCAGTGAGTTTTGTTCATGGCTTCGCAAACTGGAGCTAATTAAATGACATGGAGGAATTTTGCACAGCAGAAGCCAAGTGAAGGATTTACATCTTTTCACATATCATGGGCATGCCATGCAGAAAGCCATCAGACCTGACCAGATGAAACAGGAGATCCCAGAAAACCCCCTTTGCAGGATTGTGACCTTATAAATAATAAACAATAAGTAGTATTCTGTATTCCTCCCATAGGAGTTCTGGGCATCAGTGTTCCTTACCTGTGTAATATATATATTACGATATGTAGTAAGCATAGGAAGACTGTTTATAATCTTTAGTGTGACAAAACATTGGTAAAGTCCAAAATCCTAGATTATATGTACTTTCTTGTAGAAAATTAAGCACCTCAAAACAGGTTCTTGTCATTTTACTGCTCAGGGACTTCCTCAAAACTAGTCTGATGCCTCCTGAAACTACTCAGCAGCTAAGAAATGGGACATCTTGAATTCTGCACCCTTCTCTTCCTTGGGGCTGAGAGGAGACTCTCACCTGCTCTGGATTCACACTGCCCAGTCTTCCCCTGGACACATCAACATTTTTTTCCTCACAGAGACAGGGAAAGCTGATGCCTTTCTTTTAAAGCATGTCTGGAAAGGTGTTAAAGGGAGAAACCAAATGTCATCTGTGTTTTAAGTATGCTTTTAACCTCCTCCCCAGTTCAGTCCCTCAGTGATTTAGGTGGACATTTAGAAATCCTTTTTTTCCAAGATCCCCACTGCCCTTCAACACATAGGAAGCCTGGAGTAATTCAGTCCTACCAAACCTGTTAAGTGGGTCCAGAGGAGGCCACAAAAATGATCAGGGGGCTGGAACACCTCTCCTATGAGGACAGGCTGAGAGACTTGGGATTGTTCAGCCTGAAGAAGAGAAGGCTCCAGGGAGACCTTATAGAGTCCTTTCAATACTTAAAGGGGTTTTATAAGAAAGATGGGGACAAACTTTTTCGTAGGGCATGCTGCAATAGGACAAGGGGTAGCGGTTTTAAGCCAGAAGAGGGTAGGTTCAGACTAGATATAAGGAAGAAATTTTTTACAATAAGGATGGTAAAACACTGGGACAGGTTGACCAGAGAGATGGTAGATGCCCCATCCCTAGAAGCATTCAAGGTCAGGTTGGAGGGGGCTCTGAGCAACCTAACCTAGTTGAAAATGTCCCTACTCATTACAGGGAGGGGTTGGACTAGATGACCTTTAAAGGTCCCTTCTAATCCAAACTATTCTATGATTCTGTGATTATAAAGCTCTGAGTACTAGCGAAGTCATGTAACTCATCAGCGATGCACCTTAGTTACTTCCAGAGTTAGTGGCAGTGAAGCTGATGGCATTTTTGGACTTAGGTTGCAAAATTTCACCTCAATACCACTGTGGAGCATCATCCCATTATCATATATGGTCCCCAATTCTGACTACACAAAATTAATATTTACAAATGCCATCCATTTATCTGAGTTAATTTTAAAATAATTCAAAGGCCAAATTTAAATTTACCTGAAATCATGGTCTAAGTGTTTGATTTCCACAAAACTGATTGTGTTTTTGATAGTTAAAAGATGGAAGCAAAGGACTGCACGACTGCCCATGAAGCTGTTATTCCTGAAGGCAGTAGATACTCCTAAATCAAAATCATCCAGAAGCAGTTTTAAAGGACTAGAGCATTTAAAGCGTTTAGATGCATAAGCCTACTGAAATCAATGCAAGATAGGAACCTACATTTCCAGGGAGAGATAGGCCACCAGCGACAGACAGTGGTCTCCAGGGATGCCACTAGACCACCTGAGTACAAACACCTTCCTTCTGCCAGCCAGAGGAAAAATAATTGAGCAGTTGGTTTACTGATAGACAACAGTGAAGCCTGGACTCCCTTCTTTTGCTCTTCCACAGACTGCCCAGAGGAACCCAGGAGAATTAGGTGAGCTTCAAAATTACATGGCCTAAGTTTCAGGAAGCCACCACTGGGATGGTCAAAAAAGAAAGTAACAAACAAAAACAAAGAAAAAAAACTCTACAAAGAGCTCCCACCTCCCATGTAATGGCAGACACTTGTGCAGAGACCATCAAACGTCATGTTTTAATACATAAGTGACTAAACATCTTTCAAAATTCAGTCCCTGCTATCCTTGTGTCTCAGTTTCACTGTCTGCAAAACTGGAGTAACACTACTCTAATGTAATCCAATCCGGTCTAACAGCAATCAGTACTTATCTCAAGAAAATCTCATCAGAGGTTTTGAGGTGCTGAAACACTACAGCAATGGAGTCCACAGAAATATTCTAGCTGATGGTTGCCTCTTTCTTCACTGCTAATCTCCTCCCCTCCAAGGATAATACCTCTAAAACATGGTTTATGGAATTCTGGCAGAGTTTTGAAAATAACTTTCTAACGTGTCCACGTCTTCTCCTAGGAGTTGATGTTTTCCCCACTGATTTTTACAAATTATTCTGTCACTTAGCCATAGAGTTATGTCTAAATGGAAATATATATCTTCTTTAAAAAGCACACCTAAATTAAAAAAACATCTAAATGTAACAAGCCAAAGCTACCTACCAGAAAAAGAGACTAAAACTAGCTATAGTTCCCAAAAAATAACCTTCCAAACATTTGCTCATCTCAAAGGTCTACATAATTTAGATTTGATTTCCTAAATATGAAAGAATCAGGGTAGGATGCTAAGATTGTCAATATAACAAGAGGTGTTAGCAATACTGACACAGTCTGATTTTTCTTTACTGTCAACCATGTGCTGGATTAAGTCCACTGAGTTTATTACAACAGGACTAAGGGAAATGTCACCATGATGGCATTAAATCCACGTTAAGGGAGTTCAGAATGAGCCTTGGCCCTTATTTTGAACACTGAAGTAAAACCCCATCTTTAGTTCTTGGAGCAGTACCGGAAGGGAATTGGCTGTGTCAAAGATATGGCATCAACAAAAAGCAGTGTATTTTTCAATACAAGATCTCATTATTGATTAAATTTATTTAGAGTAACATTTACAAAATAAGGCATGGCCTGAGTAGTAGCTGTCTAGCTAATGTTTGTACCATGCCCTACAGGGTTCCCAAAGGACCTTGCAGTCAAAGACACCGACGTTGATATCACGCTCACAATTACAGGCAAAGCATGATTTAACCTTGCCTGCTTTATCCATATCTGCGTTCCGCTCCACATAGAGATTCATAAATCTTCTGTGCACTGATATCAGCATTTTTGCAACCCTTATTCACCCATTTCAAAAGGATTGGCTTGGCTGGTCTAACCTTTAAAAAAAAAAAAAAAAAAAAAAAGGTATCTCCCAATTCACGTAAGTATCCTTTTTCTCTTGGTCCAGACAACAGGCTGCCTCTCTAAGGATTAATCAGGATTGAAATGCAGACATCAACCTAAGTCTGTTGCCACAATTACCCTGATCAGAATAACCCAAGCTTTTCTGAAACCTGAATTTTAGGAAAATAAGCCATTTTTCCCCAAGCTCTGACTGCTGTGCCTGATATTATTATAGATAAATCTATCTCAGGTATGTTGATTACACTCAAGTATTCAGCCATCTGTCCTGACCCACAAGAAATGTCCTGTCTCTCAGGAAATGGCAGGCAAGAATTTAATACCATAATTCTTCCCAGCTTTTCTTACCCACACTGACAACTAGTAACACAGTAGACAAGGCTGATGCTACAAGAGGGATGCAATTCGAGATTAGGGTGCCTATGTTCAGGTGCTTATAGGAGTGCTAGGTGTCTAAACTATTATGGTCAACAGGGATCTGGTAAAAAAAAAAGTCAATGGAGTATAAGAAGCAAGTCAAGGAACAGTCAGCCCACAGTGACCTTTCATCGCTCTCTAGATGCTACTGACTGTGTCCCATTGCCTATAGTGGGAGCTTAGGTACTGCTTGTCCAATCCCACTGCCTAAATTAAGACACCCAGCATCATTCAAGATGTCCTGGCATCTCCAAGACATACTGCTGGTGCTGGCAGGCAGAACACAAAACCAGTGGGAAATTCCTATCCCTGTGGTACAGCAGCTGAAAGGACACCTGGCACATCTCGCATAGCACTAATGCAGAAAAATCCTGCCCCTAGGTTACATGTGAACAGAAATTAGATGCCTAAATACTGGTGTTGTAATCCTTAAACTGAGTCCTACCCTTCAAGAATCACCTTACACTGATTACCCAGTCAGTGCAGAGAGAGAGTTTCAGTCTTTCTGAGGACTCAAGTCAACCCCTCTGCATCATTTTCATGGTATTTTTTCACCTCTGCAGCAGTTTTTGCTTTTCCTTTTTTCTTTATTAAATGAAATTCAAAACCTTGTAAAATACAGGAATTTTCATGCTTACAAATGCTGTTCTAGTGGTGCTTAAGAGTGCTGCTCCAGCACACACAAACATGTAGTGAAAATGTGGACTCGTTCACATTTACACATCAGAAAGAAGGTGCCTTTTCAGTGATGTTCCAGTATACCCTTCCCACTCATCAAAACAACCCCTTTTTTGGCAAACACTACCACTTGAGCTCTGTGGTGCTGCTGATGAGCTCATGTGTACTGGCTTTCAAACAGCTCACAGGACAGTATATACCTTTTCTACAACACAATGTAAACATACACCTTTGCTTTGATAACACCTACATTTTATCACGTTATCTTAGTATTGGGGTGCATCTGCATGCTTCAGCCTCTGCAAAGAACAGCTGTTTCTCACTTGGATACAGTCATCGTTCATATGAAGAGCGTTACAATCTCAGTTAAATGGCTAAATCTGGGAATAACAGTGGTAGGACCACATTGTAATTTGCTAGCTTTCTCCTAACTCTTTTCAATTTCTATTTCCAAAACATGAGAGTATGTAAGTGACAGCTTCTATTGGATAAAATATTGATTTTTTTTTTTTTCTTTCTTCTGGATGATCTCCATATCAAAATCCAAATTTAACAAATGCTTACAAGGAAGTAAGAGAGGAGCTTTCAAGAAAGAATAAGTAATTTGTGGTAATGTCTCTACAAAGTATAATTTAAAGTGCAGGAGGCCTCATTTTGTACAATAACTAAAATTTTAAGCACCAGGAACCATAGTACTTCATTACTGGGTTCTTCAATAAACTTTATGCTTTACACTGAAAAAGCTTGAGGCAATTCTTCTACCAACACACAAGAGATTTAGGTATGTTGCTCCTGTTGACATTACTGAAAGTTAGATGTGGACGTCCCCCCTGCACTTAAAACAAACAAAAAAAAGTTATCTCCCTCTCTTTCAGCTAGTCCATATCAGCTGCCCATCAGAATTTCTCTGGTGCAAAATATATCCTGTAAAATAAAATGAAGCTACAGCAGGAAAGCACCTGAGGAAGGCTGAACACTGGAGGTCACTTACAATATTTTGCTGTCAAAGACAGTTTTAACTGAGGTATTTTTATCATAATACTGCGATGGTGCACCACATTGATTACTTTCCATTAAAGTAATAAAAAAGCACTGAAGTTTTCTACTGTTCTGCAAAGAAAAGGGGACAAAAGAAAAAAAAAAAACAACACTTGAATTACTGCCATAAATAGAGTGTGAGGGTCCATAAACAATTTCTTTCCTCCCTCCAGCCTTGGCTAATACCTTCATCACCTCCATTATGATCATATATGGCTAGAAATTCTAGGTGCAGTTTCTGAGTGGCAGTTTGAAATACTTTCGCAAAAAGCCCAAGCCGCAGCGACCAAGAGCCATCACTACCTTTTCAGTATCCCACATGAAGGTATCTGTGTTTCAATCCGAATCAGTCTTTTGGTGTCCCTGAGTTGGACAGACCAGCAAGGCAGTTTATTTTTCGTGCTATAAATGCCCTTTATGGGCAACAATTCCCACAGATTAACAAAAAGTCCAAGCAAATTTCCTTTACTACTTAAAGGAAAACCAGTAGGCTTTGTTCACCAGAAATAAATTAACTTCTTTGTAAAGTGGAATATTCAGTGCCCTCCCCTGCCATTAAAAAAAAAAAACAAACAAAAAAAAACCAGTATAGGAAGGAAGCAGGAATGAACCCTAAATGAGGGAGTGAAAGACACAGGCAAGGTGCAGATATGCTCTGTAATACAGCTGCAGCCTTATGGAATTTTAGCAATATTAGGATAACCCAAGTGACTAAAGTTGGAACAAATCAGAAAATATGGACGTACAGAGCATGGAGAGAGCAGCACCTGGGAAATTTAAGGATAGTCCTGATCTGCTGGAGAAGAGATCTGTAACAATAAAGAGTGGTTAAACTTGGAGTCAGTGACTGAAAAACTTTGGTGGCCTCTCTGCTGGCAGATTAATTGTGCAACGGGTGGCCAGACAAGAGGACTGACAGTGAGACAACGGAGTGTGTCAAGTAAAATGTATTATACTGTGTGCTTTCATTGGGCCCCAGATGCAACCCTGATTCATGTTAAGCAGTGTAAGAGAAGCCCCATGACAATCAATGGGATCACACACAAAAATCAATGCTAAGCAGCAAGAATATAAAGAGAAGAATAAAATCTTTAGTTTGAGGGATGACCATAAACCAGTGAAAATATTTAAAATGTAAGTTCTTGGATGTAGGAAGCAGTATTATGCTCTCTGGCTGGAGAGCCTCTTGTTCAATTGAATTCCAATATGCAACTAGTGTTCCTATGGAGTGCTGCAATAGAAATAACACTGATGCGAGTCCCTGCTGCTGGACCTTTGCTGGACTTGCTACTTATGAAAAACTATCTGATCCCCCACTTTGGAGAACAGAGTTAAAGCAGTGGCAAAGGCTCTGTGTGAGGTCATTATCCAGCAAAAGCTGACTTGAATAAAAAACTGCACTAAAAATCTGCAGACATTAGGATGTTGGGATGCTAAGGGGAAGTCCAAGAAAAGTCAAAAGCCTAGAAGCATAAACTATTAAAAAAAAAGCATATGGTGTATCTACTGCCCTGAGTAGCAGTAAATTACCAGCAGCACACATCTGTCTGCCATAATTTCAACCTCTTCCTAGCATTCCAATTTTAGATGCCATCTGCAAATAAGCAAGTTAACTGGCCTCAAAATGTTGATGTCTTGCCCTTTTCCAACTTGCCAGCAGAGCTGAGAGAAGCCCAGCACCTGCCACCTTTATCAGTCCCCAATCCTCTCGCTGGGGCTCTCACTGAGGACAGGCCTTGGCTTTGCTGCAGCGTATTTCATTCTGGCTACTTGAAGGCACGACACCTAGGAGTGCTGTACATGCTCCCTTTTTAAATTACCCAAGGTTTTATAATTTTAACAACCTTTCAAGTGAGCTGAAACACTAGTGTGCTCCCCTCTTCTCCTCCATGCATTCTGTGCTTGCAACACAACTCACTCCTTTGGGTACACTTCCCTCTAAGGTCATCTTCTAGAGCAAGGTTTGCATGTCATGGTATAGGGACTGTGCAACCAGGATACACAATCAGTGTATCTCTGTCCCTCCTACATCTTTCTTCCTTCATTCCAAAGGAGAATATGTTCTTAATGATGTTAAAGTTTGCTAAATTCTCAGATTTGAAGCACAATAACATAAGGCAAACAGCAAGGATGGGAACTGCACTTAGTGGGTTATCAAGGTGGTATCCTCCACCACAGCTCACAGACCACGCAAGGGAAGTGCTCGTTCTTACTTTTACCAAAAGAAAAAAAACTAAAGCACGGGCAGAATATTTGTCCCAGTCTTGGTATGGTGCAACTACCACTGACTCCTGTGAGTTCACATTAGATCCCAAGACCGTGCTTACAGTGGGAAGTTAAAAGCAGGTTGGAGAATGTTTTCTTGACGGCAGCCATGTCTGGCCTTGAAAATCAGCTGGTATCTATGATCAAGTGACAATGTTAAAATGTAAAGCCTAAACCACATGTCCAGTATCCCAGTGTAACTCAGGGCTTAATCCAGGAATCGAGACATTCCCCTTGAGTGCTAACACAAGTCTTTTAGCCAAACTTTATTTCCGGCAATGCCATGAGATACACATCAGCCCTACCTATACCTAGGTAAACATGTGGTAAATCAGTGCTGATAATCAAACTATTTCATTCACCAAAAAAATGTCCCAGCATGTCAATCTGGCAATTTTGTTTTAAAACAGGCAGAAAAATCCCCAGCATAATGTAAAGATCATAAATATCAAGCTCTATCCAGAGTAGGTGTGGGCAAACTGCTTGAAAATAAATAAAAGCGCTACACAAATAAATGAAAGCAAATTACTTTTCTACGTTTACTTAACAGTGCTAATATAGAAATAAGCTAAATGTGTTATAGTGAACAAGAAATTGAGTCTGAAGTTAATCCCTTTTTTTTTTTCCCTATAGCCTATAGGTCCTTTGTACTTCCATTGAAGTCATGGCTTCAAATGATCCATACAGCATTCACAGCATGATATTATTTCTATTTTATTGGGAAACACAATAATCAAAATGCTAAAATAAATTTTCTTCATATTATTTGACTTAAGCATTGAAGTACTGAAATGACTAAGATAATTTATTTTGATTATCAGCCCATTGGGCTTGGTATTATAAATTAACCCCACAATTTTGACAGAGCTTCTAGCTACCTAATGCCTGATTTTGTTTAAGCACATATTGTGCTAAGATTATTTTTTTTTTTAAATTGCAATGAATCAGTTCTGGCCAATAAAAAATTAATATAAAATAGTTTACTGTTAAATGACATTGGCACTCACACATTTGCTCTGTCCTACACCAGTTAAAAAGCCATTGCAGACTCCAGTTACAGCGCTCAGAGCTCCGGCTGCATTTTTAAAGCACCAACTGTTAGTTAATTTTGTTAGCATAAACACCCAATAAAATTTTATGGTGTGTTCAGCTCTCATTAAAGATGAAAAACAGCAGCAGAAAGCAGCACCCACAAATAAACAGGGAGCAGGACGGCTCTGGCGTCATCAGTCCCCAGAGCTCATTCAGATTCAGGACTCGAGGCTCCCCAAGCCAGAGGGCACTGCAGAGATACAGAGAACAAAATCCCACGCACCGCTGGAAACCCCTCAAGCTCCGCACAGCCCTACCATAATGCTCCTGGCAAATATTTACTGAGGACAGGACAGTCCTTCTCCAGCCCCTTTTCATGCACCCTCTAAAATCTTGAAATAACAGCTGTTCTAGGCAAAGTACATCCTTGCTTGTGCATACCTGCACAATGGTACAAAATCCACAGCTTCTTTTGCTCCCCATCACCCAAAATACCCTAGACAAGATGCTCCATCAGCACCAGAACTAGACAAGCCCACTTTTCCCCAGGTTGCATCTCGCAGTTGGAATCCCTCCAGTCGGGGAAAGCGTGACCCCTGCCAGGAGGTTTTTGATCACTCAGGGCATTTATAAAGTCAGCCTGGCCATCTTCCTTTGTCTTCCTATCCTTCAAAGGGGCGTTTGAGCCTTCCACTGAAATTTCTAGTCTTGAACCTGCCATCACCCTCGTTGCAAAATTTCCTGTTAATGGGAACTTTACAGGACAGCTGACACTCAGGCAGTCCCAGGAAGCACTTAAGGGAACATGGCTGGAATTAACAGACAAAACCCATCATGTTTACAGGTAGAATTATAGAGAAAGCGGATTTCACTGTCTGAAATAATACAAGGTCTGGTCAAGAACTTCCCACACCCATTACTCCTAAAATCCTTAAGGCTGGGTTGCTTAAGGTCTTAGAAGTTTCTAAAATCTTCTTTCCATTTATATCAACAGAAGCAAAACTTCTCTCACTAATACAGCACCTGTTCCAGATAATGTCAACTGAAAACTTACAGTTTACAAGAAAGACAGAGAAAGTGATGAAAATCAGTTTCAAACACTTCCCCTTAAGTTCCCTGGCATTTTTTCTTGATTTAGAGTTCACCATTCCTAGTTTTGACAGGTTTTGCCTCTGCAGCTTTATGAAAGACCTGCCACAAAGGACAGAGGAGATAGATGATCTGTACAAACTACAGGGGAAAGAGTTAAATCAACACTACACAGTTCCACCCCATGGGCAAAACGAAACCTTGTTCCATAAGGAGCCAAACTAACACCTGTCTTCCTAATTGACAGAGGACCCAAGTCTACAGTTTTCTCCTCCTTCTTTGCCCATAACTTTTTTCTGCTGACACCTAGACTGGGCAAGGATTAACATGCTTCAAGAGAGGGATATGCTGGTGGGATGTAAGAAGCACATGCTGATGAGCCAAATGGCTTTTAAATGGACAATGGCTAGTATTGCCTTCATTTTCCATGGTAGACAATCTCAACTTCAGTCTATCATCTCTACCTATCCTGCAATTTTCACAGAATTTGAGATGATTATTATTCTGTTAAGCTTCATAGGGTTGGTTGGTGGTTTACACTCAGCACCTTACTTCACTGTCTGTAAAACCAGAGTAATTTTCCCTTTCTCCCAGCTTTTTGCTTCTTATTGTCAACTTAAACCATAAACACTCTGAAGGCAAAGCCATTTCTGTCTCTATGGGGTTTCAGCATCCAGCAGGACTGGACCTTGATCTTGGCTGGGGCTCTCATGCAATGCTGTATTAGACCACTCTGAAAGGTTAATGTTTTGAGATGGAAGTGTAATTTCTAAGGGACTGCCCTCTGAGCGAGGCTGGATTTTGAAGATAGCTGTATGATCATGTTTTAAAGCCCTGGCAGCTACATCAAGTTGTACTTTAATACTTATTAGGTGTGGAAGTCAACCTTGCATTCCCACTAGAGTATTAAAATTGGACAACTTGAAAATATACTGCTTAGCTGTGCCCATACATGGTATCTTACCACACACAATAAAATGCAATATGCAAGTAAAACTGAACTCATTTCCACTTCAGCAACAGTACAGAGGACCTACCATAGCTTTCTTATCTTCATTTTCTGCATCTAAGAGTGCCAGAAATGCTGTGGCTCTATTGCTTCCATAACTTTAGAATCCCTGCAATTAAACCAACATAAATAAGTAGTAATTCAACTGAAATTACTGGAATTCACAAGGGGTATAGTTCATGTAAAAGAGGAGAAAATTAGATTCACCCAGTGTAGATTCAATAATCTCTTATTAATCCTTTACAGAATAAACAACGATAAAAAACAACCTCTCTCATATCCTGTTAAAAGGACACTATTGACCTGTTGACCACGGCGCGAGGAACACTGCACTTCCCCTTTAGAACAGGGCAATCCCCTGCAAAGATTCAGTTCTGGAGGAACACCCCACATCAGCAATTTACTTTTCTTATAGGTTAATTTTGTTCTTTTCAAAACAATGGGAGAACAACCAAGGGTACAATCAAAACTGTATTTCCAGTTCAGCTTAATTGAGTGTACTTTACTTTAACAAAGACTTTAAATTACTTCATTGAGTTGTTTTCACACCCACTTTCTTACATATCAGTATTTCTAATTAGTACAATTGTCTCTCCTTCAAAAGAAGAAGAATAATCTGTCCAAATGATTTGCTGTTATTCTCCAGCATTCATTATTGATGATTAAAAATCAGGTTACAGTTATTCAGGCAGATGTCCTAACCTCAAAACTTTGATTCAACAAGCTTTTCTTAATGCTTACATACTTAAAGCTGAGAGAGGAAGGGTGGTTGCTTAGTATCTGCTATAGCACCAAATGCATCCTGTAAACCACATCGAGGAAATCCATGATGGAAACACACACCATTTGCTCAGGTTTAACTCAGCATTGTTTCATTTTACCATACAGCCTGAGTGACTCTCATCACTGCTGTTGGGACAGGAAAACACTTGTCTCCTACCTACACATTGGGATCGGAATCAGGGGGAGGTTAAAGCCTAGATCCACAGAAAGATTTAGATGTCTAATAAAACATCAGTGCAATTTGGTTAAGAAAAGGACTGCACTACCCTCAAAACACACATAAGCTATTTGGGTACTCATCAGTGACGCGCTATTGGGCCATAAGATGCATATGGGTGTATGTCAAGGAGCTGTACTGACATCTCACAGGACAACAGGTCTCAGAGTTAGGAGACCTGACAGAAGACTGACTGCATCCAAGACTAAGCTCCACACAAAACAGCTCCAACAGCTACAGTCATTCAAAAATACGGTCAGAGAGAAGTCGAAAGAGACTGAATCCGAAGCAGTGTTGTGCCAACCAGTATGCACTCATGTACAGCGGAGGCTGCTGTACAAAGCTGGGGATTTAGACTGTACCCTCCAGATTGTGCATGTCAGCTAATGGTTTGGCTAAATGCATTTTCATATAAATAAAGAGACAGTGCATGCCCCTCTCCCCAGGAGACACTGTGGCTTTCCACCTTTCCCACTCCAAAGAGCAGCTCTGCGCTTGCGTGTCTCCAAAAGGGGAGACGGGAGGGCTCCTGCTGTGGAGCTGCCTGTCTCCTGCTGGATATGACAGTCCCCCAAAGGATGGGAGCTGGTGGGTCTCTGAATCCTGATCAACGCTTAGAAGGGCACCAAATCCACAAATCATGCTCTATGGGATAGATACTTCCTTGCTCACTGTACCCAGATGGAGGATCCCAAATAGAGTTGTTTCTAAAGAAATAAATTACTTCAAATGTTTCCTGTAGATTGTCCTCCCTCAAGATAGATGAAATTGGGAGTCCTAACATGAAATAAATGGCCTTCTCACAGCATCTTCCTTGGTACTAATCTAAGAAAAGAAGTTAAATTTAAGACACAATTTCTTAATGCCAGCATTGGCTGGCATGGGGCTCTGGACTGCTGAATAAAAGCCAAAAGCCAGGAGCTGCAACATGCAGTGTTGAAAAGCCTGAGTCCCCATATGGAGTTAGTCCTCATTAATTCCTTGAAGAAATCTGTCAAAATGTGACAGCTTGGAACTGAACCCCAAATTCTTATGCCAGGATCTCAATAACTTTCCAATAATGTGGGCAAAGAAGATGATCAGGAGGCTGGAGCACCTCCCCTGTGAGGACAGGCTGAGAGTTGGGGTTGTTCAATCTAGAGAAGGTTCCAAGGAGACCCTATAGCTGCTTTCCAGTACTTAAAGGGGCCCTACAGGAAAGATGGGGAGGGACTCTTTATCAGGGAGTGTAGGGATAGGATGAGGGGTAGTGGCTTTAAATTGAAAGAGTGTAGATATAGATTAGATATAAGGAAGAAATTCTTTACTGTGACGGTGGTGAGACACTGGCACAAGTTGCCCAGAGAACTTGTGGCTGCCCCCTCCCTGGCAGTGTTCAAGGCCAGGTTGGACGGGGCTTTGAGCAACCTGGTCTAGTGGAAGGTGTCCCTGCCCATGGCAGGGGGGTTGGAGCTAGATCATCTTTAAGGTTGCTTCCAAACCAAACAATTCTGTGGTTCTATGAATGTGCACTTTCTTAATCAGAGTCAAAGCCTGCTCCCAGCCCACACAAGAGAGGTGGTTGGTTTTGTACAGACACACAGAGGCTGTAGGGCTCATCACCCCAACACATCAGAAATGTTCCTATGATGAAGCTTTTCATTACAGCACTGGGGTGAATCCTCTCGCCTTCCTCCCACAAACTGTCTTAGGAAAGGCAATGGGATTAGTCACAGGCAGGAAAAAAGAGCATTAGAAGCTGTATGTACACAAACTATTTTTCAAAAATAGTTCTCTCTAACCAATAAATCACAGTCTTTCAATAGCACTTCAAGTAGCTTAGAGGTAGATTTTGGTTAGAAACAGATAAAAAGCGTTACATAGAAATGTCAAAAAAATATACATCTTTTAGTGGGAATGCATTACTAGAGTTTGGAATTACAATCAAGCTATCTACTTAAGGGCTTTAATTGTATCCCTTCTTTAAAATGTTACCTCCCTTGCTCATCATAACTGCGTGAAGCCATAAATCTTGCAAGGGAAATCTGAAGTCCAAGTGCTCATTGCCTAGCAAGAGGAAAACTCAGAGCAAAGCCAGAAAGAAAAGTGACCTTGCCCCAGTGAGTTGGCATTTTCAGCTCTTTGGCAAAAAAAAAAAAAAAAACAACTAACAAGTTGTTTCACGAGCAGTGGAAACAACAGTGTTTTATTTATGACGGATTTTCGCTTCACATTATTTGCTCGACCCACTCCCTCTTGCAAATACCCCAGCCCTCACCCATGGTTGCCCCTCTTCCACCATAAACTTCCAGTTCTTCTGGAAGTTCCTTCTATACTCCTTCCTTTCTCCCGTTCCCTACCAGTCTTTACAGAGCCTGTGATGGGCAAAGGACCACCCATGATGTTGTCATGTGCTGACTGGGTTACTGGCACAGTAGACACTTTCTCTACTCAGGTATTAAATAGTCCTTCTCTATTAAGTGATTGATTTCCATGCCACTTGTAGAAAGTTGACATGTATAACACTTCTCTTGTTCTGTCAACTGTGATCAAAATTGGCCAGTGAATTCAAAAGTTAGGAGATTAGGAAAGTCAGTCAAGTCCTGTTTGTAGTTTTGTTGTTTTATTTTTGGTTGGGGGTTGGTTTGTTTTTCAGAAAAAAAGACAGGTATTAAACATCTCACAAGCATTTCTGTGCTTTAGAAGTCAGTCTCACAAAAAACTTGGCTATTCTGCCTCTTGTCTACTCCATCACAGACCTCTTACAGATCAGTTATTTGTTTTTTTCAGCCCTGTTTGATACACTCATTTCTGAACTCTGCAAGGTTTCCTTGCAACTGAATCATGCATGGAGCTTTCTGTGTTTTAATTAAAAACCTGAAACCATCAATCATGTCAATCTCCTGACTTGAAAAAAATATATTTATTTCCAATGGAAAAAATATCCACATCCTACAGCATTTGAAAATAAGATGAAGATGACTTCAAGACAAATACAAATGTATCAATTATCATGTGCTAAGAACATACGCATTTGAGCCCCATCTCCTCCTTCTGCGTTAAAGTGTTAGGTCAGCAGCTTGATACAATAAATTTTTACTGATATGCAATAACTTTAGCTGTTCAACCCAAAACTCAAAGAAAACCAGAAAGTGCAAAGAAAAGAGGCCCGACATTGAAATTATTGGCAAGATCCATGGAGGACCTTTGATTTAAGGCCCTCAAATTATGCAAAGAGTTTATGCATGGGTTTAACTTCAAATATACGATTAGTCATGGAGCTAAGTAAATAATTTCAGCAGACTCATCTAATCTGTTTGTGCAGTTCCACAGCCCTCATCATGTTGCATCTTTTAATACTCACATAGCCTTATGATTAGTGGGTTTAATCCTAAAAAGATCATATGAGAAAGTGAGGAATAACTGTTTTCACTTTACAGAAGGAGAGATATAAAGGTAAATCTGTGTGCTTAAGAGTTTGTAGAATCGTGTCTGCACTGGCTAGACATGAAGTACCCAACAAGGTGAGCAGCAGCACCAGCATTTCAAACAACACGACATCAGGTCTAGAAGATGGAACACGAAGTCAATATTAAGAGGTAAGATAAAAAGGAAGTTAGCACTGCACCATTTCTGGTGAAATACAAGTTTTGCATTTCTTTAATGTGCGTTCCATTACCCAATATGGAAACATGTCACTTTATAAAATGCTAGCCTCAAAAAGGCATTTGAAATCTTTGGTGGAGGGGGGAATCCACCATAAAACAGAGAAACAAACACTGAAAACCACTTCAAAGAGTTGCAGAAGGAGCATTAACAGAATTACCTACAAGAGGGCACATACACCTACCCGGCTCCAGTTTTTATCGCAGTGCTGTAAAGGCTAATGCAAGGTCCATGTTCATTACTATCAAAAAAAGGTTAATGCAAATTTGATCTGGATCAGGTGAGAGCACCCAATTTACATTTCTGTTGAACTCAGCAGAGTGCACAATAAGGTGTTTTATCCCAGGTTGTTGGGGTTTTTTAACGTTGGCTATGCAAACACACCGTGGCAAGAAGCAAGAGCAGCAGATACAGACACCCCTGACCCCACGCTGCACACTCGCACACATCTTTACCTTTGAATCATTTCAAGCCGTTTGAAGAAGGAGCGCGAGTTCGGACCGAGCCAGCCCTTGGGGCTGAGAGGCCGCAGCACCCCCCGTCCCCAGGCACCCGGCTCAGCACCTCCCGAAGGCGCCCGGCTCTGCGCGGCGGGGCGCGGAGCGCGATGCCGCCTGCCCCGGGCATAGCGGCGAGGAGGAGGCTGCGCACCCCGGGCGGCGGCGAGGGCGGGGGGGGGGCAGGGAGAGATGCTAAACTTCGCGAAGCGATGGGCTGGCGGGGAGCGCCGGGGGTGCTGCCGGGCGGGGGGTGACACACGCTCTCAGCTACACGTTCAGGGACCGGGAGCAGCGGAGGGGGGAGCCGGGCAGCCCCGCCGCTGCGCGCCCCGCCGAGCCCCGTCCCCGCCGGGCTGCGCGCCCCGCGGAGCCCCCGCGGCCGTTCTTACCTTGGGCCCCTTGCCGCTGGAGCAGCGGACATTGTTGCTCACCCCGGCCGTCTGGTTCATGCTGGGGCCGGCGGGATGGCAGGAAAGTTGGGCTCCGGGCGCGGCACCCCGCGCAGCCTGGGGGGTGGGGGGGAAGGAAGGAAGGATGGAAGGAAAGGAGAGGGCGGGCTGCCCCTGCACCGGGACTTTGGCCCCGTCCGCCGGGGTCTGCGCCTTGGCGGCGCTCCCAGCTCCCCGGCTCCAAAACAAAACGCGAAACACAACCCCCCTCCCCTCCCCGGCGCGGCTTTCCTCCCCCGCCCTCCACAGCGGAGGCGAGGCGAGCCCGGTTCCGCCCGCCCCCCGCGGCCGCCGCAGCAGCGCGGAGCCTCCGCGCCGTCCGGTCCGTCCCGCGGCGCGAGGAGCCCAGCCCAGCCCGGCCCGGCCCGGCCTCGCCCCCACGTCCCCCTCCGCCCGGGGAGCTCTCACTTCTTCAACATTATTTGGTCTTAATCTCCCCCTCCTCCGGCGTGGGCAGTGGGAAATCGCGTTAAAAACTGCCAAGGTTTGACCCGCTGGTGCTTGGTGTAGTTAGTCCAGCTGTTTCCAGTGAAATCAATGCTTGGTTGTGCTTTGATTGACAGATGTTTACTTAATACCGAGCTGCAGGATTTGGGTCTTACTTTTTTGCATAATTCCTCTTCCAGGTGTGCTAGAGTTCGGGGTTTTGTTTTGTTTTGTGCTGGTGAAGTAAGGGCTACACAACCGACTCTGCTTTGCTGGTAAAAATTTGGTGTTTAAGTTTGGGTTTTTTTAAAAAAACATATGAAAAAAAAATCCATGTCATGAGTCATTATCCAGATACTTTTTCCTACCCGTGTTCCACCCCTCCGCTTCAGCCCATGGGGCCAGATGCTGCCTCCTCTGTTCTTGCCACGAAACTGCGTGAAATTCAGTTCCCAGAGTAGCAAAAAAACCCCCCAAAACAAGTAAGAAGACCTGGATAGCCAAGGCTAAAAGCATCCACATTTCATCTTATCAAATAAGGGGTTTTTTTCTTAGGGATTTATCTATCAGAATAGATTGGTTCAAGTATTTTTGTTATGTTTCTACAGCATACTTTAAAACCTTTAAATAAATAAAATTCTTTCTGGATGTGGCTCCTTTTTCAGATACGAACAGAAATGCTCTGGTTGCTTGTCACGCACCAGAGGCAACACCGCTTTGGAGAATCCCAGCTCCTTCATTTCTGAAGGGTACATATCTCACTGCGTGCTTAACTGGCTGTATCTTCCAGCTCTGTGGCTAAAATGGATTTAGAGAGACCACCATGGAGGCAGATAGCAGAAGAAAGCGTAGTTAAAAGCTAAACTCAGTTAGAGCTACTGGCCTTTCAGCTCTGAGGCAGGAGAGAGGTGCCAAAGCCACAGTATGTTGTCAAACATCCCTCCCAGTCAGCAGGACACACTGATTTTGAGAGAAAAGCAGACATCTAAGGACTGGTTTGATAGGAGAAACAGGTCCTTCGGGGAAGAAAACATATTTTCAGGGTCAGTCCTTCCTCTCCAAGGAGCTCTGGTATTGTAATGACCACACTCTTTTCCTTAATCTTGCAGTGTCTGCTCCCCTTGCTTTACCAAAACAAGATGTTTAGCTCAGAAGTGATGCCAGTAAATCCTCCTCAGGGACAAGTGTCCCACCAACCTCCATAAGCAATGGGTGCTGGCACCCTAGCTGAGCTATCAAGCGTGCTCAGTCCCAAATACCACATTATTACTATTCCCTGCTACAGCCCTCTGATGGCTTTTACTTTTCTGTACTGGTTAAGATTTGAAATTTACTGCTTTGTCTGATCCATGCAGTAGTTTGGTTCTCATATCTTCCCAAGAAAAATGTCTCCTAATAAATCCAATTATAGACTTTGAGTTGCATATTTGATGGGTCCTGGCTGCATTGTATTCTTTCAGTATGGTTTGTTGCGCTGAGACATGCAGAAGTCTCTGGAATTATTTGCAATTGTCCAAACATGCAGAACAATTTTTGTAAAAAAGAGATAGGCAAGCAAAACTGCCCAAAGAGATTTTTAAATCCATGGCAAACCCTTCTGGCCACTACATGGAGTAGGTGGAAAATCTGTACTCTTATCCCACCTCTAAAGGCAAATTCTTCAGGAAAAGAAAAAAAAAAAAAAGAATAAAATTTATTCCTGCCTACACATTCTTTCTCACACAACAAACTCTTCGCGTTACACAGACTGATCATGGCAGTGTTGCCCCATGCTGGTTTGTTACAGTTTTGTCCTGAAGCAAAGCAGGATATGAAAGATGTCACTCCACTACCCTTTCTGAGGCACAGCCTCCTCTTCGTTCTGCAGCCAGTCTGTTAGGGCAGGCAGGGAGTTTATTTTCACTATAGGGCATACTTTGTCTTATGCCCTGGCAAGAAAGAGCCAGGGAAAGCCTCCTGCTTCCTCTCGTTTTTCCACTTAATGCCTGCCCCACTCATGGGAATCTCCATTCTCCCCTAAAACCAAGACAAACCTTATGGCATTGGACTTCCCTTCTATATAGGAAAGGGCAGCTTCCAACTGGGGTAGTGGGGAGAATTCACAGGAGAAGGCTTTTGTTTTCAAAAATAGGAGTAAGCATGTTGATGTTTACTAATCCTTGAAAGGAGACTGCTGAATGCATAGTGGAAGTGCAACCTTTGACATTTGTGAGGAATTGATTCAACTCCAGACTCTGCCCAGGCCTTTTTTCATGATCCTTGGGGGAAAACCACCATCGTCACCCTCCTTTGCCCTTCAGTGCCCCACCTCTGCCCATCTGCTCACAACTTCCCTAAAGCACAACATACCCATGCAGTCCTAAAGAGTACAGCATAATTTGGCCCTTGTTTCAGTGAAGGCCCCTAAATACTGCAGAAAAACAAATGTGAAATCATTACAGTCTTGTTCTTTTAACAGAAGTGTTTTATATATCTAGAAATGAACAGATAATGCCACAAACAGCACAAAGTTTTCAAGTGCCTGTGAGAAAACTAAGTGATTTATAGATTAGCATTCGTAGACTGTTCAGTAAAGTGTGAAGGAACAACAATATACTGTCATATAAACTCTAGCATATAAACATCCCTTGGCATTTTACACTTTGAAAAGGATTATACATAAGCTCAGCTGAGAACAGTATTAAAAAAGAATCTCAGTCATACTTTTTTGGAACATTTAGTAAGAGAGCTAATCTGTCTTTGGAGCTGAGGTAAAGCTATGCAAAATGAATGCAAGGTAATTCATGCAATCATGACACAAGATTTAAAAACAAAACAAAATTTTAAAGCCAAAATGATGTCATAAAATTTAATAATGTGTCTAGTGCTTTTTTGAGTTCTTCAAATTCATATTTCACAGATAAGCTCTGTAAAATTGAGAGAAAATCAAAATCAAGAGCTTCACATATTTATTCCAACTCCAAAAGTTGAGGCTTTTGGGGAAACATCCAGTGCCACAAAACTCAAACGTAAAACAGCAGGACTGCCAACACTATTAAATTCAGCTAGTTTCAAGTTCCAGCTCAGACTTAGATAAGGACCTTTGAAATATCTCCCCATGTTTATAAATTCTTCCCGGGAGCCTGTTTTGATCTAAATTTGAGCTGTCTGGGGCATGGTATCACAGCTCTATGAACTCAGGGGTTTTCAGAATAATATGGCGAAAACACAACACCTGATTTCCTTCACCAATATTTTCAGTAGAAAGCTGACTGAGATAGTCTAACTCTTTACCACTCTGCAATTTTTGACATCACTTGTGACTTAACCAGAAAGGTACACCCATTTTGTAAAGGTCAAAAGCCACAGTACAGGGTCGCAGAAAGTCTAATGTGAACTTGCATTTGTACAGAGGTCAAAGTGTTGCAGAAGACATCAAGGTTCACCTTGCTCTCCACCTTGGAAGAGAAATGTGTTTAAAAGCCTGGTGTAAGGAAAATGCTTAGAAAGATGAGTAGTCAACATGCAGCGAGTGCGGAGAGGTTGAGAGCACAGGAGACAAGGAGGATGTGAAAATTGAGACCACGGAGTGCTAAAGAACACAATTCTAAAAATCAATGCAATGATGGATCAGGAACGAATGCAAAAAGCACAGCATGGGAAGGCTATAATTAGATGATTTAGTCATAGCCAGGAGCCTGACTGAGCTTTTTGAATCCACTGAAGTGGACACAGTTAATTCAGAGTTTGGCTTGATCGTTACAGTTCTTCCCATGACAGCAACACAGAGAAGGTTCACAGTATCTTTTAGTCTCTGTTACGGCAATACAGGTAAAAACCCACTAGTACACATGGGGGTCTCTCACTCTATGGAAAAATGATACTTGCAGACAGGGCTGAGCATCTCCTGTTGCAGCTGTCCTGGAACCACCAATGTGCACTCAGCAAAATGTTGGAAAGCATGAATATCCCAGCAGCAGTTGGTCCGGTTCTGTCCATGCTGTGTTTGGTGGCTCTGCAGTGAAATTGCAAAGAGCCAGTCTCCACTCTCACTTTCCTTTCATTGCTACCAGCAGTGGAGGTTAATCAAAGCTAATGTAATAATGGGGAAAATGACAGTGTAGACTAACACTGATGTGAACATTAAGTCTCCCCAGAACAGAGCCATCTCTAAGGACTTCCAGGCTTTGTGAACAGGCAGGGAAAAAAAGGTGATTGAATCCCCCAAAACCTTGAGCATAAAAAGGAATCTTTGCTCAGCAGATTCTATCAGGACATATCCATGCTGACTGTAACTTAGGGTGAATACCCAAGCTGATGATGCCAGCACAGAGCTCTGCTTGGTCCAATATCCTCCTCCCAAGGAGGATGAATTTCAGTAGTGAAGTGAGTGCATTTAGAGCTAGCTCACAGCATCTCTGCAGTCCCCTGCAGGCTGCACTGCTGAGTGGTGGCAAAACCATGCCTGAAAGAAGTTGACCCAGTGAGAAGTGTGCGAGAGCCAAAAAACTCCACACTTTCCTGGTATTGTTCTCCTCCTAGTGTACTCACAGCAGTTTTCACCTTGAACAAGCCCATCCTGTCACCTCAGTTACATTTACAACTGTTCTTTTATCTAGCCTGTTGTTCCCCCAGAATGTCATGGCAAAAAGGAGCTTAAAAAGCAAGCAACGATTAATTCCACAGATGCTGAACCTCTCTGCTTGTCCACAATACTCCCCCTGCCTTTCCCTGCTACTTATCTCATTGCACTGCCATAGTTCAGGAGGAAGTGGTAGCTCAAACACTTCAAAACAAGTATGGGATCTAGGATTCAAGCTTTGCTTTCAGCTTAGCTGCTGATCCACTGAGTCCTTTCAGCTCCTTGCATTATCCACATTTTCTTCCAGCTACATGTCAGCTGAGCAGCTGCTCTAAGACCCTTGGAGCACAGGTAACATGCTAGATTTGGTAAATAACTTTAGCAGAAGTGAAACACCCAAGTTAGTTAGAAAACAGCCAACCTCACTTTTGCATTTCGTATGTTCCCACAGGCTCCTAAATTCTCTGGGCACCAGGGAAGCCCAGAAAGCCCCAGCTGAGGCACTCAACCTGCATCCCTCAAAAGCTGTGAACTTGTCTGGCAGAGAAATCAGGGTTTATAAGGCTAGAGAGCACATGTCCAAGGTGAACATCATCTACACTCTGGTGATAAGTGTTTTTTCTTAGTATTTCTGGGTTTTGTGCCTGCTTCTGGAACTGCATTTTATTTTACGTTATGCAGCTGCTGGGTAAGTGGTCCTTTAGCCGATGCATGAACACTCCCAGGTGAATGCCCTAACTATTAGGAATGTTTTAAGCATGGCATTATTAAGTAATAATTTACTCATCCCCTTTAGTCTATGAGGTCTCCTTATCAAGGAATGTTATTCATCAGTATCACTGTAGCTCTCATTCTAATTTATTTTTACTTAATGGCCTTTCAAAGACATCTCTCCATATTACTTTCAGACACAAGAATATATATGGGATATTAAATCACATCATGATATATGACACGTTAAAAAAATATTACATAATTTATATAGATTATAAACAGAAGAAAAATCATCCAGTCAACTGCCATCAATGTTCTTAAGGCTAGATTAAGGCTACATGAGGACTTTTAATTTAATAAATCATTGAGAAATAAATTTATTCAAATCTCACATTTGCAGAAGCAGCAAGCTGTTTGAAGCAGATAAAAGATTGGTATATGTGTATTGAAAAGTGAAGGGTATCTCTCTAGCTAAAGCTCTAGCACTACCTTCATATGGGTGAGGGACTTCTGCAGTGATGCCATAATCCTGCTGACCACAAGATGGTGCAACATTTTGGCCACGCAGGAGTTGGGTGACACATTCAAAGAGCATCGCTGACCCTTGCACTGGTCACTACTTAGATGTTTTGAAACTTCAGGTCACTTTTGACAGCTGTCAAACAGTGTACAAAATACATACTAATGAAAAAAAAAAAAAGAAAAAAAAAGGTTTACTAGATACTTCTTTAGAGAAAGTTTCTCTTTAGAGCAAACAGAAGGGAGATTTTTTTGCTTAGGGAGGAAGATTTTTAAAGGAGAAAAATAAAAATAGAAAACCAAAATTTTTCAGAAAAAAATTCATTAAAAGTTCAAGATCTGTATTATGTCAGGAAAAAAAAAAAAAGAAAAGTAGTTGGAAAGACTGTGGCAGAGTTGCTCATAGGAGCAGTAATTCAAGTCCATTTCCCTGGACATTTCAGTTGCTCTTCATCTGTCATGTTGCGAAACAGCTGTCTCTTGAAGAAGCAGCAGGAAGCCCAGCATGGCGTCTGCAGTCTCTCTGTGGATCCTGAACATTAGATAAGAATAAGGAGACTTGGATTTACAAAATTAGAATTTTTAAAAGGGATAATAATATTTTGAAATCAGAATATTAAAACCTTCCAGCAAAAAATACTAAAGTCTTCTCCCACACCCTTAAGATAAAAGTTTTTCTTTGACAAGGTGAGGAAATTTTCAATGGTCAATTTTGATGGAAAATTCCCAAGCAACCTTAGTTTTCTTTTTTGTTCTCTGTGAACTACTTTTTAGCATAAAGAATGTGCAACACAGACACACAGTATCCCTGAGGCAACTAAAGCATTTGCTTAGATGGAAAAAGAATAGCAAAAAGATGTTTTAAACCAAGATTCTTGAAACCAGATGAGTTATACTGAATGTTTCAGTTATTGGACAACCAGCCTGAAAGACATTCCTCATTTACACAAAGCACTGAGCCGTGAGCTTTGACTCCCTAAAATCAGGTGCTTTTAAGAAGACTTGCATTAGTCTCCTGAAAAAATCAACTAGCAGCTTCTGAATTCTGAATTGCATTTCAACTGTTTGCTTGGTCAGCTTGCAGTGGAAATCAAAGTAGAGGATGAGCAACATATGATCCACCAGCTTGTGGCAGGTCCCTCCAGCTTGCAATGGTCTGTACCACAGTCCCCCAGCAGACAGTCAGTCCCTAGCACCTCTCTCTTGGCAATCCCTTCTGGTTTGAAGGGACTTTACCCTCCCTTTACCCTCCTGTTCTTGATCTGAAAGAGAAAGTTTAAAAATGAACCAATTCAAAAACTTTTTCAGCCCCAAACTCTAAGCCCATACAATTTGCTGTAAAATACTCTTTTGACTACATCAATACAATTGTTGTATACAACAATACGTCTGTTTGCCCATTTGCTAGAGTCAATGACAAAACCCATGTTAACCCCATGTAAAGACTGCCTGTTGTCTTCCAAGACCCGCTGTTCAAACCTCCAACTTTTACAAGCAAAAAAAAAAAAAAAGTGATTTGAAGTCAAAATATTGTAAACTCCAATATTTGAAAACCACAGTCATGTGTACAGAAACAAATAAACTGGTGAAGGTGACATTAGCCAGTAAGAATTGCACACAAGCATTTAATCTGTATTCCCTTTTCGTGATATCTCTCTTTAGTGATGAAGGATTCATCAGGTCCATTTGGCACAGCTGTGCTGATGTGAGGTGAGCTGGGGTGGAAAATCCATTACACCTCATTTCAACACTGTGAAACAACCCAACTCAGTGGCCTAAGCCTTGGGTGGGACCCTGGATTAGTGTCCTGTTCCCATCATGGCCACCACAAGCTCTGAAGAAGTCAAAGAGCCTAAAAACATATTTCTAGAGAACACTGTAGCAGACACATGAAGCTACATGGCACTGCAATTATTGAACTGTCACATAATGTTTGGAGTGATTGCCCATGAATCCACTCTATCTTCCATCTACCGTTTCATAAGCATTTTACCTTGCAGTTTCAATTATAAGTATCATTGGCTTGGATATAATTTACCTTATAATTATTGCAAGAGATGTTGAATACTCACAGAATCACAGAATCATCTAGGTTGGAAAAGTCCTTGAAGATCATCTAGTCCAACCGCAAAGTTGAGGAAGGCAGAATTTGATCCTAGGAAATCTGTGGTGTGAGGCTTTATACTAACACACACACTATCTGTAAAGCAGCAACAGGAAATGTCATTGCTTACCACAGAGACTTTAGCAAAAAAGCCCAAAACACAACAAAACCCCAAACACAGGAAGAACTCAAAGACAGAGGTACATATTGGCAGCCATAACTGAAATACTGCAGACCTCTCTAATACCAATGTTCTGCTTTGCAAAACAAATCCATCTGCTGAAAGATAGTAATGACTGCCGCAACCTGATGGACAGAAAAATCAGGAGTAAATGAGGTACATTTATTTTATACAGAAAGGTAAAGGTTCATTGAGTTTTCCTTCCCCCTTCAGCAGCAGTGCACCAGAGGGCAGGATTTAGCCTTGAATACATGGTTTGGGGCAAGTTTTCCTTATCTCCTTGGCAGGGAGGAAGCAATCAGAAGAACAGGACGTTGCAGCTCTGCTGCACAAGAAGATGGAATCAGGGAGCCTCTAACATATGCAGCTCCTCCTTTGTGTTGGGGTGCCAAATTTGACCTCAAAGGTAGACCCAGAAAGGCAGCTGGAGATGAGCCTAGTTTCACATCAGCCAAAATCTTTTTGCACTATATGGTTCTTTTCTCACAAGACCTCCTGCAGCTCCAGAGTTTCACGGCTGACCTCAGAAGAGTTCAAGCACAGCTTGTGGTAGAAAGATTTAGCTGTTCATCCACCAAACAAAACACCTCTGTGTATCTTATGATCTGTATTTTCCTACTGAAGCCTGGTTTTAGCTCCATATTAGTTATGGTCTGAACTTAGATTAAATGTGGCTCTGAGCATGTTCTCCTTCATCTCATCCTCAGAGCTCATCCTTCAGACTCATCTAGCCTGACTATCTACCTGGGTCCTTCCCTTCCTCTGCTCTTTAACTGCAATCCCCATCTCACCCCAGTGCTTCCTACCTGTGAACAGAAAGTTACAATAGGACATCCAACCCAGCCAGCTTCAGGGAAGGGTCTGGTGATTCAGTCAGGTCTATGGCCCCCCAAAAAATTGAGGCTGCAATCAGCCCTTAGATTGTATGTACCTTAGATCAACCCTTCCATCAATACAATAAGGTGGCACCTTCAGGCAGCCCCAATTAACTCCAAGTTAATAGTGTCTACAAAGCCTGCTGCCAAGGGCTCTCAGACATCTACAAAAACTATTATAGCTGAAAGTACCCTTATAATTTGTATTTTCAGGTTTTTCACTATAACATATTCTATTTAACAGGGCATTTCAGCCTCTACATCTGTTATGGTTTAGCTGGGTTTTATTTTTTGTTCATTTGTTTTGGGGTTTTTTTTGTTTTGTTTTAAAGCAGGCTTTATTATCTCTCCAGGGGTAGTTACCTGTGGCATTGCTGCATGGGAACAGCTTTTAGTTGCCTGGGAAGACAAGTGCAGTATCCCACAGCAGGTACATTCAGGAGAATTCATAGACAGCAAGAAAAAACCTTTGAGATGACAGATTCTCTGTGCATCAAGGGCAGCAAATGAAGCAATCATTGCTACAGCAGTTACCAGAAGAATTAATCATGTATTGCTGTGCAGGTGTAAGTACCTTTTCTTACTACTTTTTTTGCTTCCTGCATGGTGTTTCTGGTGTCTTTATCAAGCCATGTACAGAAGTAAATTATTTTATATGGACTCCTAAATAAAAGTGTGAATCATATAGGAGCTTAGAGAAAACTTGACAAGAAGCTCTTGTTAACTTAAATAGATCAATATTTAACAGCCAGTTACTTTGAAACTTAGACTCTGTCTAGGCCGTCCCCCCACCTCCATATAAGAGATCAATGAGAAATAATTTGCACTATGATGCTTTATAGGAACTCAAAAGAATTCATCAATAAGAAGAAAAAGCTTGCGATACAAGCAGACACTACCTAATTCTAAGTAATATTAAAGGATGATGTGCAGTCTTTTAAACCAAAACCAGTGTAGCTTATGTACTTAAAGTTGTAAAACCTTATAAAGAATGTGGTCTCTGTTAATTACAGTCTGTCTGGGAAGGGGGGGCGAAATTAAGTTGATCCTTTTAGTGATGAATTATTAAAAATGAAAAAAATAAAAACAATTGACTGAAGCATTATAGTCAAGCCCTACACATTAACCTTGCACTACACATGGGTGGTTCTATAGCAATGCACGCATACTCTTAATTTGGCAAATAAATTAAGCCACTGGGGTACTCTTGCTGACAGGTTACATTTAGAATTAATCAGTGCAGGACTGATTGGGAGGTATATTATTAAGATAGTTGTTCATTACAAATATAAAAATCTAATTTTTTTCATTCAAAGTTACATAGAAACAGCACCCAGCATTAGCAACCATTGCAAGAGCATGCTTATTTGTTGCAAAAGAACTAGATTCCAGTTGTTTTAAAGTCACTGGGCCTGGTCTTATGTTCTTTTCAGGAAAAGCTTCTGGTTAGGCCATCTCAGGATAGGTCTATGGGATGGTAAAGGAAAGTAAAGGAAGGATCAGGATTTCTACGTACACTGTGTCCAGTGTAGATGTGATCCAAAAAATGTCAATAGTGTGCACAGCTAACATAAGTTTTATGGTCAAGGACTGTTAGGAGTGACTCAGCAGATATGTTTCTTTAGTGGTATGAACACAACTGTTCTTACTATATTTTCTAAAATATTGATTGTAATAAATGAAAACACTTACCCATTTGACATAAGGCCCATACCAAGTTCTTGAAAACAGATATCTTAAACTAAACATTACAAATAATCAAAAAATGGCACTATGAAAACCAAACATGCCAAAACAAAAAAGTGAAGTGAAGCTCGAAGAAATAAACAACCCACCATATGAATCTACCTCCAGATTGCTTTTTTGTTTCCACCTTCTTTTTCTCCCCACAGTTCATTTTGGTCCTTCAATAGAGTGTTACATTTCCTCTCTTCCCAGCTAATTAAAAATCTTTGTATTTCTCTCATAACACACAGCACAACCAAGACAGAAATTTTACTAGTAGAAGAACATGGGGGAAGTCAGGGGAGAGAGAGCCACACAAACATTAAGGAAATGAACACAAGGATTTAGGAAGGGAGCTTTCTGGTCTCCAAAATAGGGCAAGGCCCAGCTGAAGCATTTGTTCCAGATGGGATGTTCATAACAGCTGTCCTTGATTTGGGTTCTCTAGTATGAGTTGGCTTCATGCTGCCGCCCTTTCCTGGGTGAGGAATTGCTACAGTCTCGATCCCTCCTCTCCCAGGCTAACTATTTACATAAATCTTATAATAACTCTGAGACTCTTAATTCTCCATCCAACCTGCTCAAAAATGGCCAGTTCCTGCAAAAGGTTTTAGGGATGAACAGGCCAATCTATATGTATAAACAGAGACGTACACCCAGACATGCACTGTATGATCATATCTATGTCTATGTCTCTATCTATCTTATCATTATATTTAGCAACCTGAGTTGGAGGATCAACCACGTGTCTGCCAGTGTCTACCTCATTTCTTCTCAAGTTGCTAATTCCTGATGTATGATGACGATATAGATTTATTGTAAGTCTTGCAGTGGGTGATCTTAATTTCAGCCTATTAAGTTTTTACTGAGATACTTGTTCTCTGCATGACAAAGTCCAACCCATTTTAACATCTGGAGGATAATCAAAGCCTTTATTCTTACTGAGTCTTACCTTTGGAGTTGTGGAGTGGGTAGGAAATTTAAACTGCAGTTCATCTTTGGCTAGTTTTCAAGTTTCATATAAAAAATAATTCAGATTTTAGAGCTAAGCAGTTTTTAGCTGTCATCTGTGACAGCTTGAGTGCAATGTCCAGCATTTCTGTGAACTTAGTAAACTTGACTGGACAGGGCAGAAGCTGTCAACTGAACAGGAAGTTCTTTATACTGTAAAAGGTTATTAGGGTACAGAAAAAGAAAGTTAAAGTTAAGTAGCAGTCTGATTTTAGGTGAAGTCATAGTCAGAATTTATTACTTTAAAGGGTCTCTGAATAGAAAAATAAATTAAAAAATAGTAGAGATTACAAGGATTCAGTCACTCCTTTGTGTCAGCAAAAAATTGAAATTCAACAGATTTTTTCGTGCTGGACTTGCACCCTTTTAAAAAAAAAAAAGTACAAAAGCAGTTTGTATATATAAAAGCACTGGCTTTTCATTCTCTTTCAGCTTGTTTCGTAAGAAGGTAATACCATTTCAGAGGAGTGTTGAATAAGGTCTGGGAAGTGGCAGACTAGAATTTTCTCCACTCTAATTCTGTTTCTTCATGGTTTTGATTTGGTTTTCCCTTCAGATTGATTTTCTCTGGCAGCTAGATTTGTCTGGAATCTGATTCTGCCCAGCTGAGACAATACTCCTATTGCCACCACATCTAACTAATCCTTGCAATTTTCTACCTTCAAAAATACTTTTTTCCCTGTTAGAGAGGAAGACATCCAGGACTAGATCTAGAGAAAACCTCAACAATCACTGATGCCCTTTCACCTCACTCTGAAGGTAGTGAAAGACTGGACATCTTTAATTTGAATGTTAAAACTCCCAAAATGTCTCAGGTTTTCTGTGGGGGGAGAGTTAGGAGAACTGCCTGGAGAACATGGAGAAGGTTGTGTTTGTCCATCTGCCTCTCACGCCCTATGTTGACAGGCATCTTGCTGAGGCTGACCTGCAAAAAACAAGCATCAGTTTTTGCATTCCTTCAAAACCCGGCTTGAGTTGGGTATGTAGTCTCAATCTTTCAGAAATAACCAACGTTTTAAAGCACTCCACCAGGATCTGGGGGACCTGGATTCAGCTTTCTTTTATCATAGAATTATCGTATTATGGGTGCATCTCCTACCTTGAGACTAAAGGTGAACTTTGGATGTGTATGGGGTTCCTTTTTGGGGAGGGAGGACTGAGAAGCAAGAAAGTCACTCTCTTGTTGCAGTTTCTCCATTGCATTTTGAATAAAGATCCTTCAGACCCAAAAGCATGGCTCAAGCAGCTGTTGGTTTAGGTACTTCCTTGCAGTAGTTGAGGAGAAGTAGAAAGCTGCTAGCTTGCTCACTACTCTCTATAGACAGTGACTTTAATATGCTCAAAGGTGATGTTGGTGCCTTATGGTTACTGAATTATCCAACACAGGGTATGTGTGATACATAAGCCTTGCCTCTACTGCTGTCTATCCTTCGTAAGGCAGTATTGATCTCTGCTGTATTTCTCAAGGAAAGAATAGAGCTCAGGAATTAATCCTGAATGGATGAAAGTGATGCATTAAGTGCTTAGACTTTGTAGAGAGTGGGACTTAAGAAACACATCTGTCTGCTGCATCTCTTATTGGGTGGTGCAGACACCTTCCTACTTGGGTTGTGAACTCCCTTCTGAGGTGCTTGCTTTCCCCAGAAGTTGCATGGGACAATGAGATGATGTCAGGCCAATTAGAAGTCCAAGGGCCAAGTATTCAAATCCTTCATGGGCCTAGTGGGCCAGGGAGATGAAAATGATGCTCCCATCTCTCAAGACATCCTTGGCAAAGCAAGAAATTGGACCTGGGTCAGCACTCTCCCCACTAGACCTGTGAAAAGGAATCAGTGTAGTAGGCAATAGGCACTTTCCAAGACAATGATTTCGGTGAAAGATACATCCATATAGGGCCATATTTGTTTAGCACTATATCATCAATAATTAGTACAAATATACAGAACCTTATCAGGATAGAGCTGATTCCACTAATACATAACCTTAATCCTTCCGTAGGACTCACACAAACGTGTGCATGATGACTGTTAGAACTATACTTTGTCATGAAAGTTAAGATTTCTTTCTGTCACCGTGCAGCTCTGCTCAGTTTACATTCATGCCTGTTATGTACTAGTATTCTAATTATTATAATTATGTGTTACAGGTTATTAGTTTGTATACTAAAAAAGTAACAGGAAAGAAGTCAGGAAATACGTTACATTGCAAATCTTTCCTGTCCCATATGTTGCAAGTTAGCATATAATGTATTTTATTCCTAATTAATCTATGGCAGTGCCTTTTTGCGGTGCTTCATTATCTATTCTCCACAAAGAGACATGGCCCCATCAGTCTTGTGATGAGATGCCACCAAATAAAGTTATTATGCCAAGAAGCAATCTAGGGAGAAGTTATTATCTGGTTTTCTGCAAAAGCAGTTTCTAGTCTTATTAGCTTGCATTACATAGCAGAAATTGAACTTATATAGCAGAAATTGAAGTTAAGAGGGTACAGTCAAACATGCACGCCACCCATTTTTCAACCTAACTGTAGGATGTTAAACTTCCTTTATAGAGAGCACAGCTAATAGTCCAAGATCTTGAGGTGCACAATCAGCATCTCAGTTGAAGACAGTGGAAGAAGTCATGCAGTTATGATAAAAAGGATTATAAAAAGTCATGCTGCAGTCTATTTCTCACCCAAATTTGGTAGCAAAAGCCAGCAGGCCTGAAATGGGACCTACTATCCCTGCACATAATTACAAGTGCCTTCACAAGCTGTTTATTTACAAGAACTATAGTCCTTGCATGCATAAATCTTATCATATACAAATGGAATTTTACATGATTTGGCTGCACAGTGGTGAGCCTCCATGTGTATAAATATGCATTAGGCCCAGGCTTCAGATTAGAGAAATCTGAGCCTGCGAGGTCTTACTGAGCTCTGCAAAATTGAAAACTTTTGTTACCCAGATGTTACTTTGAAGTATTTTGACTGAAATTTTGCCTGTGGGTTTACATGGGAATAAAACAAGAGAAAAATTTGTCCTCTTGGAATGTTCTTACTGGGGCCATTGCTACCATTTCAGTCATATTACAAGTAATTGCTGTGATAATTTTTTTTTGAGAATTTAGATATTGCAGTGAAATTCCAACAGAGGATTTTGTAATGTCCACCCAACATCAGCAAGTATTCAGATTTGAAGGCAGTTTATAAAGTCACACACTGGGGACAGATTAATTTGAGTTAGGACAGAAAAATATTCAATCACAGGTGATTAAACATGAGTTAACTTTCAAGTTACTCAGGGAGAAAAAAGAGAAGGGGAAGGGAACATGAATGGGGAAAGGGATAGGAAGGGGAAAGAACATCTGAAGCCTTTTTGCCAATTTAGGATTGAGATATGTTAGAATAAACTAGGTTTCATTCTTAAAAATGAAGCACACTCAGCAGTCGAGAAAAAAACTAAAACCCCCTCACATCTCTTCATGGGACTTTGCTGGTTAACAGCACCATTGATTGTACTGTGATTATTTTGTTCAGTCTCATGTTTTGATCTGTGATTTAAAACTATGTTCCACAGGAGGGTCCTGCTGGAGTCCTGTATTATCTATGGTTATAGCCACTTGCAGCCTGTGCTCAATGGAGTGCCTCAGTGTTTGTTACAATAAATATCAGGCCACTGACCATAACATATCTCTGTGTTAAAATTCTTACTTTCACCAGAATGACATTTTGAATGGTGTAGCTTTGGGCTCATAAGAAAGGGAGTAAGAAAATGTATGCAGCTTTTGGAAATAGCAATGCTGGAGAAACCTCTCTGTCTTCTTTCAGAAGTATCACCATTCCAATATAATTAATGACCAGTCATCATATAACAAGGAAGTGTGAGTTTTAACTTGAATTTAACAAGTGTTTATACCCCTATCTATCTTCCATCATTAAGCTTGTGCTTAAAGGTTTTGACGTCAGATCCTTTTGGAGTCATGCATGAACCCATCGTAAAGACTGTTTGAGGAAGAGTCAGCTCAAGACATCTGTCATCAGCCCACCATGCTGGGAGGCAGGAGATAGTACAGAGAAGGAGGAGGATTGCTGAAGGAACTCTAAAATGTGAAAGGCTGTACACTGTAAGACTGAGTCATATGCATCTAGGCATTGTGGTCACATAACTCTGTATGGTCATAACACTGCATGGAGCTATGAGAAAGTGTGAGGCCAGGATTAAAACCTTTAAGGGTCTGTGATTGCTTTGTGTTTATTTTGACTTGTAGATAAACCCCATACTCTTCCTACATGAGCTCCCATGTAAGCACAAGGTCTTCTGCAGAAGCCTGCTTGGCTGTGGTGATGTTGACAGACTGCTGTAGCTCTGAGGTTGCTAAGGGGCCACAACTCTCCCTGAAGAACTGCAGGAACAGAAAAGGAAAAGTAGAGGGAAAGCAACACATGCACTCACGGACAGACATCTGGAGAATGGAGAGAGGCACATCTGTGACCTCAGACTTCCCCAAGAAACTTGAAGTAGCCCCAGAAGGAGAAGATTGTTCTCCAGAAGTGTTGGCAGAGCAAAGGAGACAGAATGAAGGATTTCACTGGCTCACAGTACTCTGGCATTGGTCACAGCTCTGGATGCTGCTGGTTAAATCTCATCATAAGCACATGTGAAAGGAAGCCCATTGCTCACACAGAAAGGTCCTGTGCACATGCTGTACAGGAGAGTGGAAGGTGGTATTGCAGGGGAAGAAGGGGCCAGGACTGAAATTCACCCTGAAAGTGCTGTTTCAGGAAACTCACTTTCTCTTTTGGTTTTGGGATTATGATGGCCAAGGAAAACTGCAGTTTAACACTCTGGCCCCTGACACTACACTTCAACCCCTCCTCTGATGTGTGGATTTTCAGTGCACACTGTCTTAGTCTTCAAAATCCCCTTCATAAGGGGACACAGGTAGGAAATAGCTACCGAGGTAACAGCTTGTGTAGTTGTAAGGCTACATAATCAAAAGTAACACAACAGCAGTAAGTCAAAATACTTAATCACAGTGAATCCGTCTTTCCCCAGGAAGTCCTCTGGATGATACTAACCTTGAAGTTGACATTAGATTTACAGCTCAATTCCCTTGGGTAATGATGCTGATTACATCCATACTAAAAGAGCAAACTAAGTTCACTTCCTTCCCCTCTGTAGTGAGACTTGACTCACGGATGTCACAAGGAAAGCCTATGACAGGTATCTGAATTGCTTTGGACATTTGGAAGTTGCCGAGCTCTTTCTAAAGGGTAGAAATCTTTCCACTGCTCCAGAGCAGCTGACAGCTGAAGAAAGATGGTCAGCTAAGTTCTTTGTTGTAACCACTCCATATACCAAGATAAGTAGAGTGATTAAACTGATTTATAGTGCTTGGATACCCAACTGCTTTTCTCCCCAAAATAAGATCTGCAGAGCAGGTACTCTGTTGCTTAATGAAATGAAACAACCATCCTTCCGTTGACAGCAATATTACTGAAATGTAAGCAGAGGGATCCCAATTTGTTGGTGTAAGGCACGTTTACCTTTCACATGTGGCTTGAGTCAAAAATCCTGGGGCTCAGACTGACTGAATTTGCTGGGACAGGTATTTAGAATGGGACTCATCTGCCTAGCAGCAGGTAGCTACAGTGGAGTTATCTACCTCTGAGTTACACTAAAGGCTCACTTTCTAGTCAGTGCAGATCTATCTATCACTCAATGGACTCTAAAACATGATAATCTCATTGTAGAATAGACATCTAAAATGTATCAGATTAATCACCTCTGAAAATGTGTATTTCCCCTCAACTTCTCTAAAACTGCACTTGTAGCCAAGAGTGCCCGAGAACTGAGAAAACCAGGCACATAGTAAATCCACTTAAATGATTAGCAAATCCTCCAGTTCCTTATCCATGCTGTTAGGCAAAGTCCCTGCCCTGCTCTAATTCTTTGACTAATTACTACATTAACAACTTGCACACTTAAATCAGAGGGTCAGTGGTCACCAGGTGAGTCATGAAAAAGGAAAAGGGCAGGGAGGAGAGCTTTTCAGATAGCTTTTGTTGGATATCACTAAAGTATTTATTCCCAAGGCCTTTTGATAACCAGGGTAGGGAGGCTGCTGATAATTTTCAATTACACACTAACATTTGAATTAAAACTGCGGAGCTCTTGGTTTCTTGGTGTTTCAGCAGGCATTTGACCACCAGCAAGGCTGGGAACAAGTGCAGCTGCTAAATACACTTGACAGGGAGCATTCATAATCAACACAGCTCAGCTCTACCTTTAAAGGAGCATACCTGAACAAGATTGCCTCAGGCAATCATGTTCAAGTACATTTATAGTGCATATAAATCTGGTGCAAGTTCTCTTCTTGCAATTCCTAAAGAGGCAGTGAGTTTAGGGGCTAGGTGAGACACTACTCAAGGCAGTTCATGAACAGGAACCAGATTAGGACTCCGTCTGAGGTCTATGATACATGGTTAGCATGTGCCTTGGGCCTATGAATGTACAAGCATATCTACTATAAATGTATTATTTAGCAAATATAATAAAAGCAGGTCAGGCAGTAACCTCTGGTCCCTAGTCCCTGCAGCACAGGTTGGGTTGTATGCACACTGCTTGGGGCTAGCTCCTGTTAGAGAAAACCAACCAACAACATCCACACTATACAGGACCTGGCTCTGGGTTTTTTGGAAGACCATTTTTGAGGAAGGGAACCTTGTCCATGCAGCCTCCAGGGCACTGTCTCTATAGAGTACAGCCCTAAAACCATGCCAAATTTTGTGTTGGAGAGAGAAAGTTAGGGAGGCCCATGGTAGAGCCAAGAAGCCAGCCAATGACCAAGTGGAGTGGAAAATCAGAATTCTATTTCTTGCACCCGTTCTTTGGACCTTATTATTTAGCTGCATCTGTGAACTCTGAGAGGTCACAGTTAGAATTTCATTTCAGCATACTGATATAATCATACCTAATTCAGCATACTAATATAAGCATACCTAATCTGGGAGTAATTTCAGTGATTTATACTCACTATTTTAAGTATATGTTTAAGTATCTTGTCCTATTGAGTCTTTATGCCTTATTCTGAGAAAAAAGTGTGGTGTCTGAGATAACACAATTTATCAGTGCTAATCCACAGTACTTCCCCTCATATGCTTTGGCTCTCTGAATTTTAGGAAAGCCAAACAGCTTTCTTTGGGAACAGCAATGCAGCCAACTATTACCATATGTTGAGTGGGTTCCCTCTTTCCGCTCCTCAAAGGAACTGACAGCCTGGCCTGGCCAGAGAAACAAAACAGTGTACTTTACACACACAGAAACAGATTTTGAATGTTTTGTTCAGGATCAGAATAAAAAATGAGATCTTACAGAGAAAAATTCAACAGAAAAACCTCAGAATAGCTCAAAACCTGAGACATTGGTGATCTGTCTTCCCACCTGAGTCAAAGTACCATTGGTTTCTCCTCTGGCCATGAAGCTTTGACCATTCAGATATTGGTTGCTCCAAACAAAGATATATGTTTTATCCCTTTTGTTTAAGAGTCAGCCTTTCTGTACTGGAGACATGGTTTTGACTAGCCATTTTCTAATGAAAATCTTCTTTTTCCTGGTATTCTGTGAAGCTGAACATTTTCAATTACAGTAGGTGACTTGTGCACTATCCTCTTTTTAAAAAAGCAGTCAGCTTCCACTTACAGATTCTCAGATCACCACAGACTTGATCCCACCACCTTTGCACAAACATTCGTGCAGCGACATCAGTGGGAGTTGTGTGAGTGGAGATCTGAAGAGCTGTACCTGTTAAATATCAGTATTGCTAAGGGGAGAGTGCAGTTGACTCTTGGCTACCTGGGCTGGCTACCTGGGCTATGGGTTATCCATGCCAGAGCTTCAGAGCTGGCTCAGCTCTACCTGGGCTGTTTGAGGGGGCACATGGAGATACAACTGTATAATCTCCAGGGCCAGAAATCAGGCCATTCATTTTTGGCCTGTGCCAACTTGAATTAAAAACCTGGTCAGAATAAAAGTCACTCTACCTAGATCTGGCCCAAGTACTCCTCCTGTGTATTGGTTGGACCAAGGTCTGGACCTCTACCCTATGGTTCCACATTCAATCAGCTCAGATTGAGCTGGGATCATTAGTTCCAACCATGATGGATCAAGACAAATGAATCTTCCTAGTTCCCGCTAGGAATCACAACCAAGACAACAAACCCTCTGCCAGAATCAACTTCAAGACAACTGTGCAAGACACTGAGGCTATGAGTGGTCTCAGGAAAGCCAGGCTGTCATCCGGAGACTGGTTGGAGTGCACTGACTCCTATGACCATGGGGAATGAGGGACAGGAGGGAAGGTTGCCTTTTGCCAGGTGGTACCATGCAGTCAGGATGTGAGACTGAGACTAGGAAAGTACTCCTGAATCTCTTGGTACAGGCATAACCTGAGCATCTTTACAGCAGTGAGCCTGGGTCCCAAACCATGGAGTTTGGATCAGAAAAGTCCTGAATCCAAACCGGCTCTGCCTTGTTAGCTTAATTACAAGGCCAGATTTTAATTGGTCCCATGCATTTGCACTGTGCCTTGGCTTGTAAGTGATTCCTCCAGGAAAACAAAGCATGAAGAGCACAGGGCAATGAAAACTACACAGCAGCCTGCCTGGGCCTAGGGTCATCAGGGAACAAAACTATTAAGCTTGAATGGCCCCATCCATCCCAGGGTATTGGTGCTACCTGGAATTTGCTGTTATTCAGAGTATTCCAATGTACCAACATCCCAGATGATGGAGTGGTGACTATGGTGCCATAGTCACACTCCAGTTAATGAGGTGTAATAGTTAGAATCACACAAATCTCCATTGTTAATTATAAATACAGGCTGAGTAATAACTAGATGCTTCTTCAATCTCACACTTAGCAATTCACGCAGTAGATGCTACTATATTAGTCTACATGTAAATTTGATGGAGAATTAGAAATTTGCTTTTTCTGATAAATATACTACCCAATTTACTCTTTCCACCTTCAAGATTAAGCTGTTTAGGAAAATGAATACATTTAAGTCTTTAAAAGTAAATTCGCAATGGAGTTTTTGCCTACTGAATTTTTCTAAATACATTTTGCTAGAGCCACTTCAGTACAGTGAGGTGCATCACAGAGTGATGTTCATTGCAAATACAATGTGTTAATTAATTTTCTACTAAAAATGTCTTCAGTAACAGATCTTTACCTGCATACCAGCAGCACTGAAGCAAATCAGCCTTGTTCAGTCTATGCCAAAATGTGTGTATCCACTTTATGTATGCAAGACACATTGAAGGGAATAATTTGAGTGACTTCTGTTTTGGACAAAAGGCAAGGTCTAGGGAAAACAGACATCTAATTTTCTTATGAAGTTACAGCTGAGCTGCCTGAGGTTCTTCATGCAATTTTGTCATCATGAAGCTGCATTAGAATCTGTTTTTCCAGGCAGTTTTCCTACAGCTCAAATGAAGTTGATTTATGACCCATCCACTTCTACATTTTACAGCAGCAATATTAGCCAAGCTTCTTCAGTACATATCCACTCTCAGACTTTCTTACTTAGATGAAATTTATTTACTCTATACTCTTACCTGGTCTGTATAGACATTTTATCCACCTTATCTTATATAGGTTAGAGGAGGAAGTTAAAGGAATATTTCTTAGGCAATTTCCCTCACTTAGGTCTTAAAGTAATACTGCCCACTTTCCTTACAGAAAAAAAAAAAAAATCCTTCTCTTCAGGAGTGAAGGGCCAGAATCCTTGCTTTTCCCTCTCCCCAAATTAAAGGCACTTACCTAAAGCACCCTAAACTATAAAACCAATAGGCCAACAATCCTGCTGTGCTTAGTAGAGCAGTAAGATCTAATGACTCCTGCACCAGCTGTAGAACTGATTAGACTTCCAGCACATCTAAATGCCCAAATTAGATAAGATTAATTCAGAACAAGTTGCAGATGGGGCACAACACCTCTCACTCACACCTGCAGCAGCTGATATGCTGATTTGTGTGTTGCCTCCTTCCCGCAAGCACATGACCCCTGTCTAATCAGTCAGCATCATTGCCTGCCCCTGCCCGTGTGCTCTGCCAAGGCAATGGGGCAGTACTTCTCCGAGCAGGTAACAGGGAGTATGTCCTTCCCAGGGGGATAACAGAAGAAAGGGGAAGGGATGCAATCCCTTCTCCTCCTTCCTATGAAGTTGATGATGATGAAAGGGGGAGAGGAATGGATTCCCCTTTTTCTCTTCCCATGGGAAATTAATTCCTGGTCTCTGCAATTTGGGACACCTGGGCGAGATGTCACTTGTACATGGCTCATCCCTCACAGGGACCGATCACTGAGTGAGCCATAGAGTTGCAGTTCCAGTGTGGCCAACTTGAAATACAATTAAAGAAGGGAAGTCAAGTGACATGATATAAATGGAAACTGCAGGCCATCGAAATAAAATGTCCATAATCTACATTTTGAACCAGGCAGAAAAGAGCTGTGGGGACATTCTAAGCATGAAATATTTTATCCAAAGCTGAAGAAAGGAGTCTGTCTGTTTCACAGTGTGGGCAAAGCTTGCCACTGAAGGAATAATATTTTGTTATTTTTTTCCTGCATTGTGTGTTTGCTATTGTCACTTTTGAGAGCTCGCTTCTCTGTGTGGTACCTGAAGCATCCTGCATGGCTTTTAGATATTGTGAAGCTGGTGAAAACAAAATAGACAGTGACAGACAAGAGCAGCAAAAATATTGCCAGTGGTTTGCACAGAGAGGGGAGAGAACAAGCAATACAAGGAAAGCTGCAGATAGAGGTACCTCGATGATTTCTTTCTGATTCGGTTGATGCCTGATAATTGACAGAGCTCCACTCTCAAGAGTAAGCAGGGAAAAGAGGAGGGAGAGAAAGTGAGATAAAATTTGATGGAGAAGGCTCAGTTGTTATTCATTTCAATAATTTTCATCTCCCAGTGTTAAGCTTTTGTATCTTTGTTATTCTAGTGGTGATAGATGGAGAGGTAAGAACATGGAAACCTAAGCTTTATCATCACATATCTTCCTAACAACAGACAGGCAAAATAACAACTTCCTTAGTAAGACAGGATGATAATGGATAACACTAGGATAAGTGGTTTCCAAGGACACCGCCTTCGGGAGGAGGCAGGTTTTGCAGTGCCAGCTTGGCAAAGACAGTGCTAGGAAGAGCAGCAGCTCTTTCCACCCTCCCCTTGGGTCAGCAGCACTGTACGTATTTGCTGGTCTTCACAGACGGGTGGTTGCACTGGTGCTCTGGAAGGTGATCCCAGTGTGGTTCATGCCTCTGTCTCCCAGTGCTGGAAAGCAGGTGGTTACACCCCCAGGGGCCTGAATACAGTGGGGTGGGGGGTGGTCTACAGAGATTTGTAACCCTGTTCTGCCTATGTCCAGAGGAGTGAGGTATTTCCACCAGTGGCTGAGCCAACTACTCTTAGACATGTTGATTAATTATTTTGAATGGAGGAAAGGATTAAATATGAGCCTACACATGCTCTTGTTTCAAACTCTGGTTGTGATTGAGAAAAAAGGCTGAATACAATCTATCTTGGGACATGGAAATGTCCTGATTCAACTACACATTTAAGCATATACATAATTTTTCAGCAGATGTAACATAAGCATTTGTTTAGAGAGTGTTGAATTAGGGCCAAGTTTCCCTCTTGATGCTAGATTGTGATTTTTTTCTATTACAACCCGATGTTAAACATATTAGAGGATCTGAGAACAGCTCATAACAATTCCGCTTTGATTTTCTAGTAGGACTAAAAATGCAAAAAAAAGACAATGGTGCTTTTTATCTCCTCTAAAGTTGTTTGATTTCTGGGACATATGCCTTTTTCTTTTAGAAAGTCAGAAGATGCTTTTTGAAGAATGGACAATATTCAAAGTGTTAGATAGTAAAATCCTACATTGCCAAGATGCATTATTTCAGAGTGGCATGTTGTTAAAGTAAATGGAGATGAAGTGAGGACAAAGTCTTGGCAAAGTTGTGTTGACAGTGTCACTGACTCTTAATGCAGAAGACGGCCTAATGTTAGAGGATTTATGTTCTTTAGAAAAAGAAGGAAATCATTGGAAGTGGGCTCAAACTGGGATGAAATTCTTCTCTGATACCCTTTTCTTTTGAGAGCTTAAGCTGAAACCCCTGTTCACAGTCATGTCATTACCTGGTCAAACACGACTGCAGTGAGAACATATTGTCCCTCCAAGGTAATGCCCTGTTTCCTAAAAATGCAATAGGCTGCTGAGTATTCCATGCAGTGACAATGACCATCTGTCTAATTGCAAATAAATAATAAGGCCTGATCATACAGTTGGTGTAACCCATTCATCCCTACGGCCCTACTGAAACCAGGTACAAGATCAGCTTCATGAACTCAGAGGACTTTAAATACTAAATGAATTATTAGATCCCTTATTTTGACCTCTTTGGTGTCCCTCACCATTCCAGCTCACAAACAGATACTGTTGCCTAGCCCAGAAATTTATTCCAGAAAGCTGTGCTGGCTTTAAGGACAAACAAATGGAAAATCCATCATTTCCTTGTTGGAATTTTTTCCAACAGTTACATTGTCACGCTAATACAAAATACATCCTTCTTTCAAATTTAACTTTGTTTTCACTTCCAAACACTGATTCTTGTTATCCTTCTGGGTTAAAGAGCCCTTTCAGAAGCAGGACTTTTCCTGCACATCAATACTCCAAGAACAACAATCCAAGTTGATTCTAATCTCTTTCAGTAGCTGAATGGGCAAACCTAAGTGTCGTGGTTTAGGACTTCTTTCTCTAACACTAAAATGATTTTTGTAGCTTTCATTTTCAAACCTGTTCATATTAATGCAGTGTGAAATATGGATTAAAAGAACTATCAGGAGAAAACTGAGTAGATGGGGCATTAGCTTCGCAATTTGGTGTCTGTGATCATCTTTTTTCCTTCTTTTCCTCTTGAGGAAATATTGTTTTAGTGGAGAAAAATAAATTTATCCAAAACATTCAGATCTTGTCTAACGTGTAACACGGCAATTGTACTACAGCACAGGCACACAGACTCTGATGTGTGTTGAACGTATTGCATCTACTGCACAATACACAAGATGTACATTCGTTCAGCATCACCTGGATGGAAATACGCACCCTTGACTATGTGGCAGATGAAGCCCCTGCTTCTCCACTTAGACTGGGGCCACCTCAGCCCCTTGAAATTCAGCGGATGCATAGGAGTCTGCAATCTGTATGTTCATGCAATGGTAACTTGTGAGTCAATATGGCTCACCCCTTCACAGTTTAGATTAATGAAGTCATTCTTGCTACTGGAAAGAAGGTGAATTCACTATTTTCAGTCCTAGCTTTCTGGAAATTCAAAGTTTAGTCCCTCAGCTTCTTTACAGGAGGAAGAGTTTTATTGAGTTGACTGAAAAGGAAGAGATCAAAACATGATGCTGCAAATTTATGGCCTACTTTATTCACAAGAACTTCAGCAACAGCATTGGAGGAGAAACACACTGCTCCTGCATAGGTGCTTAAAGATTATCTAAAATTTAGACTCCCTGTATAGACTCCATGTGAACAGCTAAATTAAAGCCTTTTGTCTTTGATATGTAAGAGGTAAGACTACCTGACCCAATAGTCTATAGCAACTTTCAGAAGCAAGTAGTAAGTCTTGAAAGGACTGAATTTCAACTCAAGGGACTGTTTCATTAAAAATCCTTCTGACTTCAAACGTTTAAGATAAGTACTTCATAACTGATTTTATAAGCTTACTAATTCCTGCTGCTCCACCATTACACAGGTTTTATATTCAGAGTCCTCAGCACAGTTGTGACCTTGCACCAGTGGAGACCTTTAGGTGGAGCTTTCCTGTAAAGGCTGTAGATAAAAAAAGTTCATTCTAAAAGGCGTGCTAAGCAGCCCATGTATGTACAATGAGATCAGACAGTAAAATTTTCCTGTCATTCACTAGTTTACCTGAGCTATTACCTACAGAGCTTCCACATCTTCCAAATATTTATTAAGCAAAGGCTATATTTTTCAGATGTTAATTTACTTGTTATGAAGCACTTAACTGTTTACCTTATTGAGGCATAACTTTTAGGAGACAGTCAGTAATTTTGTGGTTCAGCAGTTTTTAGTGGTACAAACCCTTTATTTCTAATACATGGATTTTGCAGAGCAAAGGAAAATTGCTAAATGGACCAGTGAACTGGTGAAAGTTCTGAGATCACAGAGGAGTATTTCTTACCTAGTTCTCCCAAAAACATCATACCCAGACATCTCAAGCTTAGACTTTTTCTGAAGAAAAAAAAAAAAAAGAGAGAATAAATTAACTCAGTTGTGAAATATTATTGAATCAGCTGGATTTCAACTGCTAGAGAAGGTTTTGTTAAACCAAGTAACCTGTTCCATTATCTTTTAAAGACTTTTAAAGTGTATAATCCATGGATTTGAAACAAGATCTGCAGATAAGGAAAGCTACAGATGTAAAACCAGCATAACTGTTTCATACACACCTTCATCTCCCTGGTCCCCATTCAAGTTAAGAAGTCTGAACTCACTACGGCTTTCTGATCAGTGTGAATGATATTATCAGAAATCACAATGCATTAGACCGTAGGAATCCATCACTGCCTTGGTCAAGTTCTGAAAACAGAACATCTGCTCTACAGGAGACAGGTAGACCATCAACCTGCTCACCTCTATTTCTGGTCTCTGCTCCCCCATTTTAAAGCTCTGGCATTCAAGTCACAGGATTTTCTTCCAGGTGTTTCAGAAGCACCAGCTGTATGTGTCTGAAGGACAAATTACCTATTACCTGAACCATCATTTGGCTTTACCTGTTCATCTGTTACCTTCTTGCTCTGCTTAATCAAGTCACAGACATCACATATGTGTTGATTTTTTCACCAATGTTAACTTTTCATAGAGTAACACCTGGTTTCCAGTCCACGCACAGTGGCCCATGAGAGGGAAGAGACGCTTGTTGCTATTCCACTTGAGCAGAACTTCTACACACTGCAATGGATCACCTTCTATCCAGGAGGGCTAGGATGGAGCAGAGATTTGAGCACAGGCTGCAAAGGCAGAGGGGTGAACCACTCAACAATTTCATATTGATGAAGAGTTTCTCTCAGAGATCTTTGAATTCAGTTGACAGATTAGTACATTCTGTTAAACCATATATATAACCCCTCTAGATTACACAGTCCTTGTAAAGTCACTGTGCTTAGAGAATTATCTGATCAATCCCCTGTCTGAGTGACTGAGCACTCAGTCCCAAGTCTGCCTACATCATTTTACTCTTTTAGCTTTTAGTTTCATCTGAAAAGGTAAAAAGCTGTCATGCAACTTAGAGAATGTTTAAATTATTTAAATATAACATACTCAGATACAAATAAAATGCATATTATTTACAAAAATATATTTTTTAAACAGAAGGAATGCCAGCGTGGTTAGAGAACAAGGTAGAGAAAGCTTCTAAAAAAAGCCCACTTTTTAGGTAGCTGAGGTTGTGGCCAAAAGAAAAGGAAAACCAAACATATGTTCTATCGTACTAAATGCACAGGCAGAATGCAAACCAAACTCCGGAATGAATAATAACTTCATATTCTTTTTGTTTAAATCTTTGCATAACCTTTCCAGATGCATCGTTTGCAAAAAGCTTGGAGTTCCAAGAGATGATCAAGGCATAACAAGAGCTCTGAGAAAAAATGAGGCCAAATAAGACCTCTGACCTAGTACAGTATAACTGTAAAGGCATAGTCTAAATGACATTCATCAAAACCTAAAGGTACTGAAGTATAAAATAGGTGAGCTACTAAGTAATACCTAGTCTTTTGTTTAAAACTGTCTTAATACCAGAGGAGTAGGTGACCGTATGATCATTGTATGATGGCTGAATATGATGCTGATTTAAAAGATGGTGGCAGAAGAATCCTTTGGGGAAGGATGATATTCATACTGGGTAAATTGATGGAAGCTGTTGTGTAGAACAAAATTAGCAGGTGCATGGAAGGAAACAGGGATATATTAGGAAATGTCAAGACTTTTGTAGAAAAAAAAATCATGCTGCACAAGTCTGTTAGCATATGTTGAAGGAATCTTCTCTGTGGACAAAGAACTCTTGTCAGATGATAGATTTCCTTACATTTCCTAAAGGCTTTTGAGAAACTGTTTAAGAAAAATTCTTTAAAAAGTTAGTTCTTTTCGTATATGAATGAGAAGATCTTTGCATGGATGAGCAACTAGCTGAAAGGTAGAAATAAAAGGGCAGGAATGTGTGGGAGTGTCACCAGTGCCATCCTAGAGACAGTTCCAGCACATGAACTTTTCAAATTATACATAGAGGATGTGGAGAAGAGTCTTATCAGTGAGGTGGGTAAGCTTGCTGACATTTTATTATTCAGAGTAGTAAAAGACAAGCTAACTGCAAAGAATTGCAGAATTACAGTATTATGTGATTACATGATAAAATGGCAGATGAAATTTAACACCTAAGTGTGAAGCAATGCACTTTGTTTAAAAAATGAAAAAAGAAAAATCAAGAACAGTCTTAATTTTGCATACATGATGATGGGCTCTGAGCTAGTTTTTACCACTCAAGAAAAACATCTTGAGGTTAGAAAAGTCACTTTCATACAAGTATTACCTGGATGCTCACCAGCAATCAAAAAAAAAAAAAAAAAAAAGCAAAAGAATAGAAAATAGAACAGAAAACATCATTATGCCATTGTATGAATCCATTAAATATCCCACATCTGAAGTAATGTTTGCAATTTTTAATCCCTTCTCTTGAAAAAGATACAGGCAATTGGAGAATGCTCAGAGGATGTCTCAAAGGTGAACAGAGGTACGAAATTATTTCCATACAAGTGACTAGACTGAGTAGAACCACTGCGCAGAGATACAAGTTGTGAGTGTCACGGTAGAGGTGGCAAGGTGATGATTGCACAAAGTCCACATAATACAGAAATTAGAGGTCACCAGGAGACGATGTGAAGCAGCAGGTTTAAAAAAAACAAAACAAAACAAAACAAACAGAGTGGTTACTTTTTGCACAATGAGTGGTTAAGCTGTTTTGTTGGAGGTACAGGTATTGTAAATGCTAAAAGTTTGCATAGACTTAAAGAAATGACTGTACAAGTTCAGGGGAAAAAAAATCTATGAAGTGCTGTTGCACAGAGATGCCATGCCAGTGCTAAGGGTTCCCTGGACCAGGCACAGTGGGAGGCTGAGCGAGTGCAGTGGGGCAGCTGCATTGCCTGTTCACATCCTCCTCTCTAGTTGTGTGAGTGCAGCACTCAAGAATGGCATCAAATACATTTTTCTGTATGTCTTGGAGAGGAAAAAAGACATTGACTGGGGCACAATTCATTCTTCATTCCACCCGAAAATAAGGGAAGGTTGTACATTTACTGTCTAGCTCAGAGAGAGGGTTTTGCTAAGGAAGCTCAGTAGAAAAGACAACTTGCACACCTCAACAAAACCAGAGCAGAGTCTAAGCCCCCTGCCATCTTCTCCTGTATGGAAAAACTCACACTACAGACTATCGCCCTCACTAAACCCTGGGAGGTGCACACAGTGGTGCTGTCACCATGGGCTGCTCCCGCCCATGGGGACCCCGAGCCCCTCCGAAGGGTTGTGCTCCCAGGAGCTTCCAGCCACACCTTCCATCTGCAACATTGCTGAAGTTCAGCATCTAGTCTGGGAGTGCCCATTGGGGATGTCTGGTCACCAGAGCTGTCCCCTTCCCCCCAGCTGTATGAAAGCTGGAAGCTTGGTGGGAGCAAAGGTGAAGAGGTCTGAGCTGCTCCTGGTAATGCTCCTTTGCTCTGGCTACAAAATGCCTAGGGGTCTTTAACATTAATGAAAATCAGGCCCTTTGTATTCAAAATGAGGAGGAAGTTGCTGCATGATTAAAATAATCTAACGGCAGGAAATCCAGAGGGAGTTTGCATCTTCCTCCATAGTTGATTTTCAAATACAAACACTTCAAAAAGCAGTAATGTATCTGTATAATGCACAGCTGATTTACAGCCTAAGTGACAAACATGTTGGAGTTTAAAAAATAATCTCTTCTATTTCAATTTTCTCTGTATCCCTCAGAAAATGTATGCACCATAGCCAGAGAGGCAATACTAGCCCCGCTGAAGGATATTCTGATGAAACAGCCGCTGCAAACAACTGTATTACCACAGCAAGTAAAATAACGTGAATACAGAGAGGTGCAAAACGACACACTCAGCATTACCATATATATTTACCCAGGCTAGAGCTCAGTGTAAATAATATATAAGGAATGACTCTTTACTGTATCCTAAGGGAGGAACAGTGGTTACAACAGATCATCTTAATAGGACATAGTGTCTAGCAGGCCCTGGAAAATTCCTGCTGTAAAACTTCTGCCGTAGTGTAAAGATGTGCTTGCCTATGATCTAACTTTTACAAATGTTTGGATGACCTATAAAATGCCTTTTCAGCAATATTTATTTACAAATAACTCATCTGAATTTACATGGAAGTGCAAAATGCACAGAAAGCTGCTCAACACCAAAGCTCTCCCATAGAAAGCTGTTCCTCAGCCACCACCCTGTTTGGTTTTTGTGTATGGAGAATCAAGGTGAGCATGATGTATCTGGGATGCCAAGAAACACAATGGAGAGCTGATTGCAGGACTGAACATGTGGGTGATTGCTGGGACCATGAAGGGAGGAATGGGGTTGGAATCACTTATAGAACAGAAGTGATTAGAGGAAGACCTATAAAAAAAGCAGGAAAAAAAAATGGATACAAGGATAGTTTAGATTAGAGGAGAGTTGTTACTACAGGAGACTATAGGCCATAAAGTGTTGGAAAAGACTGGGAAATAACATCAAAAGCCTAAGCATCAGGGAGGATGGGGACGGAACAGAGACCTAGAGACATGGCCAGAAAATAAGTTGTCAGTGAGTGTTCCAGGAGAAGATAAAGTTGGGTGAAGACCAAACCAGAAAAATGGCTGGGTGATTATAAACTTGAATTCATCATTGTCATCAGCATTCCCAGTGAGTTGAGAGGAGAAGGAAACCAGGGAGGTGATAAGGTTATTAGGGAAGCAGGTGAGTACAGCCCTTGTAACATGCTGGGTATGATGGGTAGTGGCTTGTAAAGTTAGCTTAGGTAGTGGAGTGATACAAACACTGCTTTTTACCTCAGAAGTATTATTTGAGCATTGAAGGAGCGTCCCACTTCAGGAGAGGAAGCTATGAAAGAAAGAGAGGCAGCCAATAGCTGGGAATGCAGGATTTATCAATGGAGAAAAGAACTGGGAATAAAGAGCAAGCAAGAGACCTCAAAGTCACAGTGGGAAGAACAAGGGAGAATGAAGACAAAAAGATCATGAAGAAGGAAAAATGGAGGAGGCTGCAGTTGTTAGCCACTTTGTCATGGTTTGCTAGTGTGGGATTCAATCTGGAAGCTGAAATCATAGCTGAAGGAGCACAGGGCAAATGCTTGCAGGAAATGCCTCCAATGTCCTTGAGCCCTTGCTGGGTGCATTAACCATGCACCAGCACAGGTTAATCAAGGCTGGAATGTAAAATTAAATTTTGGGAAGAGATTGAGCATGTGAGGGGAAAGCAAATGGAAGAGAGAAGGGCACAAAGCATTAAGGACAAAGAGCAGATTGGAGAGCAGAAGACTTGGTCACTGAGCCAACACCTCATCCTCCACAGAGAAAAGTGCCTGAAGCCACTTGTTACTCATGTTGTAGAGAGCGTGGCATGGAAAGTAACTGAGGGGGAGTTATAATCACCACAGAAACATAAATGATGAAACATATCCCCTCCCATGATCACATTAGCAGCTGAATCACTCACCTTCTTCATTAGTCTGTGCTGAAAAAAACAAGGGAAGAAAAACGATTTTTTTAATAAGAAGCTATTTTTCTGAACAAGCAATACAATCACAAACAAGCATCCCAGAAGAGAATTCCTGCACAGAACTCATTGCAGGTTAGTTGTACATCATTTTATATTAAGCGTTGGACATACTGTAGAGGGACCAAGTTGTTGCCATTTTACATTTCTCAGTGGAATGATGTTTCTACACTGACTCCTTTCTCTTGACAGCTCCGGTAATACTCTGGATGTGATGGGTAATGGCTTATAAATTCTGCTTAGGAAAAAAAAAAAAAAAAAAGAGGTTGCCTTTAATTTGGTGTTGTGGAAAAGCTATTTTTCTTCTACTCAGACATGTATTTGCACGTGGTTACCAGAACCCATCTGCCACTGCACAGACATGGGCAATAACAGGGCAAGGGGACACGGGAACTCCCTTTCCTTTCCAAAACCAACAATCAGCATTTTGAGGCACATCTCTGAGAATAAGGTTTTAGGGACCATGAGGACAGTCACTTGCTCTGGATCCTCCTGCAGCTGTGAGATTGAAATCATGGGTTCTCTTTTTCTGTCAGTAGTAAGCTAAGGTTTCTCAGAACAGAAATGTGTCTTTGTTTTCTTTGTATCATGTAACAGGCAGAGCCAGTAGCACTTTCTTTTCCATGGGTAGTCCATTAAAACCTGGTTAGACTATCAGCTTTCAGCCATTTAGGACAGTATTTTTCATTGCAGGATTGGAGAGATGGAGGGAATCAAGCCTGGAGGAGCCAGCAGCTTGTCTTGGCCTTCTGCTTCCTTTCCCAGCCTGGAAGAGGATGTCTGGCCTTATGTGCAACAGAGAAAGATACACCCATGAGCTCAGCAGTTAGAGCCCACCTGCAACATAGGTAATATCTCTTAGCATAATTTCCTAGCTTTTCTTCCCCTGTCCATCAATCCTTTGTCACCGAAGGGCAAAGCTGATTCCAGACACCTCTGTGTTTTCCCCAAGGCTGTCATTATCCTTTAAGTAGCAAAATCTTGTACACACACAAGAAAGGGGGAGCAACAGAGAGTAGAACTGGTGGGTACCATGCTGAGTTTGTGTGTAGGAGACTTTGCTCTGAGTCCTGGTTGCAGTAGCCCTCTGCAAACAGTAAGTCACTAGTCTTGTATATCCAGATCCTGACCAAAAGGATGCCTATAGCACCAGGTAATATCAACATTTTTACAAGAATGAAGAATTTAAAGAATGCAAAGCGTTTAAACCCTAATAAATATCTTACATAGGAATGGAGAACAGTTGGGACTAATTCTGCTTTTACAGCAGCCTAAACAAGGGTTTGCAGTGCTTAGAATGACTGCAGAGTTAGAATGGAAAAAATCAGGGTTTAGCTTTCCATATATTCCCCTCCTGTCTGAACAACTCCCATTAGCCTCTTCCCTCTATTTGTACACCATGCTCCCAGGCCATGCCAACCCCAGGTTTTCACAGCTACTTGTTTTATGCTATTAAATTAAAAGCTGATTTCCCTGAGGTCAGCAGTGACTTTCCCTCTGCTTTTACGGCTCCCAACATAATGGGACACAGCCCTGAGTAAAGCTTTAAAGATGCAATGTGATGCAAAGTGCATATCAGTAACAGCAATATCACATTTTCAGTCTCCCTCTTGAGAAATTATTTAGTATGAAAAAAGACAGGAAGAATGTCTTTAAAGCCAGAAGGGACTTTGTGTAAACAACTTGTTAGACCTCTGTGTAACATGAGTCCAGGGTACAGCTTCATATTAATTCATGTTTCAGGTGCAATAGCTGTAGTTCAACTAGAACTATTTGGGGGGTGGGAGGGGAGATTTTCTTTTTGGTGGAAGGGTGCATCTTAGTGCTAGAACATCCACCATATGTCTTGGCAAGAATGGGCATAGTCAAAAGCCTTCTGCAACCCAGAAAGACAGAAGTACAGCAATTCAGGAACAATGGCAAAACTGCTCCCTAAGTCAACTGGGTGCCAAAGAGTACTGTTGCAAGGTTGTGTGCTCACACACAGATAGCATGAGGTGATTGTGAGTGCAAATTACAGAGGTCAGTGAAAAAACAATCAGTGAAAATTTCTAATACCATTTTCCAGCTCACACTGATGGGTATGTATTTGTTCAAGAAGCATCACACATGCAAAATCTCACATCATGGCCATCTGGACTTCCTCAAGGGCTGCAGCAGATATGTGTGTGCTTCTCCTGACTTCTGTTGTCCCTGTGTAACACAGAGATCACACATGGCAGAGCAGGGAGCTGAGGTTACAGTAGCACACATAGCCTCAGACGTGTGCCCAAGCGCTTCTGTTGTACATTATGCATCTTACTACTATTTCAGGTAAAACTGCATCCTGGCAATTTTTTTTTGACAAATAAGCAGCAAGTAATGAATGGACATAAACAAAATGAGATTTTAAAAGAAAAGCTGGGTGATCCACAGGTCATGCAACAAGTAGGATAAATAACAGATGGGAGAATATAATCTTGGATTGGAGGCTGAACAGTGAAAATGCAATGGAGTGACTTAAAATGAACTTGCAATATGAAACAGTCCTCTCCAAACAAGGCTCAGATCCCCAGGAGCCCCGACACAGACCCCCCGTACTCTAGCAAAGATTATGAGTCAGGAGCTGTAGGATCCAGCTCTTTCTGAATTGTAGCAGGAAATTAAAAAGAAGACAATAAATAGACCTTTTTAATCCTGAGAAAACACCTGGGTCTTTAATTTATAGAAATAAATTGTGATATTAATGTTTAAAATAGAGTGACAACCAACCATTAAATCTGCTACAAACAGGAGTAGAATCATTTCAGGGTGGCTGAATTCAGTGGTAGTCTAAATAGGCATGAAATGAGCATCTGCATGAACGTAGTGTTGCTTTTCTTTTCTTTAGAGCTATAGCTGGGATATTCATATCACTGGTATGGGAAGCAACCACTGTTTCTGGAAGCAAGCCACATTATCAAGCATAGGGAACCTCCTTGGAAAGAGGCTATTTGCAGTAGGAAAGGAGAAAGCAAAGTGAGGAACCATGGGCAGTGTGAGTGGTTGTTTATTGGCTTTGTTAGAAGCCATGTGGTTGATTTGCTGCTTTTTTTTCCTTATGTTGTGTAAAGCACACTCCCTGGTGACAGCAGGATTTACCAGCTAGCTGAAGACTCTCTGCTATTCAAACTGCCTAATTACAAATTATGTCACATCGACTCATCTCAACCCCCATGCGGAAGGATTATAGACCTTTGGGGAGTCGGATAAGACTGCTAAGTCTAAATTCACTTTGAACATTTCATAGAGAACTACTAATCACAGTCACTCTCTTCTGAGCAAGATATGAAACAGGGTCATGTCTTATCTGGTAAATCAGTGCACCCGCCGCCATTATTCTCTGGGTAAACACAGGACGCGTGGGTGAAGGCAGGTGACCTGGGCTTCCTACACATGCAGCCAGCAGACTTTTTTAAATCAGAGTGAGTGTATCATGAGCAGAAACTCTTCAGAAAGCTATCAACTGAGATATTGATTTACAGGAGTTCTAAGTCATTTGCAGGTTGGCACTGTAAGTCAGATGCTTTGAATTTCATTCATCTAAATTCCCTTTCCAAACAAGAGGAATGAGGCTTGCTGCCTGGAATTTTACTGCTGAAGCCAATAATTCAGTGTTGATCTTATTTATTTGCTGAAAGTATGAATCTGCTGGCTCCTGAGGATTTGACACTGAAGAATGACAGCGACTGATTCTGTGAAAGTTCCCCAGAAAGGTACAAATTCTCTTCTTGATTACATCAAAGCGGTACTGCCCAAAACAAAATCACAAAGGACCTTTCCTGGAATATTACTTACAAGTTTTTTGAGTATCTGTAGCTTCTCCAGAGTCTGCCTTGCTACCTCACCAACTCTCCCAGGAAATGAGAACAAGCTGAAAAACAAAATTTCTGACCCAAGAAGCATTTTCAGATTTGAAATTTAATCTGGTACCATGATGAAAACACAAGCTCAGTGTTATTTGTTTATGGTTTGTGGCGGTTTTTTTCCCTTAGCACATTATGTTTGACATTATGTATTTGTCCTTATTGAGATATTTTTTCTTGAAAAGATCAAGTAATTTTGTTTAATTGGCACTTGTTTTTATTTTGCTACTTTATATCTTGTATTACATATTAGAATTAATTGGTCAAACCACTGACCAAAGTGAGGCCTTTGACTTTATAGAGAAAATTATCACTGAAAACCAGTTAAAGTGGTAGGATCTCAAGGAAGGGTTTTTACAGACCAAAGTGATAATACAAGTTTTATATCATGCCCAAATACTTGACTGTCAATTGAGTTTCTGGCCAGCTCCAAATTGGCTTTTTTGGCCTCACTTTGGGTCACATTTAGGGTTTTATAAGCTCTATCTGTAGATCTAGTGAAACAAGAGTGAATCCTTCTGCAGGTTTCCAAAGGAAATGTCTCTCCTCATGAAACTCATGTGCTGAGAATCAGCACCATTAGCTGGTGTGGTGTCCAGGTGTTACAGTGATGTGACCTGAAGACGATACAGGTTCAGCCTTACTCACTAGCTCAATGTGTGAGTGATGGCTGAGTTAGAAATAAGATTTTCTTAGAGTCTCTGGAAAGGCTGTTTGTATTCTTCATTTATAGAGCAGCCCAGATAATGTTAAATAGGCTGGATGCTGGGCAGTATGACTGTGGCCCTGCTGCTGAGCAGTAGCAGGTGGCTGGTGCATCATGTGACTGCATTCCTGATTTCACCTCCTGTAGAAGCTCCTCTCCATGACCATCTTGCTTAATGGTTCCCCAGACACCTAATGAAATCTCCATCCTTGGAGACATTCAAAACTCAACTGAACATGGCCTCAACCAGGCAGAACTGAGCTGACCCTGCCTGAGATGAGAACTAGACTAGAGACTTCCACAGGTCCCTTCCAGGCTAAATTATTCTGTGGTTCTGTTGGCACTTTGCAGGCTTCTGGCTTGCCTTCTCACCTCTTGCCATGACAATTTTAAAAAGAAAATATCTTCATTCAAAGTCAGATTTAATTTAATTTAACTGCTTTTATTAAACATTCAAACATTAAAAAGACTCCTCACATAAGCATTTTGTTTTGGACCTAGTACAAGATTTTATCCAATGTGACATGAATTATTTGTTACTTCCCATTTGCAAAGGTTTGACTTTCAACTAAGATAAACGTTTTCTTCTTTCCCAGTGCTCCCTGCCCTGTTTTTCATTTTGGCTAATGAACTGAAAAAACAGGTCTTTGCACAGCTATGCTAACAAGAAACTGTGAATCCAGAAGAGACTCCAAAAAGAGATTTATTTCTGGAAACTCAGACAGTTCCTTCTCTCCAGAAGCTGACTTGACTAATCTGACACCCCAGAGCACATATCCACAGCCTGGGCATCCACTGAGGACCTGATACAGCTCCCCATGTCCATCCTGGGGACTCACTCATGGATTTGTCAGTGAACTAAGTCCTCCTTGTCTGCCAGTGGTATTTCTGTGATGAGCAAGATCATTTGTGACTCAGTGCAATTTTCTTAGGTATTTCTTAGGTATTTGATCATGACCTTCCTGAAGGTAGAAGCCAGACTCCCCTTGGTTTTAGCAGTACGGCTTCACAACCACAAGCAGATCGGAGCAAGGACTACAATAGCAGCGTTTTTGAAGCCAGCCCAGGGATTCTCAAAGCTGTCATGAACTGAGAGGAAAGTCTGGCAGGTTTCAAAGAGACATTTACCAACTGTGCCCCTTTTATCTCATTGTGGAGATAGGGAAGGAAGTTAGTGATGTGTGGGGTCAGGCAGATCCACATCCTTTCCTATTCTGATGGCTTTCCTCCATCTTCTAAAATTGATATAAACAAAATGGTGATGCAATTTACCTCTTGAGTGACACAAAAGCTGCAACAGAAGACATGTCCTGCAAGGGCAAGTATACTTGGATATCTGGACAAGAGTACCCCATCTCTGAGAACTGCAGACACCTTCAAAGTGCTCTGTTCAGCTGCTAGCCAGAGGTACAGAAAAGCTGTACTGTTTAGAGTTACGCCCTAAGGGGGTATGTTGTGTCTATGATTATTATTTATTTTTTCCTCAGACTCTCTTATCTTACCTATTAATAATATTCCTTCCCCTTGCGTCAGTAAAGAAAGAACAAGCCAAACTGGGGAATATTCTTAAATACTATCCTGGAAGTTATGTGTTAAAGGAGAAACTTTCAAGGAGTGAAGCAGCTTTATCATCTTCAGGTCTGAGTTGATGTGGTATGGGGCCTCTGAGGAGCCTGGCTGGATATATTTAGATCTTGAGGCCTTCATTCAGCAAGGTCCTTAATCATGTGCCTTAACATTATGCCCCTGAGTACTCCTTCTGGACCTTATCAGGAGTCCTCATCTCTCTGACCTTGTTCTTGAATGTGTAGCTACATCATCAGGTTCATCTGCATTAAGGACCTTAATTAGAAAAGGACTTCATCTGAAAGGTTCGTAGCTGAGCTAAGTGAAGGGGGGAAATCAGCCTCTGAAATCAGATAACTCTGTGTGACAGACCTTAACTTTAGATATCTGGATTTGGAGGTCTTGTCCAGAAGGGTGCTGCTTTCTGTCTACTAGCCATGGGAGTGCATTAGTGTCTTGCCAAATGCTCATTCTGAATAATCTTTCTCAACATGATTTGAGGGCTGTAGCTTGAAGAGGTTCTGGGCCTCCTAGTAGGACATCGTATACCACAACCAGCTAACCCAGAGAGAGTAGCACTTACAGTAACATGGAGAGACTCGCCGGGGGAATGGAGGAATAACAGCCTACTCATACTAATGCATAGGCCTTTTTAACTGTTGTACTCATAAGTAGTGAAGGGGAAAATCAGACACCAAGGGGCCAAGATAAAGAAGGAAATGACTCTTGGGACTGGGAGGTCTGGCTGCTTTCAGAAGGCAGGAGATCTCTCACCAGGCAGTGTTGCCTTGTAGTGGCTGTGAGTCAAGACAACTCCAATGTCAAACACAGGGTCTGTGAATGGACTGAGATTTCCCAGTTATAAGAGCGTCCATGTAATGACTTGTGTTTTCATAAAATGGGGCCAGGAGAACTGCAAAAGCACAGCACAAAGTGAACATTGACACTGCATAATCAAACAAGGTTCCCATACAAAGCTGCGATAAAATAATTTTACATTTATCATCCCACTTAATTGTGATGGGTCTAAAACTAATGAGCCTTACCTCTAAACTCCATTTAAGACAATAGCTAATTGCTTCATTTTAATAAATGTTGGCAGAATGGTGAATATAACAATGACTGAACGCTTGATTACTACCTAGGCTAGAAAATGAAGATATACAGTATTAATGATATACACAATCTGAAAAGCAATTAGGATCCTGAAGGTAGAATAGGCAACTCACTTAAAAACAGGATAATAAATGAACTTTCTCACCAAACATAAAGCAAAAAGAGGTTTCAAAAGCAAGAAAACTCATTGCCTGGTATTTTAGTTTGATTCATTTCTCGTTCCCCTCCTCTCTATCTGTGACGTGTTCAAAACCTGTCAACAGTCGTGTCATGGGAACACAAAAGAGACAAGCAAAGAGCAATACATTCATGCTGAACAGCTTGTGCTGTACAGGATGGATGTATTAAATGCATTAGAGAGCTCAGCTTTACAGCAGCACCAATAAAGGAAAGGGGCACACAGCAGATCTGGAAATTGAGGGTCTGAAATGAAAAGAAGCATGGTTGCTGAAAAAGCCCATGGGAAAGCTTTGAACAGAATTACTTCTCGGCACATATGTTCTACACCTCAGAAACACAGTGGTGTATTTCTAAATCCACAAAACTGTGGTGTGTGGGGATGCTGTTTCTTCTCCTGCTACCCATCTAAGTCACTATAAACGTCTTGCTTTCCCTGGTTGTGTTTCCCCTGTTGGCACTGAAAGCTCTCTAGAGCAGAGCACATCTCTTTGTAAATGGTGTGTAACAGTAGTCGTTGGGTCCTCAGGATATTTCTGACATCTCCATGACTACACCAAGGACACCTCATAGAGCAGAACCTTCCCCAGCACGTGCTTTCTGAATATTTCACTTCCACCTGACCCAGTGACCAGTGCTGCCCTTGTATGGCAGGGGTAGGTCATGGGATGGAGGAAATTTGGATAAAAGCTGTTGGAGGTGTCTGTATGTCTTCTCTCTTACACCCACCCATGTGTATTTTTTTCTTAGGAGCAATGTTACCAATTCAATGTGAGAATGTTTACATATATGGCCTTTTTGACCAGGCATTGAAGAAAAAGTCTCATTTTTATTACATTCCTTCATCATTCAAATCTTTGAGATGTATAATATTAGGCTTCATGTCTGTTTTTCCCCATTAAGAGAAATTAGATTCTTTCAAAAGCATAATGACAGTTACTACGGATGTCCTTCAACAAATACATTGCACAGAAACACTGCACTACCTCTCCTTTTGATTTACAAATTATTATATTCCCCAGCATTATAGACAAAGTCTTGTTTGCATTCATTAGTGAAGCTGCTGCCTGAACTCAGGACACCTTCTGATCCATTTTCTCTTTCTTTGACGAATCTCTTTTCTTGGCAGTTTGCAGCAGTAAATTTCCATTTTCACAATTGCTTTTTTGGTTTCTTGTTCTGTGACTGATTGTTCTCTGTTTATCTATATTTAATCACATTCACTATTTGATATTACTTCTGAGTCTAATTTCAAAGCCCATTATCATTTGTTGGTCTTTAGCATAATTTACAAACCAGAAAATCTTGATTTCAGTGTCATTATACCCAGTGTTAATATAAAAAATAACAAAGATCACATCCCACAGCTGTCTTCTGCAGAGTCTCTCATGGTCATTAAATTTTTTTTAAAGAGATGGTTTCTAGAATTAGCCTAATTCTAAGCACTGCACTAATATCTCATGGCTCTATAACTCTGCCTCTTAGATGTTATTTTAATTGGAAACCAAGGAATTGGGTTAAAAGCTTTATGAATATCCTACCCAGTGCAGTGATCAGTTTCATTACAGAGGCCTTTACACTGACAGTAAAACTCAACATGTTCTAACAAGCTGGTGAAGCATAACCCTCTTTTTATGAAATCACATGAGTTTTCTGAAGTAGAGCCTGTATCACACATTTTGTGTCCTTTAGAAACAGATCCCTCCTTTAAACCAGTTCCATTCACAGGACATAGGGCATCATTGTCAGGTGTCATGAAGCTTTGGGGATTTTGTGCAGGATCAAAGGTGAAGCCTAAGCAAAGCATGAAAGTCCTGGCGATGGCTGCTATTGCTGATTCTTTTTATTAGCATGGCTGTTCAGTGAAACTGCTTTTCTGAACAAATGTTCGCAAGATGAGACTGTTTCCACTGCTTTTCATTCTCCATTTTCTGAATCCCATCAGTGAAGGTTTGTGTATCCTGGCTGGAGCAGGATGCCCGCCTGAATTAATCCTTGAAGCAATTCTTACTCGGCCAACTTTGAGCCCTGTAGAGCAAGGTGGGTTTTGACTTTTCTGTGGCCTCTTGATTCAGGGGCTCTGTCAAGATATTACAACTGCTCACTTGATAGAAAACAACGTCCTTTATGCTTCTTGCCTTGTGAACAGACACACACATGCAAAAGGCACATACCTGCACACATTGTGAGTGGGGTATGATTACTAAGGTCCCCATTTAATGACCTGTTTTCAGTTGTTTATAATTTTGCCAAACATCCATTAACTGAATAAAACTCATCACCATGTGTCTGCCTCAGGCTGAACTCACACAGAAACTCTCAGTAGAGGCACCACAGATGTTTTGAGGGAAGGATAGAGAAAAACATGCTGCACTGCTCATGCCAGGCAACACTTGAGACTTAGCAGCTTCAGTACCCCTTCCCCCATTAGAAGCTATGGCAGGAGAGTTATCTTTATGCCAAGGATAACTGTGCCAATCCCTAGAAAATCTGTTGAGCTGAAGTTTTTGGAAGTCACCTTTTTTTCCAGATCAGTAGAGACTTCTGAATGCTTGACAGCAAACATCTTCCAGGCTCCAGTTTTCACTGAGGGTTCTCCAGCCTTTCAGCTCTTACTCCTCCTGAAATACACTTGCATGGAGACAGTGGCTGAGTTTGCTCTTCCCAGCTCCAGGGCAGACCCAGATGTTCTTGCAACACATTCCAGCTCCCCAATGTCAGGGGGAGGCCAGGCATGGAAACAAAAGTGTTTCTGTCTCTCCTGTGGTTCCCACAGCTTTCTCTTCTTTGTTTCCAGTACACCTGTAGTATGAATGTGGGGAGGGGAATTGCTGGGCTAGACAGAGAGTCTGGTGAAAGAGGTAATTAAATTAGGTAGAGATAAGGGAAGAAAGTTAGAAAAAATGCTTGGACAAAGTGATGAACACTAAAAGGTAGAAGAGGAGCCAAGGAAAGGGGAGTAAAACTGGGACCAAGCAGGAGAGAAAGGAATGGATAGATACCTGGTGCATTGGTGCTACAAGGTGGACAGAAAAAGCTCTGACCACCACGGACGGAAAAGAGGTTCAGACCTCCATCAGACTCTCCTGCCACCAATGGCCAGCTATGTTTCAGTCTGCACTGGAAACAGTGACCTACTACTGCTCTCCTTTATTGGTCCAAACAACCACAACCAAAGACCACTCTGCTTGTTTTGGCAGATGTACTAATTTATATGACACCATATGCTGAGATTTATCCTGTGTGATGGAGAGGTTCTGTTTAGGTTTTTAAAAGATGGAGGAACCTCCATGTTAAACAAAACTTTCATTAGAAGATCATTACAGAGACTGCAAAGTCAAACAGTCAAAAGTTAGGAAATGTAGATTGACAGCAGAAATCTCTCATTGCTGTAAACACTTATTGTAACTGAGAGACATGTAGCCTTAAATCCCTCAATAGATATAACTTCTGGTGCCCTTTTCATAAAATATTTAAAACCAATGAAAAAATCGTTTCTGTCACGAGTCCTATCCCACATTCCTTTATGTCTGCAAATGTTTATAGGATATGGATCAAAAAATAATTTTAGCCCTTATTTCTCTTTTTCTAAAAGAGAAGTAAAAATTTTTGACATACAAAGAAGTGAGTAAAAGTTGGCCAGCTTTATCTGGAGATGAAGGTAACCCTATCAGTCTTATTAGCTGCTTTAACATCTTTGAAGATGAGAATTGATTCTTCAGCCCCCCAGGGCTCACCTGTGTGGAGGGAAAGGTGAAATAACAGAACAGAAACTGGCAACTTGGAAAACATTACATTTTACAACTCTGTAAAGAAACTCTGGTGTGTAAAGTGATTTACTTAACAGGGGTGTGTAAAATCTCGGAAAGGGGAAGCAAAAGACATTTGAGACATATTCTGTCTCCTCTGATACCCCAGCTCATACTGATTAGTCCCTGCAGAATTCAGTTTTACAGAGTCTATTTTATAGACATAAATGGCTAGATGGCTTCCCCAAGGTCATGCTGGGACACCAACCAGAACCCCACATTTCTGCCCTGAGGAGAGGGGTGATCTAAGCTGGGAGCCACTCAAACCCAAGAGTTTAAGGAGATGGAAGAGACAGATGTCACTTTGTCTATCTCTAAGCAGCTGATCCAGCCTAACTGTAAGCTGTGCCTTCTCCCAGGCTGACTCCTAGAAAGCATTCTCTTTCAGTGGTTTTGATAACTTCCCAAGGAGAGCTGCTGTAGTCAGCACCTGCTTTTAAAGAGCAATACTTGAAAGGACAGCAGTAAAACTGACTTTTGAAAGGACTGAGAATTAATAAGAATCAACTTCTCAAACACTTATGGTATTTTATATTCCTGACAAAAATCCTGGGACTGCCAAGTACATTACTTAAGCCAGGCTAACCTAGCTCATAAATAAATAGGTAATTCTAAGGAAATAATCATAAACCTGTCTTTGACCACACATCACTTTTGAACTTTGCTTCAACCACAGTGGAAGACAAGATTATGGATGTGTCTAGGGATGAAAAAGAAGTTTACTTCCATGTAAATAGATCTTTCTTATTTCCAGTATCTAAACAAACAGTTCAAAATGGATGGAGACAATTTTCTTTGTAAAGGACATGGCTGAGAAGCATAGACACCAGGTTGTCAGTTCTCCACCCTTCACAACGAAAGGTGATATATCATGCAAGCAGACAGAAATACATTTCACAGAATCACAGAATCGTCTAGGTTGGAAAAGACCTTGAAGATCATCTAGTCCAACCATTAACCTAACATTGACAGTTCCCAACTACACCATATCCCTCAGCGCTATGTCAATCCAACTCTTAAACACCTCCAGGGATGGGGACACCACCACCTCCCTAGGCAGCCCGTTCCAACGCCTAACAACCCGTTCTATAAAGAAATGCTTCCTAATATCTAGCCTAAACCTTCCCTGATGCAACTTGAGGCCATTCCCTCTTGTCCTATCGCTTATTATTTGGTTAAAGAGACTCATCCCCACCTCTCTGCAACCTCCTTTCAGGTAGTTGTAGAGGGCGATGAGGTCTCCCCTCAGCCTCCTCTTCTTCAGACTAAACAACCCCAGTTCCCTCAGCCGCTCCTCGTACGACATGTGCTCCAGACCCTTCACCAGCTTCGTTGCCCTTTGGACAAGCTTGAGTAATTCAATGTCCTTTTTGTAGTGAGGGGCCCAAAACTGAACACAGTAATCAAGGTGCAGCCTCACCAGTGCTGAGTACAGGGGTGAGATGACTTCCCTGCTGGCCACACTATTTCTGATGCAAGCCAGGATACCATTGGCCTTCTTGGCCACCTGGACACACTGCTGGCTCATGTTCAGCCGGCTGTCAATCAACACCCCCAGGTCCCTCTCTGACTGGCAGCTCTCCAGCCACTCCTCCCCAAGCCTGTAGCGCTGCTGGGGGTTGTTGTGGCCGAAGCGCAGAACCCGGCATTTGGCCTTATTGAAACTCCTACAGTTGGCCTCAGCCCATCGCTCCAGCCTGTCCAGATCTCTCTGCAGAGCCTCCCTACCCTCGAGCAGATCAACACTCCCACCCAACTTGGTGTCGTCTACAAACTTACTGAGGGTGCACTCGAAACCCTCATCTAGATCATCAATAAAGATGTTAAACAGGAGTGGCCCCAAAACCGAGCCCTGGGGGACACCACTCGTGACCGGCTCCCAACCAGATTTAACTCCGTTCACCACAACTCTTTGGGCCCAGTCATCCAGACAGTTTTTTACCCAGCAAAGCGTGTGCCCATCCAAGCCACGAGCAGCCAGTTTCACCAGGAGAATGCTGTGGGAAACGGTGTCAAAGGCCTTACCAAATTCAAGGTAGATAATGTCCACAGCCTTTCCCTCATCCAATAAGCAGGTCGCCCTGTTGTAGAAGGAGATCAGGTTTGTCAAGCAGGACCTGCCTTTCATAAACCCATGCTGACTGGGCCTGATCATCTGGTTGTTCTGCACGTGTTGTATGATGGTACTCAGGATGAGCTGCTCCATCATCTTCCCGGGCACTGACGTCAAGCTGACAGGCCTGTAATTTCCCGGATCGTCCTTCCAACCCTTCTTATATATGGGCGTCACATTGGCCGATTTCCAATCTGTCGGGACCTCCCCGGTCAGCCAGGACTGCTGGTAAATGATGGAAAGCAGCTTGGTGAGCACCCCAGCCAGCTCCTTCAGCACCCTCGGGTGTATCCCATCCGGTCCCATAGACTTGTGTATGTCTATGTGATGCAGCAGGTCACTGACTATCTCCTCCTGGAATGCAGGGGGGTCGTTCTCCCAGTCTCTGTCTTCTGGCTGAGGACTCTGGATTCCCTCAGTACAACTAGTCTTGCTATTAAAGACTGAGGCAAAGAAGGCATTAAGCACCTCAGCCTTTTCCTCATCACTTGTTACCATATTTCCTCATGTATCTAGCAGGGGATGGAGGCTCTCTCTGGTCTTTCTTTTGCTGTTCACATACTTATAGAAACATTTCTTGTTGTCCTTGACTGCTGAAGCCAGATTAATTTCTAGCCGGGCTTTAGACTTCCTGATTTCCGCCCTGCATAGCCTCACAGCATCTTTGTAATCACTGTGAGTGGCTAGCCCCTTCTTCCAAAAGCTGTAAAATGTCCTTTTCTCCCTGAGTTGCAACCAAGAAGGAGCCAAAATTTCTAGGCTGTGTCTTGCCGCTTACTTTGGAAAGTAGAAAGAATGTTTTCATGGACATCCATGAGACAGAAACGAAGAAGAGCGAGGGCAACTACTGTTTATTCTCTGACTATTGCAAGATTTCCTGATGGCACTGGCAAGTGATGTGGCCCTTAGTTTCTGTCTCATCTTCTTCAGGAGATCAGCATTCATCAGTACTTGTAGAGCAGTTCAGATCTTTAGAGGTTGAGGCCAGAACTGCCTCCTTACTGGGCTCAGTAGTTGTTTTGAGTCTACAGCAATTACCCAAGACAGTCTGGAAATTTCTATCTTTATTGAGGACCAAACCAGAAAGGTCTCAGAGCTTTTTATTTTTTTCATGCATTGAATGCTTTTCTAGCTAACTAGGGCTATGATTCATCTCACTTAGCTTATGAACCATGCTAATCACTTTTCATGTTCACTGGAGAGACCATAGACACTTTTGGGGCATGATTTATCACCTCTATTCATGATCTCCACCTCATCTTAGCTGTTCCCTACCCTCTGTGGCCTCCATCAACTTGCTCAGATATGGATGTCTACAATACAGATGAATTTCAGCTTCATTGCCTGATTTTTAGAAGAGCTAAACACCCAGATTGTTTAAATGTCAGAGGTCTGTGAAGCAAGTTTGAGGTTTTTGGGCGTTTCTGGGTAAGTAAGTAAGAGCCTACTTATGGCATTAACTTCCCCAAATCCTGCGACTTGACAAGATCATAAGGTTGTGAGGGTTCATGCAAAATATCAGCTTGGTACTTCCAGGACATTTTACCCTCAATAGACACATTCCAGGCAGGGGCATCCACTGAAACACCTCCTGCAAAATGGATGGGAAAGGCTTTGCCCTTAACGTCTCGTCTTGGCAAATCCAGCTCCCAATTTTGCTCTTAAAAATTAAGGTTCATCTCCCCAGCAAGGCCAGGATCCAAAGCTCAGCTGGGTTTTTGACCCTTTCTCAGCCATTTCAACATCAAAGTCTGCAAAAGACTGTCAGAAAGATGAAAGCAGTTAGGGTTGAATGAGCCTCCTTCAGAGCAGCTGTGTTAATCCTATTTTAAAATTAAACTCATCCTCTCCAAAGCAGATGTGTTGTTCTGCCCTCATGGAAGTCAATGGAAGTTTTAGATATGCTTCAACAGGGTGAGGTTTCAGGCTTTGCTCTGTTTTAACCCTTCCCCATGCATTTTACTAATACAGGTTCTTTTATTTAGCTCTGCTCAGGGGATTTGGGGAGAATCAAAATCTAACAAACTGGTTTTCCTCTATAAAGAGGACACTAGCTACCTTTCCCTGTGGATGTTCAGAAGTTTTATTAAAATGGTTGACAATGGCCAGAAGATAGAAACATTGAAAGATTTTTTTTTTTTTTTTTGTAGTTGTTTAGAAGCTACAGCTCTCCTAACCTTCTCTGGTGTTTTAAATACTCAGAACTTCTTGAATAAGGGCTGAAGAGCAATTAACATGCAGTGCCTTCCAGCACTGTAACCAAAATGTTCTCAAAGTTACTTTTTGGGGCAATAACTTCTATTCCTCATAATTTATATTGATTTTGACATTTGAAAGAAATTGTACATTTGAGACAGCACTTCACAGAGGTTATACATTTCTCTAGCTTTCCTTGACTGTATTGTAACCGATTTTACAGAAAAGTGTTTCTATTTTCACCCTGTCTCACCTTTGTATCGAAATGCTACAAGACCTCTTGGTCTCACTGCAGACTGTGCAGAGTACTTCAGCTGTCCAGATCTGAATTCTGCAGCCTGAGATCTCTATTTTCCTAGTTTCTTGCTTGCTTGAGCTGTGGTTCATTTCCTAAGAACTAAGTTAATTAGTCTTTGATCTTTTCTTCTTCCTACACAAACCATCTCCTCTGATTTCAAAAACTAGTTTTCCTTATGGAGCTGATCTTAGGGGGCTACACAGAATGTGTGCAGACATCCCAATGAGAGATGGAGAGAGCAAAGGGATCCTTAAGCCCTCAGGTCAGGGCTGAGCTATGATCTTGCCTATCTCCCAAGTGTACCTACCCAATCAGCAGACTTTTTTAGTACCCCTACACACACTCCATACCAGTTGTGCAAGGTATTGATAGTTTCTGAATACCTATGAGTGCTTTATTAAACCCTGACCTGCCTTTGCTGGTTCTGCCCCAATCCATATTTAACGAGCTTAGATGTCTTTCCTACAGATGTTCACAGCCAAGCCAACTGGGGAAAGGATAGTTTCCTTCAACCCAGATCTGCAATGGTGCTTAAATCTCCCTGATCCACACTGGAATTAAGTGCCTAAAAGCCCCTGTGCATCTGAAGTCCTGCCCAGAAGAACACTGGCTAAAGAAGGACAAGGGATGTGGGGAGCAAAGATCAGGGATAGCGAGCACCTGTGGCAATGAGAAATAGTTGCAAACCATGTCCAGGCTTGATGTGAGATCACAGGCAGAGCAGGTAGGGCTGGAGGTACCTTCAACTCAGCTTGTGCTGGAGAAGCTCCTGTAGAGCAGTTCCTGCTCAGGCTCTAACAGGGGCCCTTCTGGGATACAGGAAAATAACCTCTCCCCACTGGGATGCACCAGTGAAACTCAGTTCTTCTGCTCTTGACCTTTGCAAACTGTATAAGCCCCGAGTTTATTGTCTGTATTAGTTCATGATGGTTTGGCTTCAGTGAAGCAGCAGACGTGAGATACCACGTAACTAATCAGGGCTCAGCAGATCCCCAAACCAAGCAAGTAATATCAGAAAGATGCTTCGACATTTCTTCCTGATTAATTTTGATGAGATTTTTGTCCAAAGAAAGGGTGTTGGAATGAAGGCCTATGGTGATATTGCCTGACCTTGAAACTTGCATCACATAGCAACTGAATAAGACTATAGAAGAGAATAAAAAGCTACTAATAGGATCTTCAGGGGAAAAACCCACAAGCTTAGGACAGAAATATTGCATTCAATCAACATAGTCCGTGAGCCAAATTCTGGTGCAAGGAGTTCTATTAGCTTCGATGGGCTTATTGTCAAGAAGCAGCGGAAAAGTATACATGCTCAAGTGCATGGCAGTTTTCAGCAGTTCACTGTATGATATAGGTAATTACAATTGCCCTTATGCACAGCCACTTACCTGTAATTAATTCATAAAATAATTATCACAAGAGTGCTGCTCTAGTTAAATTTCACATTGAACTCCAATAGAGAATTCTGCTGCTGATGAATACTGAGAACTAAAAATAATCAATATGAAATAAGGGCTGCCATAAATACTGGATGGGACTGATTCACCCTACATAAGGAAAAGCCAGGAAATAGAGTAAAAGGAACTGGTTCAGCATTGAGGGAAAATTGATTGAACATGAGGTGGTAAAGAACTGTACTGAAGATGCCTCCTCCTTCCCTTCATGTGGGATGAAAGTTCCTCTGTTTGGGCTTTATGTGATGCGTGCTGTCATATGGTCCAATTTTCAGCTCATAAACTGAACACTGACTGCTTACAGATTAAGCATGGGGAGACACCTATCTTTTGTTTAAGAGTAAAGGCAAGAAGAAAGAAGCCAAGAAAAAGTCATCATCAGTTTTTTGCCTAGGAGGATTTATGTGCGGCGCCAAGACAGTGAGCCACAGAAAGGGCAGGTTTCCCTTTTGCCAAGAACTGGGATAGGTTTAAAAGGATTTACAGTATCGACTTTTGTAAATATTCTTTCCAATATATTCATATCACTGCTATCTTGGTTTATTGGACTTCACTTCCACTGCAGTGACGTTGCTTTACCTTTTCCATCTAGCTTGACTTATTTTACTAGTGATGTGTTGTCTGTCTCTGTTTATCAGTTTGTATTTATACGTGGAGCTAAGTGAGCACTGCAAGATAAAATTAAAGTTCAGCAAATTGCCTTTGAAGGGTGTTTGCATTGTCTGTACTGGATTCCTGCATGTGCACAAAGCCCACGGTCCTATTGCTGCTTTGGGATATGTGGGCATCTCACTCATGAGCTCAAATGTTTTCCTCTACTCCTTCCCACTGCCTCTGCCACTGCTCTGGCACAGGACATGCAAGGAAATCACATTGCACCACATGCATATACACCACACACTGGCCAGAGGTCTGGTGTCAAAGGACAGAATTTTCCAAATAAATATCTCCTATGGTTTCAGGAGGCATTCACGTGCCGTGTGTTCTTCAGTGAAGACACCTCAGTTGTCAGACATCCCTTGTACCAGTGATAGAAAGGATAAGGCACATCTGGGGTTTCCATACAACATACCTGCTGGTGAGAGCCAGAAAAGGGGTCTGAAATGAATGAAATATGTCTTTTTATCTTGAAGTTGCAGAATATCACAAGACTCTTCCACGGCTCATCAGTAAGGCATTGATTTTTTTTTAAAGTGTCTTCCCATTTTCCTGGGTCATTTGTGAACACACAAACAACACAGACCTTAATAGAGATCCTTAATGTACGACCCCACTTTTTCTTGCTCTCTAGTGTGAAAACAAACTGTTCATTCCTATCTTATTGCTTAATTAATTAATTATTGCTTAATTAATTAAGCAATTCCTAGTTAATTGCTTTCAGTAATTAATCTGGAGTAGGACTTTCCTACTTAATCCCATGAGAATTTGGTTTCCTTAACAGTCTTTGGTAAGACATTTAAGTTTTTTGAATCTCTAGCTTCTTTGCATTGACAAAACCGTATTTATCTTCATGCTCATTGTATGTAATCCTAAGAGATTTATAAGACATTGTTTCTTTTTTACAAAAATCCCATTAAATCTTCACAATATATCAGTTTTTCATATCAGTATTTTCTAATTCTTTATTTTATCTTATAGCTTTTTGTCTGGTGCAAAAGACAGAATCACTAATGTCTAAAGCTCTTTTAAAGAGTAGTAATATATTTGCCACTGAGATTGTATTTATGGCCCTGCATTGCTCAGACAGGAAGGCTCAGCTAAACAATACTTAGTGATCCCTCAATTTCGTATTTGAGTACTATTTGAACACTTGAGTTAATATCATTGGGCTCTAACAATCTGGGCCTGTTTAATCTATTAACTCACTCCTAAATCTACTCTATAAACACTTTATTCTGAGCCACTTTTTCCAACTCTGCAACTGTAAAACATGGTTTAGGTGTAGGAATCTTCCAAATCTGTAGCAAACCATGAAGCGAGGATTTGATTTCACTTTTTTGTAAAATAGCTAGTACTTCACTGTGTAGTCAAGGGTAGTTTACGAACGTAATAAGAGGTAACAATATCTCAAAATATTTTCTCAGATTTTGTTGTCTGTAATAAATGTTGAAATAAAATTAGTAAAATTTTACAAAAAAATATTTTGTAAATAAATCCTTCCAAAAACCATTGGAAGGCACTATTGAAGGAACAGAACTGCACACTAATTTTTGAATTATACACATGTGACAAATCATGGAAAATTGACTACCTTCTGGAAGAAGTACTGACTTAATTCCTTGTTGGTTTGGTCCTGATGCCTCCTATCCCCTTAGGAACACCTCCTCCCTTCAAAGAACTCTATTGCCTTAATCATCCCTAAGCATGAAAACCTGGAGCTCATTATCCCTGTCTGTTTGTATGGTGGTGAGAGTGACCTGCTGCTTTCTACTAGCCTGTATACAAACGAAACTCAGGGAGATGTTTTTTGGCAGTTGCTGCTAAAGGGAAGGTGGTTTGGGGATTGTCATCTTTCTACAAGCTGCACCCAGAAGAACTGCAGTCATGTTTTTGATGTTGTGGTATACAGACCTTAAAATGACATGCACCTGTCTGTGCTGAATACAAATCCAGCCTTAAAGGTGGGTCCCCTAGGGCTATGCTCCCCCCGAGAATGTCTTTCCCCATAGCATCCTGTGGGAACTGTTACTGGGTGAAGCCTGTAGGAATCAGGGGCTCTACCTGCCTGCAGGTAGATGTCTGCAGACAGGGTGTCTATCAGGAACCTACCCTTGCCAGATCCCTTCAGAGCTGGGTGTGACCATCTGAACGCAGCCTGAAGCAAGTCAGATGGCTGATAATTCAAAAAGCTCTGTAGATTTTCAAGGGGCCTCCAAGGGTGTTGCCTGCCTTGGGTCCCCTCTGCCTGGCTGCGAGTCCTCTGGGAGCAGCATGAGCAACCAGGAACCCTGGGGGCTCTCAGGCTCCCCATCTATTTTTTTTCAGCTTGGCTTTCCCCCATTTCCCGCCAGAGCAGAGACTGAGAGTGGAGGGGAATGCAGAGGAGAATTTCCCTGGATTTCACAATTCCCTACCCTTGATGCTCTAGCCCTGCTGCGGAGGCTGCCCTTGCTCAACACTTATACCATATGTCTGAGGGTGAGGGTAGGAGCAAGCTGTCCCCGGGCAGCCAGCCAGGAGAACAGATGGCCATGTGAAGGCTCTAAAGACTGTGAATCAACCCTGGATGTGGAGGGCACAAGTCAAACAAGAACATTTAAAGGTCTGCCCAGCCTGCACTCAGCCATCTGTGTTAATGGAGAAGAGACACCATTCGGAAGTAGTACTGGGGATTAAGTCATTCATAACAGTATCGTTGTATGAGTCCCAGTTAAGGGGGATGCTCCTTGGATCTAGAAGCTAAATGTGTCCTATCCTGTGCTGCTTGGAAAGAAGAGACTCTCCTGTTCCTGAAATAATAGTCCGTAAGGGAAACAGCTTTTACTCCAGCATAGCTGTTTGTCTGTTTGTTTTCTTTTAAAAGCAATCAATTAAAACCAGAGTAAATCACTCTAAAGAATCCACAATGCATCAAAGTGCTGTGCTGTGCTTGATGCTGCTCCAGACACAGAACAGTACATCCTCCCTTGGAAGGAACAGTCTGAGGCAGGGAAGTACCCTCTGAAGTTAAAAAAATCTGTGCAATGAGGCCAGCAATGCCTCCTGTTAAAATTGCACATGACTCATTTCTTATCTAAACAAGAAGCAGTGAGTGTCTGGGAAGTGATGAGCAAGTTTTCGCCTGCTCGACTGTGCTTTTTGGCCACCAGTTCAGGAAGGTGCTAAAATCTTCTGCAGAGGATATTTACTTCACAGACAGGATAAACCTCTGACCACTCAGATGAGAAATGAGTCCTCTTTTCTTAATAATTTTTGCATGCATGCTCCTTCCTGTTTTGATTAAACTTTCTTTTAAATTCATTGGTTAGAGTGAGGAATTTTCTTTGGGTTTCCTTTGAGCAAAGAAAGCTATTTTCTATCTAATAAGGGTTTTACTATTATCCTAATCCTAACTCTGCACTAGTCATGCCCTGACTGCTTTAAAGACAAAACCCCCGAATATTTCACTACATATTTTCTGTTGTTTTCTTGGACTAATTTTTGGAGCCAATATTTTAGCATTTACAAGAGATAAATACATTTTTTTTTTAATATGTGCAGTCAAAAGTAACGCTCACTGTAATTAAAGTTTCAGGAGAGTTCCCATAATAAAACCTCCTAATTCCCAAATATAAAGCAACAGATTCTGTTTGGATTCCTTCACTAACATTGTTCACTGATGAATAATATTCATTTATAGATCTCATGGGAACAGCAGTTTAAAATGGCTGAAGAAAGATGTTTAAAGGGATGATAATCGCTTATAGAGTGTTAGAAACTCTGGTACATAAACACTGTCTGGAGCCAATTATTACAATTATTGGCACAGAGGAGTGACAAAGGCCCTGGCCAGGCTCCTGCTGTGACACAGCCTTTCTGTGTGTCCTTATTACCATCACTTGGAGGTGAGCTGCATGGAGGTGCTGAGGCGCCTGATGGCTGCTGCTGTGAAGCAGTGGTCAGCGTCTGTACACCACTGCAGGTGTGGGCATTAGCTTCTTGGGGACACATTCCTGTGGTGCTGCTCCACCCATTGTCCCTCCACTAGTTTGATAGCCGGTGGATAGTTTCCTAGCTGCAAAGCAGGTTGTCAGCAGGGTTAAACTTCTGGAGGTGCCCACACTTGGTAGCAAGGCTTCTGGTTTCCTGATTATTTTTTTATGCAGGAAAGCAAATGTCCCAGAGGGAGGGATAGAAGCAAAATACTTCTCAGCTCCATGAGCACCTCTGAAAAATGCAGTGGCTGGCACAGGTAGGTGCCTCACCACCCCAGTGATGGGCTGAGTTGTCCAAAGGACTTTTTATCAGAGTGCACCAGGCAGCTCAGCATCCACATCTGCCTGGCCAGGGAGGTAGAAAATCAAAAAGCAAGGAAAAAGCAGACCCTTTTTTCCTTCCAGCACAGCCATGCTGGTGTTGATGGCTCTGGGCAGCAGCACCTGCATGCAAGTGCATAGATCTGAAATCCCCTGTGTCCCATGGACTTTGTGCACTGGCGAGGAAGGCTAAAAGCACAAAAGGAATGAACAGTGCAAAATTAAGAGTCTCTAATTTAAATAAAGTTGCCCCAGTCCATGGACGAGGCAATAACTGAGACTCAATAACATCAGAGACTTCTGTTCAATCCATGTCATGTTTTTCTCCTCATTTTGGCTCTCCAAGCAGCACCAGGTGGCTTTGTGCTGCTCAGTCTTGGCTTTGGATACAGGAAAGGAGCAATGATGGGTTTGGGCCTTGGCCGAGAGGGGTGAGCACCTTTTGCAGGATTCTGGCTCTCACAAGGCCCCTCCAAGCTGCCCAACCTTCACAGGGTTGTACAAGACGGCCAGCCCATGGCTGTAACAGACTTTTAAAGATCATCATGCAGCAAGTGTGGACCTAAAGCCTGCAGTATATTTGTATTCTGCTGTGAGAAAATAAATCAGGGAATGAGTGCAAAGTTTTTTTTTTCCACTGGCACTTTTTTCCTTGCCATTTTACAGCAATGTGATATGAAGGAGGGGCACGGGGCTAATGAATTTCGACCTGTTTAGTCATAAAGATTTATACCAGTGGCTTAGAGCTAATATTGACCAATCAAATGGTTCCCCAAATCCTGCCCATTTTATAAAAGTTAATCACACCCTCATGGCAGCCCAGGTACAAAATAAATTTTGATTTACAACTGTACTAAAATGATCGGTATTTTATGCTGATCATTAACAATATTTCACACTGGAGACCTGTTATATTAGAAAACAGTAAAATGGTGTGTATCACATAACGATATTATATTTGGGCATCACACCGAATACCAAAGGCTTATTGAATTTGTGTCTGAAGGGGACATTTGTTAAAAACATGAGCATCGCAAGTGGGAAAAATGTGTATTATTCTCAGAAGTTTATTCTGCTAACATGCAGTTGGTGCTAGTGTAACCTTTCTGACTTTGGTGCTATAAGTGATGCTGATCCATGTATTATTTTGCAATGACCATGCAGATGAATGAATATTGAGATTTGATTCCTCTTTGGCCCATGGAACTTGCAGAGGATATTGGTGTGGGTAGGCTTAGATGTAATTTTATTCTTGCAGCAGAGCTAAGGTTGTAAAAATATATCATTGATAGCTCTTTTTTTTATTCACTTTGTTTCAAAAATTGTTTCCTGTGCTAGGGTTTAAAAACAAACAAGATTAACATTGGGAATATCTCCAGTAGGTTTGTTGATGTGACCTCTGGCTTAATAAGCAAGACACAAGCACACAGTATAATTGTCCTGGAGAACAAATGTGATACTCATAATCCTGACACCTGAGGGTTCAAAGAGGAGTTGCTTCCTAAAATATACATGTGCCCAGATCCTGGGGAGTTCTGATGAAGATATTCAGAGAACAAATCTGATGGTGCATGGTCCAGCAAAAGCATTGCTGAATCATCCTCCAGAAGCAGCTGTAGATAGCTGCACTGCTACCACTGCAGAAGTCTAATTGCCCTTTCATTACAGTAGGTTTAAAATAATGCATTAAAAAGTGCAGGAGAGTGGGATTGAACAAAAGGTCAGGAGGGCACTTTGTAGGCAGTGTGATTTTCCTGCCATGTTGTTGTCTTGATAAGTAACATCTGAAAGCTTTGACATTTTCAACATTTTATGCACAGGAAGAAAGCACCTAGCTTTTAAGAGGTGGCCACTTACAGAGGTGCCTGAATGAAAGCTGAGTTTTTAACAGACTCCTTGCAACTGCTTGTATTGCTGACCCCTCTGGAAATACCACCTAGGGTGTGTCTATTTTGTGCTGTTGTTTTAGGTGTTTGAAATTTTCATCTGAGATGGTACCTTTCCTGTGTTTCACCACAGAAAGGGGAGGTGTGACTGAAGCACTGCATCACAGCTCGCTATTTATTTTATATTGCTAGGCACAAGATAGCTGCTTTTAAAAGACAGGACTTTTGCATACAGCTTGCACTCACTGTTATAGTAGGAATTGCATTAACTTCCTGAAGCATTCACAGATGCAGGAATCATCAATGCAGCAGGTCACAAATAAGGTACATTTCTATTGTATGTGAGCTCCTAGGAACCAGAAACAAATCAAGAACTCTCCTCCCAGCTCATTCCTCTCCCCCATTGTATGTACAATTGTATAAGTGTGATTGTATAAGCACTGAAAAAGAAGGCAATTTCGGTCTGTAAATCCAAGTCAATTTTAGGCCAGAGCCGCTAAAATAAGTCAATCTGTGGCAAGTCAAGTCATCTAGACTAGGGGAAAAAAATCCAAATAATGCAGAAAACCCCAGACATGATGCAAACATTCAAAGCGATATGGATCTGCTCAGACAGTGGCAATTATGCCCATGGATGAACTAGGGTTAAACCTTCCAGCCTTTCAAATGCCTACCTTTAACCTGCTTATTTGCTTATCACTTCTATATTTCAGGATTTGCTCCATCGCATTGCCTTGAGCTTTGCTTCTCCCATCATGTGTTCAGAGCCTAAGTAACGCATTTTCATCTATTTTTCAACACTACTTGGGAGGGAAATAAAAATCAGAAAATCTACCAATTATTTAGCTGATCATTTTACAGAGCTGGCACAAAGAGAGGAGATGGGCATCTGAATGCATTATTTGTGTTGTTTATCATAATTGTTATTGGGTTGAAATTCCTTGGATGGAAGGAAAAAAAAGCACTCTGGAATTAATGGTGAAAGGCTTGGAAACCAAGAGAGTTGACAAAGCACTTTAACAGCCTGCCGCTCCCTGAATGGCACCTGATAATGAGCATACAAACTTGTGACTTGTGAGAGCTCATCCATGAAGGGGGAATGTAAAAATTGCTTTTATGAGTTTTAAAACACTCGTGACTTTATTAAGCTTCCCTTTTCACTAGTAAAATAAGTTTAATTGCCCTTCATGGCTGAGCAATCATGTTTATTCTAAAGTGATTCCTTTTTGTCTCCTGTTGAAGGGATTTTTTCTTTTTGCCTTTTCTTGTTCATCTATCAGCTGTTAGCATGGCAATGAAAAGAGGGGAGGAAAAGGCTGTCACCAAAGCCCTGGCAAACCACTGGTGCTTAATTCCTCGTTTCCACCTGATGGGTTTATCCTGTGCCAGGTTTTCCAGTGACATGAAGGGAATAAGCTTTCCTGTTCCGTTCGACAGCAAAAGCTGGGAGCCTCATAATCATTTCACCATGACAAGCTCTATAATTAAAAATAATTATAACTGAGCATTCAGCAGCAACCAGTCTTCAACCTATTTGCGAATGTTTGGTTTTTAGAAATAGTATCTTGTGTCAGTGACAGTCACAGTCCTTGCTATGCTAGTTGCATGCTCAGATGAGGTTTAGTCGATGTGCAGTCATCCTGGAAGGTTTTGGTCCATGATTACACATGTCCATGTTGTGTAGTACAGGACTTCCCAGAAATCATGTTGACTGAAGGACTGCTGCAGTTTACTTTGGAAGAGTGTGGTGGGTTGACCCTGGCTGGATGCCAGGTGCCCACCAAATCCACTCTATCACTCCTCTTCTCAACTGGACAGGGAAAAGAAAATATAATGAAAGGCTCATGGGTCAAGATAAGGACAAGAAGAGATCACACACCGATTACCATCACGGGCAAAACAGACTTGACTTGGGGAAATTAGTTTAATTTATTACCAATCAAATCAGAGTAGGATAATGAAAATAAAACCAAATCTTAAAAACACCTACCCTCCACCCCTCACTTCTTCCCGGGCTCAACTTTACTCCTGATTTTCTCTACTTCCTCCTCTGCCAGTGGCACAGAGGGACAGGGAATGGGAGTTGCAGTCAGTTCATCACACGTTGCCTCTGCCACTCCTTCTTCCTCAGGGGAAGGACTCCTCACACTCTTCCTCTGCTCCAGCGTGGGGTCCCTCCCATGGGAGACAGTCCTCCATGAACTTCTCCAACTTGAGCCCTTTCCATGGGCTGCAGTTCTTCACAAACTGCTTCAGCGTGGGTCCCTCCCATGGGGTGCAGTCCTTCAGGAACAGACTGCTCCAGTGTGGGTCCCCCACGGGGTCACAAGTCCTGCCAGCAAACCTGATCCAGTGTGGGCTCCTCTCTCCATGGGTTCACAGGTCCTGCCAGGAGACTGCTCCGGTGCAGGCTTCCCACAGGATCACAGCATTCTTTGGATACATCCACCTGCTCCAGCGTGGGCTCCTCCACAGGCTGCAGGCAGATAACTGCTCCTCCACTAACCTCCATGGGCTGCAGGGGCACAGCCTGCCTCACCATGGTCTTCATGGACTGCAGGGAAATCTCTGCTCCAGAGCCTGGAGCACCTCCTGCCCCTCCTTCACTGACCTTGGTGTCTGCAGAGTTGTTTCTATCACATATTCTCACTCCTCTCTCCAGCTGCAGTTGCTGGTGCCCAGTTTTTTTTCTCCTTAGATATGTTATCACAAAGATGCTACCACCATCGCTGATGGGCTTGGCCTTGGCCAGCAGCAGGTCCATCTTGGAGCCAGATGGCATTGGTTTTATTGAACACAGGGGAAGCTTCTAGCAGCTTCTTACAGAAGCCATCCCTATACCCCACAGTACCAAGACCTTTCCATGCAAACCCAATACAGTTTCTCAGATGTCAGAATCTGCTTGCCAATGTTAAGCCATACTTCATGAAATTAAGTTTGAAGGGCTCTTCTTCCTCTTCCTGAAGGTGGTCTTTAAGGAGGGAGAGCAAATATTGGACCGACAACTCTAGATTGAGCACTGTCCTCACGATTAAGATGGCTTATCTCATTAATAGGTTTTTTTTTCTACATTTTTAATGTTAGTTACCAATATTTGAAGCTCTTACTCTGTTAGAGTCAAGATCTTATAATAAATTAGGCTGACAGTGAGAAGAGACAGGACCTGTCTGCAGAAAGACCTAGGAACTCCATCATGGACCAAAGCATCTTTGTGCTGATTCCTGGGAAAACACTTGAAAGAGGAAGTTATTGCAATTCCTAAATATGTGCAATAGTCTGTTAGAGACTTTGGCATCTACAGATAGCACAGCACAACAGAGATTAACTCTGAAGAAGCTGGAATTCAAAACTGAAAAGCAGAAATTAAGTGGGAAGCTTTAGTCCTGTGTAAGAAAATGAATAGACAGAAGGTGGAGAGCAAAACACTGAAGCAAAAGGAGCATTTATTAAGAACCTGGCAGGCACAAATGGGGATATTTTATGATTGCAGTGTCACTGTCTCCTGGTTGCTTGGCTCCCTTTCTAGCTAACTAGCTTGTTTTGTCACAGAGATCTAATTTCCTGTACACACAGTATGTCTCATCACTTTCACTTTTTTATTAGTGGTGATGGAAAATCCCAGCTCTTCTTTTCTTGCATTTTGGCAAGATTCAGTAATCTCTTCAGCAAATTAACAGGCTGGTCATTGGCTGAACCATCGCTTTTGAAATGAACCTAGCTGTTGGAGCAAGACAGATTTAAAGTCTTAGATTTCAAGTTTAGTGCAAAATACCTTTGTATTGGCAGCAGCAGTGATTGTGGAGAGGCAGGGAAGTTTTGATTCACTGTTTGTAAGTACCATATGCAGCTAAAATGTTGTAATCTAGTTACTTACTCCAGCAGAAGTTACAACTGAGCAAAGGGGACTTCCTGACCAAGGTTTGTCATAGAAATAGGTACAGCTCATCAGTTCTTGCAAGCTCTAGCTCCCATTGTCTAACAAAGATTCAGAGGTTTTTCAATTTCTCCTACAATTTTTTACAGCTATGCTGTTTCTAGCATCCTGAAAATGAGCATGACATTTCCCCTCCCCATAGTTCTACATTGTGAGGCAAGACCAAGGTTTTATAAGATGTGACTGAGATAGGGTTTTGTTCCTGCTCTCATTCCCAGGGATTTCTTTGGGAATTTCATGGACTCATGGTGGTGTGACCCCTCTCTTCAGAAACAGGCCAAGAAAAGCAGCCAGTTTAGTATTCACAAATTCAGCCAAGATGTTCAAGTGCTTCTATGTCTTCTCTCTTATAAACAAATAGTAGAAGCTCCACCTAAGATAACATTACACTTCTGCAGTCTACAAGTGAGTGAGTCTGCCAAGGTGATTTCTTCAGTTCATGGAGAGAAACAAACATTATAAAGTCATGATTGAAGGCATCTTTAGGATGAGATGAAATGCATCTTCCCTGAAAATTCCCTGACCACACAAGGAGCCCGGGGTAACCAACTCCTACACAGAAGTCTACATTTTATGTCTAAATTCGTTAGATTAGTTCTACAGTAATGATCACAGTGAGTCAATATTCCGGGCAACAAGGAGATCTCAAATTAAGTCTTTTTATTGCCCTTCTGTTCTTCATAATGCATGGTGGAAAGAATTTCCTTTTATTTTAATGTTGTTATTTTAACCTGGAAATTCAGATGAGTCCTGACCTATTAAAACAGTTGTAACCGTGCAACCAGCAATGTTGGTTTTGAGATTAATCAAGGAACTGGAATTTTGCTTTAAATTATGTTTCCTTTCTGCTTTTTTAGAGTGCTTATTCCGCACTGTAAGGTGAAATGTGTTAGTTTAACTGCATTAAGAAAAGAAAATGGAGATTTGTATTTGCAGGATCTATCTAAATACCATCTCACCCTTGATGTTACAGTCTAATGGGATTTGAATAATATGCTGGTATCTAACCTCTGTAAACAGATTGAATCTAATTCATTTGTATGAAGGATTCTAGGACATCACTTTCATCCTTGCTGCTATTCCCTCTTGCCCAACTCATCTACTGCTGGTGAAGAAAACATTCCTACTTTTGAGATTGATGCAAAAAGCATTTCCTAGAGGAAGACACGATATTACAAGCAGAACTCTGAGCTGATACAGGAGAATTTGCAACAGCAAAGCACTGCATCTCACAAACTCATGATAAATTTACCTAAATACTGTATGACATATCTGCTCCTTGATTAGGTAATTTCCTGTAGTAGAAATTGGTTTTATGGGTTCAGATATGAATGAGTGTCACTTACCTTCCATCACCTAACTGTTGCATCAACAGAGTGTTTGACAAAAACAGATTTATTGGAATTTTTGCAAAAGGTAATGCCACCATGGGGTATCAAAACACTTGAACAGTGTCTGGTTGCTGCCTGGATGGTGATGGGAGCCTGAGTTGTAAGCAGCTTTGCAAGAGTATCTCCATCTGGATTACATGACAATCCCCAAAGGGCAGTTCTTACATTCAGCTCCTACATGACCACTACAGCAAATGCACAATCCATAGTTATTTGTTATCTTAAACTACAGCCAAATATCTCCCATCTTAGTAAAAAAGTACAACAGTACAGAATAACAAAAACCTGTCCTTTGTGACCCTTTCTGTATGTGCAAGAGAAGTTTCTACTATCTATTTTCTTATCTAGGTACAATTTGATCAATTTTGCAGTGAGAACTACATCAGAGAGTCCAGATTCTCCAACCAGGGTATTAATCAACATGTCAAAATGTACAGGTTGCTCTGAAACATAAAAATTGGTCTAGGCACAGCAGGCACTGCTTGGAGAACTCTTCAGGGCTGTCCAAAATTCCTAGCTGGAGAGCTACACTGAATAATTAAATGCTTTGTGTGAAAGGTGGCAAGAAGTGAAGTTGATCCCCTTGTTACAGGTTGGTCCAATGCTTGAACTTCAACCACTGTCTCACCTGTGCAACTGGGGAGTCCCTGACCACACAAGGAATTCACAGCATAAGTGCATGGGATGTGCGTACAAGTGCAGCCCTGATTCCCCTCTGTACCACAGCTATCACTACAGGTCAAACTGATTGACTTCCATAGCTCTTACTCAAGCATAGGTGGATGCTCAGGCTTCCTGACTAGTAAACAAATCAAAATAGTCCACTGGGATCCAAGCCACTATTTAGTAGTGCTACTTCTTTCCAATGACTAGGTAGTAAACTGCTTCCAGCTTGGGTGCTCTGAGTGGATACTAAAACTAGACTGGATAAATACAGGTTTCAGTTCCTTCATTGCCTGTGAATGGTCTCTCCCCACTTAAGACAGCAGCTCCTGCAGAGGCAAACACACAGTAGTTATCATCAGGTACATGATGGTAAGGCATTCTGTCAGCTTGCAAACTTTCTGGCTCCCATTCCCATGCTGGATGGTGACACAGTTGAACCAAAACATATCCTGTAATAAAAAGAATTGAAGTCGAGGTAGAAATTATGTCTCCTTAACATTCAGTAGCATCTTAAATTGGCCACAAACATGAAAATCCTCTCACACCCCAGGGAGTTTCCAAGCAGGAGTGAAAGATCATCTGTGGGGCTAGATTTCCATCTACTTCTGTTAATGCTGCCAAACACAAGGGCAAAAAGATGGCAGATAGTCCATGCAGAGACTGTATGGACCTTTTCACAGCTGACAAGATAGCAAGAAGGGCCAGGAAGAAAGTAAGAGGGTAAGTCAATCCTGAAGGTTCATGCAGTCCAGATGGAGAAAACCATGGCATCTGGGTAGATGGAAAAACTCAGGACTCTTGACTGCACTGAACAGTCTAAGACGTGTGTCTCCTGTCCCTTCTACATAAATATGAACTAATGACTTGTTGTATTGCTTCTTTCTGTGGGGTCCAGGCACTGAGCTACAAATTTCAGATCCCGGAATTTTGGTAACAACATTGGGTAAAGGTCATTCATTTTGCAAAGCCAGTCTCAAAAAATCATTGTGGCATTCTAGATAGAGTATTTCTTCTTCACCTTAACGTGTGAACAATAAGAGAGCAAGGAAACAGTTCCAGGCAGATATATAGTCAGAAAACTCTAATCAAGGAGTGACACCAGGAAGAAGAGGTAAAGGATGAGTTTACCACTCACTAAACCTTTCTTTTCATTTAGCTGTTCCTGTTTGCCCTGTCTTTCCCAGCTGCTTTACTTCACATTTGAAGATTTTGCACATTACTACTAGGCTGGACTGTTCATACTAACAGTTTATTGGCATTATTGGTTCACAGTATTAAAAGCTCCCTTAGACCATGAAATTTTAATAAAGTGAAATATATTTATTCTTGTGAAAAAAGCAGATGTAGGGAAAATGAATTGATCTGGAATGTCTGATAATCAATTTCTTCTGGTAAGCACACAAAATAATTATTCATTCAGACCCCACTGTTTAATTTGCCTCCTCTGCTCATGCATCTTATAGACAATCCATCAGCATTGCCTTGCTTCCACCAGAAGTAAAATGATATCTTAACAACACAGCTTTCAGATAAGGATTGTTCAAGTATTATGTGCAAAGTATATCATCAAAGCAATCCCCTCCTGAAAAATGTTCTTCCAAATCTTTAACCAAGTCCACAAAATAAAGATTTGTCAGGCTGAGAACATTCATTACAGATGGAGGCTTAAAAATAACAGCATCATTCAAACTAAGTAGTGGCTGTTTGAAACGATGTCATGGTCTCTTTTGTAATGGGTGTTTAAGATTTAGTGGTAGAAGAAGCAAATGGAGGTCAATAATGCTTCTGATCTGACCTCTGCTCAGTTTGCTACTGCCTTGGGAATCCCTCTTCAGAAAACAAACTGAAAACAAGTTGATAGAAATAACATGTTTATTATTGACCACAAGTTTATAGCAGCAGTATGTCAATTATTGAACTTTTGGACTAGGTTTGTGTCAGAACTGGTGGTCTCAGTAAGGAATAGGGTTCCTTACAGTGACAGGCATTGTATAATGGGCAGAAGCATTGTCCTGTCCCCAGAGACCATCCACATGTGGCACATGTCTACAGACAGGGCTGATTCTTGACCAAATGCAGGTGTCTGGAGTCATGGAGAGACCATGACATCCATTATAGTAATTGGTGAAATAGGTGCATTTAGAGTGAGCTATCTAAAAGAAAGGTCTAACGGAGACTAGGTGAGTTACATCCTGTCTGTGCCTACCCATCTCCTGTAAGGGTGGCTAGTTCAGATGGAAACTTTCACTCTGCGGACATCCCAAGTTAAGCAATGTGATCCTATCCCTGAGACCAGCCCAAGGGAGTCAGTGAGATGAATGCAAGTCTCATGGGCTGCAATCCTAGCATGGCAGAGACAGAGATGATCAGTTCCCTTGATCACAAGTGCAATAGATCCTAAAGAAAGCAGTGATTACAGTTAAAAATAATAGCTGTATCTGCTGTGCTGTACTGGAAGATTAAGATATTTCTGGAAAGGCCTGTAGTAGATAGCCAGGAGGATGACGGAGAATCAGTCTCGAAATCTGCACCCAGCCAGTAGTGCTGGTTCAGACTCTTCTTGTCTGTAGGTCAAAATCCACCACCACACTCAGCAGTGTCACTGGGGCAAACTCCTGGAGAGGACACCAGCCTCAGAGCTATGCGTGGCAGCTCCACCAAAAGCATCTAGGTGACACATTCCTCTTCAGTTGAAAATAGATTCTACCATGCATCAGCCATCCTGGTCGGAGAAAGGGGTGTGTGTGGCTCCTCACTTGCTTTTCTCAAAGAGCAATGCAACAATTACTGAAATCACACTCTTAGAGTGCCTGCCCTCCATGAGCACTTCTAAGCTATGAAAATAGAGTATGGAGAGAAAGCTGTGAAAAGTTTCTCAAACTAATAAATTCCTACTGGGGAGAAGGAGTAGAGTGTTTGGCTCTGGTCATGCTGGGTTGCGTACTCAAGATTGATTGCTCAGTTGAGCCCCATACTGGGAAGATTTCTCGTTTCCCTTCTGGAAACATTAACTTCCTTTGCTTTCCTGTTACATTCACTAATCCTGGAGGGAAATATTTTGCTGACTACAACAGCACTTTTCATGCTAAATTATTCCACTTGGGTGCAAATCTGGCCCTACGATGTGCTCAGTCCTCTCTGCTCTTTCCAGAAATGAGTCGGGATGCAGAGAAGCTGTTGGTTTGCAAAAGGATCATAAGGTCTTCCAGGTTCATGCTCATTGCAAACAAAACAAGGAAAATGTAGCCTCCAGTTGACAAACCCAATAACCAAATATCAATGCTCATAAAAAAGATAGAGCTGGATTACATGATGGCTGTGATCTGTGAGAATAATTTGGAACTGAGTACATTATTTAACAGCTACTCAATGAGCTTGTAAATGTTGTACATACTGGGCTAAGAAAGGAATCTGTAATTTTACAAGGACACCTGCTCTTCAGGTCGCACTGATGGCTCTAGAAATATGTTTTGTTAGAGGTATCTTTTAACAGCTTTTTTCATAGCCCTTCACCAGAGAGAAAACTGTTGCATGTTTTGTCCTCTATCTGCTAAGTATGGTCAAGCTCATCAGACCAGTGGTGTCAAGTTAAAGATGGATTAAGGTATTATGAGACTGCTAGAACAAGCAGTAAAGCAGAGTAAAGCATTTCTCTAATCAAATCTAAATTCTATCATTTCTTCATATGAAAAGAATACTCATTCAGGACATTGCCTCAGCATCCTGCTTTGCTAGTTAGGTTCTTCATGGGAAAATCGATAAGAAATAAACTTTCTAAGACAATCATAAACTTAAACTTACAGAGGAGGCTCTGAATGGGATTTTCAGATGTTTCTTGTATCAGAAATAGCATGACCAGCAGGGACAAGGAAGTGATCTTACCCCTGTACTCGGCACTGGTGAGGCCGCACCTCGATTACTGTGTTCAGTTTTGGGCCCCTCACTACAAAAAGGACATTGAATTACTCGAGCGTGTCCAGAGAAGGGCAATGAAGCTGGTGAAGGGTCTGGAGCACATGTCGTACGAGGAGCGGCTGAGGGAACTGGGGTTGTTTAGTCTGGAGAAGAGGAGGCTGAGGGGAGACCTCATCACCCTCTACAACTACCTGAAAGGAGGTTGCAGAGAGCTGGGGATGAGTCTCTTTAACCAAGTAATAAGCAATAGGACAAGAGGGCATGGCCTCAAGTTGCAACAGGGAAGGTTTAGACTAGATATTAGGAAGCATTTCTTTACAAAACGGGTTGTTAGGCATTGGAATGGGTTGCCCAGGGAGGTGGTGGAGTCCCCATCCCTGGAGGTGTTTAAGAGTAGGGTTGACATAGCGCTGAGGGATATGATGTAGTTGGGAACTGTCAGTGTTAGGTTAAAGGTTGGACTGGATGATCTTCAAGGTCTTTTCCAACCTAGACGATTCTGTGATTTGCAGCTTAAAGTAGCCAAAGTGGAAGTAAGTGAAAATAAGGCATGGACTTGTCTGTGTCCAACCAGCTTCAAAAAATGTTGTGGATCAATAGGAAAAATTACTTGATACAATTCTTTTTGTTCTCTAAATATTTTATTTTAAAATACAGAACTTAAGGGAAAAAATGGAAAGCCAGGATCACCAGGGTAAAATAAAATGTCTTGTTGGAAAACTGTCAAGGCAATCAATGGGCTGAAACTTTGTTTTAAATGTTAGGATTTTTAATGACTTCTGGACATTTCCTTTTAGGTTTGACCCATGTTTGAATAAAAATTTAGTTTTACCAAGCCACTATTTGAGGCAAAGCAAGTGATCTAGCTTTCTAAAATGTACCCATTGCCTTTTACTTCACCGATGAACACATAGGGTTTGCCAAGCATTAGTGAATGGAGGACTATGATGTTCAGACAGAAAAAAATTAATTTCCTCCACATACACCCCTTGGTGCCACTGAGAAAGACAGCAAAGTGCTGCCAAGGACTTTTGAGCATTGCTGGTTTTGGAAGCCTATAGGCAGCAGCTGCAAGTTTCCTAAATTATGTATGGGCACTACACGAACCACTGGCTTCTCACTCATAACAGATGAGACTTTCAAAGGTCAGCTCTGCTCAGAATCATCAACATATCATTGCTGAAGGGTGTTTGCACAGCTTCTTCGTAATGACCTGCAAAGGTGGAGATGCTGGGCCCTCCTAGTGCTTCAGTAACCTTAAAAGGTTTTTCCTAATGCTTAACAAGAGTCTCTGCTGCTGAAGTCTAATGTTGTTTCTTTCCCTCCTACTCACAAGGAACATGGTGAGCAGCTTATCCCTTGTTGCTTACAATAATTTTTTACATCTCTGAAGACTGAATAACTCCAGTTAACTCCTCAAATCTTCTGCAGGTGGTCCACTTTATTACTGGAGTGCTCTGGACTGAATGCAGTGGTTGAGCTGAATCTGTACTGTTCCTGCAGGGAATGGAAGATCATCCATGCCACCATCTTTAAGCATCCCAATGTGACACCTAATTCCATGACTTCATTGATGCATTTGCCATAGCACCTACTCATATCTCCAAATTCTTTTCTGCAGCACCGCTACACACCCCAGCACTCCCTAACCAGTGTTTTTTGTGCAGTTGATTCCCTCCACTCAACTGGAACTAGACATTTGTCTTTACTGAGCTACTGTATATAACACATTTTTGTAAATAAATAATCTCCAATAGCGTCCCTATTGGTTCCTACTATAAACAATTGACAAAGACACATTTGGAGTTTTTAGGATTTTTCTTTTTTTGGGTGTTATTATATGCCAAAATGACATTAGAAATTTACCAGCGTCAAAGCACCATCAAGTCTTGAGAACTTACATTTCCCCCCAGCCTTTTCTGCAGTTTTGGAGTGTGCAGGTGACTTTGACTCTGCCACAGGGTCACACATATGAAAAGCATGGTAGATTAATTTAATATTGAAGAAAGCAGGACTGAATATGTTATTAGTCAGGTTTGCAATGCAGGTAGCTTGCACCTCACCCAGAAAGAGGCCTGGGTACATATTATCCTGAACTGAAATGTCACTCATGGTAGATGTTTCAGTAAAAGCTTCCATCCCACCTGCTTCAGTTCACCTGAAGAATAATTTCCCTGAAATTTCAGTCCCTGAGAGCTTCCCTAGCACATTCCTGTATACAAAGATTAGGAGATAGTATGTTGCTATTAAGGACACAAGGACTACAGAAGTGATTTATAGTCTGATGGGCTTTTACTGACTGAAAGAAAACAAATCTTTCAAAAAAAAAAAGATAAAATATAATGCTAAAAAATTAAAATATAATCCTTGGGGAATGATAACAGTGATTCAGGAGTCACTTAGCCAGTTTAAATTTCAAAGGTAGCATAAATGAGGTGCCCGAATTCAAGTGTTCATGCCTGTTGGCTGCTTTAACATTTCATTCTCCTGAACAGCAGCAGGCATGTTCCTGCACTCACATCACATGCCATGCTCAATGGGAGAAAGGGCAAAACCATCCCAATTTCAAAGGTGCTGCTTACCACAATGAACCAGAACTATGTAAATCACTTGGGGGCTTTCCATCTATGATCAGCTGCTATGAGGAACCCAGAGCTCCTCTGATTCATGTGCTTCAGAAAGATCTTTAGCTCAGTCCTGCCTTCAATCCTCATGCTGAGCAGTGTATCTAGCACCCTGTCAATTTTAAGTTCAAGACACCACTCCACGTGAATGGCAAGATTGGGCCCTGCATGGAGTTTCGCTGGTGGTAATACCTAGGGGACCAAGTTATGAATCAGAGTCTCATTGCAGTAGATGACACACAAACACAGATCTTACAGCTTAACACAGACATATTGCTTTAAAAGCCTGATATTTCACATGTAGGTGCTGAGGCAGTTAAACATGACCTCTAATGCATTACAAAAGGAACAGGAACAAAGTCTTGTGTTGCTACAGCAAACCATCCAGGTCAATGCAGAGGTGACTTTATACACATAAATCTGCACACACTTTCTAAAGATTAAATAAGTCAGTTCATATAATTCCTAATAAGACAGACAGTATTAGCCCACTAGAGCTCCCACCCAGTTTAAAAAAAAATACAGAAAATAAATTTTTAAAATCACAAGTTGAGCCGTGAAAATGAAGTCTGAATAATATTTATACAACAAAATAGATTTGGGGTGTTTGTTACTTTTTCAGCACTAATCTAAGTTATTCATTAAGCTAAGCAAAGCTTCTAGGGAGAGGTAGCATCTTTTGTTACAGTTAACTGATTTATTTTGAAACAACAGATAGGTTTCAGGCTCAAAAGGTCTTTGACAGGCCAGGAGTAGATACATCAAACTCAAAGGCAAGTTTGAGCCGAGAACAAAGCATGGAATTTAACTAGGTTCTCTCAAAATGTTAGGGAAAAAAGAAAAAAAAAAAATCAGTACCTGTGGTATAGAGGAAAGGATATTACAATGTGAAAGGTGACATGGCAGTATCTTCTATTGGAAAGAGATACACAGAGCGCAAGAAAGGAGGGAGTGAGAATTTATAGCTCATGGCACATGGGTTATTTCGCTGGGAAGCCAGTTGGAGTGGTGGTGAAAGGGAAGAATTATAACGTGTCATAAATGTTTGCCTCTGTCAATGCCGTGAATTTTTCTTATCTTGAGTAATGTCTTTTGATTGTCACCTTTGGAAAGTGTCTTGTAGCTTTCTTTTGAGGATCAAGATTGAGAGAGCGGCAATTGTGTGGCTGTGTTACAGAAGTTTGTTGTCTACTAATAACTGGGCGGTTTTGCCCTTTTGCTTTGCCTGTGCAAGTTTTTTCTGATTCATGGTGGTGGTTTCATCTGTAAAATTTCTATGAGGACATCATGTAGTGGGTGAAGTATATTACATTTTGGAGGAGCAGGCAGAGGATTCAGGGATATTTTTAAGACTGGGAATATACTGACAATTTTCATACACATTATTCAAGGAATAATCTGATTCCACTTGGTACATGTTGTTCTGTGGTACTTTCCTTTTAATGTTGAGGTTAGTGATCTGTGCTGCAGCTTAAGGTTTGGGAAGCAAGTTTCTGAAAAAATGTAGAAGTCACATCATATTTTATTTTCTTCATTGAAAATATTTGCTGGGCAAGCAGCCTCTTTAGACTGTCAAGGGGGGTACAGTTCACCTTAGAGCAGATGTGGCAGTGTTGAAAACCTGATTGTCTATTATATCTTTCTTGATATGTTTTGGATGACTGCTGGGTTTGTGTAGGTAGGGGTGCTGGCTTGCACATTTTTATATAGCATATTTTTTCAGTTACCATTTTTATGCTGACCATGGTTTGCAGGACTTCGATACTGTTAAAGCAGTGTTCAAGAAATAGTTTGATGAAGGACTGAAGCATACTAAATTTATCATAGAAACCAGTGAGGGAATCCAAGATTTCAGCCCAGATAATAAAGATGCCAGCTGTGTTTCTCAGGTAAAATGCTGCTTAAAGCTGGCTTCAAACTATGGCTGTTTAAACCTCCTCAGTATTGAACAATGAAGTTGTCGTGTGAAGCCACTTTGGTGCCTACTTCTGTTCGTAGTCTGGAGGAACTGTGTTGCCAAGGGCTATTAAAAAGATGAACTTGGTAATATATTTAGGGCAGCCTATAGGTTGGACTTACTCTGACAGGTTCTTAGTGCAGGCTGTGTGCACGCAGGACAGGCTGCACTGCCGCCGAGGGTGCAATAGTAGTGTACATCCTTCATGATTAAGATGGTAGCAGCAAGGTAGTTTAGGCTGTACCATCCACTTCATTTAGCTTTGAGAGTGAGAGATTTTACTTTGGGCTGGAAGAAGGGCTTGTTTACCTAAAAGTTTCCCTATTTTGGCCAGTGATGACAATCAATCCAGAAAACCATTTTACATGTCTCCACAAAACTTGCTTTACTTACACCCTTGTTCCATCAAGCTTCAAAGTTTATAAATATTTCCATGACTTTTCAAAGCAGTGCTGTCTGATTCGCTGCAATCTGGACCAAGATCCCTGAGCCCCACCTGGCCACATAACCTAGGAGACAGCTACCAGGCAGTGGCCTCCTCCCACCAGTCCTGATTCAGTCACTCTTCTAATCACGCTCAGGAGCAGTTGTTTCTCCTGCCGCTCACTCTATCTGTCTCTCCATCCAAGCACCCCCAAGGTCCTGCAATGACTGCATTGGAAGATGTATAAACTGTTAAAAAACAATAACAATTTAATCTAAAGCCCACTACACATTACTGCATGCAAGCCAAGGACATTGATTGAATATATCAAGAGGAGCAAGGGCTTGGATTTCCAACAGCCATGTAATGAATTGTGATTAACTATGCAGTCACCATTCGCAGAAGAATTATAGACTGGAGAAGGAAAAGAAAATGGAACATTTGACAGCAAAATAATTATTTAGATCCTGCTATTCAGAGTGCTTAAGCAGACACGTAGTGGCTCAATGAAAGGCATTCAAGGGGCAGGCGGGGGAGACAAAGAAAGAAAGGGAAAATCAGGCTGATGGGGGGAATAAGAAGGCAGGTGAGAGGCAGTGCTCATTCATCAGGTTTCTGTGGGAAAGGAGAGGATGATCTGATGTATTTGGGAAATGCGGGAGGCTTATGCAGGTGATTTGTGTCTCCTGCCCACCATTAAGTGCAGTGCCCACAGGAGCCCTACGGCATACAGTAGTCTGAGAGAGCACCAGTTTGCAAACACAGCCAGGTCCTTCCCCATGCAAACCTCCGCAGTTTTGCTGACTGTCTCCAGGGAGGGTTAAGCTCACAGTCAAGGGTAAAGTCCTCTCATGCCTGAGGTCACCCTCCAACACCAGTCCCATTTTAGCCCTCAGGGCTCAACAGCAGCTGGTCTGAAGCAACAGGGTGGGCATCAAAAGCCCAGTCCTGCTGCTGGCAGTGGTGGTGTTTCACCCACCCTCAGGTGTGGGCTCAGAGTCTGTTCTTGAGCGCTGGTTTCACTGGTCTCAGTACACAGCCACCAGTACCTGCCAAACCGCAGAGCAGACCAGCAGGACACGAAGCCAAAGGGACAAAATCAGCTTTAGAAATGGTGTGAGCCTGGAGTTGTAATAACATTACAGTACCAGAAGTTGTTTTAGAGAGTGGGAAAAATATAAGTAAATCAAGAATGTGGCACTGGAAAGAGAACAAAAACTTGGAAGTAGAAAAACATGCCACAGCTTCAAAAGGCACAGGCAGAAAGTAACAGAATAAAACCACAGAAAATAATGCATTATAATAAAGAAGAAAGAAGCTCCCTGGTAATACAATAGTGGAAATTGGAGGAAAAAGAAAGGATAGCTGCATGTGGAACAGAACAGCATGTAGGAAAACAGAGAATCTGATTAACACAGTGTTGCATCTTTCCTTTGGAATGGGAAAGGAACACACTGAATATTGCAAAAGATACAAATTACAGAGAGGGAAAAGGGTGCTAGAGGAAACATGTCTGTGGAGGCTGAATCACAGACAAGCGCAAAACTGGACTGGGGAGGGGAAAAAAGCAAAAATTACAGGCAAGGACAATAGGGTTTTGAGCTAAGTACAAAGCAGGAAATTACAAAGAATGCAATTTTAGGAAAAATAGCAGCTGTACAACACAATATGGCGACGAAACAATGCTTGTAACAATGAAAAGTCACTTATGAGGAGAAATGGTATCCATGAAAACAGCAACGGCAATAAAGGGATTAACAATATGGGAACAACTGAAGATGAAAATATTTGGGTTAAAGAAAGGGTAACGATGGCACAGAAATCAGTGACAAATCAGGAGCATGGCTTTCACAGTATTTCTTTGTATCTTGTATGAAAGAATTGCTTGCAACAGATGTCTTTCCCCGCACCTCTAGGAAGACACAGATTTCTTTCAAGCTTGTTATTATTATTACTGCTGGCATTACAGGAAGCTTAATGATCTCAGCCATGGGTCATAGATCCATCTGTGCTATGCACTATGTACAAACATACACAGGGCAACTTTATGATTTATGGCCCAGCAGAAGGAACCTAAGCTGATCAGCAGGAGAAGCAATAGTCTGGTAAATTTGCAGGTCAGTCAGTAGTGAGTTTCTTGGAAGTGACACTGAAGAGAAAAATGTGGTACAGTGCAGCAAACTGTGGTCTGGACATTCCATTAGTTAGGTCCAAGTTTGGCACAACAACTGGACTATTGGGTAAGTTATTTGTCTCGGTTTTCCTTGCACAGACTGACACTCTCTGATGAGCAGAGATCTCATACAACCGATGATTTCAAAGAATTTGAGATTGCTACTGAAGTGAAGCACCAATTTTGTTATTTGAAGCATAATGTTCAATCCATGATAACTGCAAAGCAAAACTAGTGTGAAGCCAGAAAAAATGCAGAGCTTTTAAAGTGCTTTATAATGTGAGGCGTAAGGTCATACAAAAACATCTTCAGAAGATTATATCTAGTTTGCAGACAAGAAGCTAAATTACCTGAGACTAGAAATGTACCAAAGAGATTTTACAACAGAAACATTACAACAGGACCTGGATGAGCATGAGGAAGGAAGGTAAACAAGACAGTGGGTTGTACTCACAAAATCTTGCAGTGACACCAGAAAGAAGGTATTAACTTTCTTTACCAGAGAGTAACAAAGATGAAGGTGATGCTTTAGCACTCCTTTGGGATGCACAGGAGAAGCATAGAAGCAAAAGCAGCCCTTTTAGTCAAAGAGACTAAGTAGATGACCTAGAGGGAGAAAGGTGAGATGATGACGTAGCCAAGAAGGATATCAGTGATGTATTTTGCAGTTTAATCTTCTTTTGTAACTTGGTTCCAAAACTACAAATGTATATTTTTTAAGTAAACAGTACTTCTGTTCTTACACATTGAACAAAGCTACTACTGGGCTAATATAACACACAGGGCTTTCATTACACAAAGAGTAGCAAATCTTAACATTGGGATGCTACCTCATCAAATATATCCTGTCAATAACTTATCAAAATATCCAGCTCCCCATCTGCCCCTATCCAGGCAGTACCATGGTAAGACCTTCCGGGGGAACAACACAAGACTGCTTATGAGTGGCATGGAGAGACTCGAGGGATGAAGAAATGACTTACAGTGGGCAGAGATAGCCAGAAAAAAATTCTGGCACACAACAGCAAGGGAGGGCACATGCTTAAACCCCGCATGTTCGTAGGGATTACAGGCTATATTAAAGGTACTGTGGTGAGGTCTCACAAAGGACCAATAACAGACAAAGCATTCAAGTTGGAAACCAAGGACCCCCTGAAGCCATTTCTGCTGCACTCAGCCTTGCATGCCAGAGCCCCATCACCTAAAATCCAGAGACCAACCAGCAAATGGATTTACAAAATCTCTGACTACGGCAGGTTGTCTCTCAGATGCTCTCCTCCATAAGGCATGGAGCAATCTCCTCGGAAGTCAACAGGAGCTGAGTGGGATACTCAGCTCCTCAAAGACAGTCCCAGACTGCAGTCAGTTGCCCCTGTGACTGGCCTCTTGAGCTGTTCCTGGCCTTCAGGAAATTGTAGCACTTCAACAAAAATGAAGTACAGAAGTCATGTCATACTGTGCTGAGGCTGGGAGGAACTGCAATTACAGGCTGCTGTATAAGGGTTGCGTTTCATGCTATTCAGGATTTTCCCTGACAGCTTTCTTCATGTTGCTGGCTCCTATGCTTCTTAAAAATGACTGGAAAAGATCTTAACTTGCACTGCCAGTCTTCATTGACAGAAATACAGTGGTCTGCTATTAGTGCTGGAGTACTGCACTTGCTGCGCTTCCAACTTAGACTCCGACAGCTTCCTTCCATCACCCCTACAACTGCAGTAAGGCATCCAGATAAACAACTGTCTGTAGAATTCTAGACAGCACTTGGCATTCAGCACCCAGACAGAGAAGAGAAAGCAGTCCACGTGCTGTGCTTTGGGCATATTATCAATTAGAAGACTTCTGTGAGCACCGAGTACATTTAATTCTCCTATGCAAACTGCTCGTTGTGCAAAATTTCACACCTCCCGGGGGATGCAGAGATGACTGGGAGGACTATCAGCATCAGTGAAAGAAGCACAGGAAATATTCTTTACTGGGAAAACTCAGAGTCTTTTGGATTTGTTTAATTAGGTTTGCAACATCAGTTAAACATCTCAAATGCCCTCCCCTCCCCAAATAATAAGGAAACTGAAGTAGTGTTTTGACCTAATTTTGTTTAATATACACCATTGTTTAGACAAGTGCAATCTTGGTAAAAATATAACCTACTCTTAGTACAGGTTGAGATCATGATGTTCAGAGAAAATTCTGTGAGTTCCAAGGCTAATTCTAAGAGAAAAGGTGAAATGTGAAGGAGGACCTTTAAGTGAATAGCAATCCGAGTTAAGCACGTTTTAATGAAAGGGAAGAAATAGCTGTGTACTGCTGTTAGTGCACCAGCTTTTCATCGAATAGAAGAGTTTGATGAATGTGTCTGTTCATTTCTTTATCAGTTTTGCACTTGACATCTCTGACCCAGATTCTCCATATCAGCCTGTGGATTTAGCTGACTAAATGGAGATGTCTGTAGCTGAGCTAGTTACTGTAGGAACCTTTAAAGTCAATGGAGATCCAGTGAATGGGGACAGAGGTGGGGGAAAATCATTGTACTAAGAGACTCATCTAAAATAGGTCAGATGACCTCCACTCTTAAACTACATTTTTCTCTCCATTGACAACAAAGGGTCCCACAGAGGCAGATCTTCTGATAAGCCTGAGTGGGGAAAGTTATTTCAATTCCTCTGTGACCATACTTATATTTTACAAAGTCCTTTTTACTCCTATACCCTCTTTTTCTGGAGTCATCTCAAGCCATTAACAAAAATAATTTGAAAAGGGGATATGGTGCTGCAGTTCCTAATGGAGAGTCACACAGGAAAGCCATCTCCCTGAGGCATGTTAGTGTAGCCCAGGAGTAGCCTGTGGTCTTTAGAGGCAAAGGCCTGAAGGTGCAGGAGCCATAGGGCAAAATTTTGCTTTCAGGCCAGACAACCCCCTTTACTGCATTTGTGGACTCTAGACAACTATGTCCTTGTGGCTGAGGAAAGAAACCTGTCCATAATGAGTCTCAGCATGCAGTCTGTCTTTATAGGATCACCAAGCATCCATATGTGTTAGTAAGTATGAAAACCTAACACCAGCTCTTCAAAATTTGGCATAATCCACATGATTTCTACACTCTATACTACCTTGTACCTTCAGGATCTTTTTCATTTTGTAGAGTGCTAAATTGAGCTTATCTTGTCCAAACACTTACCACTCTAGGTCCTGTAGGACAGATGTCATTCCTACACCTGGCTTGCCCAGATTTCACACTGCAGACACAAACCCACATTCAGCTGCAGTCTGGGGCATGGTGGTTTTAGCACATGTTTGTGCAGTCTGCACAAACACTGCTGCATTCAGAAGCTTTAATTTTCACTCCCACCCCTTGTTATTGTAGTTGAATTACTCTGTTTCCAGCTGTGTCCACACAGGTTTCACTACAGGGCTCTTGTAACTCAAGATCTTATTACTTTATAATTTAAGTTAGGGCAGCCAGGGGACTTGTGTCTTTCTGTATCACTTTCAAAACAAGGATGTGCACTATCTCACTGTGTGCTGGATGAAGACAGTCACGCAGGTCCTGGCAGACAGTCTTCACCACCATGTAACACAGCATTTCCACATCACGAGGAGAATACTCGGGTCCCCAGTTAAAAGCATGAGGAGTGATGACAGCATCTGTGCTGTCTAACATGGGCTGTGGGAGGCCATAAGCAGCACAGCTACACTGTAGTCACTGCTGTTGCCCTTTACGGTCCTATTTTTCTTTTTATTTAGTTCATTTTATACCTCAGTGCACATGATGGTTTTCGCTTTGCCTCCAGATTGCACAGAGCCAGCTATTGTTTTTGCAGAGATTTGTGCACCTTTTCCTGTTAACCAGCTTTATGCTTCCAGTTGCCAAATTCTTGCTTGTCAACGAGCCAGGCAGGCCACTTCAAAATCAACCATGGAAGCTTAAAAATAAGTGCATATTGCTAAGCAATGTACATAGGGTAGATTTGTTCCTTTGCTCATACCTCTGGTTGACATCCCCTGATAGACCATCCTCAGGTGGCTGCTTGGAATTTATTCCCAAACCTCTGGCTTGCAGAAGGTCACAAGAGTTTGGACACAAATCTAGAGCAGATGTTCTCAGTGAAAACACTTGTTTTGACCCAGTGGTCTAATTGACTTTGCCCTGAACCTAATGCTAGGTTCATCAAACCTTTCCAGCAGCTGCTGTGTGCTCTGAAGTAGTGTCCAAAGCCATCTTATTTTCCACTTTGGGAATGGTGAGACCCACAGGTGATCCAGATTTCTCCAAAGTGAGGTGTGACTTTCTTACCCCATACTTAATGTACAAACCAGACTTCCTCAAAAGGTCTTCTCCCCTTCACCTTACAATTTTGTTGTCTATACATCCAAAAATGAGCAAGAGTCCCAAAAGTAATTGTATTAGAGTATTACCAAATGTGAATGTTAACACAGCAATTTTCTCATGAGGCTTTGGAGATTATTTGACACAGTCCCAGTTAGCAAGTGCTGACACATAATTAGAGTAAAAAGCAATTAAATCAGAACTCATCTGTTTTACATAAACTTATTTCCCAGTTTTACAACAGCAGTTTAAAAGGGCCATGATGCCCCACATGAGAAAGAAAGAAATAGCAATTGGTATGACAAGTCTGAAAACAAAAGTTTTCATTTAAGATGATGGAGACCACAGCAAGATGTGCTAAAAAACTGTAATGGCACTATTTCTAACGTGTTCTCCAGCCACTAGATGCCTTTGTGCTTACAGTGTGCCAAGCACAGCATAACTGGTTAACAAGGGAAACAGAGCTGGAACTCAAGCGCTGTGGAAGCTTCTGTTTTTTAGCTTTTGTAGACTGAAATGGTTTATCTGAACATCTGCTTCATTAAGAGATATTGTGATGCTATTCACAACAGCAACAAAGAGCTACAGAAAGTACTTTTTCATCTCTTTTTCCTACCCATGTTCCATACCCCCTTCAAAACTTTTCCACTACGATGTTATGTCACAACACTTACTGTTGGCTTTCATTGTGCTTCCCCACAAACAATGATAATACTGCGCTTCAGGGGAGCATCTTGGAAAGCAGACCAGTGATTTCTGAGTGTTTCTGAAGTAACAATCTGAGCAATTTTTTTGTTGTTTCTGTTGTTGCAAAAGACCTTTAACTGGGAACAAGGGAATATCTGCAAGTAATCTACAATTACCCAGATATTGTCAGCATCTTGCTTAGAATTATGTTGAAGAGGCTGAATTATAGACATGGTTTTGAAATCCTGTGCTCCATTGACAAGCAGCTGCATGAGGGAAGCAGAATTTTAAGCTGTCCCTCAAGCAGGATTGGTGGCACTGCTTTTCCAGTATTTCCTCCTTCCTCACCTTCTTTGATACTTCATAGAAAATAATGACGATTACTAGAAAAACCTGTATTGCACATCCCCTTTTAACAGGATAGCCCATTAGCTTTATGCGGCTTACTTTTTATTACATTCATTCTTATTAATCTTGCTTACTGCTGATTTTTTCTTTGATTTTCTACTTGGTGGCCTCCTGCTCCATCCTTATTTGGAGAAGGCTCACCAATTATTACAGTATTTTTAGGGTAATACCAAGGATCTTCTGTCTCTACATGCTGCTAGACTACTAATATTTTAATATAATATCTAAAACAGCCAGAGTGGATTGCAACCAAGACTACCCTCCCAAGTAATAACTGCAATATCTTAGGCAAGTGCTAAGATTACCTGATAGATGGGTGAACAGGGATGCAGGACCCTCCAGACCCAAGAAAACATTAGCAACACCCCAGAATTTCTTTTCCTGCCATTGTAAAGCACCTAGCACATTGAGAACCTGGATTTATGACTGCAGCTTCCAAGTGGTACAGCAGTACAAGCATTAGTCCAGACAGAAACGTAGATTTCAATGAATTTATTCACAGATATTTGCTTATTGTTAAGCAGATATGACTTACTGGAGTAGGATGAGTTGGTGTTGCACCTTGCAGGCTGTTTAAAAATAAAGCATGTGCTGGCAGTTGTTCCTTTAATAACATGGGCACAAATACAGTCAGCCACCCTATGCTTTGACACAGCTTGTGCTAAGACCTACCAGTCATCTACTGTCTCCTAGGCCAAAAATTAAATAAGTGGTATGAATATAGCCCCACAATGTCAAAATAGTAAGCAGCGAGGGTAGTGAAGGGTTGTTAACTGACATTAATAAAAATTGGGAAACTGTGTTGCTACACAGCCACAGAGAAATGTTTGTGTTGGAGTTCAGTGATGCCTTAGTGAAGAATAGACATGAAGAAGCATCAGTTACTCCCTCAGCCTTCTCTACCTCCCTTTGCTATTGGGTAGAATCCTGCAATTGGGCAGAGGACAAAATTTAACCAGTTGAATTTAATACCAACTTTTTTAACATGGAAAGCCAGTTTCTCATCTCATTTACACTGAAAAACCCATACTGAAAGAAGACCAAACCCCAGCAAGCCTAAAAGAATATATCAGAAGTATTCACACTCCAACCTTTAGTTTCCTTTAGTTCTTTGGAACCCAAAGCTTTTTATTTCACATGATTAATAGAAGTAACTATTTAAATAACAGGTTTAGAATTTTTGCCTGGATCCCTTCTTCTCAACCTCCACTTTTCATAATCTGTGTGATGAGCGAGTTATAAAAAAGGTATTTAGTGAAACATTGCTCTGCAGAAGAAAAGTCTCCAATTATGAAGCAGTATTACTAGTTCTTCTATCAATTAACATCCTAATAAACAAAATACTTGATGCTTAAAGCTGCTTATCAGAGAGCTAAGCTTTCTGGTTTTTTCAATTGGAATTTTAATGATAGTATTTGCTGTCTCTCTACTGTTGTTCTTTACATTACAATATGAATGAAACTATCCATATTGTTTGCCCCTCCATCACCACCTGCATGGCACATGAACAGGAGGGTCAAGTGCAGAGCTTTGGACTTTCCTAATGTCACTGTAGTATCTCACAGAATCATCACTGGCTTCTTGTCTCTCCCACTGAGGTGCACCACTTTACTGCCCACTCCTGCATCAGAGCCAAAGGCAGCAGAACACAGATCAGAGAGCAGAAATTAAGCCCAAGAGAGGATAGCCTGAGGAATAGCTTCCAAGTAAGAGGGTCTCCTAATTTATGGGATATTCTAAGAGTGGTCGAATTTAGATGTGGGCAGGATAAGAATGTACATAAGAAAGATGTGTCTGCAAGAGTTATAATAAATAATATCTTCTTCCTTCTGAAAGTTCCTCTTTCTGGAGCCTTGCCGGAATAACTCCATGGGAAGAGATGGCCCATCATCTGAATCTCACCATAACCTTTATACTGGAACAAGGTCTTCACCCCATGCTCCTCTGCCAAACAGCCTGATCTGGCAGGCACTTGGTGGAGCTCAGCAGGGTCTTTCTCATTTCAGGACGTTCCTTGTCAGATGCAGCTGGTGTGTGAGGTCCTGGTGAGCTGAGAAGCCATGGTGCTGTGTTGCAGCCAAAAATGGCAAGGCTTTGTCCTCAGAGAAACGCCCTCTAGCTAGCAATCCGCATGCATTGCTTCAAATCTTCTCCCCAAACATATCAGTCTCATACATCACATTTTCATCACATGAGATGGCAAACAATAAAAGCCTCTTTTAGAGTGACATGAAAGCTCCATTTTGTGATCCAGTAGGTAGAAGATTCATGCAATGGAGTGCAGAAAGCTGCAAAGTCTGTTGCAGAGGCCAGCAGTCTGGACGGATCACGAGCAGCATCCTGGAAACACATTGTGTTCACCTTACAGCAGCCACTGCCAAAGCTGGAAAGAGCCAGTCTGGGGTGATTCCTGAGACTGGTGCATGGAGCTGACAGGCAGGAGTCAGCCTCTGGACAGTGCAGCACTAGAGGGCTTAAGAAAGGAAGATAGGTCCATGCTGGCAGAAGAATGGCAATCTGTTTGGACTGCAACTGGTGTGGCCATTTTCAGTGCAAAGCACCTTGAACCAGCAAGACAGCTTTGCATTTGCACAGGCACCTGCACTCTCTGTCCAAGGACATCAAGCATTTAAGGTGGATCTATTTTTGAGGAGGTCCTTTTCTGTCCCCACAGTGCATGGCACATAGCCAGTACACACGTCAGTGGTATAGGTGAGTCTGAGCTTTAAAAGTGTGCTTGAGAGGCCATTATTTTTTCAAAATGAACTATATGAAATTAGGCACATTTATAAAGTCCTTGAGTTTTTTTATTTTTCTCAGATCCATGTAAGCTCCTGGGCATTGGCACGTGGAAATACAGACACTTACTTTGATTCCTGGATATGTATTTAGGAGTTTAAGTTAAAAAAATGTTCACCATAGTCTCCTAAATTGATTACTGCAATAAGCACTAAAGGATGTGAAAGACATCAGCTGAAAAAAGAGGAGCAGGTACTTTATTGCTTAAAAGCATCCCCTGGAAGCGCTTGAAATATGTGGAAGCTGCTCTTTTGAGCAAACAAGCAAACAAAAACAAACAGTGAAGTAGGAAAATCTGAGAACTCCATTCATTACCCTCAACACAATGTTGCCCAAAGGACCTCTTATCAGACAGACTGTTTCTGCTCTTTTTTCCTCAACCCTAATTCTTGGATACTTCAAATGTTAAAAATTAGTTGTTATTTGAAAAAGTGGCCTCACCTGGTGTAGGCTCAGCGTAATCACTGTGCTGTGTCACACACTGTAGCACAAGAGCCCTCTTCTCAGCTGCAAACACAACTGTGGCAGCTCAGCCCCATGCATAACAGGAAACTCAGTCCGGTGATGGACATTGCAAATGAATCTGGCTCCAGTCCCTTCAAGGAAATAGGACAGTCAATGTTTATCTTTGAGTTTTGTGTTATTGGAAAACTATAACAATTATGGGAACCTCAAAATAAAATATTGTTGAACAGATACTGACCTTATTATGACCCATTTATGTTGATTGGGCAATGCAATGTTTTCCACTCAGAAATAAAACACTTTATCAGGACCAAATACAAATTACTTACCTGGCCCTTGCAGGATGTTATACTCATTTCTGATTAAAAAATAAATGTATCTGAATATGCCAAAGGCACTCACATACAATAGAGCAATTACATGCTTCAATTCGGATCTCAGCTGCTCCCAAAAAACAGCTCATGGGAAGAAGGATGCCAATACACAATTGCAGTCAGGATACAGCCAGCAAATAGCAGTTTTAACCTAGGACATTCTGAGCAAAAGGAAGAAACTGAGGCAAAGTCCTTGGTCTACAGAGAGTACTTGATGTGCATCTTCCATCTGCTACAAGCAAATTACTGCTGCACTCTGCTCCATGAGATTTAAAGGTGCGGTCTCCAGAAATGAAAACCACTGTAGCTACATACCTAAAAGAATGTTGCTATATATATATGTATCTACACCACCCAGAAAGGTATATCTGAAATTTCTAAGCGCTATTGTTGGAGCAAGCTTTAGGAATTAGGACATGAAAGTTTTACCACACTCCCTCCTGTCCCCAGCCCACAAGCTGGTAGAGAAGGAAGGGTACAAAGGTACAAGTATGAGCACTGCTGTAGACTCACATCAAAGGCTGCTCCAACTTGAGCCATGTAGAAGTGGATGGGCTGGGGCAGCAGCCACATGTGCTGGCTGTTGCACCACTGTATCCTTGCAGCTGTACACAAAAACAGCCGTGATGTGACCGTGCTAGTTCAGGCAGGCTGTCTCGACTGATCCTGGTCAACATGGGACTGATGAGACACCAGAATTGTTTTCTAGGCATTTTCAAAGCTCACATCTACCAAATTATTTTGAGTTGGACAAAACAAAGTACTGCATATACTCTGGTCGACAGTCCTGTAATAGTAAGGGGATGAATTAAATGACCCAATAAGTCTTCTCTATCTCCAGTCTCTGTGATTACATGAGATATATGAGAGAGGGTTTTTAGAACCAATAATATTCATAGACTAAATATCTTTCAACCAGGAGAGAAAGACAAAAAATGAAACGTGTTCTAAAAACCAATAGCTGTGTTCATAAATCAATTCATTCAGAAGATTCTTTTCTTTTCCCAGGCATTTGGGTAAAAGTAGCTTATGAGAAAAGGCTTTAAGAAATGCGTTGGGCAATGGAGAAATACAAAAAGCACTTTGCTGCTTCACTGACATGTTTAACAAAAAAGAAATTTAAACGTGATCATTTTTCAGCTCAACAGTTTTTGACTTTGTAATGAATACAAATTTGAGTAAAGAAGAAGAAGAAGAAGAAGAAGAAGAAAGAGAAAGAAACACTACATTAAAAAGTATTCCAATCAGAAGCCTGGTATTCTGATGGGGTAACCAAGAGCATTCACAAGGTATATTTTTGCAGCCTATGTCTAGATTTACGAATAACGTCAAGGTTTTTTGCAAAATTAAGATGATTCTTAACAGATACAGAAGTTATGTCAAACAGCATTTCCCCCTTCTGGTAATGCTCTCTACATTAGACACCCAGCTATGTTTGCTCACAAAAACTACATGTTATGGTTGCTGGCACAACTTGAATGCTGAACCATGTATGTGAGGCACTGGGTACTGCATTTTGCCATAATAAATAATTTAAAAAATAATAATTGTTCTTTGTTCAGTTTAAACCTCCCAAGGTTATTAATTTCACGGTCACCTCACACTGGGTGTTGGTCTGGAGAGGATAGTTCCCCCAGTTCCAGTGGTGACAGTGGTGAGGACAGACGTGCTCTCAGGTTCTATCTCTCTCTTCATCCCCCTTCTCCCTTTCTTTTGGCAGAAGCATCCTGGTGAGGACCTAGCCCACCCCATGACCAGCATGGAGAGTGGCACAGAAAGCGTTACTTTAACCATGACTGTTGTCACCCTGAAGATGAAAAGACATTAGTAACTACCTACTGCTTGCAGACTTGCCTTACCATCAAATGTCTTGGAAAAGTCTAAAACTAGGCACTGTATCAAATGCCAGCTTAGTCATGTTTCATTTCTTCTATTTAACAGTCCTGAGCACTATTTTTCTTACAGTGAGGTAATTAAGTGCATCTGTCATGTATTTGACTTTTAAGGTTATAGTCATTTGGTGAAACATTAAATGAAAACTGCGGTGATTCAGAGTTGTTGAATTTCTAATATAATATTAATCCTCGCTCAGCCTTTTATGCAACACGCACACACACTCACATGCATTCTCACTTCCCCTGCTTGATTTTTCAAAATCTTTGCTTTATGCCAGTCATTATTTTAATAGGACAACAGCAGAATGCTTCTGTCTCTTTGTAAAACAGATGGACAGTTATTTTTCATCTCCAGCAGGCAATGAAAGAATTTTAGAGTTTCCTGGGAAAAGGTGTATTTTTCAGTCAAGGTAGTCTTTCTTTACACTATAGGAAAGGCATTATGAAAAACACTTGTGTCTCTTCTCCACCATTAGAGGTTGTACTCGGAGACAAAATATTTCCCAAATATAAACTAAAGCTGTGCCTAAAGGCACCAAAGTTGTTCACATGGACTGAGACCCTTGCAACACTTCTGGTGTCAGAGGCACTCATCTTGGTGATGGAGAAAAGTAGTACACATTTAGGCTGCCTTAACTCTGTTGTCATGAAGGTCAAAACCTGGCTTACTGGAAAGGAGAATTAGGCCAGCAGCAACTGCTTTGACAAAACCCACCATGAACACTGTCAGGTAAGTATTTTCCACACTTCTATCAGTGTAGGGAGAGCAAAATTTTGTTTCTTAATTCTCCATCCTCTATAATTTGTTATTGCCTTCTCTGGAGGTGCCTCACTGGCTCATAAACCACAAGCCACTAGCGGTGTCACTAAGGTTATTTTCATAGCTTCACTTACAATACACTTTCTAAAACTCAGTGGTTTATACCTTCTCATTCATGGAGCCTAGCAAGTGAGAGGACTATTTCTACAGAGTCAAAGAAAGGTAAATAAGAAAAACAAGCTTATTTTCAGTAGTCTTAAATTTGCTACACATGCATCCTCCCCTCCAGGGAATGGTTGCAGATAAAAAGTTGGAATATATACATTTACAGCAAAGAGAGTTTCTGATAGATAGAAGAAAAAAACCCTTCTACCCAACATGGATGCATTCAGTTGGTTAAATGTAGCTACCTGCACTTAAATATCTCCATCCACACTAGTCCCCCGAGGCTCCCTTCAGAGTCAGTGGAGATCCAGGCAAGAGAGTGAACAGTGTTGGGTTGCGGGGGGGGGGGGGGGGGTGTCACCTCCTCTGAAAACAGGCATCTATAACACTGCTGTAGGTGTCCATTTCTCTTACTGATTGTAAAGGAAGCCCAGGATGATGCTATAGATGTCTAAAACTCTGTGAGATTAAATCCACCCCAAGCAGCTTAAGAGGTAGCTCTTCCCTCCCACCCCGAGCAGTGTGTGATCCCTTGTGCACCATGCTGAATTAAAGTCAGCAGTCTCCAGCTGAGGAGGGCTGCTGCATGCTCCTCACCTGTCCAGTGTGTTCATTATTCATTCTTAGTGCCTTTATCTGCACAATGCAATCTGCCCCCCGGCATAAATAAACAGGCTTGTCTCATTGGAGAACAAAGAGAAAGACAAATACATGCAAAGCTGAACTATCATTCTGTCAACAGGCCTTCTGTATCAGTATCAATATTTTAAACTGCCACCTTGGATCTGTTACAGAACATGTGCCACCTTCTTTGTTTTCTCAAAATAAATGCAATGTTTTTCTTTGTAATTTTCCAAAAATATCCTGCAGATTCAGATATCTTTACCACCTGTGTACAAACTGAAAGAAAGAAGTGAACAGCAATAGGAAAAGATGTTTGATATCCACAGAAATGGTTCTGCACAGCTCCAGAAGCTGTTGACAGGCTGTGCTCAAAAAATGGCTGGGGTAAAAAAAGGACCGACGAGGAGTTTCCAAAGTGTGGAATTTCTGCTGAAATTATTCTTAAACCCACATAGCTGTGGAGATAGTTGGTCACAGAAGGGATTACCCAAGGCTGTTGTTCTTCTCTCAGTTTGCATATAACTGCCAAATCCATGCCTTTGGGTAGGTGTTAGCTATTAATAGTTACTAATGATGAAGAGCTCTGCTACAGGATTAAACAGATGATGCAAAGTGAGAATATCTTGCAGCTCTGTCCTTCAGCAGGTGAGACAGACAGCTGATGCATCAAGGGCAGGAATGGCACACTGAGGGATGCATTCTGCCGACTGCTCATTTTTCTCTTAGCTCTTTCTCCCCGTTTAGGCAAAGGACCTCAAATGCAACATGATTGACTGGATGTCTGTTTGTTAGTGACATGCCTGAAAAACTTCTCAGACTTTGATCCACCCTGGAGGCATGAATGACCTTTGAAAGGCTTCAGTGCCCTTCCTTCTCTTTTCTTGGCAAACTTCTGTGTCCTCTGGGTTCTGAACTAGACCAGTTGGAGGTCGATGCACAAGTCTTTAGCCAATGTTCTCCCCTGCTTGGAGAGAACCTGACTGAAGACAGGAATCAGCTTCTGCAAAAGAACCAACTAGCCAACCAGGGAAATCCCCCATGTTCCCATACTCTTGTGCATACCCACCAACTGGCCAGTGTTGATGTGTTACAGTAAATAAATTCTGGGTGCTTGCCTGAAGGAATACATAGGAGCAATTGCAATGCATCTAATCAACTCACAGCCTATTCTTTGTTCTAGCTGAAGTGCAAATTAAGCCTCTTCCTGCTCCAAGCACATTAAAGTATTTTAAAGTGGGGAGAACTGATTTAATAATTTAATAAGCAGTACTGCAGGCATTTCTGGTAACCTTGGTCCTTACTGTAATCTGCACACACATTGGAAGCACCCATGCCCACCATTTTCTGGTGCCCACTCCTTAAGAAATGCAGGTCCCACACTCTCTCCCCTTCTAGTAGATGATTAGAAAAAGCAAAAAGACAGTGTTCCCAGTGGGAGCAAAGCAGGTGACCAGACCTAAATTGGTGCTGCCAAGGAGAGGTGGAGCAGAGAGAGGTCTCTACTGCCCTAGAACAGGCAGATAAATTCACATTCTGCTGCAGACAGATCTGAGCACTCTTCCTATGAGGACCACCCTGCTACAAGACCAGAATTTGGGCAGAGAGAGTGGCAGGAGGAGCTGTGCACAGCGGTTTGCAGGCAGGTGCAGCCAGGGAAGCAGCACATGGTGGGTAACAACCAGTGCATACTGTGGGACGAGCCCTGCTCTGTGCAA